>NC_045987.1:14421160-15036874 GCF_010909765.2 Amblyraja radiata | reverse complement strand
ATGGAGGCTGTGACTAATGGTGTGCCCATTACTGTTTGTCATCTACATCAATGATTTGGATGAGAACATATAGGGCAATGTTAGCAAATTTGCTGATGATACAAAAGTTAGTGGTTTTGCAGATAGTGAAGGTTGTGATCAATTGCAGCAGGATCTGGATCGATTGGTCAAGGGCAGAGGAATGGTTGATGGAATTTAATACAGAGAAGTATGAGGTGTTGCATTTTGGAACGTCGAATAAGGGCAGGACCTACGCAGTAAATGGTCGGCCTCTGGCTAGTGTTGTAGAGCAGAGGGATTTAGGAGTAGAAGCGCATGGTTCCTTGAAGGTCGAGTCGCAGGCAGATAAGGTGGTCAAAAAGGCTTTTGGCACTTTGGCCTTCATCAGTCAGAGTATTCAGTGTAGATGTTGGGAGGTCATGTTGCAGTTGTATAAGACGTTGGTGTGACCGCATTTAGAATATTGTATTCAGTTCTGGGCACCATGTTATAGGAAAGATATTGTCAAGCTTGAAAGGGTTCAGAAAAGATTTACGAGGATGTTGCCAGGACTAGAGGGTGTGAGCAAGAGGGAGAGGTTGAGTAGGCTGGGTCTCTATTCCATGGAGCGCAGGAGGATGAGGGGAGATCTTATAGAGGTATATAAAATTATGAGAGGAATAGATCGGGTAGATGCACAGACTATTTTACCCAGAGTAGAGGAATCGAGGACCAGAGGACATGGGTTCAAGGTGAAGGGGAGAAGATTTAATAGGAATCCGAGGGGTAACTTTTTCACACAGTGGGTGGTGGGTGTATGGAACAAGCTGCCAGAGGAGGTAGTTGAGGCTGGGACTATCCCATTGTTTAAGAAACAGTTGAACAGGTACATGGATAGGACAGGTTTGGAGGGTTATGGACCAAGCGCAGGCAATTGAGACTAGGGCAGCTGGGATATTGTTGGCCGGTGTGGGCGAGTTGGGCCGAAGGGCCTGTTTCCACACTGTATCACTCTATGACTCATTGACTCTATGACTAACTCTGCCACCTAATCCCATTTTCCTGCCTTCTCCCCATTTCCCTTGACACCCGTTCTAATCAAGAACTTGTCTCTCTCTGCCTTAAAAATATCCACTGACAGCCCTCTGTGGCAATGAGTTCCACATATCAACTACCCTCTGACTAAAGAAGTTCCTCCTCACCTCCTTTTTAAAAGAGCGCCCTTTAATTCTGAGGCTATGACCTCTGGTCCTAGACACTCCCACCAGTGGAAACATCCTTTCCACTTCCACTCTATCTATGCCTTTCATTATTCTGTAAGTTTCATAGCCTGCTGTAATTTTTGATAACCATTTTCACTGTTTCCAATACCACCTACTTTAGTGTTATTTGCAAACTTACTAATCATGCCTTAAATGTTCTTATCCAAATCGTTAATATAAACAAACAATAATCAGCCCATGATGCACATCAGTTGTCACTATTCACCAGCCCGAAAAGTACCATACTGCCAACACCTTCTGCTTTCTTCCTTGAAACCAATTCTTTATCTACCAGTAGTTAGTTTTTTCTCCCTGGATCCGATGTGATCTAACTTTCCAGAGCGGCTTACCATGCAGAGCCGTATCAAAGACCTTGCTGAGAGCTGACAACGTCTAGTGCCATGCCTTTGTCAACCTTTTTAGTTACTACTTCAAAAAATGCAATCAAATTCGTTTGACATGATCTCCCATGTACAAAACTATGCCGATGTTCCCTAATCAGCTCATCTATTCAAATTAATGTTTATCATCCCTCAGAATCCTCTCCAGTCAGTTACCTACCACAGTGTTAGGCTCGCAGATCTATAGTTCCCAGGCTTTTCCTTGCAGCCCTTCTTAAACAGACTCACAACATTAGCTACCCTCCAGTTGTCTGTCACCTCACCTGTGTCTAACAATGATTCATACATATCTGATCAACCTGGAGCATTTATCTACCTTCATACACCCTAGGACATCCAGTACCTCTTTGACGGTAATATTCACTGTCCACAAGAGTTCCCTAGCTTTCATGTTTTTCGCCATGGTAATAACGGAGCAGAAATATTCATTGAGGACCTTGTCTATCTCCTGCTGCTCCACACATAGATAATCACTTTGGTTTCTGAAGTGCCCTGTTTCTAGAATACCCTCTTACCCTTAATGTACTTATAAAATCTCTTTGAATTCCCCTTAATTTTATCTGTCAGAGCTATCTCCTGCCCTCTTTGTGCCACCCTGATTTCCTTAAGTACACTCATCAGACCCGAATCTCCTCCAGGGGTACACATGATCCCAGCTTCCTATATTCTACTACTTCCTCTGGCAGCTTGTTCCTATACCCATGTGCCCTGTGTGTGAAATGTTGCTCCTCAGATTCCTGTTTAATCTTACCCCTCTCACCTTAAACCTGTACCCTGCAGATCTTGATTCCCTTACACTGGGAAAAAGATATTGTGCATTCACCCTATTTATTCCCTCATGATTCTATACATAGATGTACAATTACCGCACAGCCTCTTGTGCTCCAAAGTCTGAGGCTGCCCAACCTTTCCCTATAGCTCAGGCCCTTGAGTCCTGACAACATCCTCGCAAAGGTTCTCTATACCCTTTCAGTTGGCATGTTTCCTGCAGTACTCCAAGTGCAGCCTCACCAATGTTTTTTAGATCTGCAACATGACATCCCAACCTCTATACTCTATTCCCTGACTGATGAAGGCCAATGTGCCAAAAGCTGCCTTCACCACTTTATAGACCTGTGAGGCCACATTCTGGGAACTATGCACATACTCCTAGGTACCCTCTGCTCAACAACATTCCCCAGAGCCCTACTGTTCACTGTAAAGGTCCTGCCCTAGTTTGACTTCCCAAAATGCAATACCTCACAATTATCTAAATTAAACTCAATTAGCCATTCGTTAGCCCACTTGCCCAGATGATCAAGAAAACGCTGCCATTCTTGCTAACCACGATCTCGATGTCTACGATACCGTATTTTGCCAGCTGCAAACTTAGTAATGATGCAGAACATTCTCAAGGAGGACGGTGAGCAGCTGGAAGTTGTGCACATAAAGGGATGAGTTCCTTTCGAGGGAATGTAAGAATTTCAGCAAAAGATTAAAAATAACAAGACCTCAAAGATAGAATCTTTGGATTACTCCCACTGCCGTGTGCTACTGCGGCTAGAATAGGAAGATAGAACAGATAAATGCGTGGGTCAGAAGTTCATTCAGGGATCAGGGATTCATATTTTTAGACCATTGGGGTCTCCTTTGGGGCAGAGGTGACCTGTACAAAAGGGATTGGTTGGATCTGAACTGGAGGGGGTTCCAATATCCTTGCAGGGAGGTTTGCTAGTGCTATTCGGGAGATTTTAAACTAGAAAGACAAGGGGTTGGGAACCAGAGTAGTAGGTCGAAATTGGAAGGAGTGAGGGGAAGTTAGAGGATAAGATCAGTTATTTTCAATGGAAGGACAGACTGGGAGAGGTGCAAGAATATGGTAAAGCTGATGGGCTAAAGTGTGTTTATTTCAATGCAAGGAGTATTGTGGAGAAAGTAAATTAACTTGGACTCTGGATCGGTGATTTTGACTATGATGTTGTGGCTTTTGCACTAATGTGGTTGAGAGGGGGATATGACTCGCAGCTCAATGTTCTGAGGTTTTGATTTTGCAGACATGATTCAGAGGGAAGGAATAGAGGTGGTGGAGTTGGTTTACTAATCAGGGTGACAGTCACAGCAGCACTGAAAGAGGATATACTCCAGCGTTTGTCTAGTGTCCACTGAGGTGATATGGGTAGTCCTTAAAATTAAGAAAAGTGCAAGCACTCTAATGGGATTGTACTATAGGCCCCCAATAGCAAGTGGGAGACAGAGGAACAGATATGTAGGCAGATTGCCAAAAGATCCCAGTGCAATGGGTTGTCCCAGTGGGTGATTTGTTTACATTTTCACATATTCTGTTGTGTTGCAAGTAAGAATTTCAATGTCCTGTCCGGGAAATATGACAATAAAACGATTTTGACTCTTAACTCTTGATTTTAACTTCTTCAATATTAACTGGGACTTGTCCAGTGTCCAAGACTAGATGGGGCAGAATTTATTAGGTGATCTATGCATCGTCTCTAGCTACAGCAAATTACCAGAACACTGGAGAGTAGACAATGCTTGTGTCTATCTTTGGTCTAAACCTGCATCTGCAGTTCCTTCCTACACAAAACTATGATCATTAGAGGTCAATTCCATAACTCCCTGAAAGTGGCAACGGAAGTGGATAGAGTGGTAAAGAAGGCATATGGTTCTGCTTATTTTTTTAGGTTGGGGCATTGATTATAAGAGTCAGGAAGTCAATGTGCAGCTTTATAGGACTTTGGTTCAGCTGCAATTGGAATATTGTGTGTAATTCTGGTCACCCCATTACAGGAAGGATGTGAAGTATTTGAAAGGGCACAGTGGAGGTTTACCAGGATGATTTGGGAAGGAACTGCAGGTGCTGGTTTAAACCGCAAATAGACAGATAAAGCTGGATTAACTCAACGGGTCAGACAGCATCTCTGGAGAAAATGAATAGCTGACGTTTCCATTCATAAACATGTACGTCTTTGGAGTGTGGGAGGAAACCAGAGCACCTGGAGAAAACCCACGCAGTCACAGGGAGAACATGCAAACACCATACAATCAGCATCCGTGGTCAGGATCGAACCCAGGCCTCTAGCGCTGTATGGCAGCAACTCTACCAATGCTCCACTGCTCCGCCAATAGATAGGTTAGATAATCAGAACCTTTTCCCCAGGATAGAAAAATAAAATATCAGCGAGCTTTAAGATGAGAGGAGCAAAGTTTAAAGGAGATGTTCTTTACACAGAGTGGTGAGTGCCTGAAACATGCTGTTAGAGATGATGGTTCAGGCAGATAGGACAGTGGTATTTAAGATACTTTTAGAAAGGCATATGGATTTGGATTTTTCTAGCTTCCCAAAGGGTCCTTGGATATACCTGCTTAAGCCTTAGAAACAGAGAAATGTAGAAAATAGGTGCAGGAGAAGGCCATTCAATATGCTCATGGCTGATCATCCAAAATCAGTACCCCATTCTGGCTTTTCCCCCATATTCCTTGATTCCCTTAGTCCTAAGAGCTAAATCTAACTCTCTTGAAAACATCCAGTGAATTGGCCTCCAATCCCTTCTGTGGCAGAGAATTCCACAGATTCACAACTCTCTGGGTGAAAAGGTTTTTCTCATCTCAGTCCTAAATGGCCTACCCCTTATTCTTAAACTGTGACCCCTGGTTCTGGACTCCCCCAACATCGGGAACATTTTTCCTACAATGTTTTTTAAAATCTACTGTCAAATCCTTTCATAATCTAACGCCATCCTGCAAGCCAACCCTCAGGCTCTTTCTCGAGAAATCGATGAGCGATGCAAAAATTTTGATTTTGATGTTTTTTTTTGTTTAAATCATTTTGACGCAAACAATAGCAAATTTGTCTTTACACGAAAGCATATTGGATAGCAAGTCCGGAAAACTGTTGCAATTCTAGCCAGTGAGTAATCCATTCAACATTTATGTTCAGAGCACTAGTTACATCTGGAATACGATCCCCAAAACATGTTAAAATACAAGAATTACATTTAATTAAATCTGCAGATGTCTTGTTAACTAAAGCACTGATTATTTTGTGGATTTATGTCTGTGAAGAAGTTTGCACCCTATGAATAAATCTACTTCAGGCAGCTGCTGACAGGAGTTACAAGCGCAAGCTGCCAAAAAAAAAATCAAAGTGGATGACAATTGTGTTTGTTATTGTAAACGGTGGACCAGACATTCAGAGCTGTGCAACTATATTTTCTGGAACAATGGGAAGAAGTCTGGAATTAAAAATAGTATTCATGAAAATGTAGGTATCCCTGAACTAAGAGTATAAAGGAATTTTGTATAATATATTACAGGGTTCTGTATTTAAAGTTATGTTCTTTTATATGTCCCGCACTACACTGCAGAATTAATAATCACGCATTATGTGTGTTTAGTGTGTATTCTACAGACAGCTGCCCCTCTTGGTTGTAGCCTTGGGATGTAGTCCCTGTCTTCTATTAACAATAATTAGCCTTGTAAGACGAATGGAAGGAGCCTTCTCTAATTGCCCCATTTGAGGGTCCAATTATATGCTATTAACGTTGTGGGTTAATCTGATGATGGGAGCATTCATTTGCATAACATTAAGTTAATTGAGCTGGAAGTAGCACTGGATACTGTTAATGATATCGGGATACAGTTTCGGAATGGATAATGATGACCCAAGATGAGGGATTCACCTGACATTTTCATTAATTAACAGCTATCTGATTACCTGAAGTAGCACAATGCACAGTGGAAAACTACAGAACTACAGGCAGTTTAGAAATGAACTCATTGCATAGTGGCTCCCATTATAGAGATAACAGTTTCTTTGCCTGAGGGTTTCAAATCTGAAATCAAAAGTGAATCAAATTATGTTGTGCTTTGGTTTTGTAATCAAGCTTTGATATTTTGATGCTAATGAAAAGTTATGTTAGTAATCTAAGTCAAAGCATTGGGCCACTTTCCAGATGGAGGAATGTAAGTGCTTAGAGCATTTATTTGCACTGAGCTCTAATAAAAATAATGGAAAGCATTTTATTGTTTTATTAACATTGATTTTCATTTACAGTTCTCACTAGTCTGCTCAAGCGACCTTTCAAAAAATGCCAACTTGGTAATGTGTCATTGTTGAGCCCTGGAGGATCTATTCTCAACACCCATATTTTACCTCTCCAAGTTGTTACTGGTGTGTCTATGTGTGGCTTAACACAGCCAGCTCTCCCTTACCATCATTTTTCATTGTATTTTTGCTAACAGTCTGATTGACTCGCATCCATTTCATGCTGAACATTGGAATATTTTTTTAGCCCCTGGCACAAATGCTGCAAGCTTGACACGGACTTCAATTCCTCCCTGACTACATTATCCTAACTGATTGCAACTGTGATGTCCTGTCCTGTTCACCTCTCATCGTAGTTTTTGAAACCATGATGTTTCCATTACAGACTTGACAATCGCAGTAATTGCATAAAATCCAGTAAAAAAGGCTATTTGGCCAAATAATCTGTGCCAATGCCAGCGCTCCACTTGAATCTTTTCCATCCCTCCTCATTGAACTCTCAATGGGAGCTATTAAGATTAGTCCCACTTTCCACTGCAGCCTTTGGTTACCAAGTGCTCAACCAGGTACTTTTAAATGTGATGAGGGTTTTTGGTTTCAGATCCCCACTACATTTTGGATGAAGAAAGGATCACTGCAACTCCCTCCTAATGTTATACCAATTGATCTATGGTGCTTAGCTTTTGGCCTCTTTGCTTCAGAAATGGGTCCTTTGTTTTCACCTGTCGAAGCATCTCAATATGACACGCACAAATTATCTCCCCCACCCCCCGGCCTCTATTCCATACAAAGTCCATCTCTATTCTTATCTTTCATTCACTAGCCATGGAAATATCCATGTAAATTCTCCTCTGCACTTAGTGTTTCCATATACATTCTGTAGTGGTGATTAGAGTTGTGCAGCATTCTAGCGTAACGAGTACTAAACGACACAATTTAAAGACAGTGTTTTGTTCTTTTCTCATTTTAAAATGAGCACCAACATGCATTAAGATCATGGCTGATTCTTATCCTCACCACCATAAACACATAGACAGCACAGAAAAAGACCTTCAGCCCCACAACCAAGTCAATCATCAACGTTCCGTAACCTTCATATATTGGCTATTCAAGTCCTCATTCAAATATGTTTTAATTGTTGTGAGTCTAGTTTAGAGATGCAGCACAGAAACCGGTCCTTTATACCCCCAATTCCACGCTGGCCATCAATCACCATTCACACTAGTTCTGTGCTATCCAACTTGTGCACCACCCCCCATCAGTCTGAAGAAGGGTTTCGGCCCGAAACTTTGCCTATTTCCTTCGCTCCATAGATGCTGCTGCACCTGCTGAGTTTCTCCAGCATTTTTGTGTACCTTCCAGAAAGACAGTACCTGACGTCAGGATTAAACACAGGTGTCTGGTGCTGTGAGGCAGCAGCTCGACCAGCAACCCCACTGTGCTGCCCCAGCAAGACTACCTGCCTCCACCATGCCCATGGGCAGAGCAGAGCCTTCCAGAGGCTAAAATGGATAGACCTCAGATTCCTTTTAAACCTCACCCCCCTTCCCCTAAACACATAAAACCTCAGGTCTTATAAACCTCTCGTCACATGGGGAAGTTTTCTACTGTCTCCCTTATCTATGGCCCTCATAATTTTTGTTTAATTCTGTCAGGTCCCTCTTGGTCTCCTGCCTCCAAGGAAAACAAACCCAGCCTATCCAGTCTCTCCTCATAAACAAAACATTCAATCCCAGACAACATCCTGATGCATCTCCCGTTCTCTCTCCACATCTTGTGATTCCTTTAAAGAAAGTCATGCTCTTTGAGTGATATTAAGGGAATTTTATAATAAAATGAAACTGCAGAAACAGGCATAAAAGTTCTCAATTGAACATTCACCCATAAGACAATTGATCAACATACAGCACTCCACTGCTATATTTAACAGGGAGTTAGATGTGGCCCTTGTGGCTAAAGGGATCAGGGGGTATGGAGAGAAAGCAGGTACAGGATACTGAGTTGGATGATCAGCCATGATCATATTGAATGGCGGTGCAGGCTCGAAGGACCGAATGGCCTACTCCTGCACCTATTTTCTATGTTTCTACTGGAAGAGCAGCACAGACTAAGTACTCAAGTCCTGGACTTCTGACCTTTGAGACAAGATTGATACAAAGTAAAATGGTACCAATGAAAGCAAGGATTTGAAAGCAGAACAAGCAAACACAACAGAATTTTCAGAACGTAGCAAAACTATCTTCAGAAAGAATTTAAACCCATCAGGCTAATAAGAGCTACACACTGTGAATAGATTATATCAAGAAACAAACTGATTGAGATTTTTAAGGATCTGAATTTATTTTCCTGCATTTATAAAATCATCTGTTTTCTAGTTAACCCACTAAATGATGTCTAGTTTTTGCTTGTGGACTATCACTAACATTGGCTGCTGTCAATTAGAGTACCTGAGGTCATTCATGCATTGTAAACTTGATCCTGATGACATTTTGAGTAGATTCCATTTTCAAGTGTTATGCCACTTAATTTGTAAGTAGGGTTGAAGTGCACTTATTGCATAACTGACATCCTCCATTATCCGTATCTGCTCAGCCACCATAAAATGTGTTAAAGGATGTCTGGAATGGTGATGCATTTGCTGCATTTTATCAAATATTATCATTATGCACATTATCAAATATAAAACAAATGAGTTTTTACCATATGTTGTGTCAAAGTTCAATATGTGCATCTTATACAATACTTCGATAAATCTAATTACTTCATTTATTACTGTAAGGCAGTGCGGTAACATAACTTGAGAGACACTGCCTCAATGAAGGAGATCCATGGATTCAGTCCTGACCTTGGGCCATCCATATCTGTGTGGAATTTGCACATTATCCTGTGACCACATTGATTTCTTCCAAGTGCCCTGGTGTCTTCCCATATTCCAAAATGTGTAATAAGTATATGAATTGTTTCTAGATGGAAAATGGGAGGTCTTCAATTTTATCTTTCCAGAATTTATTTTTCATTATTTTACAGAGAAGGCAAATCAGGCAGATTCTGCCAGAAATGTGCAATAGGCCCTGCAAGATATTCCTCACCATGAATCACTGGAGGTGGTAGCGGGGGAAATCTAAGCAACACTTCGTTTCTTTTATCTTATTTGAGGACATTTTATTTCATCGTTTTCAGCATCTGAGCATACCTGGCAGGGCCAGCAATTATGACGCATCCTAAACGGCCCTTGTGAAGACATTGGTGAACTGTCTACCTGAATCACGCTGTCATTCCTTCCCATCCTGCTTCCTGTAAAGACTCTATCCCCTACTCCCAATTCCTCCGCATCTGCGCCCAGGATGAGGTTTTCCATAACAGGTCATCAGAGATATCCTCATTTTTTAGGGAACGGGGGTTCCCCTCTTCCATTATAGATGAGGCTCTCACTAGGGTCTCCTCGATATCCCGCAGCTCTGCTCTTGCTTCCCCTCCCCCCATTCATAACAAGGACAGAGCCCTCCTTGGCCTCACCTTCCACCCCATTAGCCGTCGCATACAGTATAAAATCCTCCGACATTTTCGCCACTTCCAATGGGATCCTACTATTGGCGACATCTTCCCATCTCCTCCCCTTTCTGTTTTCCACAGAGACCGTTCCCTCCACAACTCCCTGGTCAACTCGTCCCTTCCCACCCAAACCACCCCCTCCCCAGGTACTTTTTCCATGCAACACCTGTCCTTTTACCTCCCCCCTTGATTCCGTCCAAGGACCCCGACCATCTTTTCCGAGGCAGAGGTTCACTTGTACCTCCTCCAACCTCATCTACGCCGTTCCAGGTGTCAACTCCTGTGCTTTGGTGAGACCAAGCGCAGGCTTGGCAATCGTTTCACTGAACACCTCCGCTCAATCCGCCTAAACCTACCTGACCTCCCGATTGCTCAGCAATTTAACTCCCCCTCCCATTCACAATCTGACCTTTCTGTTCTGGGCCTCCTCCATTGTCAGAGTGAGGCCCAGCACAAATTGGAGGAACAGCACCTCGCATTTCGGTTGGGTAGCTTACACCACAGTGGTATGAACATTGAATACTATAACTTCAAGTAGCCCTTGCTTTCCCTCACTCTCCATCCCCCCCCACCTTCCCAGTTTTCCCACCAGTTTTATTGTCTCCGACTACATTTTATCTCTGTACCGCCCACTCCCCTGACATCAGTCTGAGGAAGGGTCTTGACCCGAAATGTCACCCATTCCTTTCCTCAGTTCAGTTTATTGTCACGTGTACCAAGGTACAGTGAAAAGCTTTTTGTTGCGAGCTAACCAGTCAGCAGAAAGACAATACATGAATACAATCCATTTACATTGTATAGATACATGATAAGGGAATAACATTTAGTGCAAGGTAAAGCCAGCAAAGTCCGGTCAAGGATAGTTCGAGGGACATCTTGGAAGTAGATTGTAGTTCGGCATTGCTCTCTGGTTGTGGTAGGATGATTCAGTTGCCTCATAGCAGCTGGGAAGAAACTGTCCCTGAATCTGGTGGTGTGTGCTTTCACACTTCTGTCCCTTTTGCCTGATGGGAGAAGGCCTCAGCCTCTTATCAGTGTGGAAATAATCACTCAATATTGGTTGTGTATAAAAATAATTCATACCATAAAATGAATTTGATCTCTTTAACAGGGAGTTCCATAATTCTAAATAATTCAGTACCGATAATTACTTTCCAGCAAGCGATAAAAATCGACATCCAATTCTCCGACTGCTATGTGAATACCGTCATGCAGAATATTGCAAAGGACATTCAGTGACTTAAAAAAAAGAAAAGCACCTGTCCTTTAGTTAATTAAGTGTAAACAGTGACGATGCTTCTAAAGTAATTGGGTGCGAAATACCATGGAATGTCCTGAAATTATGAAAGGGCCCATTTAAATGTTAGTCCTTTTAATGTTAATATTGTAAAAAGGCAGGAGTTGATTATTGCCCTTAAAGATGATCACAGTGACTAGGTTAAGGACATGCACGATAATTGCTATGTCCAGTTCACGCTTGTTTGACAAGCAGAAATGTGATTGTAAACATTAATTGACAGAAACAAGATTTTTCTTTGATGGTACATGGTTTTCTTGACAACAGTGCTGTTTAAACAATCTTCAGTAAATGTATTAATCACCAGGTCAGGTGCTGTTGATGCATGTGCACACACTACTTTGATTTGGGTATTTTTCAATTGAGCAATTTGAACATGTGACAGTGTGTGAAATCTATTTATAAAAATTGGAAGATATTTGCAAAACTAATTCTCCATGTCCATTTACAGAATTTCAATCTAATGGACAGAATGAGTACATTTATTAAAACGAAAAATATCAATTAGAGAGGATGGCCAATATCCACCAAATTTAGTTTAGAGAAACAGCACGGAAACAGGCCCACCGAGTGTGTGCCGACCAGCGATCCCCATACACCAGCACTATCCTACACACTGCACAATTTACAATTTTACCGAATCCTAGCAACCAACAAACCTGAATGTCTGGAGTGTGGCAGGAAACCGGAGCACCTGGGGAAAACGCACTTAGTCATGGGTAGAATGTACAAACTCCGTACAGACAGCATACGTAATCAGTATGGAACCCGGATCTCTGGTGTTGTAAAGCAGCAACTCTGCCTCTGTGCACCATGCCGCCCGAATATGGCTGATATTGTCAGGACTTAGTCTGGGTGGCACAATGGTACAGTCATTAGAGCTGCTGCCTCATGGTTCCAGCAGCCCAGGTTCAATTTTGATTTCTGCTGTCTGTGTGCTGTCTCTCTGTGACCACATAGATTTCAGGATATTATATATTAGATTCATGCAGTGCAGAAACAGAACCAGCGGCCACCAAGTCCACACCAACCATCAAGTACCCATTTATACACATTCTATGCCAATCTCATTTTATTCTCCCCACATTACCATCATCTCCACATTTTACCACTCGCCTATAGACCAGGACCAATTAATGACCAATTAACCTACCAACCCACACATCTTTGGGACATGTAAGGAAACCACATGGTTGGAGGGAGAATGTGCAAACTCCACGCAGACAACATTGGAGGTCAGAATCGAACATAGGTAGTGGGAACTATGAAGCTGGGTGCACTCCTATGCTGCAGTACAGGATATATGGATTAACAGATAATCCTTATTTCAACAACTTCACCATAACATTGACTTTCACAGCAACAACTAGCATTCACATAATGATGGCAAAACAGGCAGCTATACTATCTCATTACTATAAAATGGACTGCAATTTGTAGAATGTGTGTGGCAGTGATATCCAGAAGTTGCTATCAGTCACTTCCTGCGGCTTAAATATAGTGCTGTTTTGCAGCCCTCGCCACGTTAATCTTAAGTAATTTGCTTAGTTCATAATTTAAAGTATTTATTAACTATTCCTGCTGTAAAATATTCCAAAATTCCAATGCTTTGTTGCATGCAGTTTAGATTACTTTTTAATAATATACTGAGCCATCATTACTGCTTATCAAACTCTCTGGCCTTATGAATTAATTTTTAGGATAGATTGTATTTCCTTCAGGTAAACACTTCAAAATGATATAATATTAAAATTATATATTAGGCTTGTTTTTTTAGCTTCCCAATACCAGGTATGATGTAATTTTCTTTCATGCAGTGTCAAATATTTTAAATATGACTTTAAATGTAGTGCTTTTTATTTTCTGATTTGCTGTCTGTGGAGAATTCAATGATGTGATTGGCTGTTCAGTGCTATCAGTGTTGCTGGGAACCAGAAATAATGGGGAACTGGTGACCGACAGCAACCGAAGAGGAAAAACCTGCCTCAGAGACTGCATTCTCTGTGGGAAGCTTTGTTACTTTGCAGTTGATTGTGAACCCAGGTTTGGATACAAAATGGAATTGATAGCAATTGATATGAATGTGTCTGCACAAGAGTGCAGGGGGTTCCCACGTTTCCTGAAATATTCATGTACATTTTTTTAATAGATTACAGATGCACGTTTTCCTGATAATATTAAGGATGTGCAATGTGCCATCAGAAGAAGGGTCTTGACCCGAAATGTCGCCCATTCCTTCTCTCCAGAGATGCTGCTGAGTTACTCCAGGTTTTTGTGTCCATCTTTGGTTTAAACCAGCATCTGCAGTTCCTTCCTACACATTATTAAGTATCTCGCCATTCTAGATACAATTGTCTTTTCATCTCAATTTGCCAAAATATCCTTCAGATGAGGATCATCAGACAATGAAGACCATAATTGACTCCCACATTGACTAAGACTATCAACAAAATTATATTTATTCCTGCTACAAATTCAAAATTTCTCTCTTTCTAACCCGTACTTTCAAGATATGTCTACAATAAACTAATCCACACATGCCTCTTTAGAGCATCTGAATGATTAATGTTTATCTGATAAGCAAAATAATTGTTAGATGGCTCATGACAAATTGATTTTGTTTGAGCAAACAGAGCTAACTCTTTTGTAAAATGTGCGACTGACAGGCCTATTTCCATGCTGTACGATTCTCTGCTGTATAAAATATTCCACACTTGAAAGATTTAAAAAAATATACATTTACTTTATAGCCCAAATCTCTGGGGTTCAGTGATTAAGGTTGTTTTGCCTCCATAAAATTGACTTAAGTGGAATTGTTTCTTTGAAAGTATCTTGAATGGAGGCAAACCTCTTCACTTCTATCGCTTTCTCCCTACCTCCTGCCCTTTCTCACTCACTTACCTATTTGCTGTTTCTCTATCTTTCTCCATCTTCATCTTTGCTAACTATTATTTTCAGTGTTAAAATAACTGAAGATTGATCCAACAGTGAAAATAATATATAACAGGGGCAAAGAGATAGATACAACATTTAAATACCTGAACATAGATCAGTTTTACTTTTGGTGAATGGACATGCCAAAAGAAGAGTATTTCAATAAATACTACAGGTTAAACGGTAAAGATGTGTTGTACAGAATAATTTTGATAACAACATTGAGCTATTGTAGAGGATAATAAAAGACTGCATGGCGTACACCTTGACAATGTGAAAGCCAAGTCTGGTGACACCTTCTAGCTAAAATTGGTTATGTAAATTTTGAAGTGATGGAACAGCCCAGTATCAGAGCAGTTGTGATATTCATTTTATATGGCTGTTGTCAGAGATTCATAATAATTTCTGTGGCTGATGCATGAATTGTTCATCCACGTGCGTGGTAGAACTTGTCAGCTCTCAGCCAGAATCCTAAGGGGAATATCTCATCACAGAAGAAAAATGGCATTAAATAATTTCCCCCCACAGCAAATGTGCCACATGTCAGTGGAGGAAGGAGTTGTGGGTCAGCCCAGACAGATGGGATGAAAGTATCTTCTCCCTCTGATAAGCATTAAGGGTCCTTACTGAAATTCATTCTGACATGCAATCAGTTCTCAGAAGCAGCAGGTCTACAACGTAAAACTGTCCACATTTGAGTTCTAATTGGGCAATCTCAGTCAAAGAGACTGTGCGGGTAGCTTGCGAGTGCAATGGAATTGTGCAGTTGAAGGCTCTCCTTCATTTTCTCCGTTGAGAGCTAAATCACATTTCCTGGGGTTCCAGTGCTTTCCACTGGGATATCAGGCCTGGAAATGACTGATGTTGTCACTGGATACAAAGAGGACAGGTTTTATTTTCTGCTTACGATCTCCACTTGTGGACCATACAAAAGCAACTAAGATTGGAAGAGACTGCCATGCATTCCGAGCTGAAAGAGGAGCTCAGTAAGCACGATGGTAGAAGAAATTAAAGAAAAATGAGCTCCAAAGTAGATCTAAAGAGATAAGTGGGCTACTCTTTCAGCCTTCTACGCACACAGCCAAAAACTGATTCAATTCCGGATGGTTTTAACTACACAAAAGCTTGGCTTAGCTTCTACATGTTACAGGATCAACAAGAAAGTAAACAATTGAAGTCTTTGAGAATGATGAAATATGCATGGCTATCTGTGACAGGCAGATAAAGTAAAGCAATTAGGCACGTAATCCGAGTGGTAGGCAGCAGCAGCCCCAAGCTCTCTATTAGTTAATGTAGTTTGTACCTCCTCATCCCATCAAATCAGCTAACACTTCCACTAATTGGTTCATGAATTATGCAGCTCCCATTATAATTTAATCACCAATAAACATTTTGGGCCGGTGTAGAATGTATCTCTCATTAATTCGTTAATTTAAGCAGATGGAAGGGTGATCGGGTGAACGGGTGGCATACATTGCCCAAGGCAAAATAAAAAGTGGACAAATAAAATATAAAATAAAGGGAGGAGGAAACCTTTCAGGATTTCAGTTGTCAGAAACCTAATCTTCAAACTGACAGCCGCCTTCCTCTCTGACACTGAAATTGAGTGACAGATTCATATCAGCGCTTGCCAAATGCCTAAACATCAGGCTGGTTGGTAAACAGAGCACAATGTAAATTAATTCTCATCTTACAACCCTTTCTCTGTTCCATGAATATTTCAGCACCAGCAGCATAAATATTAATACTAATAGCTTTGCTCAGTAGTTATTATTTCTGTTTTATGACAAATATTCATAAAATATTCAAGACCTTTTAGAACATTTACACAGTTGAATGTGAGATTGCCAGCTTCCAGGGAAGTTTGAACATATTGGGGTGCTCTTGATGTTTTTTTTCTAAATTAATTTATAATGAATGGCTAAATACATAATCTATTTTGAGCAGTGATTCACTAAAATATATGTTGGGGTTTTCAGCTAGATTCAACAGGTTGCCTGTGGTGTTTTTTTAAGTTTTATTTTTAATTGGATTCATGAGTTTTATATCTGATGTTGTAATTTGCTTGAAGTACTCACTAATTTAGCAGTTAATGGCAGCCAAATACAGTGTCTCTTATGCCTCTGGAGAGATTTTATTCACAACTGGGGTTGATTTGTCACAATCAATTATGAGTTAAACAAGAAGCAGCCTGCGGGACTGCTGCACAACTGCATCTCTGAGACAAGAGCAGCACAGCTGGTACCTGAGCATCGCTCGATACACCAACCAAAGGAGCAGAAAAATACTGCCGAGTGTGATGCTTAGCCTTTTCCAAAATAGCAGATATGATATACAAGTCATGACATATTTGTACAGGATTTTTTGTGCACCATTGACTGACCAGATTAAAGAATGATATACATCTTTTATGGTTTGCATTTTTTCCCCTGTAAAATACATTTTAATTAACTTAATTTAATTTGGGGACCTCGTGTCTTCGGCAGGTACTTTAAATTAGATAAAGAAATTGTAATTGTACAAACAAGAATGTAGCGTTGTACTTACTTCATTGCACTCTATATATTTTGGGTAATATGTAATAAAAAAGAACTGCAGATGCAAAGAAAGATGCGTGAGTAAGTCAGCGGCTCAGACAGCATCTGATGCAAATGGATAGCTGATGTTTTGGGATAGGACCCTTCTTCAGACTTTGAATACTGCAAGTTGCGTGTCTTTATAATCATTTTTTAATCCTGTGGAGATAGCTTGTGGACCTCCCTGTGGAGATCTCTCCTGGAGGTCCCTGTGGTGATCTCTCCTTTAGGTCCCTGTGGTGATCTCTCCTGGAGGTCCCTGTGGTGATCTCTCCTGGAGGTCCCTGTGGTGATCTCTCCTTTAGGTCCCTATGGTGATCTCTCCTTTAGGTCCCTGTGGTGATCTCTCCTTTAGGTCCCTGTGGTGATCTCTCCTTTAGGTCCCTGTGGTGATCTCTCCTTTAGGTCCCTGTGGTGATCTCTCCTTTAGGTCCCTGTGGTGATCTCTCCTTTAGGTCCCTGTGGTGATCTCTCCTTTAGGTCCCTGTGGTAATCTCTCCTTGACGTCCCTGTGCTGATCTCTCCTGGAGTTCCTGTGCTGATCTCTCCTGGAGTTCCTGTGATGATGGACCTTTATTAACATTTGCTACATTGGCATCTGAATTCAGTATTTCAACTTGTTTCACCTTTAGACCATTCTATACATTTTGAAGATATACTTTATTAATATAAAGCTCTCGTGCAATGATGTTGCTGTACTGGCAAATGTAAATTTCAGAACATGGTTCAAGCTTTCAGTGGATATCATACTTTACTTCAGTAGACACAGAGATGATGTATGAGGGACCCACTGCTCTATTTATGATTAGAGTTTTCAGTGGAATTGTTATACACTACAATACATTTTGGGTTTGTTCCGAACATTGCATGGTATGATAAATTTAAATCTCTTTCTGAGCATAAACCTTGCATAAAGCCATAGCACTTAATATTTGCATCTGATTTGCTGCTTGTTCATAGGGTCTTTTTTATGGAGCTTCCTGATGATGCTGTCGTAGAACGTCTTTCAATGAGAATGGTTGATCCAACCACTGGCAAAAGGTCAGTGGTTAATTTTTTTTTAAATTATCTAGTTTAGCCATTTTATATAATGCCTTATGTATTCAGCTTTAAGATCCATGTTGTTGAGAATCATGACAAAACTCTGTGCCAAAGGCTTAGATGGGTTAGAATTTGTGCGGTGTACCCAAGAGGGTTTCTTGAAACAATATGTGGATAGCCCAACACAAGAAGGAAACATACTGACCTTGTGTTAGGAAATAAACCGGGCCAGGTGACTGGTGTTTCAGTAGAAGAGTATTTTGTGGGCTGTGATCACAACTCCATAAGATTTAAGATTACTTTGAATAGGGAGAAGGCTGGACCTTGCGAGAAGACACTAAATAAGGGGAAGTACAATGTTATTAGGTAGCATGGGAGGGTAGACTGGGAGCAGTTGTTATTGAGTAAGCACACAACTGATGTGTGGAAGTTCTTCAAAGTCCAGTGATTCAGTAAGGAGGAGGGATATAGATGGCAAAGTACAGAAACCTTGGATGACCAATAATATTGTACATTTGGTCAAAAAGAAAAAGGAAGGGCATGCAAGATTTAAGAGGATAGAATCAAACAGGGCCTTTGGTGAATATAATGAAAGGAGGAATGAACTCAAGCAGTTGATGAGAAGGGCCAAAAGGGGCCATGAAATGGCTTTGGCAAGTCAGATTAATGAAAATCCCAAAACATTTTATACTTATGTTAAAAACAAGAAGGTAACCAGGAAGAAGAAAGACAAGGATAAAGGAGGGTATTTGTGCTTGGAGTCCGGTGATGTGGGCGATGAACTAACTGAATACTTTGCATCTGTTTTCACAAGGGAGAAGCACATGGTGGACAGTGAGATCGGAATGCTAATATGCATGGGCACTTTGGGATTAAGCAGGAGGTGTTGGGGAGCATTAAGGTGGATAAATCCCCAGGACCTGATGGGATCTATCCAATCTTATGGAGAAAGGCAAGAGAGGAGATTGTGGGAGTCTTGATCTTTGTGTCTTCTCCAGCCACAGGCAAGGTCCCAGAGGACTGGAGAGTAGCTAATGTTGTTCCTTTATTTAAGAAGGGTAGTAGGGAGAATACAGGGATTTATAGTGCAATGAGCCTCATGTCAGTGGTAGGGAAGCTATTGAACAGGATTCTTCGCAATAGAATTTATGCAGATTTGTAGAGAATTAGTGATAGACAGCATGGCTTTGTATGCTGCAGGTTGTGTCTTACTAACTTGTTTTTTGAGGAGATTACGAAAGTGATTGATGAGGGTAGGGCAGTGGATGTTGTCTACATGTATTTGATAAAGTCCCCAATGGTAGATTGATCCTGAAGATTAAGACGCATGGGATTAACCGTGACTAGATCAGACCTGGTTTACTGCTGGAAGACAGAGGTTATGGTGGAAGGACAATATTCAGTCTGGAGGTCTGTGACCAGTGGAGTTCCACAGGGATCTGTGCTATAATCTCTGCTGTTTGACAGATATTAAAAATGACTCGGACATAAACGTAAATGAGTTGGTTAATAAATTAACAGATGACACCAAGACTGCTGGGGTTGCAGATTATAGGGAAGGCTGTCAAACTATGCAGCCGGATATGGATCAGCTACAGAAAATGGTGGAGAAATGGCAGTTTAATCCGAGCAGGTATGAGGTGTTGCACTCTGGAAGGTCAGATATAAGTGGAAAATACACAATTAATGACATGATCCTTAACAACATGGATATACCATGGGCTATGGGGTTCAAGTCCATAACAGAAAGTGGCAACACAACTAGTTACAATGGTAAAGAAGGCATATGGTATGCTTGCTTTTATAGGACTGGGTGTTGAGTGCAAGAGGCAGGAAGTCATAATGTAAATTTATAGGATTTTGGTCAGGCTGTATTTGGAATATTGCGTGCATTACAGGAGGGATGTAGAAGCTTTGGAAAGGGTGTAAAGGTGGTTTCCCAGAATGATGCCTGGATTTGGAGGCATTAGCCACATGGAGAGGTTGGACAGACTTTCTCTGGAACGCCGGAGGTTGCAGGGAGTTCTGATGGAAATGTCTAAAATTATGAGAGGCATAGATAAGGTAGATGGTCAAAAGCTTTTTTCCATATGGAAAAATCAAATACGAGAGGGAATTGCTTTAAGGTGAGTGGGACAGTGTTTAAAGGAGATGTACCGGGTAATTTTTTTTACACGGAGGGTGATGAGAGCCTGGAACATATTGCTGGGGATGGTGGTTGAGGCAGATACAATAATTTAGATGGCATTTAGAAGATACATTAGCAGATACAATGGCATTTAGGAGACTTTTGAACGGGCATGGCTATACCAGTTAAGAGTTGGTCTTGGCATCATGTTCGGCACAGATATTGTAGGCTGAAGGGCCTGATTTTGTGTTGTACTATTCTACGTTCTGTTATATGGGTAAAAAATTGAAAAAAACTTTTATGTTCATTTTTACTATTGTAAACTACATCACATATCATTTTAGCCTGTCCATCTATCCTTATAACATAGGCCAACTATTCCAGCTGTTGCACCAGTAAACTTCTCTAAACAGCTTCCAATATATTAACATCCATCCTTAAATAAGGAAACCGATACACAGTTCCAGATGTGATGTCAACATTGCCCTGCGTATGTCACTGAAGCATAATGTTTAAGAAAGAACTGCAGATGCTGGAAAAATCGAAGGTAGACAAAAATGCTGGAGAAACTCAGCAGGAACGAAGGAACGAAGGAATAGGTGATGTTTTGGGTCGAGACCCTTCTGAAGAAGTCAGTCTGAAGAAGGATCACAACCCGAAAAGTCACCTATTCCTTCGTTCCATAGATGCTGCTTCACTCGCTGAGTTTCTCCAGCATTTTTGTCTAACTGAAGCATAACCTCCCTTCCCTATATCCCTTCCCTATATTTTCAATTATTATTGCAATAAGATAGTTATTTTAGCCTTCTTAATTACTTGTTTTATCTACATACGGTACTAGCTTTTCGAGAATTGCTAGGACATCCAGATCTGTTTGTATCTCTGTTTGAGCTCTGAAATACCTCACCATTTAGATAAGATGTTCCTTTTTTATTATCTTTCCTGACAAATGTACAATTTCTTTTGAACTCCATCCACTAGATCTTTGCCTACTCATCGGTCTATTTCCTTTATAACGTCCTTGGCTTTGATAGTTTTATCACGTTACATCCATACATTCCCCTTTATCCACAAGTTATGTAACTTCCAAGAAAAATATTGGTCAAATATTTCCCCAAATCATATTTGTTGTGCCTGATTGGTAATGTATGTTAACATGGTAAGTTTCCGAGTTATGGCCCCCAGACTTATCTGAGGACAGTAGATAATTTAACATAAAGGCACTATTAACACAATTCACCTCTCCAACACCCATTCCTCCCACTGCTACCCACGCCACCATCAATATCTTAACTGGACCAACCTTTAAATACGATGCCTACATCATCTCAGAAATTGGGTACTTTGTAGCTAGTAACACATTTTCCATAAGGCACAAATCGAGAAAGACATAGAATATTTTAGGAGTGCCATTCCAATAACACACAAAATATTTGGGTACAATACAGGATAATATAGCCTGGTTGATGGGCACCCATCTTCCATTTAAATATTGATTCCCTCCACAACCACCAGTACACAATGGCTACTTGGTGCATCATCCACAAGTGCACTAACAGCAACTTACTGAGATTTCTTGACAGTGCCTCCTATAACTGCAACCACAATGCTGTCATATGAGAATGTCTTTGTGGGTATTCATATGGGAATGTGCAGCAGACATTTGGGAATCTCGCTAGCTGCAGTTTTCCCTTCAAATATCTTCACAAGAGAAAACATAGCATACTTGTTCAAATTTCTGGAACCCCCTTCCTATTAGCACTGTGGGAGTAATTCACCACAGGGACTCTGGTCATTCAAAGCAATCCACCAATTCTCAAGAGAACTAAATTATGGCCTTGATAATAATACCTAAACATCCCATAATAATTTGATTTGATATTTTGCATCCTCCATCAAATGTCCATTGGGGAGCACGGACCCAGAAAATTGCTTCCAATTGTGTTCACCTCCAGCCCATCTCCACCAATAACCTACGAATCTCAGACATTTACTTCTGTTTGCTTTCCCTATCCTACAATGCATCCCTGCTCCGGATCTCTAGATACCTCATTCTAACCCTTGAAAATTCCAAAACTCAACACCCATCCTCCACTCTTTCTAGATTTTAGGATCCTTCTTGCATTGGTTCAATGTGATGATGCCATCCAAAGTGTGAGCTATGGGGAGAGGTTGAGTAGGCTGGGTCTCTATTCCATAGAGTGTAGGAGCATGAGGGGAGATCTTATAGAGGTATATAAAATCATGAGAGGAATAGATTGGGTCGATGCACAGTCTTTTACCCAGGGTAGGGGAATCAAGGACCAGTGGACATAGGTTCAAGATGAAGGGGAAAAGATTTAATAGGAATCAGAGACAATAGACAATAGGTGCAGGAGTAGGCCATTCAGCTCCTCAAGCCAGCACCGCCATTCAATGTGATCATGGCTGATCATCCTCAATCAGTACCCCATTCCTGCCTTCTCCCCATATCCCCTGACTCCACTATCTTTAAGAGCCCTATCTAGATCTCTCTTGAAAGTATCCAGAGAACTGGCCTCCGAGGCAGAGAATTCCACAGACTCACAACTTTCTGTGTGAAAAAGTTCCTCGTCTCCGTTCGAATGGCTTACCCCTTATTCTTAAACTGTGGTCCCTGGGTAACTTTTTCACACAGAAGTTGGTGAGTGTATGGAACAAGCTGCCAGAGGATATAGTTGAGGCTGGGACTATCCCATCGTTTACGAAACATTCGGACAGGTACATGGATAGGACAGGTTTGGAGGGTTATGGACCAAGCGCAGGCAAGTGGGACTAGGGTAGCTGGGACATTGTTGGCCGGTGTGGGCAAGTTAGGCTGAAGGGCCTGTTTTCACACTGTATTAGTCTATGACTTTATGACTACATATTATTTCTACATTTTAAGATACTGTTATCCTTGATCCTATTGTGTCAAACTTAACTCTAAAGTTTGCGAATCATTTTACTGTTGAATCTGTCCTTTCGTGTTACTGGGATTGTGGGTAAATTCATAAACTAAAGACTAGTCATACTGGTTGAATCAGTTATGTTCTAAATGAAGTTCAAAGAAAGTACTGCATCTCACAGGTGCAGTGATATCCTACGAATAGCAGGCAATGGAGGAAATAAAACGGAATAAATCATTACACACAAGTTTCCTTGCGGCAGGGACATAATAAAATTAGGTGTTCGATTGTTAATTTAAAATGTTGCATTGCAGATAGGACCCACCAACTGTTTTTCAAAGGTCTAGACAACAAATTGCCATTGGTGTGAGGCTCAGATGCTTAGATTATCTCTATATTACTGAAACAGAATTAATTTAACAGAACAGAACAACCTAAACCTACTCTCCAATCCTCCCAGGACCTCCTCTGTGGCTAGGAAGGATACAAAGATCCTCTTTGTCAGGGCTGCAGCAATTTCTTCTTTTGGTCAAGAAGATGTATGGTCTTCATCAGACAGGGCACCGAGTATAAAAGATGGCAACTCATGTGGCAGCTGTATAATGCTTTGATTAGGCCACATTCATGCCGGGGTTAGCAGTAAGGTGGAGACTGATAGGTTTGTTATTAGTACAGGGTCAGGGGTTATGGGGAGAAGGGTGGAGAATGGGGTTGAGAGGGAAAGATAGATCAGCCATGATTGAATGGTGGAGTAAACTTGATGGGCCGAATGGTTTAATTCTGCTCCTACAACTTATGAATTTATAAATTCCTCA
Source organism: Amblyraja radiata (assembly GCF_010909765.2). NCBI lineage: Eukaryota > Metazoa > Chordata > Chondrichthyes > Rajiformes > Rajidae > Amblyraja > Amblyraja radiata. The sequence continues at coordinate 15,012,945 of NC_045987.1, read as the reverse complement.
AATCTCTGCGTGTGAATATAACAGTAGGTTGGGTTGTAACTGACCTCTTCTTTCACAACACATTATAATACCTCTCAGTTTAAATGATCAGTGAAGGGGTAGCAGTAAGAGATATAGGCAATAGATGTTAAAACATTTCTCATAGTTCAAAAATGTTCATAAGTTTCTGTCGTATTTCTTAATTGGCTAAATGCTTAATGCAAAAATGTATTTCCAAAACATCAATTAAGATGGGCATTCTAATTGTAATATCTGCTGCTGATGAGCTCTCTGTGACATCCGCTATGCTTTTCTTCTACATTTGATTTATCTTTATGTTTAATTAAACCAACTACAATTACACAACCTGTTAAATTATTTACAGCAATACTAATTTTTTGTCAACTATAATTAACAAAACAATAATATGCATTAACTAATCAGCCTAGTTCTATTTACTGTAGCACAGGTCAGCATGATGCTCAAAAAGTTATGTTATTTATTACACAAAATTTAATTAATCATTACAAGTATTATCTCAATCTAAATTGTCATGTGATTGGGCATAAATATCTGCAATAGATCTGGTTATTATCTTTAATGTGTTATGCATAATTTTAATATCCTCAAAGTTGTTTGAATATTGTAAGGCAGTGTTTAGATTTATTCTAATCAATTTCTCTGCGTTAGGGTAGCATTTGATATCTCCAGCACTTTTCTTATTAACTGGTATAATATTAACATGACATTGATTTTCTCCTTGTCTGTGAACCACACAATAAAATTATTACATTTTCAGTGACATGTTTTCAGATCTTTGCAAAGATGAGATGTTTATGGAAATCTCTGTTGTAATAGTGAATACAGATTAAAAACTATTTGTGACAAATACTGTATTAGGACAATTTAAGAAAATAATCAGAATAGTCTTGGCAACCCACAAATACAGGAAATCACAATAGTTATTATCTTGTGAAATTAAAAGAACCAAGTTCTGTAATGTAATTCTCTTGTCGTCTTTTTCTTTTCTAGATATCATTCCATCTACAAACCAGCACCAAACAGTCAGGTTTACAGTCGTTGTAAAATAAATCCTAAGGATTTTGAGGAAAATGTGCAGAAAGAACTGGAAGATTATCGTACCAACATTTCTGAGTTGGAGCAATTCTACAGACCTGTCATACGTGTCAACGCAGACCAAGATCCTCACACGGTGTTCGAGTACATTGAGAGCTGTATTGTCAAACCTTTGCCAAAGCAACCAAATGCCTTTATTTGAATATTTTGAAGAAAGCAACTGTGTGATGTCTGTACAACAGTTTGTATCCAACATTTTAAGACATCACTGAAAGTCATTTATTTAACGCTAAAATGACCTACCCTAAAACATACATTGCTTCCAAATAATCCATCAGATATTATCCTACAATAAATTCTCACAGCTTACATGTATATCCTTGGAAATTACAGTCCATAGGGATGATTGTGATAAACACGTCCTTGGGTCTATTTCTCTCTGTTCATTATTAACATTATGTATTTTTGCTTCAGGATCTTACATGTTTCTACACCATAAAAATATCAGTCAGGATTGTAATACTCTGCATCCTGATTTCCATGCATAAAAACACTTCCAGAACCACATACCAAACCAGTATGCTCTTGATTGGAAGGGAATTATATTAGTGTCAAACAAGTCCAACCATGATGAATTCAAGACTTTGGTACCCTTGTGCCTGAACCGGAAAATGTGCTTTCACTGGCTACTGAATCTTACACATGATTTTACTTTCAATATTTATTATTTTGCTTCACTAACTCTACTGGGATACTTACATAACAATGTGACCTAAGGGTAGAGCGTATCAAAGAAATAGGAAATAAATGACATTTATTTATTAGTCATTTAAATATATGCTGGCTTTATTGATGAAGCTGCTGCCATCACTGACACTGCTGCGTCAACTGATGATAAAAAGCATTAAGCACATATACCAATTATGCAATATGCTATTCTCTTAATAGATCTTTGTAGTAAAGCTGCTTTTTCCAGTCTCCATTTTTCTTCACTTTGGCGAGTACACAGATGAATGCAAACAAGAAACTGGGCTCCCTCCGACTGCTCCTTTCTATGTTGTACAAGCAGACTCAGGTCAGTCAGTGACCTTCTGGGATCCACTGGGAGAATGCACTGAGAACAAGCATTGAGCCGTGTGGCAGCAGAACAAGTTAATACTCTTGTTTAACGATCCCTTGGAAATGGAGAACAACAGAGATTGCTCTTCGTTATAACTATGTACCAAGTCAGCCTAATTATAGTTCTGGGTATTAAAGGCAGACAATCTTTGGCAATGCTTTATTTTTGATGCAGTTGTGCTTTCCTCTGCACAGAAAGGTAATTAATGATGGTAATTAATACACAGGGGTATTTTTAGACTCTTGTAAATGTTACTTTATGTTCCAAATACCAATCTAAAATTAAAACCCAAATCAAACTACATTTTAGGAGGTCCTCAAGAGGTTAACAATGTCTGACTTTACCGAGCAGGCTGATTGTGTGCATGAACAGAGACCTCTCCCGAGGAGGATTGCACAATCCACCTGGTCCTTTAAATATAAGATATAATAAACCAGGTTTTCTTGTGAAAACAAACCACAACTTGCACTTTTCTTCTATATACTTCCCTCTTATCATTGTACGTATTCTCTCTAGGTGATGCATTGTATAGTCTCCACTGCATGGATGCTTGTTAGGGATAGTACTGCAGGCCATATTTCTGAGAAATGAACGATTAATTTTTTTCCAATTTACAAGAGCATTGTTGTTAAAATTCAATAGCAGAAATTCCCAGGTAGTGAACAGCTAGTTCAGAATAATTACATTCACAGTGAAGATCTCTACTGCACGAACAATATTAATGTCAACAGGAGTTTTAAAAGGGCAATTACGGTAAACCTTTACAGTGTTGTTGTCAGTCATTCATCCTATTTAAATGTGTGGTATCTGTATGAATTACAGGAAAATGTATTTGCCCACAACAATTTTTGTTGGTCTAATAAAATGCTCTAATTAATTTGGTTCATAAATGATATGCTAAATATTTGAAAACAGCAAATTGAACAAATGCTAAATTAAAACCAGTCATGTATCTATTGTAGCACCCACAAAGTTAAAATGCCTTTCTTTGTTCCTAATTCCATTTCTTTCATCTCGTCTTTTTTTGCATTTTCTTGTCTCCCACTCCTAACAATTATCTCTGTATCAGTCCTAAACCTTTGCAAACAGGGTACATTCATTTGTATTTCATTGGATGCAGAATCCTCCAGTGCCATATTATCAATTTCCAAGCTTGTATTTCTCATACCTGTATAATGTATGCAAACAAGAAACTGGCAGCATCTTTTTCTAATCCATAATTCAGTCACAGTGGAATGGCATATCATTTAATTCTTCACTCTATCCAGTCTTATTCCAAATATCTGAGGACCAATTCTGTCAACGTGTTGGACAACGACAGAAACCAACCGAGCTATACGTCATCTGACACACGAGCGAACAAATAGGATTTACTCACATTTGGAAAATGGTGGATTTCTTAGGAATAGTCACTGTGGCTGTGTATAAAAGATGTCCCATCTCATATATTTAATTAAGATTTTTGAGGTGACAAAGATGATTGGTAAGTAGGGCAGTGGATGTTGCCACATGGACTTTATTAAAGCATTAAAACGGTCTGAATAATGGTCCTGACCCGAAATGTCATAATTCCCACCACAGATGCTGCCTGACCCACTGAGTTCCTTCAGCACTTTGTACTTTACTCTTCATGGTTGGCTGTTCCAGAAGATTTAGATGCATGGGATCCACGCAACTTAGATTGGGTATAGGCAGGTGGGACATTTTGGTCAGTGTGCACAAGTTGGGCCAAAGGGCTTGTTCCCATGCTATATGACTCTAATGTGAAATTAGACAAGACCTTTGAGGAATATAAAGCAAGTAGGAATGAAAACAAACAGGTGATTAGAAGGGTCAAAGGGGGCCGTGAATCAAAGGAAATCCCAAGGCTTTTTACACATACATTTGAAACAGAGTAACCAGGATGAAGGTAGGACCGCTCAAGGATAATGGAGGGAATTTGTGCTAGGAGTCAGGATATAGGTGAGATACTAAATGAGTACTTTACATCTGTATTCATCAAGGACAAGGAGATCAGTGTGGAGAATATGAATATACAGGGGCAGTTTGAAATCAAGGAGGCTTCTTGAAGAGCATTTATCCCAGGTTATTCTTAGAGGTAAAAGAGAAAACTGCAGGAGCCTTGGCAAAGATCTGTGCATCTTCTCTAGCCACAGGTGAGGTTCTGGAGGACTGGAGAGTAGACAATGTTGCTCCTTTGTTTAAAAAGAGAAGCAAAGATAGTCTAGGGAATTCTAGGTCAGTGAGCCTCACATCAGTGGCAGGGAAGCTATTGGAGAAGTTTCTTTGGGATAGGATTTACTCCTATTTGGAAGAGAATATGTTAATTACAGACAGCCAGCATGGCTTTTACACTGTAGGTCATGTCTCATCAACTTGATTGAGTACTTTTAGGTGTCAAAGGTGATTGGATGCTGTCTACATGGATTTTAGTAAGGCATTTGATAAAGTCCCCCAAGTAAGGTTGATCCAGAAACTTTAGATGCATAGGAAATTGATAAATATATAATATATATATAAATGACTTGAAATTAAATGTAGATGGGTTGGTGAGTATGATTGCCAATGACATCAAGATTGCTGGAATTGTGGACAAAGTATACAAATAATGGCAAGACCCTTAACAGCATTGATGAAGAGAGGGATCATAGGGTCTAAGTCCATAGCTCTCTGAAAGTGGCAACAGAAGTAGATAGTGGTAAAGATAAAATAGTATGCTTTGTATGGTGGGGCATTGAGTTGAAGAATCAGGATGAACTGTTATAGGACTTTAATTAGGCCCCATTTGGAGTATTGTGTGAAGGCCTTGAAGAAGGTACAGAAGAGATTTAACCGGCTGCTGCATGGATTAGAGAATATTAGCTATAAAGCAAGTTTGGACAAACTAGGATTGGTGTCTCTGGAATGGTGGAGGCTGAAGTGTGTGCAAGTGCCGCTTTTTTCTTCCAAATGAGTGGTACGAAGTTTTAAACAATTGAAAAATAGCAATACCGTTACTGTGCACCATTCCATGCTCAGGCAGTTTTAAGAAAAGAAACCATACAGGATGCCCAAGATTTTACATTTATATTTTATAAGATGATACATTTTATCCAAAAAGTAACAGGTTTATTGAGAAAACATTTTTTATTGTACGAAAAGTAGTTTACGAAGTCTTAAATTGTGTTCACAAATGTAGTCATGAAACAAAAGTAAAAAAACTTTAAAATATGAAACCATACTTTAATTGATGACAAATAAAAAAGTCAAATGGACCCTTTCAAGCTAGTGACCAATTGTCAGGAACAGATCCTCTGAAGGCAAATAGTGTGTTAAGGTATTTCATTTCTCCCGCCTTATGTTTCAAAAACGGGGTCACTTTACAGCTGCTACTTGCCAAAGTCCAGCACGATCCTCCTCGCCCTACTGTCATCCCCACTCCACCACCATCGATTACAGTTCCAGGGCCTGATTTTGTGTCATTCATCAACAGTCAGAACTTGCAACCTTGGATTGAGCACAATTTCCCAAATGCATTACATTTTATTCACACCCTCTAATGGGGAAATATAAAGTTTCCTTTCTGCATTGTTCTCAAAGACAGTTTTAGAGTCAAATGTAACAATTCTTGCAGATGCAATAGTAGGCAAGAACAGATTAACTTCATTATTTCAATTCATTATGTGAAAACTTCACGTGTTATTTTACTTCAGATATTCCTTGTTATTTGTATTTGCAGGTCAGGTCGGGGGGGAGATCCCCCCCCCGCCACAGGGACCATGTAATCCCGTGCTACCTGCTCCATGGTCGGATAGACGGCGACTAAACCGTCTCCCCACCTGGTTTACCAGGTGAGGAGGGGGCTGTGGACCCCCAGCAGAACCAAAAACAAGACCTGTCAAAGGGCAGATGAGCTTCTATCGAGCCAACGGCCATCCACACTTCAGTAGAAGTTGCGATCACTGTCGTACATAGGATTGTAAGGAATGATGATAAAGCACACACACCAAAATCCTATACTTCCAGTGGCGGATGTCCGCAGGAACTGGTGGACAGAGGTGTGTGGTGCGTCCGCCACCGTCCCTTTTGGAAACCAGCACCACTGTGTCGCTAATGTATACTGAACTCTACTTTAAATTGTCTCAACCTACTGGGTTTTTTCCAACTATAGCAATCATTTACATTAATTTTCTACTTCAAAATAATGCGAGTGGATGAGGAAGACCATGTCCGCTGAAATGATGAGCACGATGCCAAGAATCCTCCACCTTTCCTCTCGTGCCTCAGAAGCAGAGAGCTTCATCTCTGGATGCCTTTAGAGAGAGAACAATACTATCGTGGAATACGCCAATACCCTTGACAGCAGGGTAAATATTTCATGCATTATCTTCTCAATTCTAAATTTAAGACACAAAAGTGTGCTCAGATCTCCCTTTGTCCATAATATGTAACTTTGTCAGAAGAGAGGAGAGTCACAGTACGTACAAGGATTCTGAAGCAGGCGCTTTATCCAGTCAGGATCTGGAATGAGAAAAAAACTCTTAATTTTCAAAGATAACATTGCTGATCAAATAAAATGTCAAGTGGTTTGAAATTTAAAAAAATCCTCCATCTTCTATCCAGTCTGTCTGTTTTTTGTTATTTTTAGTGTGTTTAAAAAGTTTGTGTAAATGTTCTCCGGTTTGTTTTATGTGGGGTGTCTGATGGCGGACTGCAGGAGTGGGGCACCGTTGTGTATGGCTGCTCTGCCTGCAGTCCGTCCTTTCACCCTTTTTTATTTTTATTTTTAGTCCTGTTACTACAAAATGTTTGTTGGAGGTCTTCTTTTATGTGGTGGGTGGGGGGAGGGGAAGGGGGAAACTTTTCCTGGTCCCTACCTGGTCGGAGAGGCGGTTTCCCTCCGAGCTGCTTCTTCGCCCCTTCCTCGCGGCCTACCATCAGACTGTTGCAGCGTTTCCTGTCGGGATCGGCCGGGACTACAGCTTCGGCGGCGGTGCAGCGCTGGGACACCAACACGGAGTGGGTGATGCCTTACCGGGTCACCGTGCGGTAAGCTCCGGAGTACTGTGACCGCCGACCAACATCCGAGGAGCTGTGGCTGCGGAGCGTCCAGTCGCAGGCGGCGCTGGATTTAAACACCGCGGAGCCTGGGATTCGAGATCACCAGAGTCGGAGCTCCAACCAGCGCGGTCTGAAGACTTCGGGTGCCGCGGTCTCCGGGGAGGAAGCGGCCGCTCCAGACATTTCCAAGCCGCCAAGGAGTGTTCAACCGATGCCGGCATTCCAGCTTTCTGGCAAGAGGGCCTGAAAACATCGGACTGGCTGCGGAGGCCACAAATAGGCCCCGACCTCGGGTGATCACAGAGGGAGAGGACTGAACTTTCTGATGCCTTTCCCCACAGTGGAAATTTTTTATTCTGTTGTGGGGGGACGTTTGTGTTGAATTATACAATATGTTGTGTCATTTTTCTTAATTTTAATTTTTCTATGGATGTACGGAAGCTTAATAATTTTTTTTTCTATGTAAAGCACTTTGGTCTCAACGCGAGTTGATTTAAACGTGCTATATAAATAAATTTACTTTATTTTACTTACTTTACTGGGGTGGGGGTGTCAGGGAAAACTTTTTTCCAATCTCGTACCTTGCCGGAGATGTGATTATTTTCCAGATCGTATCTCCGGTCGCACCGCAGCCTAACATCCTGGAGCTGGAGGCCTGCTCGGACTGACTTTGAGCCCTACCGCAGGGCGTGGTCTTAATATCGGAGCCAATCCCTTGCCTGGGATCGCTCCAACGATGTCTATGCCTGCGGACTTTACCATCGAGAGCTCGCAGTCTCGGGTAGAGACTGTAGATGTCGGGAGCTCCAACGACGGAGAAGGTTTGACCAGCCCCGACCCGGGGTCCGATGGCATGGCACAGGGGGCAGACAACTCCCCCCGATGCGGGAGCTTGATCGCCCCGACGTGGTGGGGACCAAACGCCGCCGGCTACGGGAGTCAAGATCGTCCCGTCAACGGAAGGCTTGAGGCTCCCGACCGGGGAAGACCAAGGTGAAGAGATTGAACTTTTTTTTGCCTTCCATCACAGTGTGGAATGTGGAGGAGTCACTGTGGTGGATGTTTACGTTAAAATGTATTTAAAATGTTCCGTTGGTTTTTATTTGTATGACTGTCTTGGCAAATGAAATTCCTCGTATGTTGCAAAACAAACTTGGCTAATTAAGTATTATTGTATTGTTTTGTACTATATTGACAGGTACACGGATAGGAAAGCTTTAGAGAGATATGGGCCAAACACAGCAAGTGGGGCAAACACTGATGGGGCATCTTGGTCGACAAGGGAATGTTGGGCCGAAGAACCTGATTCCATGCTGCATGACTTTCTGTCTCTAAAATATCACAGCAATACAAAACATACTTTCTAAAATGCTTCTGCGTGCATGAAACTGATCATGGAATTTCACTTGAAGAAAAAAATTCACTTGACAGCTTGGGTCTCAAGAAAAAAAAAAAAAAATCTACCCAAATTTTTGCTTTATGCACATACACTAATTTGGACCACCATTCTGTGGGGAGCTTTTTTGAAAATGTGATGAATAATTGTGTCAGTGAAGCACAATCATTGGCCTTTAATATGTTGCTTGAATTAAGTTTGTCATGTGGAGATAAAGTGCTTCCTATGGCCCAGCTGAAACAGAACAGGAATTCTAGCAATTACATTTGCGGACACGAGCATTGAGTGCGGTCTGGAACACACAAATCTATTTTTGACAGACCAACACAAATGAGTGCTGCAATTCTGCATGAAGTGGAGCAGGCTGCACACAATTCTATTGGCAAATAAAGACTGCTGGAGTAACTCGGCAGATCAGGCAACATCTCTGAATAACATGGATAGATGATGTTTTGGGGCGGGACCCTTCCTCAGACCGAGATTCTATTGGCAGCTATTCTACCATATTTATTCATTTCATTTGCTTGTAAGAGTTTATTTGGAACCACCATTTGAATGAGCAATTATTTTCCTTCAAGTTCAATAAATTGAAGTGATCTAAATATCGATGCCACTTTAAATTTCATACAGAAAGGTGGCCACACAACAATCGGGTGATAAAAATGTCCACTATTGCAACCGCCAGTGAGCTCCAGCGAGCTCCATCCACATGCCCCCTCACAATACAATATTCAAGCTCACCTTTTTGCATTTATGACATTTCGGAAAGCAAAAAAATGAGTTGGTTTGATTTTTTCCTTCATCAGTAGCTTACCTGAAGGCAACTGCTGTCGAGCAATGCTGTCATGTAGCAAACATCTGCGATACGTCAGACTCTGACACGCGTGGTACGTCAATATACATCTGCACAGAGAAATAGGTTGGACTGTACTGATGCAACAACTTACTGTTCCACCTGCCTGTATAATTTACACCAGTTGCAGCCAGTATTGCCGCATGAAAGACATGTTTGGATGCAATTTAACATCTCCAAAAGCTGCAAAATCACATTGTTGCCTTGTATATCTTTAAAGAAGGTTACACGATTGCAGGAATTTTATTGGCATGAATTTAACTGCACAAAAGACGCATGTACCGAAACAATGAAATTTCTTAGTGTCTGCAAGAATTTCATTGTTCCAGATAATTTCTGGTACATATGACAAGAAATACTCTTGACTCTTAGACTTGCACACAAGACCAGTTCATGGCCAGTTTCCCCGCCCCTCCCCTTACAGGATGCACAACATGCATCTACAGCCTGGCTGCAGGCAGTGATTACCTGTGCCAAATGTGTCCATTGGGGCAGACTGCCTTGCGGCGATCTGTAAACGGCAGAACCTCTTTACAGAGAGAGCAGTGCTCAGGAAACGTCTGTTTGGTCAATTTCTTCAAATTATGCGAAATCAAAACCTATATCCAACAGGAAAAAATGATATCAAGCAGTTAGAACATCAAGAACATATCATTTTATAATTCAACATTTAATTTTTTAGGTCACTTCATATATCAGCAGACAGCAATAATAAATAGAACTAGTTTTCAGAACGGCAAGAAAAGGCTATGCTTCTTATGCAAAAGTAAAATGTTACAGGTCCCAGTAATCTGAAATAAAAACAGAATACTTGAAGCATTCAGGTGATCAGACAGCATTCATGGAGAGAGAGGGAGAAACAGAGTTAACAGGCTGGTGTGGACAACTAAAAACAAGTCTTTTGTAAAGAAAATAACCCTCATTCACTACCTGCAATGAGATTTTAAGACTGAGCAAATTATACAGAAACAAGGTGCAGCAGGCAGTGAAGAAAGCAAATGGCATGTTGGCCTTCATAACAAGAGCAGCTTTTCCAAAACCTTCATATCTTTCCTGCAGCAGGAGACCAAAACTAATATAAAGAACCGTTTAGTAGCTGGTATAGTCATTTTCTTCATAAATGTAATCTTTTAAAATGTTTACTATTTGATATCCTCATGCATAAAAATTGTTTTCATTTACAAGACTCCATGGCCAGGCAAATGTATAATTTCTTAACGATGATTAATTCAAACTGGAATGGTCAGTTCGTGGGCTATGGTTTTTTATGCCAATGCAAAAGATCAATATGTACCAGATTTAATTTGCATGAGATCTTTTGACCTTTTTACCAATTTGACCCATTTCAGGCAAACCATTAAAAAAATTGAGTCGTTTGTTGATTAATCATATAAATTGCAGAAGTTTAGCAATGTTCATGCAGTTGGATCAAATGACACAGAAATATTGCAGTTATACTCTTGTGTCGAAGCTAAACCACACACACACACACCCTCCCCCCCTCCTCCTACCCACCCCCCCTCCCACCCCCTCTCCTCCCTTCCACCACCGCTCCTCCACCTTCACCCCCCTTCCCCCTCCTCTACCCCCTTCCCCCTCCTCCACCCCTTCCCCCTCCTCCACCACCATCCCCCTCCTCTCTTCCACATCTAATTGATTGGCCAATAAAATGCACTGCTTTTAAGTAAACGTTAGGAAGTTAGAATTGTGTGTAATTTCACAAGCTTCAGACATTGTGGCAAAATAGCACTAGTGCTGGAGAATGTGTTGGTACACACAAGGGGTGTCTTATCTCACTACCTAGATCAGAGAGATGTGTGCATTGGATAAGACAAAGTAACCGCCAAGGAATATGCACAGTTACTTGCATTTGCAACGTTTTTATATTTGTATATAGTGTTTTAAACAATAGATGTTAGGCAACTTGAAAGGTAAAATAGTCCAGTTAATGCAGAACAATGATTTTACTTCGGAGTCACGTGAGTGACTACGTGAAGAAGGGCCGTCCGTCTGCGTGCGCGTCATTACGTCTGAACGCAACGCGCGACGGACTGGAGAGGCACTGCGTCCTCCCAGGCCGTTAGGATGGGCAGGTAAGGAAAGTTGAATCACTTACCTGCGTTCTTTCGGGCTTGAAACTTTTTGTAGTTTCAGGGCCCAGATGTCGAGGAGACGGTCCGCGGGGAAGTCGGCTGCCGAAGACCGCAGCATTTCCCAGTAGCGGGCGACGGTGTTTCCCGACACAGCGCCGGCAGCTGAACCGGCAGGAGACTTGGTGCAGGAGGAGAGCTCCGTTGGTGGTCCTGCAGTACGGGAAAATCCACCCGCAAGTCAAACAACCCGTTGACTCAGAAGAGTCCGGGGAGGGAAAGGGATACCCTCCCTCAACGGAGAGCGTCTGAGGACGACTCTCCCACATAGGAGCAACTTTTGGAGAAGTTGCTCCAACAATGACCTGCTCTAAGGAGAGAGCTGTGTCAGCCCGGGGCCTACAGCAGCAGGCAGTACCGGGAGCCTCGCATAAAGGGGCAACCCAATGTCTTCCCCATTGGAGGGGGAAGTACATATGGAAGAAACTACTCTGAATCGGAGTACAAAAGCAGGGGGGGGGGGGGGAAACCTGCCCAGGGACAAGCAGAAGAAAGGAAGTAAGTAAGTAACTTTTACTTATATAATAATAATAATAATGGATGGGATTTATATAGCGCCTTTCTAATACTCAAGGCGCTTTACATCATATTATTCATTCACTCCTCAGTCACACTCGGTGGTGGTAAGCTACTTCTGTAGCCACAGCTGCCCTGGGGCAGACTGACGGAAGCGTGGCTGCCAATCTGCGCCTACGGCCCCTCCGACTACCACCAATCACTCACACACATTCACACACAGGCAAAGGTGGGTGAAGTGTCTTGCCCAAGGACACAACGACAGTATGCACTCCAAGCGGGATTCGAACCGGCTACCTTCCGGTTGCCAGCCGAACACTTAGCCCATTGTGCCATCTGTCGTCCCAATATAGCACTGTTTAAGTTAACTTGCACCAAAAAACTTTACATAAAATAAATAATAAGCACAAAAGAAAAGAATACTTCTGCAATCATCCAGGTTCCACTGGGTGCTTCCCTGGATAGAGATCTAGAAAATGTCTCCTGCTCTGAGGAGAGGAGCATTCACGGTCAGTTTCAGTCTGACCCAAAGCAAGAATCTCATTTAGGCCCGCTGGAGGGGCCATGTCAGCGCAGGTATCCTCAGGGGCCTGCGGCAGCACCTGTTTTCAGGGCTACCTACAAATCTCATTCTCAATGGAGAGGAGTGTGAGTGATCAGTAGGTAACTGATCTCGAATTACAATAATAATAATAATAATAATAATAAATTTTATTTATGGGCGCCTTTCAAGAGTCTCAAGGACACCTTACAAAAATTTAGCAGGTAGAGGAAAAACATGTAAGGGGAATGAAATAAATAGTAGAGACATGACTAGTATACAAAGTAAAGACAGAATTCAATACAAAACACAATATGAGGCAATTAATGCACAGATGAAAAGGGAGGGGGACGTGTGGCCAAGGATAGGCAGAGGTGAAGAGATGGGTCTCGAGGTGGGACATGGAAGATGGCGAGGGACACGGAATTGCGGATCAGCTGGGGGAGGGAGTTCCAGAGCCTGGGAGCTGCCCTGGAGAAGGCTCTGTCCCCAAAACTGCGAAGGTTGGACCTGTGGATGGGGAGGAGACCGGCCGATGTGGATCTGAGGGACCGTGAGGGATGGCAGGGGGAGAGGAGGCCAGCGAGACATGGGGGGGGACCAGATGGTGGAGGGCTCCGTAGGTGAGGATCAGGATTTTGTAGTTGATCCGGTGGGAGATGGGAAGCCAGTGAAGTTGCCCGAGGACTGGAGCGATGTGATGCCAGGACCCGGTGTGGGCGATGAGTCGGGCGGCCGCGCTCTGGACCAGCTGGAGTCGGTTGATGTAGGTGGAGCTGATGCCAAGGAGAAGTGAGTTGCAGTAGTCCAGTCGGGAGGAGACGAAGGCATGGATGAGTCCTTCAGCAGCGGGAGGTGTGAGAGAGGGTCTGAGTTTGGCGATGTTGCAGAGATGAAAGAAGGAGGTTTTAATGACATGGCGGATGTGAGGCTCAAGGGAGAGGGCGGAATCAAAGATCACGCCAAGGTTGCGGGCCTGGGGAGATGGGGAGACAGTGGTGCCGTCGATGGTGAGAGTGGGGCCATTGATCCTGCTGAGTGTGGCCTTGGAGCCTATGAGGAGGAATTCTGTCCCATCGCTGCCGAGTCCGAGGAAATCATGTTGCATCCAGGTTTCCACAGCTGACAAACAGGAGTTGACATGGGAGAGGGGGGGGCCGTGGGGGGATTCGGTGCCAAGGCAGAACCGGGTGTCGTCAGCGTAACAGTGGAAGTCCAGGTTGAAGTGGCGGAGTATTACAATACTATACAATACAATTCATTTGTCATTTGAACCTCACATAACGTTCAAACGAAATTTGGTTTCGAGATCAGTAGGTAACTGATCTCGAATTAAAGTATGAACATACTGAAGCACATGCATATGGCCTCAAGAGACAGCAGTTGGCAGAATATCCGCACAAATGCCGGCAAGGGAACAGCGCTATCAGGGTGACTTTGGAGAAACCAGCCGCCGAATCCTCTCTTCAGGTAAGACCAGAAGAAGGAAGCAAAAACTGTCGGACCAATCAAGGTACCAACGACAAGCAAACTTCATCAGTAGGCGACAACACACCCCACACCTCCATAGGGGGTAAGCAGTTCACTGAAGCCGGTGGTAGCTTGAAAGCTGGGCACGGAAATATGATCAGAGTCGTCTTTCAAGGCAGACTCAGAATTATGGCCAGAATTGTCCGACAAGGCAGGCTCAGTATGATAAGGTTTTCAGACCAAGACCCAAGCAGAGGTCAGGAGAAACATGGAATCCACACTTCCTACCAGTCCAACTCCCAATCAAGGAGAGAAAAGGAACCTGCAGCAGGGGCCTTTGGGCTTACCACAAGACCACCGGTAGCCATGGAGGTAGGTGGGTCTGGGTTTATTGAAACAAGGGATTGTGGACCAGTTACATATTGGTAATTTTACTCTTGTGTTTTTGTTCAAAATGACAATAACATGAATTTCAGATCTGGTTTTAAAAAACAGATAACAACATGTGATTATTTTTTACTGCACAACATACATAGGTTCCAAGCAGACTTGGAACTCGGACCGGAATTGTCTTCAAGGCAGGCCCAGTATTTTGGGCAGGATTGCCTTCTAGGACAGGTGACAGATGGAGGATGTCACTTCATCCAGGTTTAACTCATTTGTGCAGTACAGACTTTTAGAAACAGGAGATATTTGAAGTTTAAGTGGATGGCATGGCTCTGCCAAATGGGTTGACATCAGCTCCTAAACTATTGACTAAACTACAGAAACCAATTCTGGGACTACAAAGGTCTCAAAACCACATAGTAATGGCATATTTGGAGGACATTTTCATTTTGGAGTCACCAAGAATTGGCAGAAGCATCAGTCAAGCAAACCAAAACCCTGTTTGAAAGAATTGGTTACCTCATCCATCCAGTTAAATCAAAATTGACACCTACAAGGGTAATTGATTACCTAGAATTTACTATCAAAAACAGTAAATATGTTGGTGACTTTGCCTAGGGGCAAACAACAATATTAATAAAGCCTGCAATGACCTGATAGTCAAATACTAGCCATCTATCAGGCAAACAGCGAGTGTAATTGGCAAATAGTAGCTGCATTCCCAGCAGTACGGGCCTTTGCATTACCAGAACTTACAGCAAGCAAAGGAACGAACACTCAGATTACATGCAGGTCGAATTGGCAAACTATGGGTTGCCAGCAGAGGCCATTGTTGAATAACTATGGTGGATAACGAATGGGAGACAGCTCAGGGAAATTTTGCTCGAAAGCCATCGAGGGTTCTTCAGACCTATGCAAGCGGCTAAGGATGGGGAGACACCAACAGTCTAAAGCTGTGGGGGCAGATGGAATGAGCAGGAGTCTGTAATTCCCCAACATATGGAATCAATTACCCAGAATTGTTGGGGGCACAATATGGACTCAAGGTTCTCTGTAGCGATATGCAACCGGTGCTTGTTCAAATTCAGATTGATAACACCACTGCGGTGGCATATATCCATTAACAAGGGTGGTGTAAAATCTGTATCTTACGACAGATTGTCGAACTTCATTTGGCACTGGTGTATCGAGAGGAATATTTGGGAAATCTACCAGGTAGATATAACACGGTGACAGATGCTCGATCACGAATGTTTAATAACAACACAGAATGGATGTTGAATCAGACAGTATTTATCAAAATAACTACACGATTTGGCATACCAGATGTTGATGCGTTTGCATCTAGACTAACCATTAGTTACCCAGATATGTGTCCTGCGAGCTGGATCCAGGAGCAAGGCAGTGGATGCTTTCTCCCTCAATTGGGGAGGAATGTTTATGTATGCTTTCCGCCAATTTGTCTCACAAACCGATGCTTGACAAAAATCAAGCAAGACTAAGCCACAGGCATATTGGTAGTGCCAGATTGGCCTACTCGAGCCTGGTCCCCAAAAATTTTGGGAATTATAGTCCAGCCAGTAATGGCTGTACCCAAGAGCAGGGACCTCCTAGTGAACCCAGTTACAGGGAGCAATCATCCACTACATGAACGTATATCTTGTTGGTCTGCAGATTCTGAGGAGGCCATTTCAAGGCATAGGACTGTCCGAACAAATACAACACAGTTCGGATAACGGATGTCTTGGAGTTCCTATCAACTGTACTATAACTACAAACTAAGTTATAGTGCATCTATAGTGCCAGAGGCGCACTCTCCTCCAATCTGATGCCGGAAGCAGCGCACAGTTCGATAGGAACGCACCCCTTTACAACAAAATTCATGAAGGGAATTTACAATTTAAGACCTCCAGGCCAAGGTACACTGACACATGGGATGTGAGCGTGGTACAAACCCTACTTTGACAGTGGGGACCGCCTATAACTAACCCTGAAGGTGGTATGCTGACAAAGAGTCCAGACACTGCAAAAGCTACGGATGGACTACATGACCACCAATATGAACAACATAACATTCCTAATCAGGAACCTGATAAACAGAGCAGGCCAGGAATGCCAGGGATGGAGATCCAGTTCTTGGCATATCCAGAGGACCAATGATTGTGTGGGTGGTAACATACTAACACCACTATCTGAGAGTTACGGAGAACCTCAGAGGCTCAGAACAATCGGTCCTCATCAGCCATAAAAAAAACACACCAAAAGGTGTCAACTCAAACCATCTCCAGATGGTCAAAAGAGGTAATGGCGGTAGCAGCAGTAAACATTTATATGGTTAAATCTCACTCCATCAGGGCTGCATCTACGTCGGCAGCAAGAGCTATGGACGTGCCCCTTGACGACATCCTAGTGGCTGCAGGATGGACGAATGAAATAACGGTCCACCGGTTTTATAACAAACCCATAACCGGACTGGGGGTGTTTGCACGTACCATTTTAAGTTCTGTCCCTTACTTTCCCCCCCCAAGGTTGGGAGGGGTAACTTTTGTAAAACTTTTCTTTCATTTAAAGCATCAGTTTCTTTACTTAACTACGTAATGTCTGAATGCTTTAATGATTACACACATCCATGGTCAATCCATTCAGTGTGTGACGCCTGGATTCGTAACCGGCGTAAAATCACAGAGCTTTGAAATCTTCACTTAGTCACTCACGTGACTCCGAAGTAAAATAGTAAGATTAAACGAGAACTTACCAGTTTGAAGTTTGATCTTGATTTTATGAGGAGTTACGATGAGCGATTACGTACCCACCACTCCCACCCTCATACTATCAAGGTCATATGGAAGTTCTAGTTTCTTCACAATCTTACTATTCTCAGGTCTTCTTTTTATCTGTGATTTAACATCGTTGCTTTGAAGATTGACTCGCACGCAGACGGACGGCCCTTCTTCACGTAATCGCTCATCGTAACTCCTCATAAAATCAAGATCAAACTTCAAACTGGTAAGTTCTCATTTAATCTTACTATTAAAGACAATACACACTGCATCCTAAGTTGGATGAGGCAATAATCAAATTACAGTATTCTGGCTGGATTGCTCTTTGAATATTATGTGGTATTCTGGCTGCTTAAAGACAGCAGTGAAGGGCTTCAAGGCAATCTTAGCACAAGAGATTGAATAAAAATGGAAAAACAGTGATTATTTCAGTCCACAAAAGAGGCTGAATTTTTAATAACTTTTTTTTCAGTTTAGTGTAGAGATACGGCACGGAAACAGGCCCTTCAGCCCACTGAGTCCGTGCCGACCAGCGATCCCTGAATATTAACTATCCTGCACACACGAGGGACAATTTACATTTTTATAGAAAGCCAATGAACCTACAAACCTGTACGTCTTTGTAGTGTGGGAGGAAATCGAAGATCTCGGTGAAAACCCACACGGTCATGGGGAGAACATACAAACTCCGTATAGACAGCACCCGCAGTCCGGATCGAACCCGGGTCTTTGGCGCTGAAAGCGCTGTAAGGCAGCAACTCTACCGCTGTGCCACCGTGCAGCCCCTTACTGAGCTACAGATATTTGAAAGCATGATTTAATTTTCTGGTGCAGGACAAGAACCCCATTTATTTATTTTTTAAACAGTAAATTGCTGCACCAACACAGAGTACTTTGGAAATCAGAAAATTGAGAGCAAATGATTCTATTTTGAAAGTCAACCTTTTTCTCGAGTGCTCAGAAAAGAGTTTGACTTCTCCATTCTCTATTCAATTGTCTACCACCATGACACCACTGGCAACCATCCAATATCACTGAAGCTCATTCTGCAACTGACAAGGCATTTGTAATTGTGGACAAATCACTTTACTCATTTGAATGAGGCCCTACTCCTATCTCAGATAAATCAACAGTGCACAACCCGATTCAGAAAGGGCTAAAATGACAACTCACTGAAAACCACTTCTGCAAAATGCTTGATGGATTCCTCCCCAAGGTGATTCTAATTGCACTCTGACATTGGACTCAATGGATTTCAGCAAAGGAGCGCCACCTACCTGCAGTTTTTCCAGCGGTTGGACTGGGAAATCTGGGTGCTGAACGTGCAACAGGTTAACCTGGCATAGGTTCAATGGCTCCATTCATTTTAATGGAGAGGAGGTGGCTGCGAGGAAGATAGGCAAGTTTCAGGCAATTTATTTTTTCTGAACTAACATTTGTATATAAAAATTCAAATGTATTCACTTATATTTGTGTTTTCAGTTTAAAAAAAACTATTTAAAACTCAATAGTTCAATCTTTTACTGCTTGAATGCATTTCAATGTTTCTGAAACCAACAGACATTTGCTAACATTTGAAACACTTTGCCAGCTGGTAAGCCTTGTATGTGGCTTTGCCAGCTATCAAGCATGTTCAGGAACAGAACTGGCCATGTGCTGCAAGGCAGCCCTGGGTTGTGCACATTATCCAAGATCAAGAATGTGCTCTTGGCAAGTGTGGAGAGGCAAGTGGTGAGCCTGGGCAGCTTGCCATTCTCCAAAGGCAGATGTATCTCCTGAGCTTCACTCCACTGAATTCAATGCTTTCTTTGCAATAATATTTAAAAAACAAATAGTCAATATTGCCTCTAGTCTCCACACATTCTCTTTCAGCTGCAACAATAGTGTTAGCTCGTATTCGAGCTTCCATCTTTAACTGCCCATTGAAGATTCAGTTGCTTGCAAGGTATAGCAACTGACTGAACTTATTCATATTAGGATAAAGGGTTTAAGTTACAAATACCTTCCACTAGCTAATATTGCTAGAGTTTCAAAGATATCCTTTACATAATGTAGAAATGTACTTGTAGATATAATGAAACAGTTCATGCATTTATATTTCCACAGATATGGTTCAAGCAGAGTAAACACCGTTTGTCCTATAGCAATTTTTTGACAATATTTTTGGTACCACCTCCACCTTACTAGTTCAGCACTTTGTCTTTTTTAGTAAACCAGCATCTGCAACTTGTATCTACATATCACATGCCAAGCGGTGTCCTGCTGCTTCCGGCTTCCCCCCCACCCCAATCAGTTTGATGAAGTGTTGTGACCTGATGGCTATCCATGTTTTCCAAAGATGGAAGCCTGATGTACTGCTTTACTCAAGCACTTTGAGGTCTATTTTGGTAAACCAGCATCTGCAGTTCCTTATGTTTATGTCTAACTTATAATTGGCTAGTTTGATCAAATATGTTTCAGTCATTGAGGGGCAGCTTAGAAAGCAACGGTGCCAGGAAAAAAATGACATGGCCATCTTTTAGCAATGCTGATGAAGCTATATTTAATTTTCCAATGTCAATTTTAAGGAGAAAAGAAAAGCTACATAATGTATTCAATATCATTTAAATAATCTAAAGTTGCTATATAACCAATTGAGGATTCTTAGAGCAATATAGGAAGTATGCTAGAAATGTGTGCTGCCTTCTGCTTCTTAGGCAGTCACTCGAAGATGACTTAGCACATGAGTATGCACAGCAAGTTCTAAACAACAGTATGGTGTCACTGACCACCTATTTTTTCCAGAAACTATTTCAAGGGCAAATTTTATTTTTATTAACGTTAACTCGGTAACAGAACGTCAGGGATTACTGCTCTTTTCTCCAATATAAAATGGGCGTGCACTTGAAAATGAGTCACCTGCAGGTCTACAGACCTTGTGTTACAAGTACCAGGACTGGCATGTCGCGGTAAGGAGGGATAAGTATGACAAGGTAAGGGAACTTGGATGACCAGAGGTTGTAAATTTAACAAAAAAAGAAAAAGGAAGCCTGTGTAATGTTTGTAAAGATGAAATCAGACTGGACCTTTGAGGAACATACATACAGCAGGGAGAAAAAAAATCATTGAGCAATTAGAAGAGACAAAAAGGGCCACAAAATGGTATTGGAGTGTCGGGATTAAAGAAAATCCTGATGATTTGTACCTATGCAAAAAAAAAAAAATGGGGGAATCAGGAGGAAGGTAGGACCACTCAAGGATAAAGAGGAGAAACTTGGGCCACGAGTCAAGAGGATATAGGCGAGGATCTAAACAAGCAGTTTGCATCTGTATTAACCAAGGAGAAGTCTTTTAGGACAGTGAAATTATTGTGGGCATTACGAAAATGCTAGGGTAGTTTGGGACTAAGGAGGAAGAAATACTGGGCCTCTTGAACGGCATTGAGGTGGATTAATACCCTGGGCCTGATGGGATCTACCTCAGTTTATTGTGAGAGGCAAGAGAGATTGCGGGAGCCTTGACCAAGATCTTTGCATCTTTTTTTAGTAACAGGCGAGGTCCCGGAGGACTGGAGAGTTGCTAATATTGTTCATTTGTTTAAGAAAGGAAATATAAATAATCCAGAAAATTATAGGCCGTTCAGTCTCCCGTCAGTGGTAGGGAAGACACTGGAAAGGATTTGTTGGGCTACGATTCACATGCATTTGGAAGAGAACAGGCTAATTAGGGACAGTTTGCATTGCTTTGTCCATAACATGAGGTCTTATGAACTTGATTGAGGGTTTAGCAGAGATGACAAAGGTGAACCACGATATTAGGGTAATACATTTTGCCTTCGTGTGTTTTTGAACAGCATTTTATAAAATCACTTGGCAAGCAGATTCAAAAGATTAAGATGCATGATATCCATAGTAATTTGGATTTAGAGCTGGTTTACTCATAGAAGGCAGATATGGTAGAAGTGTGTTATTATGGAGGTATGTGACTGGTGAGGAAGGCAATGAGTCGAAGTATACAGCAGGGTGTAAATAAGTTACAGAAATAGCAGATGGAGTTTAATACAAGTAAGTATAAGGTGCTGCACTTTGAGAGGTCGAATGCAAGGGAAAAATAAATAGTTAATGGTACAGAGGGATCTTGGGTTCAAGTCCATTGCTCCCTGAAAGTGCAGCACAAGTAGAGAGCCTGGTAAAGACATATGCTATGCTTGCCTTCATTGTTTGCCGCAATGAGTAAAGGATCAGAAAATCACGTTGCAGGTTTATAGGAATTTGGTTAGGCTCCACTTGGAATATTGGGTACAGTTATGTTTGACTATTACAGGAAGGATGTGGAAGGTTTTGGAAAGGATGCAGAAGAGGTTTATCAAAATGCTGGAGTAACTCAGCGGGACAGGCAACATCTCTGGAGAGAAGGAATGGGTGACATTTCGGGTCGAGACCCTTCTTCAGACTAATGTCAGGGGAGTGGTCAGGACAGAGATAGAATATAGTAAGCAAGGGCTATTTGAAGTTAGAGAAGTCAATGTTCATACCGCTGGGGTGTAAGCTACCCAAGCGAAATATGAGGTGCTGTTCCTCCAATTTGTGCTGGGCCTCACTCTGACAATGGAGGAGACCCAGGACAGAAAGGTCAGATTGGGAATGGGAGGGGGAGTTAAACTGCTGAGCAACCGGGGGATCAGGTAGGTTAAGGCGGACAGCGGAGGTATTCAGCGAGATGATTTATCTGAATGATGCCCGTTTACAGGAGAGGTTGGACAAACTTGGATTGTTTTCTCAGGAGTATCGGAGGCTGAGGGGGGAACCTCAGGGTAGACAGTCAGAGCCATTTTTCTTGGGTTGAAATATCAATGAATAGAGGGTCAAAATTTAAAGATATGTGGGATTCTTCACAGAGTGTTGGGTGCCTTGGACTGCCCTGTCAAGAGTGGTGGTGGAGGCAGATACAATAATGGCATTCAAGGGGCTTTGAGGTAGGTACATAGATATGCAGGGAATGGAGGGTTGTGGATCATGTGCAGGCAGAGGAGATTTGTTTAATCTGGCAACATCTACAGCAGGGACATTGTAGGCCAAAGGGCTTGTTCCTGTGCTGTACTGTTCTATGTTCTACAAGATGGGATTAGAATGATAACTTTGGCACATACACGATTGGTCAAATGGCAATAGACAATAGGTGCAGGAGTAGGCCATTCAGCCCTTCGAACCAGCACCGCCATTCAATGTGATCGTGGCTGATCATCACCAATCAGTACCCCGTTCCTGCCTTCTCCCCATATCCCCTGACTCCGCAATTGTTAAGAGCCCTATCTAGCTCTCTTGAAAGCATCCAGAGAAGCTGCCTCCACCGCCCTCTGAGGCAGAGAATTCCACAGACTCACAACTCTCTGTGAGAAAATGTGTTCCCTCGTCTCCGTTCTAAATGGCTTACTCCTTATTCTTAAACTGTGGCCCATGGTTCTGGACTCCCCCAACATCGGGTACATGTTTCCTGCCTCTAGCGCCCAAACCCTTAACAATCTTGCCGTTTGTGTCTCTGCAGTTGAGCCTTGCAACATGCACTTTTGATGGCAGCGAGTCCACTTTTCATTGCATTCAAAATGGCGTGATGCGAGATTAGAATTTACAATCTTTGGCTAACTTGGTGCCATAACCAGAAGAGTCCTATTGTCAGAGAAACCCAGTCTGCATTTGTAATGTCCAAAATTGTGTCAAATTTCAACAAAGTTTAAGAGACTGCCAAATAACTTGATGTACAATGCTTGTGAATCCAAAACATAATAGTGGATATTTAAAACCCAAATGTCACACTCGATAAGGACCAATGATATGATAGCTATTTGTAGATATTCTGTAGTCCTGTCCAGCAACCTTGGCAACACCTTAGGAATAAAAGTTAGCTTATTTTATTTTTCCATTAAACAAGACAAAATACATCTGAAGTCGAATTAACTTTATATATTTAACATCACATAGCATGTAACAGGCAGTTAGACCAAGAGTGGAGAGGAGGAGAGCATTAGGGGCAAAAGATTGTTCAGGCGAGTCCTACCTTAGCTGTCCTATCATCGTAGCTGGTATCAGAAGTTAAAAAGTCACAAATGCCCCTGGTTGGGATACTGGTGTTCTCAGTTATCCAGGTGTGGAGGTACACTTCGCCAAGGACTCTTTTCATGTGTTCACGAGTCAAGTGGAGCTCCACATCTTCAATCCTACTCTGAATCTCATTCAATTTCCTTGAAATCCTCTCCCGAATTTGTTCTTCAGATTTGTCTACTTTTGGGTCCACAGGCGAGTCTTCCGCTTGACACCCAAGCACTCGACTTGATTGACCTTCCTTTGCACTTGTCTCTGCTTCGTCAGGCCGTCGACTTTTTTCATTTAACAATACAGAATTATCACACAGCAGAACCTTTGATTCCTGATGATTTGGCCTCCAAAGTGTTTCAGCGGGATTCTTCTGTAATGTCTGAAATAAGATCTTTAAAAAGAAAAGTTTTAGCCGCCATAGGTAGCTTAATGGATTTGTCTGGAGCTTATGGTCTAAAGCTTCATCAAGGTCTGGGGGAATACACTTATCTGTCAATATTCGCCAGCGTACAAGATCAAGCAAGTCCACCTGTTTGAATAGGTTGTGGATGGACGATTCCAAAAGCTTAGATGCTGCTTCTTCTGGAGTTTTTAATGTAATAAACTGCACCTGGTACGTGCGGCTAGCTGGATGGAGGCCATTATTTATACCTTCCGCTGTCACAAGTGCCATGTAAGCATCATTGGGGCTCAGACAGATTCCATGAAGTCTCACGGAGCCAATTGACTCTGGTAACTTGATTAAAACATGGTCAAACTTCACTGCTACATCTGTGAAGACTGGAGTCAACTTTTGGATGGTTCCATCGACAGAGCAGGTGTAGAAACTCCCGGTTTGTTTGTTCGCAGTCAGAGATACAATGGGAAGTGTGTGGAGGCCAGTTACATGAGAATTGTGAACATTGAGTCCTGCTTTGGATATTAACAACAGACACCAGAAAACATACGTTCCTCTGGCTGCAACAACCAAACTGCAGCTACATTTCTGATATGGGTGGGAGAGAGATATGCATTTAATATTATGCACGGGTAACTGATCCATCTCTTGCCAAAGAACCACTGGCTGCCTGAGAGTAAAGTATCCTTTCACTGATTTCAAGTTGACTGGCAGAATCTTAACAGGTCCTTTGGAGCTACCAACAATCAAGCCACTCATTTTGCGACTCCCGTGCTCATATTCCCACCAAGACAGAACACTTGGGTCATTAATGCCTGATTCAATCGTACTGCATGCAATGATTGAATCTTTGCCATGAAATGGGATCAAAAACTGCCATATGACAACATCACCATTTTCAAGTAGGACAGCCAACAGAACTGTACCCACATCTTCACACTCGTTGTTGGCTTTTACACGTTGGGTATTGCAAATACTGGACCATTCCATTCTGACAGGAGTTTGCATATAGTGTCTCCTTTGGAATTCCGAGAAATTCTTCAGCTCCTCATCCAAGTCTGCATCCAAATGTCCATATTTGTTCTCGTATAACATTTCACCGTACACTTCTGTAATATCTAAAGCTGGTGTCCACTGCAGCCTATTTACATTCACCTGGATGGACAATCTATTATCCAGTGTCAAAGATGCCAATAAGCACCTTCCATTTATATCACAACCCAAGGGGGACCAACTGGTGAATTTAAATCCTCGTAAGGGTGACAATGCACCACCTTCAGGATTAAAGATCCTGTCCATCATTAGTGAGTGACTTAGTGTTGGATCTCTTTTATTCAAGAACTTCTTCTTGCATTCATTTACTTCTGCTTGAGAGCCAACCTGAAACAAAAAAAACATTTTTTTATATCAGTACATAGTCCAAAGTAAATTCATATTATCAAATTTAATTTTAACCAATTTATGGGCATATTGCTGCCATCAAATATTGATTAAAAAATAATAATTGGCCTGAATGAGATTCATTTCAAGTCTCAAGTGCATATTTGCAACCTTTTCCACAACAAAAAATGGGAATTCCCCATACCCTTAGAAATGTGGAGAAATGAAAAATTTAAAAAACTGCAGATATTGGACATCTGAATCAAAAATAGAAAATGCTGAAAAAACTCAGCGTCAGTTTTGGAAAAGTCTTTCTACACACGCTGAACTCTCCAGCTGTTCAACTAGTTGTCTTACCATCCTCTGTTCTAGGCAATGTTCCTTTTCCTTTTCAGTGTGTCATGGAACACACTTTCCCACTTTACAGGCTCAATAAATATTTTCTGTCAGAAATTATGGAAAAACTCAGCAAATCGGACTGCGAGGCTTTTCAAAGGAGGTAACAAAATAAATACCGTGGAAGGAAGATCTAACGAACAAGGGTGCGGAGATGCATTTCATATCTAATTTGAATTGATGAGATAAACATTTCCTGATTTACTGATCAAGGGGGTTTCACGAAATTCGTTTAGACGGCTTTATTCCAATTCCCTGTAAACATGGACTTTCAATGCATAACCATCTACAAATGTGAAAGTAGATGCAATTGTCCTATCAAGAATAGGATAAATTAAAAATATGTAAAATAGATATAAAATACTATGACACAAACTGCTTTGATTTAGGCAGTGCAACAGGACCTTTTCTGACACTTCATCTACATTATACCCAAATTGTAAGTTTGTGGCTAAAGTGGAACGTACTCCCAACGCCTACACTTATCAGACACAAGGAAGAGCAGATGTTGGTTTACAAAAAAAGACACAAAGTGCTAAGGTAACTCGGCAAGCCAGGGGAATCACGAACCAGAGAATTGATGTTTAGGGTGAGAGGGGCAAGATGTAATAGGAACCCGAGGGGCAACTTTTCTGTGCTGCCAGAAGAGGTAGATGAGGAAAGTTCTTTAACAACATTTAGAAGACATCTGGACAGGTACATGAATAAGAAAGGATTAGAGGGATATGGGCCAAACATGGGCAAATGGGACTAACTTAGTTGAGAGAACCCTACACTGCAAGAAGTGCTGCCTTCGGAATCTAACATTAAACCAAGCCTACATCCGACTTTTCATGTGCATGTAAGAGATCTCATGACAATAGACCAAAGAGCAGCAAAGGAGCTCTCCATGGTGCCCCAAACAATTTTACTGAAAATCACATTTCCTGCTCAATATTACTTTCTGTAACGAGGGATCCTGCTGCAAAATAATTCAAGAGTTAGATTTAGCTCTTAGGGCTAAGGGAATCAAGGGATATGGGGGGGAAAGTCGAAACGGGGTACTGATTTTGGATGATCAGCATGATCATATTGAACTCGCTGGCTCGAATGGCCAAATGGCCTACTCCTGCGCCTATTTTCTATGTTTCTATCAGTCGCAACACCTTAAATTGCAAATCGGGACATTTTCGTGGTCTAAATACTCGCAGATTTTTCTTCAGGGAGGCATTTTATTTCAAAACATAAAACGTCGCAAATGTTTTAGTTTGGGAAGTTTTAGATCTGCAAGGGATGCGGGAAGACGGACGAGGCGAGGCGGGAGGTTACCTTAAGCGAGCAGCTCTGGCTGGGCGCCGGCACCGAGGTCCGCTGGATCACCATGTCCAGCCCGTTGTTGTGAATGTCGCAGATCTGCTCCAGCACGTAGATGTTTTTACCGGTGGTGATGGACAGCCGATTGTCCTCGGACCAACCGAGCGGCTCGGGGCCGCTCACCGGGTACTGCAGCTTGACGCTGGGCTCCCGCTTGCTCGTCAGCACGGCCAGGTTGCCGCTGTTCTTTCTCTTCCCGGTGGCCGCGGACCCAGACGCCATCTTCCACAGCTCTGCTCCCGCCAGTGACGCTCAAGCACCGCGCCCGCCTGGCCGGGAGGACCCCGAGCTGATGAAGCGGAGCGACCACTCAGATCGCCTGATATCACCGGGCAACGGGAAACTTCAACCGGGATCCACCCGGTAATGAAACAACGTGCGCGTGGAAGCAGGCCCCAGGAAACTTCCAGAAGTCTCTCTTGCTTATTCTTTTGTTAGGGCTGGTTTATTTTTTTTTTAAGTGGTTTGTTTGTGAATTAAAGTTGCTGTGATTAGAAGAGGACAAGTGGCTGGTGGATTCACGTGGGACCGGCCCGCTGTTTGGGGAGCCGAGGTTGCTGCAGTTTGTCCCGAGTAGTTGCAGCTTCGCTAAACATGGCCGAGGAGTGTTTAATGATAAATATTACCAGCGAGCCCAGAATCAACACCTTCGTCAAAAGAAATCCGAATAATTTTGAGCGCAAGAATTTCGGAAATACACCAAATCGGGTGAGATCACTGTGAATTGCTGCTTGCATCCTCATTGTTTTGTTCACTTTGATAGTGTACATTGCTGAAAGTAAGTCACTGGTCTGACCTTCGCTGTGGCTGCATGTAAAGTTATCTTTGAAGAAGGAAGTATATCATGAAGTGTAACCTTGATACATTGTGTACCAGGTTCTGGTGTTTCATTGAGAGTTATTATCTTCAATAAGGAATGTAATGTTTATGGCTCTTGCCTACAAATGGTCCGGTATGTTCAGAAGAACATCAAGAAACTCAATAACACTGTATTAACCAAAAACAAACTCTGGAGCAATTCAGCAGGTCAGACAGCTTCTGTGGAGGCAAAGGGATATTCAGCATTACTGGTCAAGGCCTTGCATCAAGACTTGTCACTGTTTTTTGCTCCGAATTCCAGCCTCTGCAGTCCCTTGTGTCAATATTATGTTGATATTGAATATCGAATGTTGTTACTTGATGGTGTAACAAGATTGATCTGGTGGGAGGAATATGGAGAATGAATTTTTCCAACAAGAACAGTGATTATGGTAGATAATGAACTTATCAGCTATTCAGGGAATTTGAAAGGTAGGGCAGATTTGGCCAGCTGATACTGGGACAGCACAAAAAAGACCAAGTTCCAGAATTTGCTTGGATTACACATTGCAGACAAACTGGCTGATCAGTGAATTCAAGCAAACATATTAATGCAGCAAATTTGCTACTCAATAGAGCATGTATTATGCTCACTGTGGAAATGATGTGCAAGAATGTGAGTGCACAATACATGGATTTAGGTGAGAAGGGATGTGGATGGTCAGGTGAGGGAGAGAGGGGTGGAGTTATCAACAGAGACTGGGGTGTAATTGGTAGAGGTGACATAGGGCTTCAGCTGATGGAATCAGATGGGACAGGGAGGTGGTGTATGGGACCAAGGGAGATGGGACGAGTAAAGAAGGTAGCAATCCCTTTGCATATAGCATTGGTTATTGGAATATTGGAATATAACACGGTTACTGAAATCAAATTCAACAAGATATTATTGGGTCATATGAGTCCAAAGGCTGTAGTCTAGTGCATCCATGTAAGGATGCTCCACAGATGGGGCACATCACAAGCATGTCAATTAGCCCTAAGAATTCAATGGTTCAACGGTACTTATTGTCACATGTACTTAGGTACAGTGAAATTCTTTTTTTTTTGCCTGCGGTTCAGTAAAAATCTTACTATACATCGTACACGGGTAGAAGAGTGTAGGAATAGCAGATTACACTGAGACAGTACACGAGTTGCCACATTTACGGTGTCATTTTGAATGCTTCATGTCTAAAGTTGCTAAAAATGTAGAGTTCTTAACTAGGCCATAAAGTCCTGTTGTACTGTCGACGGAACTGGGTTGGAGTTGCAGGGGTCGGCCTGTCCAGATTATGTTGTTGATGTGTTCCAATGGTCCGAGCTGCTGCAGGCACGGAAATTAGCCGGAGTAACTGGATAGACTGTATTTCTACTCCTTGAAGCAGAGGGGGAATCTGATTCAGGCATGCAAAATGATGAAGGCCAAAGATGGGCTAGATATTAACACACTTTCCCCATTGTAGAGGTGTATAAAATCAAAGGGCATAAGTTCAAAGAAAGAGTAGGAGATTTAGTGGGAATCTGAGAAAGAAGGGGTACAAGTCTGGAACTTACTACCTGAGAAAATGGGGAGGTTGGTACTTAAAACATTTAATAAGTATTTTAATGAGCACTTGAATCACCAAGGATGATGGCAAAGTTCTGGGAAATGGGTTTAGTTGAGTACCCAATGGTCAGCGTGGACTACTGGTGCAAGGGGTCTGTTTCTTAGCTGCATGATTTCTTAACATTTACTAGTTTATGCCTATCCCTTGTTCAATGTAATGTAATCTGGTAAAATTCTTCCACATCCCACTGCAATGTACGATTTGCAGTAGCATATATCCATGATGTTATTGGTGGCTTGACCTCTTGGGATAGATTTGGAATCAAACTCACAGGACTGGACTTCTGTAAATTGTATTCCACCACAACCAGTGTCTTAATGGTCAGCATATGTATTGCTCCACTAGTACTGTGCAGGGGACCAATCTAGGTGAAATGAGGAATATAAAAGGACAAAATGAGGAATATAATAAGGGTTTCGGCCCGAAACGTCGCCTATTTCCTTCGCTCCATAGATGCTGCTGCACCCGCTGAGTTTCCCCAGCAATTGTGTGTACCTTCGATATTCCAGCATCTGCAGTTCCCTTTTGAACAATATAAAAGGGCATGCTGGCCAAGAATGTTTAACTGACCATCCCGCGGTTCAGGTATGAGCTCAGGGGCGACCGCGCTTTTGCGGTTGCAGCACCTAGACTGTGGAACAGCATCCTTCTTCTCATCAGAACTGCCCCCTCCATCGTCTTTTTTAAGTCTAGACTTAAAACTTATTTCTACTCACAAGCGTTTCTTGAGGGCCTCTGAGGGAGCGCTGTATGTATGTATTTATGTATGTATTGTTAGATCTATGTACCACTGTATGTAGCACGTTAGTACCTGCACTGATGTAAAGCACTTTGGTCAACGAGAGTTGTTTTTAAATGTGCTATAGAAATAAAATTGACTTGACTTGACATCATTGTTAAATAAAGTAACAAATCAATACAAAGAGATTAATGGTATCTGTGAGTTGGTGGAAGTTTAGGAAGGGGTGCTGATCTTGTGACAATGCAAAGCCTTTCATTTGATATTGGTTTATTTTATTTCGAAGACTTGATTTTCTTTCCACTGATTTTGTATGCAGGCACAGCCCAATCGAGAAAAACGGCAATTCCAGAATTCCAGAAGTGGCTCTTCTGCCAAATCAGCAAAACAATCAACCTCTGCAGTGAGAAAAATACACAGTAATGTTGAGAAGGAACGTCGAAAAGAGCAGGTGTCCAGCGTGGCTCCAAAGAAAAGAAAAGTTATGGAACAGCCAGGAAACAAAGGAGAGCCTAAGACGATGGATCCTATCAAAACCTCCTCTCTATTCAGAAACAATCCTGAAATCCCAGCGATTCATAAGTAAGAGTTGGGGTTAAAATAGTACATTTTGTTACCAAGTCAATGTTCTGCACTCTAAAACACATTTGCCCATTGCTTCTTGGCTTTTTTGATTTTGAAAGTAAGCAGACCAAGGTCTGTTCTTGTATTTCAGTAATTTTGCTATCTCATTAGCAAATAGATTTTTCCTGAACAGAATGCATAGGGAGGGATTTAGGATAGAACAGGGTTTGATTCTCCAATAGTTGAAAAGTTTGCATTAGACAGAGGGAGGGATATTAGGGGAGAACAAGGCTTGATTCTCCAACAGTTTAAAAAGTCTGTAGCCAAGCCCTTTTGCTTGTACATTTTACAAAGTGAAAGACCTTTGGACAGATAATGGACATTTACCCTCGGATGAATAAGGGACGGAAGGATAAACTGTGCGTTATTTGTTATTCCGATTTTCATTCTGTCTCCTTGGTGTCTACTTGTTCAGTGACCTTTACCTGCCTGATATGCAGTAGTAAATAAAATACAAATATGCAATCGTGAGAAGAAGAATCAGAAACAAAAACATAATACAATAACTTAATCTGCAGGTTTGAAAAGAAGATGGGTATTTAACAGCGAAACATGAATTTTACTTTCCATATGAAAACAATTTCGGTACAATTTTTATGCAGTTAATCAATCTGAAATAAAACCAGAAAATATTGGGTACTGTCAGCAGGTCCACCTGCATCTGTGGAAAGACAGTTGTCATTTTGGGTTGCAGAGTTTTCATCAGAAAAGCAACAGTGAGAAGATAGGTTAATTTTAAATGACATAGTGAGTGGGAAGACATGGATAGGATAACAAGAATGCTTATGATAGACTGAGGCCAGGGATGCGCAAATTATTTTCATGTTTACAGAGTTATCTGGTTAAATTCCTAAGGTCAATGAGAGTGAGAGAATGAATGCAAAGAGACGTGCTGGCCAGGGCTGCTGCTGAAAACAATAATATAGAGCCGGAAATGGCCAGCACGTATCTATGGAGAGAGAAACACTGAATTAATATCAGAGAAGGATAATCTTGTAATAGAATAGACCAGTTCTGATACAAAGTGAAAATTTGGAAAACAAACTGAATTTATCAATTAAAACCAACTGAAAGGGAATTATTTACCTTTGAAGATCATTGTGTGAATGTCATGGTATTTTGTATGTTTTGTAATGTTTCTCTTTGTTTGTACTGTATTACATTTTCAGGCAGGCAGTGAAAACTTTGAGAGAATCCATTTTTACGACAACCCATTTCCATGATCTTGATGAACTCCATCCACATCTGGTTGGTGACAGAATTCTGCAAATTATTTACTTATCTGTTGGGGTCAAAGTAGTTATGGACTAAAATTGGACTCTGTGATACTGGTTCTAAGCTAGCAACTGCAATTCAGATTTTGAGGTTTTATTTTATAAAAAGAAGGGGATCAAATATGTGTGTGATAATTTTGATGTAAGTCTCAAATCAGGTCTAGATTAGAATTTTCTTAATTTTATAGTGTTGTCCATTTTGGGGGTGTTCTTTTCATTTATTGATCTTTGTCAAATTCTGGTG
This sequence comes from Amblyraja radiata, assembly GCF_010909765.2. Classification (NCBI taxonomy): domain Eukaryota; kingdom Metazoa; phylum Chordata; class Chondrichthyes; order Rajiformes; family Rajidae; genus Amblyraja; species Amblyraja radiata. The sequence goes on along the minus strand of NC_045987.1, from coordinate 14,980,714 downwards.
TTTTCACTTACTAACAGAGATGCAAAACTTGTGATTGTGTGATTGAGATATAACTGAATCAAAAATAGAAATAATTCACTTTATTTATTTCATCAATACATTTTCTTTTACATAATCTTGACCATTTTTAATTTGTCCCCTTTCCATCCAGCCTTTTTCTTCAAGCACCTCTATCCGACAAGTATATCTAATGATTATTTTGAAAGGCACATTCATTAAAACAAAATAAATGATAATGTGTTCTACATGTTTAGCATTTATTGTCAGTGTTTCATCATGGGAGAAAATACACTATTTTGCCAGTAGACTTTCAGAGGGATATTTATGTTCACACTAACACTGAAAAATTCAAACTCCAAATGTGTTCAAGCTCTAAATAACTGGCCTAGCTCTAAATATAACTGGCTTGTGGAGTTTCTTTGATGGAGTGTATTTCTGTTTTAGAGCAACTTATTGAGAAGCAGACGCAAGGAAATGTAGATGCTAGAATCTTGAGGAAAAAAGATAACTTGGCAGGTCAAGCAGCGTCTCTGGAGAACATGGATAAGTGCCGTTTTGGGTCGGAACCCTTCTTTAGACTTATTGTAGTAGGCAGAAGGTGGAAGAGAGGTGGGGATGGGACAACGCCAGGCAAGTGATAGGTGGATGAAGGTGAGATTGGCAGATGGATGGACAATGACCAGAGATGAAAATGAGACAAAGGTCTGTGAGATACGGCGAGAGTGGAATTAATTATGAGGCCAGAAGAAGCGATGTAGGGGAAAGGGAGCGGGATAGTGGGAGAAATGAGTGCGCATCCAGATGGGGGTTACGGAAGAGAGGGGGGAGAAAGAAGTGGGAGGGTTGTTAGTTACATACCAAAAATTGGAGAATTCAATGCTAATGCTATTAGGTTGTAAGCTGCCCAAGCGGAATATGAGATGCTATTCCAACAGTTTGAGTGCCCGCAATAGAGGAAGCCTTACACCTCGTCCCTCACCTGGATCCCTGACATGGAAAGAGAATTGGTTGGCAGACAGGAAACGAAGAGTAGGAATAAACGGGTCCCTGTCAGAATGGCAGGCAGTGGCGAGTGGAGTGCCGCAAGGCTCATTGCTGGAGCCGCAACTATTTACAATACATATTAATGATTTAGATGATGGAATTAATAGTGACACTAGCAAATTTGCAGATGACACAAAGCTGGGTGGCAGTGTGAACTGCGAAGAGGATGCTAGGACGTTGCAGGGTGACTTGACAGGTTGAGCGAGTGGGCAGATGCATGGCAGATGCAGTATAATGAAGATAAATGTGAGGTTATCCACTTTGGCGGCAAGAACAAGGAGGCAGATTATTATCTCAATGGTGTCAGATTAGGAAAAAGAGAAGTGCAACGAAACCTGGGTGGCCTTGTACACCAGACACTGAAAGTAAACATGCAGGTACAACAGGAAGTGAAGAAAGCTAATGGCATGTTGGCCTTCATAACGAGAGGATTTGAGTATAGGAGTAAAGAGGTCCTTCTGCACTTGTACAGGGCCCTGGTGAGACCACAGCTGGAGTATTGTGAGCAGTTTTGGTCTCCTAATTTGAGGAAGGACATCATTGCTGTTGAGGCAGTGCAGCATAGGTTCACGAGGTTAATCCCCGGGATGGCGGGACTGTCATATGAGGAAAGATTGGTAGTCTGGGCTTGTATTCACTGGAATTTGGAAGGATGAGATGGGATCTTATAGAAACTTATAAAAGGAATGGACAAGCTAGATGCAGGAAATGTTTTCCCAATGTTGGGGGAGTCCAGAACCAGGGGCTACAGTCTAAGAATAAAGGGGAGGCCATTTAAAACTGAGATGAGAAAAAACCTTTTCACCCAGAGAGTTGTGAATTTGTGGAATTCTCTGCCACAGAAGGCAGTAGAGGCCAATTCACTGGATGAATTTAAAAGAAAGTTGGATAGAGCTTTAGAGGCTAGCAGAATCAAGGGATATGGGGAGAAGGCAGGCACGGGTTGCTGATTGTGGATGATCAGCCATGATCACAATGAATGGAGGTGCTGACTCAAGGGCCAAATGGCCGCCCCCTGCACCTATTTTCTATGTTTCTATCATCTAGTTGCTAACTATTTTAAATCCCATTCCCCTTCCCACACTGACCTTTCTGTTCTCCAGAGTTGCAGCCTGACCCGCTGAGTTAATCCGGCACTTGTGTTTATTGACGAGTAGCACTGTTGTCCTTTATTTCATGGAGCTGTTTTATTTGGAGGTTTGCATTCTGTAAGAGACCTTAATTAGTTTGTGTAAGAAATGTTTAAGAAGGAACTGCAGATGCTGGAAAATCAAAGGTAGACAAAAATGCTGGAGAAACTCAGCGGGTGAGGCAGCATCTGTGGAGCGAAGGAAATGGGCGACGTTTCGGGTCGAGACCCTTCTTCAGACCCTAATTAGTTTGTATAATGTTTATAAATACAGCAATGGAGGATAATTTACAGGTTTCTTTCCAACACTCTTTGGTCAAAGGCACTTTTTTCTGTCTTATTATTCAGGTTTCCACACTCAACAAAGTTCTGAAGCTTTCTCTCATGACCAGGTAAGCAGCAGATTCCATAATATTGCTAATTTATGGTTGTTTCCTGCAGTAGATATACCAATGTGCTTATTCAATAATACCCTGGGCTCTAGGAGTCTTGTTTGTTTTTCAAGGCTCTCTTGAAAAGTTTGCAAGCTGATAACTTGACAGTTCCTGCCACAACAGATCGCTTCTGTATTTTCTATTTTTATTAATGAAAAATTCAAATGCTTTATCATCAAAATCTCATAAGAACGCCAGACAGGATTTTTAATAAACTTATGTACATATAGACACAAATTTGCATTATCAGTTAATTTGGTTTCTGTTTCAGCAAGCACGTTATATCTATAATCTAATAAATCCCACATTCATTGCCCTTTGTGATGTTTCTCTCACTTGGTAAGGTGCTTTTTAAATGCAAATGGTTTTAAAACTGATAAAAAATAAAAAATGCTGATAGACCGTCAGGATCAGAAATTGGACTTTTTTCAATTTTAGTGCAGAGGTTTAATCTTTACAATACTCTCATCTCTCTGGTAACTGCAAATACAGGTACTTAGATATTAAATTGACAGCGTGTTATTTGTTTATTTCAATATTAATTCACTTTTATAATATTAATTATTTTACATAATTATTTTATTCGTGCAGCATTCAGAAGCAAGCGATTCCAGTACTGCTTGAGGGGAAGGATGCTCTGATGCAGTCGCAGACTGGCTCTGGTAATTAGTACAATAGACATGTTATCTTCAATTACATGGGCAGCAGGTCAAACAAAGAACATTGAACAGCACAGGGGCAGGCCGTTTAGCACACCATGTCTGTGCTGACCATAATGTCAATCTAACATTCCATCTGCCTGCATTCTCTGCCTGTTCATGTGTTGTATGCGCTTCCACCACCTCTCCCGGCAGCATGTTTCGGGCACCTCTGTATTAAAAAAAATTCTTGCTCACAAATCTCCATTAAACGTTCTTCACCTTAAAGCAAAGGGCTCTAGAACTTGACATTTCCACTCTGAGAAAATGACTCTTATTATCCATCCCATCTATGCCTGTTATCATTGTATGTACTTCTCTAAGACGGTCCCTCAGTCTTCAACGCTCCAGTGAAAACAATCCAAGTTTGTCCAACCATTCCTTGTAGCTAATACTCTCCTATCCAGGTGAACCTCTTTACAAAGGTTGGAAGCAAAATGCAGCAAGTTTACAAAAAACTTGATACATTTTTACAACTATTTTAATAATCATTATTGTTACATGAATGATAGGTTTTATTAAATTAATATGTAAGCAGCACCTGATTTTTGGAGGAAAAAAAATTGTGAGTTTGAGAAGGGCTAGGATTGAAGGTGGGAATGCATGGTAAAACAAGTGTTTTTTGCCCAGTCTCAATGTTATTGTTTATATTCAGGCAAAACGTTAGCATTTGGTGTTCCTCTGGTCCAGTCCTTGCAGTCTATTCAACCTAAAATAAAGGTAAATTATACTTTAACTATTGATCATTAAATATTTGAGTGATCTTTAAATTTTGTACAGTGTCTACTGTTTATTTCATTGTGTATAGATTACAATTCTAATTATTAACATTCTAGAATTAAAGTGCATGAAAAGTGTGCGTGCAAAATATTGCTGAATTTTATTTTATTTATATTTTTAGATGCAAAGTGACGGGGTTGTTACAGGATTCCTTCTCCACGGTCCTTTCATGTAGTAACTTCCACTACCTATTGCATGGAATAATAGTTCTAAATCTCCTTTCATTTCTTCCACCAATTTCCAATTCAGTGCCCAATTTCTCACGCACCCTCACCACCACAATTAATGTCCTCTCTGAAAGCAGAATAGTTTCTTCTCATTTATCTTGTGTAAGTCGCCCCACTTAAATCTCCCCCAAATCTCCTTTGTTGAAAAGAAACCTACCCTAGTTAACTAGCATGCGCCCAAACCAGAATTCTCTTGCCTTGATGACTTTGTTGTAAATTCCATCTCCATGTTTTCCCGTGCTATTACATTCTTCATGTAGTGGGATGACAAAAATGGTATGCAGTGCTCTAACTTTGACCTAGCAAATGTTTTATACATAACCACCTTGTTCTTGCAATCTATGCCTTGAGCAATAAAGGCAAATATCTTGTATGCTTTCTTAACTACATCTACCTGTCCCTTCAGGGATCTGTGGACATGCATTCCAAGATGCATGGAATTCATTCTCAAATTTAACTCATTCTTGAATGTAACTATAAAATCACTGCAGTACCTGGTTTATGTATGGATGCCTCTATACTACTGGCTGCCCTTTCTTTTGTTGGAAATCCCTTTAGGTTAGTTGCCTCCCCATATGCATTAATTTGATTGATTTCCATTTGTCACTTTTGCCACTTAACCAGTTCATTGATATATCCAACATCTGTGAACTACCGGTATCTTCCTTTCTGTCAACCACACTGGCAGTTTTAGCTTTGTCAGCAGTTTTACAAAATATAGTCCCTACAAATTATGTTCAAATCGTTAAGATACACTATGACAATCAAAGGTCTTTTTCTGAAAGACAGTCTAGTTTGAAGTCTTAAAAAAAAAAAAGATTGACACTGTTGTGGTTTGTTTATGGGTCTGTATACGGAAGTGAATGGGATAAACCGGGCCCTGCAGTGATTATAGTTACATTTGACAATGAGCAAACATGAAACACATATTAAGCGAGTTCCAGGGCAGCTATTGAAATTTTGTATATACTGCTTTAATATGGTTGATCTGGCTCACAAGATTATAATTCTATTTAAAAAACCATACTTTAAACTAGTAATTAATATAATTTAATGAAGCTGCTACGCTGGTGTGAGGCTGTAAAAGTTGGCACGTGTGAGAGTTAATGCAAAACATGAACTGTTGAAATGGTAAAATATATTGAAACTTTAACCAAACTATTCTGCCTCTGCTTTGAAGTTTAGAATTTGGGTTTTTTCTGCATTTCATGCAGCAATGTATTATATATTAAATTAAATATCTTTACTATATTTTGAAATGTGAAGCTTTTGTTTTGTACTGTTACTGTAATAATAATAATACATTTTATTTATGGGCGCCTTTCAAAAGTCTCAAGGACACCTTACAGAATTTAACAAGAGTAAAAAACATATAATCGGAGTAAAATAAATAATAAAGACATCACCAATACACAAATTAAAGACATAATTCGATCCAGAGACAAAAAAATCAACAAAAAAAACAATGTGAAGAGAGAGCAACGGCAGCTAAACCGCGCCAGCGTACACTCTCCCTTCCGGCAGCCATCTTGGACACAAACTAAAATCACTTGCACACAAAAATCATCCCCCCACAATGGTTACCACTGTGGGGGAAGGCACAATGTCCAGTCCCCATCCCAGTTCTCCCAAAGTCAGGCCTATTGAGGCCTCCACAGTTGCCTCTACGGAGGCCCGATGTTCCTGGCCGTTCTCGCCGGGTGCTGTTACCCCGGCATCGGGAGAGTCCTCTCAGCGGCTTGTGAGTGATGAGATCTTCCATTGCTTGGCATTCATCTACATTTTTGTTCCATTTATGTCGTAAACATTTGAAAGAAAATGTAGTTTTCCCCAATTTTCCATCTTCTGTATAATTAAAGTTGACATATTCCCAGGGTCCAGAATCAATTGGATTAGGGTAGATATACCAAAATAGTAAAGAGACTTGATATAGTAAATAGCAACAAACAAGTTAGTGTTGTATATAAGATATAATGTATATTACTGAGCATTATATATTACAAGAATTTTAATGAAAATTGCAGGTTGGTTGAAAATGCCCCTCTAATTCATTGATGCCCTTAGGGGAGAAAATCTAACATGACACTGACGAGAACAAGAGTCAAGAGTGTTTTATTGTCTTGTTAAATTCTGACATGGCAAAGTTTCTCCCAAGCCAGTGAATATTGTAAACATTGCAAAGTGCTCACAAACATCTGGAGTCCAATGACTACATTGGGAGAATTGTCACTGGGTCTAAATCCTGGAACTCTCTACCCACTGCCAGTAGGACTGTAGCAGTTCATCAATACGTTATCCAGGGCGATCAGGATGGTAAAAAAATATAGGTGTTTCAGTTATGATCTGACCCTGAAAATGAATAAATTATGGCTGTGGTAAACCGAGAAAACAAATGTGGCTGTGGTAAGGGCGATTTTTTACCATTGAAAAGCCAATAACGGCTCTGACAGCTGCTAGACTGCTATCACATTTTATTTTGGTTCAGAATATAAGTTGGAGATTAGTGAGAAACTTTCTTTGAGTTTCTTTTTATTTTGCATATATATTTGCTGTTTTCTTTTCTCTTTCCTAGCTGAGGAATTGTAGATAAAATGATAACCTTTTTTTTTCAGGATGTAGATTTACAGTCATTAAGTGTGTTCCTCTTGGAGCTCCTACATATGCAATCAATTAACATTTTACTATTGGAAAGGAGAATCATTCATCACGCTGACCACCAAAAATTACTGGTTGTTTGAACATTCTCTTTTGTTTCCATTTAACAGCGCATTGATGGACCATATGCAATTGTCATTGTTCCAACTAGAGAGGTAATTTAACAATTTGAATAATTTAACAATATTGAATTGTGGAATTCTGGGTTAGACTGTAACTTTTTGCATTTTTGTTATTCCCACATACCTAAAGAAACTTTTACTATCCTCCTTTATATTCTTGGCTAGCTTACCTTCATACCTCACCTTTCTCCCCATATTGCCTTTTTAGTTATCTTCTGATGCTCTTTAAAAGTTTCCCAATCCTCTGGCTTCCTGCTCATCTTTGCTATGTTATACTTCTCTTTTATTTTTTATACTGTCCTTCACTTCCCTTGTCAGCCACGGTCACCTCTTAATCCCCTTAAAATCTTTCTTCCTCTTTGGAATGAACTGATCCTGAACCTTCTGTATTATTCCCAGAAATGCAGGTGGTGCAGACTCAGTGGTCAGAAGGGCCTGTGGCCACGCTGTATCCCCAAAGTCTAAAAGTAAACAGCATCATAATAACGTAGGCTTCAAACAAAAAGCCTGGATCCTAACTTCAACAGCACCTGAATGGCACCACTGTGCACTTCTTGGTTTCTTGCAGTTTCTCAAATTTGATACAGCATGGAAGATGTCTATTCAGCCCATTGAGTCCATGCTTCTTGTATGTAAGATAAATCCATTTAGTCCCGGTCTCACTGTCACACATGTGCAAGTTTGTTCTTTTTTATTTACTGGATATTCCAATGGAATCTGCCTCCACTAAGTGCCTGACAGTGCATATATGTTTTTAACCACTTTCTTAACCTGCACTGTTACTTTAAATGAACTCTAGACAGATACCCCTGGATATCTTTGTTCTTGATTTTCTATGAGGATTATGCACTAGTTTATATTGCCCGTCCTCATTTTTCCTACCAAAAGTAACAATTTACTTGGCATTAAAGCTTACCTGCCACATTTTCCCCCATTATCTCCAGACAATTTTCTTTAGCCACATTTTCGTTTGCCTCCAAGTTTTTTTTATTGGTGCCGTTTACAGATTTAGATATTAGCTACATCCAAGTCCAAATCATTACAATTCTGAAAACTTGTGGTCCCGGTCCTGACATCTGGGGAATTTAAATGTACCTATCCCTACAGTACACATCTCACCTATCCTATTGCTGAGACTATTTTCTATCGCTGCTGATCAGCAGAGGGGGATTTAACCATGTCTACTGAAATCATTCCATACAGAAGAGTAGTGTGCTAATTGGAGGGATAGATGCAATAATTGGAGACATTATAGAAGGTTCTTTGTTGGTCATTCAGCGAGAGTATTTAACTTGGACGTTAAGGATGTTTAAATGAAGAGATAGTATGTATGGTCTGAGATATTAAACATTGTCAATGTCTTTCCCCCTCTCCCCCTTTCCCCCTCTCTATCTCTCTCTCTCTCTATCTAGCTGGCCCTGCAAAGCTTTGCTACTGTGCAGAAATTGATCAAGGTGAGAGAATCTCATTGGGATTGAAGACTGATAATTATTTCCATATTAACTTTGTTGGAAATGTTGATCAAATGATCATGCATGTCATGAGCCGATTGTGTGACAATTAAGATGGATCACTTTTGAAAATATTTAAATATTTAAGTGAGAAAGAACCAAGAAATGAGAGGCATCTATTGTTCAGATGTTGTGGTTTTCCTTTGATTTTCTGCACACAGCCCACCTTTGAGAACTTAAAAAATAATTGATTAAAGGTTGTAAACTAACCACATTTGAATTTGGCACCAGTTGTGAAATATTTGGCGAATGCTACAATTAAATAATGGTGCAGAAGTGAACAATAGGCAAAATATATCTATCATCTGCATCTTTGTATTATTTTTCTTGTCAAAACATTGGCCCTATATCTGGTTACTCAGCTGTGTCTTTGATGTACCGTTGTTGTGCAATGCTTGTATGGCTACCATAATTCACTATACCATTCTCTATGGCTGTTTATATTCTAATTACAATGTGAATTAATATTTAAATAGAAGTCATTTAGTGCAGGCCCCATTCTGTTTATTGTCTGACTGATGCAATAGTCAAAACTCTTGTTTGACCCCTTGATAGTTTAATTGATAAATAAATTGCCCAAAATGATGACTAGTCATACATAAGAAACTTATGATCCAGGGGACTTCCTTGCATGTACCCCTCCAATCCAGAAAGCATCACTTCTCTATTATTCTGTTTACTGTTACTGAGCCGATGTTCTATCTGCCAAAGTTTCAGGGTGAATTTTTTGGTGTTTGTCTTGGTTCACTTAATTATATTTTAGTGCTTCAAAACACAACACTTCTTTGTACGATATGACATCTTAAGTTATTAAGATGTCATATCGTATTTTCCCTCGAGAAAAGAGAGTCCATTTTTTTTTGTCGTCTGCTATTTTGACTTGTTTCTGGTATCCTTCAGATCTTGTGTGTGCTCTCCCCTGTTCCTTTGCTGTAGGATTATGGTCAGAATTATATCCTGTTTAACCAGTGTTTATGCATATTGATCATTTATTTCTTTAATGATATCTATGCCACAATTTCTGAAACCTGCGTTAATTAAAGGAACTGAAACTGATTGTACATATTAGAACCTTACCTGACAATTTTATTGGCCAACCTCATCATTAGTTGTTCATTCTTTTAATAGCCATTTACGTGGATTGTACCAGGAGTGCTGATGGGAGGAGAAAAGCGGAAATCTGAGAAAGCCAGGTATGTCTGGGAAACTTGGTAAAGCAAGGAAAATAAAACATCAGTTTGTCAAGCGAAAGCTAAGGAAAAAATTGCTCCATTTGGATGGGTTGCTTAAAGATTTGTGTCTTTTTTTCGTTCCAGGTTACGTAGAGGTATCAACATTCTTATATCGACTCCAGGTCGGTTGGTGGACCATATAAAAAACACAAAGAATATTTGTTTTAAGCGAGTACAGTGGCTAGTTATTGATGAAGCTGACAGGTAATTGATCTGTGTGTAGTCACTTTAGTAGAAAGGCAAGATACTCTTCATGCACTTGTGGCTGTGGGGAGATGAAGTTTGTGGATTATACTAAAGAAGGATGTGAATGTCTTTCTCATTATCAGTATGTACAGTTCCCTTACTGAAGTGGATGTTGAGAGATATAATCCACCCCTTTGCCAATATAATGTGTTTCAAGTAATCCTTTTGGGTTATATTCTTAACAGTTTCTGAATCTTTCTGTAGAATGTAATATAGACAGACTGCAGGAATGACCAAAGATAGACACAAAAAGCTGGAGTAACTCAGCGGGACAAGCAGCATCTCTGGAGAGAAGGAATGGGTGACGTTTACGGATCAAGACCTTTCTTCAGTCTGGTTAGGATAAGGGAAACGAGAGATTTAGGCGATGATGTAGAGAAATAAAAAACAATGATTGAAAGATATGCAAAAAATTAACGATGATAAAGGAAACAAGCCATTGTTAGCTGTTTGTTAGGTGAAAACGAGAAGTTAGTACGACTTGGGTGGGGGAGGGATAGAGAGAGAGGGAATGCCGGGGCTACCTGAAGTTGGAGAAATCAATATTCATACCACTGGGTTATAAGCTGCCCAGGCGAAATATGAGATGATGGTCCTCCAATTTGCGTTTAGCTTCACTCTGACAATGGAGGAGACTTAGGACTGAAAAGTCTGTGTAGGATTGGGAAGAAGAATTAAAGTGTTTAGAAACCGGGAGATCAGGTAGGTTCAGGCGGACTGAGCGAAGGTGTTCAGCGAAACGATTGCCCAGTCCTGCATGTTGAAGTTTTCCATGGTGGGGTTGTGGCGCTCGAAGATTTTTAAAAATACACTTCTGTCGGTATGTTTTAGAACCACTAGATGTCTCTGTTGTATTTTACTGTGCAACATTGGAGAAAACCATTTTTATGGAGAGTTGCTGTGGGAGCTGATGATGTCATATGAAGTAAGCAAGTTAGAAACTAATTTTCAAAAATCATACTTCCAATTTCCAAATCTTAATTTGCGGGTTTGTTGTTTTAGGAGTACCATTTAGCTCTTCCTATTATTGTTACATATCAGAGATTCAAGAGACTTCAGATTTTGGAATCTTGATCAAAAAGAAGACTTCTAGAAAAACCCGGTAGATGGCATGTCTAGAAAGGAACTGCAGATGCTGGTTTACATTGAAGATAGACACAAGATGCTGGAGTAACTCAGCAGGGCAGACAGCATCTCTGGAGAGAAGGAATGGGTGGTGTTTCCTATGAAACGTCACCCATTTGTTTTTGTTCTCCAGAGATGCTGCCTGTCTTGCTGAGTTGCTCCAGCATTTTGCGTCTTGTCTTTGGCAGATGACATTTTGGGTGACATCTATCCAATTCCCTCCACAGAAAGTGCCTGACCCACTGAGTTCTGCCACTGGTTTGCTTATTGTTGTTTAACATCTGAGTGAAACTTAAAAAATATCTTATGAAGAAAAATAATCATTGTTATATTTTGTTCTCTATCAACAGGTTGCTGGACCTGGGTTTTGAGAAGGATATCGCTGTCATCCTGAATGCTTTAACTGCAGCAAATGTGAAGAGGCAAAATATTCTTCTCTCTGCCACACTGACTGATGGTGAGATGTTTGTTGTTGTACAGAAGTAGCTTGTGATGCTGCTGTTAAACAGCTATTGAAGCACCAATGTGCAGCGCTAGTATTGGCTCCAGCTAGTTGACTGAAGCTAACTCCCTGTCCATGCAATATGAATTTTACTTTTTTCATTGCTGTGTTGAAGCTAACAACTTCCTACCTACCTTGCAGGAGGGGCTTTGTCATATTTATTATAACATTTCAAACAAAAGGCTTATTATCAGCACCCTCTGAAAGGCACAACAACAGGCAGTAAATGCTGGACTTGTTAACGTCTAATATCCCCAGAATGAATACATGTATATTTAATTCCCTGGGAATGAGAGATGGAATGTACTCTTTTTTCTGGTTTGGTATTTTTGTATACGTTGCCATTATGGGATGCAGCTTCAAACTTCTATGGTAAAAACTATTAAAATGTCAGATGGTATTAATCTTCAGAGATATTTCTGTTTTAATGCAAGAACAACTATGATAAACTAAATTAAAGTTTAAAAATAAAATCAAATACTCAGTTTTGAAGATGTCCAGTACATTGCTGTTGCTCTTATGATTTTATTTCACAGACACTAAGCACGCTCCATGTCTGGAATAATATTTAGCAGTTTATAAAATGGAGTGCTTTAGAGATTTCTAATATCAAACGCAAAATGTAAGCCTTTACCTCAATCTTTTTTCTAAATGGTCTGTGTTTCTACCTCAGGAGTGAATCGATTAGCTGGAATCAGTTTAAAAGACCCAGTTAATATTAGCATCACTGAAACCAACCAATGCAAGACTACATTTGCAACAAATGAAATGAAGACTGAGCATAAGAATATTGAAAAAGATTCCAACAGTTATTCAATTCCAGACCAGCTGCAACAGTTCATGGTGCTGATTCCCAGCAAACTGCGGCTGGTCACACTTTCAGCGTTCATACTCGGAAAATTCAAAGTAAGAATTGTTTTTAAATGTTATGATGTTCTGATTGTTATTACAATAGTAATACCGATGTTTAGTGTTGACTTATTATTGTCACATGGAGTGAGATACAGTGAACAGCGTTTGCTTGTACACTATCCAGTCAAATCATACTCTACATGAGTACAATCAAGCCATACACAAATACAGCGGGTAATGCAAACAGAAAAATGTCAGAGTGCAGATATAGTATTCGAGCTTTATAATGCTTCGGTTACAAAGAAAATGTCCAATGTCCGCAGTGAGGTAGGTTGGAAGATCAGACGTATACCCTAGCATATAGGAGGATGTTTCAGTAGTCTGATAAGAGTGGGGAGGAAGCTGTTTCTCATTCTGGTGGGATGTGCTTTTAAGCTTTTGTATCTTCTGTCTGACAGGAGAGGGGATGATTAGGATCCCTGAATGCATTGCCTATTAATGGGTGGGATTCTGGTCTGTGTGACGGACTGGGCTGCAATCACAACTGTCTGCAATTTCCTGCAGTATTGGGCATAGTTGTAGCCAAACCAAGCTGTGAAGCTCTCGACCAGCTGCACTTCGACACCATTGATGCACGTACCTCGACTCGCTGCATGGTCAATAACTAACTACTTCATCTTCCTGACATTGAGCGGGAGATTGTTATCTTGACATCATGTCTCCATCGCCTTCATTTACTCGGTCTCATCCCCACTACGGTGTGATCTGTAAACTTGTAAATGAAGTTGGAGCAGAATTTGGTTGCACAGTCATGAGTGTATAGGGAGTATAGTAAGGAGCTGAGAATGCATCCCTGCAGGGCACCGTTGGTGAGAATTATCATGCAGAAAGTGTTTTTGTCCATCCCCACTGATTTGTGGCCTATGGGTCAAGACAAGGATCCAGTGGCGGAGGGGGGGGGGTGCTGATGACTAGGTCTAGGAGTTTGGACATGTGTTTGTTTGGGATTATGTTGTTGAAGGTGGAGCTATATGCAATAAATAGGAGTTTGAGCAGATGTCCATGTCATCTAGATGTTCCAGTAATGAGTGTAGAACCAGGAAGATGGCTTCTCCTGTGGACCAGTTGCAACAGTAGGCAAACTGCTGTGGATCAAGGCTTTCTGGGAGGCTGATGTGCGTCTTGAAGCACTTAATGATGGTGGATGTCAGAGACACTGGACAGCAGTTTTTAAGGCTACATTGGTTTTCCTTGATACCAGGATGATTGCAGTCTTTGTAAAGCAGATGAGAACCTCAGAATGTAGTAGGGAGAGGTTAAAGATGTCTGTGAGCACTCTTACCGCTGGTCTGGCTCATAATGCACAAGATATATTCCACCATGACAGTTTGAAATGTTGTGGTCATTAGAAAGATATTAAAATTTCATTCAATTTTCTAATTTCTAATGCCAGCTACATTAAAATTTGATTTCAAGGCCATTACTTTGAAGAACAAAATGTTATTATTCACATCATCATCATCATACACACATAATGTAAAACTCGTGCCCATCACAAGCAATAGAAGCAACATTGTTTCCCGCCATGTTTGATGTCTAACAAATCATTTTGTTCTTTTTAGATTGAAAAGAAACAGAAAATGATCATATTTTTCTCCAGTTGCGAATCTGTGGAATTTCACTATAACCTTTTCACAAACGCCTTTACTTCATATTCTGCCAGCAAGGAGCAAAAACAATTACCTTTCTCAGCTTGTAAGATGCTGTTTCTGCGATTGCATGGGAACATGGAACAGGAGGTGAGTGTGCTGCTATTTATGTGTTAAGGCTTGAAGGAACTGACACCTGACATTAGGAAATGATTTAACTTTTGCTTCCTTTGATTCTCCACAACCCAACACCATTCAATAACCCTGGCAGTTTCCACAACCTCTGCCTGTGCTACTCTTGAAACAGCTGCTAAGAACCATGCAGAAGTACCGAGGTTGCTTCTAATATTTATCACCCAGACTGCATGGGTGAGATCAGAAACTCTCTGTGTGGGGAACTGCAGGGAAGGAGCATCACGGTAAAGTGTGTGATGTGCAACAGCAGGCTGCCAGACAGCCATTGGATCTCACTTAAATGGTTGTAGAAAATCCCCAGTTATTGAGACTTGCTGCTTGTTGGCTAGACTGTGAAAGGGAAAACCTCAGAGTATTGCAGAGCTCTGTCTCTGGCAGGTGAAGAAAATCATTTTGAGTGGAAGGAATTATCCCACAAAATAAGGAACATTATATTTATCTTGCCATAGTTGATTTCACCTATGTGAAAACCTGTAGCATGGCTTTCAATCTGTTTAAGCGGTGTGATATCTTCGATACTTTTCTACTTTCATCATGTTCTGAATATGAAAACTTCTGGCAGCATATCTAACATAATCATTTGGGAAATCTGAAATAGTTGATCACAAACATGGCTTGACCATGGACATCATCTATATGTCTTACTTTAAAAGTGCGAATGTAATCAACATTTTAAATTCTGAGATTTCTAATCGGGAAAATGTTCCAGACCTCCATTGCTTGAACCCCACTTCTGTGATTGTCATTGTTGATGTGGTCTGGAACATAGATAATTTTTTTTCAGGTAATGGAGATCTGGCCTGACAGATTTGCTGCCCATTGCAACTATTGTAGTTCACGAGTCAGAGCAGGCCGGGTATGTAGGCCGCACACACCCTGACCAGCTGTTATCTAGCAAAGATTAAGTGGATGTGTGTCAGGGGAGGAATTTTAATGTTTATTACCCTGAGTATAATTAGTGCATTATGTCTTCAAATTAGAGCTTCAATGGAGCTAAATAGCATACCCCATATGGTACTGCTGAGCGGAAGTACTGCAGCATTTTAGATACGGTGGGATTCCTCTTGCTGTCATTGTCTACTGTCACTTGCTGCTTCCTGAGACTTATTCCTCAGTTGCCCAATCTCTCCAATCTAACTCTATTACCAGAAGAACGTGGATGTTGTTTCCATTCACTAGCTACTTTGTTCCAGATATTTACATGATAAAAATAATACTTTTTCAAAATTTCCGATAGTTGGATGGGGATGGGATTGCGAGTCCTGTTCCCATAACTTGCAGGGTGATTTGGTATGTGATTGTGATTTTTTTTTAAATTAGAAAAGTTGGTTTATTTGTATAATTTAATGAGAAAATTGCAGTGAATCAAAACTACTATCCCTGTTTGAACTGAATTATGGTGACTGATTTAGGTATGTCATTTACACTGTTTGTGACAATAGTTTCTGTTTCTGTTACTCTGCAGGCAAGAAAGCAAACTTTTCTGGAGTTTTCACAATCAAATATGGGTGTCCTTCTTTGCACCGTGAGTACACATTTGAAAGGAGAAACTGGGGCTCGATTAGGGTAGAAATTAGGAATCTTCAAGGAAAGAGAATCAGGAAAGTGGGACTTGACAAACAAATCATTAGATAGTAGATTTGAGATTTGCTTTTAATATGGAAACACTGTGAGTTAATGGAGCAAAGGAAATAGGCAAATATTCGGCCCGTAACGTTGCCTATTTCCTTCGCTCCATAGATGCTGCCGCACCCGCTAAGTTTCTCCAGCACTTTTGTCTACCTTCGATTTTCCAGCACCTGCAGTTCCTTCTTGAACACTGAGTTAATGGTGCCTGGGGTTGTGCTAGATGCTGAGTAACCCACATCTGTTCCTAAACGCATGAAGAAACTCTAATTTATCATTAACTAACGAGGAAGGTGAAAATCGTTCTTCTAGTGACCAGAAACATCTTCCATCACACAAGAGTGGTTCTGTATGATATTCTCTGAACGTTGGTCCCATTTTTTCTCCTTAAGATTTTTTTGTAACCTTTAAACACTGAAAGCTGATTGCGGCTTTCAAAGTAATATTGATCCTTTTATCAAATAATTAGAAAGAAAACATCAAACGTGTTGGCTTGTACAGAAGATGTAGATACATGGAACAGAATTGCCCACAGTTTACCACCAAAATTGGCAAAGCTCTCAAAGGCCCCCAAAATATGTTCAGTTAAGAAAATCAGCAAACTTGTACAAATCAGTCAGAGTGTACAGGGGAGTCTATATTCTGTTACTAAACAATGTTGTTTATTAAGTGTAAAATGTTTTGAGACACAATTCCTCTTGCATCTTTCAGATTAGTCAGTCTTTTTGTGAAGGTCAGGGAGTCTTAAAACTAGAGGGCATCAATTTAAGGTGTGAGGGGAAAGATTCAAATGACCTGTAGGGCATCTTTTCCACAGAGTGATGCAGACATGGAATTAGCTGACAGGGGAAATGGCAGTGGCGAGTACAATTACAACATAAAAACGTTGCCTGACATACAAGGATTGGAAAAGTTTGGAAGGACATGGGGCACGTAAAGGCAATTGTGGGACTAGCTTGGTTAGGCACTTGGTCAGCATGGGCTAGTTGGGCTGGCGGGTCTCTTTCTGTGCCCTTTAGCTCTATGATCAGTTCTCTCTCACAAACCTATCAGCACCTCTCTGATTCTCCTGCCTCTCACCTACATAAGGAGCAATTTACACCAGCCAGTAACCTAACAGCATATCTTTGGGATGTGGAAGAAAACTAGAACAACAGGGGGAAAATGTGCAAACTCCACACTGGTGGCAGCAGAGGTTGGAATTGAGCCCAGGAGCCATACGGCAGCTGTGATAACTGCTGCATCACTGTGCCACCCACCCTCATGGTAGAGAATTAAAAACAAAAAATTTAATTTGTCGTAAACATTTATTTTGCCAAGGTCTTGCCACATTGTGCCACAGCATTTAGTATTAAAGAGTGAAGTATAGGTGAGACTGGGTTAATTATTGTTCCTAAAGAAACAGTGTGAACTAATGTTAGGCTTTTCAACGAGCTTCATTTGAAAAACAAAATAGAGCTTTTGTGAGAAATTGGAAACAAAAAATTCTTTAAATGCTCACCAGATCAAGCAGCATCTATGTTGAAAGCAGCTGATAAACATTTCAGGTTAATAGCATTTCATCGAACTATGAAAAGTTCAAAACTAATTTTAAAATTGCAGAGAAGGTGGTCTGGGAGGAAGAACAAAAGGGAAGGTTTGTTTTAGGTTCAGCTGGGCGAAGACTGGAGGAAAGGTGGAGTTTATTCTTCTGTCTGCCTTTCTCTTCCCCAATTTCTGCACTCAATTCTTCTTCTGCAACTAAAAAATTGTTTAATTTCGAATTTTCCTAGATTGATAAAAAATCACCAACCTGAAGTATAAACTTTGTTTACTCTCTTTGCAAGTAATCCCTAACCTGTTGACTATTTTGATTATATATTTTTTTTTTTAACAGATTTGAATTTTGTTTTACAGTTTGCGATGTGTTGGTATCGCTGTCAGCCCATCATTTATTGTCAATGCCTAACTACTAATCTTTGGCATCTTTGGATGCCAATATAGGATAGAAGGGTTCATTTACCCTGCAGATACCAGTGTGATTCCATTAGCTGTAAATCAGATTGCAGTCAGGCAGAATCCTATTGCACTGATTGCCTGCTGCTTTTATTAGAATACTTGTTAAAAACTAAAAAAAAAAAATAGGTGGTAGAAAAGGGAGAATCTCTGACCTTTTTAATTTTTAGGGTATTATCAGAAAGTGCCCAAATAATTTGCAACAATATGTAAAGTAGGTTGATACTGTACCAGATTTACTCACCACTTACTACAAACTAAAGGGTTTCAGTGTTAAACTACTTTTGTGAAGGATTTGGAACTGGAATTAAATTCTGGCAATGTTGATGTTCTCAGCAAGAGCTTATTACTGGGTGGCCTGGTTTAGTGCTTGTGTTGAACCATTGGAATCAAAGGAAAGGGTACATGCACAGACCTCAGCAGCACAAAGCCCTGTTCTCTGTCAACATTTTCTTTCACCCATTCGCCACAATCTGCAGCCATTTAATCAACTCACAACCACATACTAGAATGACAACGCAAACCTGCTCCTTCAATTGCTGCTATTGACATAACTGCACCTAGATTTAGAATAGCATTTTAACATGTTGTCATTTTTGCATAGAAGTAACTTTTTGCACAGATTGCTAGATAGGCTGCAGAGCCTTAACAAAGATGGGTAAAAGATGCTGCAGATATGTTTAAAACATCTCCATCAGTATCCAAAAAGATAAGTCATGCTCATATTTCCAGAAATCTTTAAATTCTTAAATAACCCAAAAGCAAACTTTATTTTCAAGAGCATTGATGAATATAACAATGTTAAGTGACATTTAATTATTAGTTAAATACGTAGGAACGAAATTGATTGAAAGGAAAGATTTTTAGCAGAGTGCTTGTACGTTGTGCTGAAACACTTTATCTCTGCTTTGACTGCACTGATGGATGCACTCAATGGAACTGGTGCATTACAATGCTGAGAACTATGTTCTGCAGTCTGTACCTTCCCCTTTGCTCTATCTACTCTAGTTGAGTTTGATTTGATTGCATTTATGTATAGTATTATCTGGTCTGATTGGATAGCATGCAAAACAAAGTTTTTCACTGTACTTCGATACACATGACAATAATAAACCTAAAAGAGAAAGTTAGTGGGAAATTGCCATATTCACTCCAAAGCAGATTACCTACCCATTCTAGACCACACCCAGATTACCACCGCATTAACTGCCCAATATCAGCTGACCATTAAGATTGACGCACCTCTATCACCTTTTATTTATATTCAAATGTTCCTGAAATCAAAAGGAGGCCATTCAACCCATCATGTTTCTGTTAACTGTCAGAAATTCCATCAATCCCATTCCCCCACCGGACTCAGTGGCCGATTCCATCGCACTACCTGACATCTGCCACCTGACATTTCTGCCACCCATTTGCATTAAGTTAGTGCACTAAGATGTGGGAGGAAACTGGAGCACCCAGGGAAAACCCACACATTGACAGGGAGAACGTGTAAACTCTACGCAGACATCATTAGAAGTGAACCAAACATGGATTACTGAAGTTGTGAGGCAGTAGCTCTACCTTCTGCACTGTCGTTATTGATTAATTCAGAAAATCATGAAGGCTATTCTCATCAGAAGACCTAGGTCTTTACGGACAAAGTGCAATAAGCAGGTTTATTAAAAATATCCCAGCTATGTGGAAAATTGTAATTTAATTATACCGTAGTTCTTTAGAAAGTTTCGGGTCAATATAATTGCCAAAATTATTTCAAATGTTCATATTGTGTACTTAATAATAAAACATTTTTTTTAAAGTAAGGATACATATCCTATTCTCCTATTCCCCATGCTAGTAGAGTAGGCTATTTGCTTTCTGCGGCCAGGCGGAGAGTAACTTGGTCCCAAGTCAATACTTTTACAAATAATCTGTTTCTTATTGGACACATGATAGTGACCTTATCCTTATGGAAAAGTTGCAGCCTTTGCTTGGCATCCCCTGACACAGCATGGCTTGCATCAAAAACTTAATGGAGTAATGAGATTTTATTTGCGCATCTCTTCTCCATAACATGTTACTGTTAGGAGTTATAAATTTAAGAAAATGTGTACATTCACTTCATTTCACTCTGTTACTGCTCTGTGACTTGTTTTGAACTGATTGCTCACATAATAAAGAGACCGGTGTGTTTTGTCCACTTTGAGCTAAAAATGACCAAGCTGCTGCTGCTGTCAGGTATTAATCTGAGCCGTGTGTTGGACTGTTTTGGCTCTCCTTGCAACTGCGCAGACTGCAGAAGGTGGCATTCTGCACTCCAAAGGTGGCAGATGTTGATCTCTAAACGTGTGAATCTTGACTATTTCCACTCACAGAAAAAGTGTAAATTACAGCTATCGGGAGTAATTAGCGCTGATAAACCCTTCCGAGCTCATCCTGTTTGTAATGACGCACTCATGAACTGCTCTTTCATGGCAAGCTGTCGCCAAAGAAAAATAACCAAGCAAAGAACACCAGGTTTACTATGGAGGATTTTACTTTTCCTTCCATGATTAATCTGGATCGTACATTTCCAGTTTCAACCAAGTTAATATCTTTCTG
Organism: Amblyraja radiata; assembly: GCF_010909765.2. Lineage (NCBI taxonomy): Eukaryota > Metazoa > Chordata > Chondrichthyes > Rajiformes > Rajidae > Amblyraja > Amblyraja radiata. The sequence continues at coordinate 14,960,109 of NC_045987.1, read as the reverse complement.
AAGTAATAATTTTCAAATATTGAGTAAACTGGTTCTGTCCAAGAATAAAGGAAAATGTATAATTTAAAAACAATAGCAAGGCAGAGCTAACCCTCTGCATAATATGCTCTGTTGCATTCATCATTCCAGCTGTAACATACACGGTGATGCTTCAAATGTAGAGATTGATTTTCCAAGAGAATCTAACATTTGCATTAATGTACATGTTCCTGTTGTGCAGTTGTTGATCTGAAGGGGTTTCATGTATTCATAGACTTTCTTTTACTCGGCATCAGAAAAATTACACACATATCTTGAATGTGAATTGGAGTCTGGCCGTACACATGTTCCCTTAGCAATTTGAAAGATAAAATAGAACCACGTTGCAAAAAGTATTTGTTCACATGCACGCATATGTCCACTGCAGGGTGTTGCAAATTAATTTTTAATAATATTAAAGAGGGTTAGAATTCCTGAAGTAGAACACTTGGTATAACGGGTAGTATTTTATAAATTATTTTTTTATTTTATACCCATGCTCTTGTAATGGTGTACATGACATGCTAGAATAAGGGTACAATTCCCCCTGTGGTGAGTTTGATCTGGATGGCACCAACAAAGACCATTAAATTATAACCACTAAATAACATTGTGACCAGAACAGGTGACCCAAGTAAACTTTCAGCATGAGCTTAATCCAGCTTGGTGCATGTCACATCAATTAACCTCTGACAGCACCCTGTGTTGGTTCCTGCCAGACTGTCCCTTTCCATCCAACAGCAATCAGTAAATGCACAAAATTTAAAATTACTGGAAATCCTTTTCTAAAATAACCATTTGCTTCACCAACTGAGCCAGTTTCTTCAGTCCACACTCATTCTGACACTATAACAGGTATATGATGAGAAACCCATTGACACACTGATTTTCTCCTGTAACAGCACAACATGCACACTGTTCACTTTGTGGACTCAAGAGATTTTGCTCACAAAAACAGCGAGAGTGACTCGGTAGCTCCGCTACTGACCAAGCAGACTGTATCCTAAAGGATGTAACTGCCAGACTGGGCTTATGGCCAAGAGAAGGTGAGAGCAACTGCCCTTGCAGGCAAGGGCACCATTTTGACTGACTGTTGAAGAAGCTCTGGTTTAATTTACGTGAATACAAAACTGGGCTCAAGCGCTCCATTGGCTAAAGTCACAACAGGAAGATGGTTATGGTTGTTAGAGACCAGTCATCACATCCCCCAGGACTTCACTGCTGGAGTTCTCGGAGGCAATGTCCCAGTCTGTCCAGCTGTGTCAATGGCTTTTCATCCAGTGTAACGTTAGTTGTGGATATTCCCTGACAGTGTTCAGTTCAATTCACCAATCCTCAGAAAATGAACCAATCTGTTCCCACATTCAGTAAGAACAGCATAATATTTGGGCTTGATCTGACAAGAGGCGATTTATGGCACAATTACATACTGCTGACTATCCAACAAGAGACAGAAAATCTACTTTCAATTTGTTTTCATTAATATCACCATCATTGCATCTCCACTATTAATATCTGGGTGGTCACCATTGACCAAGAACGTATCTGAGCCAACCACTGTAAATTCAAGACCAGGACAAAGCTAGTTTTAATCTCATAAACTTTCCATGAGTTTCAAGATAAAAGTCAAAATAATAATTGAGACAATGCTGTACACAAGGCCATTTTGTTAAGGCACCGTAGGTCCACACACATACACACACACACACACACACACTCACACTCTCTCTGAATACTCCATTTAATGATTTAAACATTCATTTTCAATCCTGCTAATGTATCATGGTAACATAATTTTGTGCCTATATTTTCCTCCATGACAACATGGTACAGCACCTTTCAAACCTGTGCTATTTATTGTTAGAAGGACAAGGGGAGCAAACATGGGAAGACCCATCTCCCAGTCTGTTTACAAGTTATAATCCGTACTGATTTGGAGAGAATTCTTCGTCCATTGTCTTTGACCCAAACTCTTGGAAATCCCAAACATCACCTTCAAGGAAGCAACATATTACCATCTTCTCGAGGGAATTTTGGAATGGTTGATAAATGGTTGCCTTGATGACAACACTGTGAATCCTGTGATTGAATAATGATAACATTTCAAATAGATATGTCCAAATGCCTATTTCTTAATTTGCAGTTAGGCTAACAATGGCAGGAGAAGTGCATGAGTATTGCTCGAACAATATAGTTCATCAACATGTACATTAAACTGAATGCTTATTTTGAACTAATCTTTTGCTATTAGTTTGGAGCCTATCTGTAACAATACAAGATCAATCTCTATCGGTCAAGCATTATTACAGTTAGTTGGATGATCAGCCATGATCATATTGAATGGCGGTGCAGGCTCGAAGGGCCGAATGGCCTACTCCTGCACCTATTTTCTATGTTTCTATTTTCTATTATTACATGTTTTTTCTTGGTGGGGAAAATGTGATTAATGTAGAGATCCTGCCTTTCCCTTCTTTCTTTTGCCACCCCTTATCCCCTTGTTTTTTTCTGTCCACTTTCACGGATCTACTGCCATATCAGTGACCTTAATCCAATAATGTTAATTATCTCTTGATCAGTCTGCAGAAGGATCCCGACCCAAAACGTTGCTTGTGCATGTGCTGCTGGGATACTGCCTGACCCACTGCATTACTCCAGCACTTTGTTGTTTATGCAAAGTTCCAGCATCTGCAGTTCATTGCGTCTCCATTGCCGGAATTGCAACCACTTCCATTTATCCTGTGCAAACTTAGTGATTTATTCAAGTAAAATTAATGGGGCAATGGAGATTATAGTCTAAGTCCACAAATAACTGAATTATTTGACTCTCTGTTTTTAGCTTCTAAAGGCAAAATGACCTTTAAGGGCTTTCCCTTTGATTTCAGATTTTTCACAGCTCCGCATATGGTTTACGTATTTGACCTGCAATATTCATATTTAATGGACCTCACAACAATTAAGCTTCAATTTGCTGCTGCATGTTTACAAATAACCTTTAATGATGCTCTAACTGTTTGTTTAAACCTCTGCAGATTCCCTATTTTTGTGCATTTTGATAAAAAAATAATTCTCAGCTTGAGGTTAAAAAGCTTCAGTTCATTTTGGATTAATTCCTAGAAATGCTTTGTTGAATTGCCGCAGTCAAGCCTGCTCGCATTAAAGTGTTACACACATTTTTAATTACATATATTATTGCCTCTGTAATTGTTCATTTGGACCTTGTTCTTTTTGGTAATGGTACAGCTTTAGGAAAGGTCATTCATATGAATCGTGTGCACCTTGTATTGAAGAGCTAACGTAAGATGCCAGTTTCCTCTGGTTTCAAACAGTTGTAGGCGCTTCTGACAGCTTTAACTCCCTCTTACTCCATCACTGATAGCAAGGTACAATCTGTCGCCTAGACAACAGGGGCCACTACCCTGCTGCTGGCTTTCTGCAAAAGGCAATAATGACTTTTGGCAGGATGGTGGGATGACAGTGGCAAAATGGTGGCCCCTGCTCGTGAATCGTTAGGTTTCCCCCTCTCCATTAGCTTGCTCGCTTTGCAAGCTTCTGCACCAAATAAATGAGTCATTTGAATCCAACTGACAAGCTGGCACCGATTGCCCTGCGGTCCATCTGTACTTTCAGGCATCATGTAGTCCACCAAGTGGCATGCTGGGGTCTTGCCTCAGCACCATGTAATCTTCTATTCTCTGTCTTTTTCTCTCGAAAGGACGTAGCAGCACGCGGGCTGGACCTGCCGGAAGTCACGTGGATTGTTCAGGTAAGAATCACTTCTTACGTGGTAAGCAACCTTCTTAAATAAATAAAATAATTTGTTAGCATTGTGTATGTTACATATAGTCCTTGTGCTGTTCCATTAATTAGTCTGTCAGTTATTTATTTTTATTTTCTTTCTGTAGCTTTTTACTGAAGTTATTTTTTTCCAGTTAATAAATCCAAATAACAGAAGGGGTGGATGATGGTGCCACAGTTAGTGTAGCTACCTCTGCTCCACGGGTCCAACTTCAGTGCTGACCTTAGGTGCAGCCTGTGCAGAGTTTGCAGGTTCTCTCGGTGGCCACATGGGCTTTCTCCAGGTGCTCTGATTTCCTCCCATATCGCAAAGTCGTGCTGTTGGGTTAAGGTTAATTGGCTACTGTGAATTGCTCCTTCATGTCGGGGTCAAAGAGGGGCAAACAGACATATGCACAGGAATATAAAGAGTGGCGGAATAGGACTCATGGGATTGCTCTCTGGGAACTGGCATGGATCTGATGGGGCGAACAGCCTTATGTATCATTGTAAACACAAGATGAGAACTCCAAATTTAAAAAAAAGAGACAGGTGGGACTGAAGAAGAACCAGGGCCATTTTGCTTTTCCATTTCATTTTTGAATCAAAAATGTTGCCTAGAAGTAGTTTGAAATTATTTCAGCCTTTGTAAGCTTGGCTAAGTTGCAATCTAACAGAACAAGTGCTAACAATGCATTGAAGAAGGGTCTCGACCCGAAACGTCACCTATTCCTTCGCTCCATGGATGCTGCCTCACCCGCTGAGTTTCTCCAAGATTTTTGTCTAGGTGCAACCAATGGGATTTTTTTGGATGTTTTGTGAATGCCCCAGTTTATCTAAATTCTATTTATTTAAATGAGAGTTCAGGTGACTATTTCTGTCATGATTACAGGCATTGAAAACCAGACCTATGCTTCAAGTCTCCAGTGAGTGGTTCAATCCAATGCAGGGCAGTAGTGTAGAAGTGCTGGAAAAAGGGCAGAGTTTGTAAGGTGATTGGTATCATGAGAAAGCAATGGAAATTGCAGAAGTGGGTTGGATAAATGTCAAGATTTTCAAAGTCGCTTCTACCCAGAACAGAATGCCCATGTAATCTATAACTCACAAGTGGTATTCTAAACATTCACAATTTAATTTTGGATATTTGCACATTTGTTATAGGGAAATATCGTTTCATCCAATTATTGTTTTGTTGATGAAGTAATGGATAGGAAAATTAAAGGAATTTTAATTTTGGATGTATATGGATTTTCAGAAGGTCTAAGATAAAATGTTTTACAATATTTGAGTATTCCACAAGGCAATAGTCAAGGCAAGGTAAATTCAATTTTATTCTATGTACAGGAAACGCCACATCAAAATTATCGGGCACAAAAGTTACTGGTGGGGCAAATGGTGAAGATAATTGTCAAAAACTTGAAGGAAACATGGAAGGACATTGGATAGGCTGATGGGTATCAAATTAAAATTTAATGTAAAGTACAAAACGGATTACAAAAATATTTCCTGCGATGAGCAGAATATAATTTAAGCATTGAGATGGGAATGAGCAGAGAGATTTTTAAGATTTAAAGTGTGATACCATGTAGGTAATTTGGTGGGAGTCGTAGGAGACACAGCATATAAACGGGGCTTCGACCACCGAGTCTGCACTGACCATTGACCACCCATTTTACATGAATCCTGCATTATGATTATTTTTTTACTTTGAATTGAATTGAATTGAATTTCCTTTATTGTCATTCAGACCTTTCAGTCTGAATGAAATTTCGTACCTGCAGTCATACATACAATAATACAATAATAGACAACAGAACAGACAGTAAACACAAATTAACATCCACGACAGGACTCCACCAAGCACCTCCTCATTGTGATGGAGGCAGAAATCTTAGGGCTGCAGTCTCTTCCCTACTCTTCTCCCTCTGCGCTGAGGCGATACCCCACCGGGCGATGGTAAATCAGTCCCGCGGCTCACCGAGCTCCACGAACGGGCCGGTTCAAACACCGCGGGGGTCGAAGCTGCCGCCCTCCAGTCCAGCGGACGCAGCTGTTGACGACGTCGTCCACTGGCCCGCGGCCGAACCCCGCACTCAGGTCGCCGTCGCCAGAACGCCATCTCAGCCACCGGAGCACCGTTCCAGCCCCGAGCAGGGTCGCCCTCACGTGAGCGTCTCAGCCCCGCACCAGGCCGCCCTCACGGGAGCGCCGTTACCCTTGAGCTGGGCCGCCCCGACAGGAGCGCCGTTACCCTTGAGCTGGGCCGCCCCGACGGGAGCGCCGTTCCACCCTCGAGCTGAGCCGCCCCGACAGGAGCGCCGTTATCCTCGAGCTGAGCCGCCCCGACAGGTGCGCCGTTATCCTCGAGCTGGGCCGCCCCGACGGGAGCGCCGTTCCACCCTCGAGCTGGGCCGTCCTCACGGGAGCGCCATTACCCTTGAGCTGGGCCACCCCAATGGGAGCGCCGTTCCACCCTCGAGCTGGGCCGCCCCGATGGGAGCGCCGTTCCACCCTCGGTGTGGGCCGCTCCGACGGGAGCGCCGTTACCCTCGGGCTGGGCCGCCCTCACGGGAGCGCCGTTTCCCTCGGGATGGGCCGCCCCCACGGGAAGTGCCGTTTCCCTCGGGCTGGGCCGCCCTCACGGGAGCGCCGTTCCACCCTCGAGCTGGGCCGCCCACACGGGAGCGTCTCAGCCCCTCACAGGAGCGCCGTTCCAGCCCCGAGCTGGGCCACCCTCACGGGAGCGAGCCCAGGGCAAGTCCTGACAGGCTGCCTCCGGAGCCTCGAGGTCGCCAGCTCCGCCATTAGGCCTTAGCGCAGACGGAGGCAGAGAAGGGGGATACGACAAAAAAGTCGCATTCCCCCGAAGGGAGAGATAGCAAGCCCTGTTTAAACCCCCCCACCCCCACACATAAACACAACCTAAAAACCAACCTATCCACAATCTCATCAACCCGCCCCAGATTCTACTGCTCACCTTCCTCCAGGAAAAAATTATAGTGGCGTACCATCCCTCCACATTTTTGGGATGTGAGAGGAAACATAAGAGCCCTCTGGAAACACACAGTCACAACGAGAATGCACCACTCCACACAAACAACACCCGAGGTCAGGATCAAACCCAGGTGTCTCACACTATTGAGGCAGCAACTTTACTACCTACACCACTACGCGAGGTTGTCAGAGAATAGAATGTAACGGTAAAGAGGTCATAATGAAGGGAATGTGTGTAATAAATCTGAAAATGGTTTTCGAAAAAATTACTCTGCACTTGAAGTTGATGGAATGAGAAATGATTTGCAACAGAACAGTTGAGGTAGAGACCAGGTAGAAAGGGTTTTTTGAGAGCAACAGAAGTAAATAACTGAAGTATAGGAGGTACGTGGATATGGATGGGGATGCAGGTCTGTGGAATCAAGTTTCAGATTGTTCAGACATAAAGCTGTCACTGATACAAAGGATTGAATGGCCTCATCCCGTGCTGCAAGTCTCTATGCTTTCTAATACAGTATTGGTGAGGAATCATTGCTCATCCCTGTGGAGCATTGAGATTTGTGTGGGTTGGTTGTACTTTTACAGAACAAAACAAATTGAGTGTGGAGTCAATGTATTTGATGCTCCTTTTAAACAAAGCAATAGTTGCACTTGGCAACAAGAATTATCTTTGTATATCGATTGTAACTAAAATAATGTGCCTTTCCAATGAACTGGATGGTGAGCATTCAACAGCACAATGTCATAGTGGGAGTGGTAATGAACTCCAGAAACGTATCTCCCACGAAACCTGGTACCTTCCTGCTCCCTGCCATGCAAATGAATTTGTATCATATTGTGTGTAGATGCTGGTAAGTATTTTTGAAGAACTGAACGCTATAATTGGACTGTAACGAAAGTCCAGGGCACTGGCTAGAATCCCCCGCACAGAGTACCATGTGGCCTCGTGGGTGGAAGTATAGGAACTTTCCACAGGCTTAGACGCACTGTCTGTTGAAGGTGACCTTCAGGGAGTAATTATTTGCCTTCACAAATAAGCAGTTATAACCACAACAGCTTGACAGCTTGGCCAGGATGTCAAAACCTGTCCGAGGTGTAAGATGCGTGGGCTATTTTGGGTTTGTTAAACTGGCTTCAGCCACAGTTTAACTGTGACATCGCTGTCTCTTGTTTCCATGGAGATAAATGGTAATCCTGCAACTTTGGAATGTTTGTGCATATTTTTATTTATTTCTATGTTCACTTTTTTTGTACTTAGTAGCAGTGCAGACCCAAAGAGGAACGCATTTTAACACCATTTTGAAATCTTCCCAATCTTTCTTGAACATTGTGCCCTGAACACTGTCTTGCACTTGCCCCAGCCTTAACTACTCATTCCCATGCTCTTGGTTTCAATTATAGGATTTTACTGTATGTCATCAAGCACAATGTTGTTTACATTTAATTGTATTATCAGTTTTCTATTTGTTTTAATTAGTGAATGTCATCGTACATTGCTCTTCTGAATTTAAGTTAATGTCCACAATAATTGAATCACAAATAACTCACCAAAGCAGGACCCCCTGAGAATCAGAGGAACAGAATCACAATGCATCTCTTTCACATTGCAGAAAATGTGCATTTGTTACTGATATTCTTGAGTTCCTGCAAGCTGCAGTCATATACATGGAAGCTAAAATCAAATTGATTTCAGCAACCTTCTGGCTTCATAACCATTGATGGTTATTGAGCATAATTCCTGGTGCAGTAAGTTGAAATATTTGTCCATGTTATATTACAGTGAGAAGAACCATTGCCCTCTGATGTCACTTGTCAGAGTTGACAAGAACATATGTGTTAGGCATCACCTTGTGACTAAGGTTACCATTTAGATGCACTCTACATGGGAATAAGTGACCAAGAGAAAGTGCTGATTTTCTCAACTTCGTTGGTGACAACACTCACCTTGGGCTTCATGTCAAACATAGAGTCACCCCTCTTTCCAGTTGTGCTAACCTTTCCTTAGACCTTGCCACCATTGGACTTTCATTGACAGTTAAAGTGTTATTATTTCCTAGCTCCACAAATTCTTAAGATATGGTAGATTACAGCATCTGCTTCACACTGATACGATAGTTGCCTTCTGATGGGTATTATTTTTCATCGTATTACGATAACCAGACAAAACTAATATGGAGATTGTGTGCATTTGGATAGCTCATTTATATTCTCTTGGGTCATAGAAGGAGACCATTTAGCCCATAGAAAAATTAGTTATTGCATATAGATGAATTACAGTCAAACTCCAATAAACAACTATCCAATTACTTGGAAAAGCAGATGGATCGGCAAATGGCTCAATAAAATGCTGATGCACATGCTCCCCTTAATAAACTTGGAGCCTGGAGTTCCCATAATCTTCTCGACACCATGGCCCGAGGGGTTCCCACACTCCCCTTATTCTCACCAGGATCCTGGCTTCCATGCTCTCTTTCAACACACCATGCTTCAAAATCTCTGCTCCCATCTAGCCGCTGGGGGCCTGTTTTCTAGGCTGCCGTGAAACTTGCTTGATTCTGTTTGGATGCTCCCATTAAACATACTGGGTTTGCTAGAAAATGTATAATCCCACTGTGTGTGACATCTTAAAAAAGGTGAATTGAATGTGTTTTGAATGCTAAATAGCATTCAGCTGCCTGGAAAATCACTACCAAATTCCTGAGCTTGCCAGATTAGTGTAGTTTTTACTTACGTGGTGCTATAATGCATGCTAACTGATGCTTAAGGACCAAGTTTGTGGTCCTAAATTATCCATTTACTTCGGAAATCTCCATGTGTACATAAACACTGCCAGTGGGAAACTGTTGCATTCATTTAGATTTAAATCACCTATCCCAATCAACATGCTAGCACTACTTCCTGCCTGGAATAGCTGGGTGCAATTATTTGGAAGATTCCAGAAATTTTTCCCACGTTTCAAAGAATAAAGAAAAATCTTATTTGCATTAATTTATTTTCTTATTCACTGTTACAGTATAACGCTCCAACCTCGCCTGCGGATTATGTTCATAGAGTTGGTCGAACAGCCCGGATTGGATCCCACGGATACAGTCTACTTTTCCTCACTCCCTCTGAAGCCGAATATGCAAATACACTTGCATCTCACCAGATCAGGTCAGTCACGTCAAAAAGGAGCATAGGCTTTTTTTTTGAAGTTTCTCAATTTTATTCAGCTTTTAATAGGACGTTATTGATATGGGAAGCTGGGAGATACTTTTCTTGTAGCTGCTTTAACTTTCTAATGCCATGGTCATTGTTTGCTGCCAGTGATTAAGGCCAGAGTCTTGTCTGATCACGTGTTGTAAAATTTAGTTTTGACAACCATATTGTACAATTCAGATACAACTCCAATCAACTGTATTTGTTTGTTGAAACCCACCGCCCTGTGTTGGTTAATAACTGTCCTGCACTTACATCAGTTGGAAGTGCATTAAATTTCCAATCCAGAAACCTGAAGAAATGAATCTAGGCTGATAGTTTGGTGCAGTACTGAGGGTCAGAGGGGCAGTCTGTCAAATGAGATATTAAATTGAGGCATCCGTCTGCTCTGTAGGGTGGATGTAAAATAATTTATAAAGTATTTTGAAAAGCTGTTTTTGTTTTCTATATAATAGCAGCGAGCGCTCATCAAAAATGGTTCTTTGCTTTAAAACAGCTGTTTGTGGAAGTTTAGAATACAAGGTCGCAATTCTGAGTTTTAAATGTGACATTGCTTAACTGAGGCCTAGTATACGTCAGCAACCAAAGGGGTTGGATAAACTACAGGTGTTCTGAGTTTGGGTACAAACAGCAAAGACTTGGATGACCTCCAATTTGTGGAGAATAGACGTTTGACCAAGTGCATTGAAATAGCTTAAGAAATATCAACAGCGACTTCCGGCGGCGTCATGGAGAATTAAGGCGCGGCACTGAGCTTCTCCCCCGAAAAAAAATTGTAAAAGTCGTTTAAGTCAGCACCGATTTTTTTTAAAAACTCACCGAAGTCGCCTGGTGTTGTGTAAGGGTGTTATCATCAGAAGGTGACGTGAAAATCGGGGAGATTAATGGTGAAATCGGGTGTTTAAATGAGTTTAAATGAGCAGAGATAATCGTTCAAGGGCGCCAGAGAAAAATACTATCAGCCTTCAGCTCGAGGAAGTTTTGGATACTCTGCAAACGACAGAAGAAGAAGATTCTTACAGCCAAGGGTCTCTGCTTGAAATGGCAACAAAAGGAGACAAGAAGGAGAAAGAGGTAAAGCAAATGCTTTTAGATATGACTGCTACAATTAACATGACACTGGAGAAGATGCAAAGTATGGACTCTCACATGGAAAGTAACAAACAGAGTATGGAAATTAATATGGAGAGTATTTCTCAAAAAATTGATAATACTTGCAGTGAGTTAAAAGAACTCAAAAAGCAGTATAAGGAATTTGATAAGAGATTAAATTCAGAGTGTGTCAGAATTGAAAATGATTACAACAAGAAATTTAAAGGTATAAGTGATGATATCGGAAAGCTGGATGAGATAATGGAAGAGATGGAGAATGAGATAAAAGAGATTGTCTCGGAAATAAAGAATTTGAAACAATCACAGAAAACTGAAGAGGAAAAACTTGGAAGAATGACTGATAAATGTCTGGACCTGGATTCAGGAAATCGGAGATATAACCTGAGGATTCTCGGAGTAAAGGAAGGACGAGAGGGACATGAATCTCAAACATGTACTTTCGTTACTGACTTACTCAAAGATGTGTTGGAATTGTCGGAAGAACCAAGAACAGACGTCGCTAAACGAGCTGGAAGAAGAACAAATGATTCAAGACAGATAATTGTGAAATTCCGTGACATCTCTTCAGTGGAATTTATATTGAAAAAGATCACTCATGGGAAGAAACTGACATACCGTGGGGATGATGTGCGAATATTTCGCGATTACTCTCCTGAGGTAGTCCAGAAAATGAGATTGTTTACACCGGCAAGACACACTTTGAGGGAAGTCCCGGGAGTAAGATATGGAATTTTGTTTCCCGGAAAAATGAAGATAACTTATAATGGCGTTGAACGCTCATTTGCAGCTCCCGGAAAAGCTTTAAAGTATGCAGAGGATATCGTTAAGAAAACATCGGGTCAAACTGCCGACAATGAAGAAATCTGAACTTTTTACATTAAAATGGCCGAGCTACCCAGACAATTATAAAGCTTATCTCGTTGGAATGTGTTATTCAGAGAGCTTGGTTATATTCAACCTTGGATGCAAAGCTCAAAGTTTAACCCCTTGGCCCCTTGGTACGGTAGTTAACCCTTTGGTACCAGCTTGTATGATGTATGGTAGTTATAGAATGGGATATTATGTAAGAATACAGGGTGGATATATATGGGAAAGTTTAGATTAGATTAAGATTGGATAAATTAGAGGGACATATATACTTATATAATCGTGTATATGTTTGTTCTATATTTGTTTTGTTTTTTTATTCCTTATGTCTCTTTTTTCTCTCGGCTGTCACTAGCACTGATTTGATGAACTCATATAAGAAAAAACACAATATGAAACGATATGTAACTTTTTATGAGGATTCGCCTAGGGGGAGGAGCTCAATGTATAACAACATCACGGAGGTCTATACATTTTTTGCCATCGTTGATGGCTATTCGTTCTTAAGGTATCTTCCCTTAGATACCTTAATAGCACCTTTTTTTTTAAAACACAAGCAAGATTTTTATCTGTTTAATTTTTTTGAAAGTAATTGTGTATCACACTCTTTTTTTCTTTTTCTAAGGCACTTTACAAGAAGGAGATGCAATATAAATTTAATAAACCGGGATGACCACCCAAGTCCTAAAGTTCTGAGGTATTTGTTTGCACCATATGATTCAGGAATATTACCCTGATTTACAATGCAAGACGATAGACAAATAAAGAATGGAGGAATTACATTTTGTAGTTGGAATATACGGGGTGCCAACGAACCAATTAAGAGGGGTAAAATTTTTGCCCAACTAAAATCGTTGAAAAGCGACATAATGTTTTTGCAGGAGACACACATGAAACAACAAACACAAATAAGATTAAAGGCGAATTGGATAGGCCAAACATACTACTCCTCATTTACTTCTAAATCTAGGGGTACAGCTATTCTTATTAGGAAAGGTATTCCTTTTAAATTAAAGAATACCATATCAGATAAAGAGGGAAGATATATTATAGTTTCGGGTGAAATTTATGCAACCCCACTAACTTTGATAAATATTTATGCTCCGAATTTTGATAACCCCCACTTTTTTGATAAAATTATTGACATAATATCAGAGTTTAATTACCAAAATGTGATAATAGGGGGGGACTTTAACTGTGTTTTAGATTCATATCTAGATAAATCAGCAAAACAAAAGAAGAGTAATTTAAAATCTAAAACTAGCGAACTTCTAAATACATATATAAAAAATACGAATATAATAGATGTATGGAGATCTGCTAATCCAGTTGGAAGGGAATACTCGTTTTACTCTTCGGTGCATAAAACTTATTCAAGAATTGATTATTTTTTAGTGGATATGAAATTAATGCCATATACAAACAACCCAACATACCACATTAGTAGTATCTCAGATCACTCCCCGTTGACATTTTCAGTAAAATTTGAGGGAATGCCGGGAAAAATTTTTTTTTGGAGGTTTAATACACATATTTTAAATGACGTGCAAGGCTATCAATATTTAAAACAACAAATGGAACTTTTTTTCGATACAAATGATATACCAGGTACTTTGCCTTCTTTATTATGGGAAACTTTTAAGGCATTTATGAGAGGAATTATAATTTCATATCAAAGTTTTCAAAATAAAAAGAATAAGACAGAACAATTGTTGTTAGAACAAGAAATCAGACAGTTAGAGATGGATAATGCCAAAGATTCCACGACAGATAAACACAATAAGATAATATTACTGAAATTTAAACTTAATCGAATTTTATCGGCAAGGGTAATAAGACTATTCCAAATGACAAAACAGGAACATTTTGAGTTTGGTGACAAACCACATAAGCTTTTAGCTCGCCAATTGAAAAAACAAGAAAAGGAAAATACTATAACCAAAATTAAATCAGAGGAAGGAGAATTACTAATACTACCTAAAGATATTAATAATAGATTTGCCCAATTTTATCAAAACTTATATACATCTAAAATTAAAAGAGAAGATAGTAAAATAAAAAAATTTCTAGATAATTGTAATCTTCCAATACTGGACCTTTTGGAACAAGAGGAATTAGGAGCTCAAATTACAATCAAAGAAATAGGTGAAACAATAAAATCGCTGAAAAATGGTAAGACACCGGGACCAGATGGTTTTAATAATGAATTTTATAAAAAATTTCAGGAGATAACAACCCCTTATTTATTTAATTTATACTCCCATGCTTTTAAAGAAAACAAACTACCTGAAACACTAACAGAATCAACTATTACACTTATTCCAAAAAAAGATAAAGATTTAGAAGATCCGGGCTCGTACAGAGCTATATCACTTTTAAATACAGATCAGAAAATTTTAGCAAAGATTTTATCAAGAAGATTAAGCAAATATATTAGTAAATTGATAAACCCTGATCAAACGGGGTTTATACCTAAAAGATACTCATTTAATAATCTGAGACGTCTGTTTAATATAATGTACTCGCATAAAGTAGAGGAAGAAGATATATCAATTATTTCTTTGGATGCAGAGAAAGCATTTGATCAGGTAGAGTGGCAATACTTATATAAAGTACTACAAAAATTTAATATGGGAGAGAATTTTATAAGATGGGTAAAATTATTATATGATAAACCGATGGCAAGAATTTTAACTAATAACATGTTATCTCAAAAATTTCAACTATCAAGGGGTAATAGGCAGGGATGTGCACTATCACCCCTGCTATTTGCCCTTATGATAGAACCCCTGGCTGAAAGTATAAGAATTCATCCGAATATTCAGGGCTATAATACCAGAGACTCAAAGAATAAAATCTCATTATATGCAGACGATATACTTTTATATATTACAAAGTCACAAACGAGCATACCAAATTTATTAAACTTAATAGAGGAATTTGGGTCTTTTTCTGGATATAGAATAAACTGGAATAAAAGTGAAATCATGACATTAAAACCTCAAGAACCTACACACTTACTGAAGTTCCCCTTTAAAATTGCAACAGAAAAATTTAAATATTTGGGTATTCAGATTACTAGAAAATATAAAGCATTATTCAATGCTAATTTCATGCCTTTATTAAATAAACTTAATACGTCGATTAAATTTTGGAAAACACTTCCCTTATCATTATTAGGTAGAATAAATGCAATAAAAATGATCTTCCTACCACAATTACTATACCTATTTCAATCTATACCGGTATATATACCAAAATACTTTTTTAAAAAATTAGACTCTAATATTACTAATTATATTTGGGACTATAGATCACATAGAATCACAAAAAAACACTTATGTAAACCAAAAGAGGTCGGGGGACTTTCACTTCCGAATTTTATGTATTATTACTGGGCAGTGCATATTAAGAATATGATTTATTGGTTGGATAGTGCTACCCAACAGACAGAATGGATAAAAATGGAGAAGGAGGATTGCCATCCTAGTAATATAGGAACGATCCTCTTCTCCCCAAAAAAACTGAATAACACAATATATAAGAAGAACCCAATTATATATGGTACAATAAGAATTTGGAAACAAATAAAATTATCTTTAAAATTAAGAAATCTATCACTGTTAATGCCAATAGCGAATAACCCTTTATTTAAACCATCTCTTATTGATAAGACATATAACCAATGGGAAAGTCTCGGAATTAGAAGGATCGGGGATATGTATGAAATGGGAAACTTACTATCATTCCAACAATTACAATTAAAATTTAAATTGAAAAACAACCAATATTTTAAATATCTTCAGATTTGCGATTTCGTGAAAAAATATATACAAGGATATCAAAAAGTAACTCCTGACTTATTGGAAGAGGCAATGAATATTGAAGCTGACTCACAAAAATTAATATCATATTTATATAATAGTATTCTAAATATAGACCTACCATCGACAGAGGTACTTAGAGAAGAGTGGGAACGGGAACTAATGATAAAAATTACGAAGGTTAAATGGGAAAAATACCTGATATATATTCACAAATGTTCAATTAATGTAAGACATAATTTAATTCAATTTAAAATTGTACATAGATTATATTACTCAAAAACAAGATTGAACAAATTTTATCCAAATATATCCGCCACCTGTGATAAATGTCTAGCCCAAAAGGCAACTATAACACACTCCTTAGTCTCCTGCATAAAACTTTATAGATTTTGGAATGATATTTTTGAAATATTTACAAAATTATTCAAGACAAGAATGGAACCTAATACTGAAATGATTATATTTGGCGTAATGGAAGATGGGAATAAATTGAACACATCTCAAAATCTATTCCTTAACTATGGTTTAATAATAGCAAAAAAATTAATTCTTAAATTTTGGAAAGGTACATCAATACCAACGCTTAAAATGTGGATTGCAAGCATGTTGGACACCGCTCATCTTGAGGAAATGCGATTCCTCCTAATGGATAAATCAGACCAATTCATAACGAGTTGGTCTCCATTCGTCGTTTTTTTGGAATCATATGGTGCAACACAACTGTAAAAAATAACTGTTTCAGGACTGGACGAGGGTTGGTCAAGACTATAAATAATGATCCCCACTTTTTTTTTTTTTTTTTTTTTTTTTTTTTTTTTTCTTTTCTTTTCTTCTCTCTATTCTCTCTCTCAACTTTTTTCATTTACTCGTTTTCTTTTTTCACACACTATATATTTCACATCTTTCTATCCTTTACTATCTAACTTCTTTTTCTTATTCTAATCTTTTTTCAGTGTAACAAAAAAAAAAAAAGAAGTTGTACATAAAATGTATTATGAAAATATATATTAGGCACTTTGGTGCCATATGACTGTACTTACTTCTAATAAAATAAAAAAAAAAAAAAAAAAAAAAAAGAAATATCAACAGCATGGATCAGTCTTTCAGCAATAAATGAACTGTTACAAGAACATAATTGGGCTATTTTATTGCAGTGAAAGTAGATACCCATTGATGGAATGGGTATGTGACAGGAAACATCGGAAAGTCAGAGATTGCGAAATGTTTGGTTCTGTTTCAAAAAGTTGCTAGAGAGAATGTTTAGAGAGATAAAATAAAAATGTAAAATGCTGGCAATAATAATAATAATAATAATAATAAATTTTATTTATGGGCGCCTTTCAAGAGTCTCAAGGACACCTTACAAAAATTTAGCAGGTAGAGGAAAAACATGTAAGGGGAATGAAATAAATAGTAGAGACATGACTAGTACACAAAGTAAAGACAGAATTCAATTCAAAACACAATAGGAGGCAATTAATGCACAGATGAAAAGGGAGGGGGACGTGGGGCTAAGGGGAGGCAGAGGTGAAGAGATGGGTCTTGAGGCGGGACTGGAAGATGGTGAGGGACCCGGAATTGCAGATCAGTTGGGGGAGGGAGTTCCAGAGCCTGGGAGCTGCCCTGAAGAAGGCTCTGTCCCCAAAACTGCGGAGGTTGGACTTGTGGATGGAGAGGAGACCGGCTGATGTGGATCTGAGGGACCGTGAGGGTTGGTAGGGGGAGAGGAGGTCAGTGGGATATGGGGGGGCCAGATGGTGGAGGGATTTGTAGGTGAGGATCAGGATTTTGTAGGTGATCCGGTGGGAGATGGGAAGCCAGTGAAGTTGTTTGAGGAGGTGGACAATATTTGTGGAGAATGAAAGAGTTAACATTTCAATTTGATGACCTTTCCTTAGTTCGCTCGCCATAATTGTGTAGAAAATAATTGAACCAAAGGAAAGCATAGATTGGCATGAATAGATTCTAGAGGATTGAAACAATGAACAATCCTTATCTGTTGTAAGGATTTCAGGACTGCACAGGCTTTGGCATTGTTGTGTAGGTTTCCAGTCTTTGTGATGGTGGGTATGTGGAATTCGAAATTCAGTTTGGAGTCGAATGAGATGTTACAATTGGGATCCGTGTTTTTTAGGCAGAGATAATGGTCATGGTATTTCTACATGTTAACTTAGAAATTCATTGAAGTGAGTAGAATAACTTTCAGAGGCAGATTAAAAAGCAATAATGGTATTACATTGACATGTTTGACAATATTGGAATCCAAAGTTGAGGGCTTTAGTCTTTCAAAGTTTAATTTGAGGAACTTGCAGTTTATTAACAACCAATCTGACGACACAGAGGAAATAGAGCAGACAAGTCACGGGGGTGGCGGTCACGGTGGCGCAGCGGTAGAGTTACTGATTTACAGCAAATGCAGCGCCGGAGACCCGGGTTTGATCCTGACAAGGGTGCTGTCTGTACGGAGTTTGTACGTGCTCCGCATGACCTGCATGGGTTTTCTCCGAGATCTTCAGTTTTCTCTCACACACAGGTTTGTAGGTTAATTGGCTTGGTAAATGTAAAAATTGTCCCTAGTGGGTGTAGGATAGTGTTAATGTGCGGGGATCGCTGGTCGGCGCAGAACCGATGGGCCTGTTTCCACGCTGTATCTCTAAACTAAACTAAAGTCATTACTAGTATATATATATATATATGGAAGCATTCTCCATATTAGTAGTTCATGGAAAGACACTGAGGCAGAGTTTGAGGATTTTCAAAGTTAACAGTTTTAGACTTAAATTCCTTGGCTATGATTATTAAATAACTAAAATGCAGCCAAGTAAATGCAAGCTCTATGAGCTAGAAAGTGGAAGAAAGATGTTGGAATAGAAATGTATGGTTAATCATGTCATAGGCTTACAGTAGGGCCAAAGAGAACAAGGTAAGATTGTAGTCATTGAAGGATATTAGTTACTGTATGATTTTGGGTAAGGCACATTATTCCTTTGGCAGAGACTGAAGCAAAGATGAAAATGCAAAATAAGATTTAAATGGATTTGGGAAATAACTAGTACAAACTAATCCTCTAAGTGATTTGGAGAATAACAAATTAGAATCGGTGTATGGTTGATGGAAGTGTTTGATGGAGGTGTGGATGGATATATGTTGGTCCAAAACAAAATAAGTTTGGTTCAATTTGAAACTTGTAACATGAATGTAAATTGAAAGAAATCTCTTTTACAAAAAGATTGGCCTTGCCTATTTGTCCACTTATGTTCTTTAAATAGAAAACTGTTATGTTTTTATTTTCTTCCAGTGAACTTCATAGAGCAGCATACTTTGCTGTATGTCATACTCTAGTTTTAATTGGAAAGAGATGTGTCGAGCTAGAGATATACAGTGGCCCCCATAATGTTTGGGACAAAGACCCGTCATTTATTTATTTGCCTCGGTACTCCACAATCTGAGATTTATAATAGAAAAAATCGCATGTGGTTAAAGTGCATGTTGTCACATTTTAATAACGGGCATTTTGATATATTTTGGTTTCACCATTTAGAAATTACAGCATTTAGTGCTGAAATTACAGTGCTGGACAGTCTGTTGTCCCAAGCTTTTCTGTTGCAAAGATTGTGCAAGTTGCAAACCCCTTAAAACATTGTGTCCTCTGCACCAGGGAAGAAAAACTGCATACTGGGTTATTGGCCCAAATCTTAAATTAAATTGTCAGAGCTGTCTCCATAATGCTCTGTTTATAATACTGGACAGCAATTTATTTTGACGGCGTGTGTTGCACCATGCTGCAAGCTGCCTTTATGGATCATTGGTGCAATTCATCAGCTCGCACTGTCCGCTCATTCATTCACTGAGTCAGTGTGTAGGATTCTGAATCTGAAGCTCAGCTGTCGTGGGCTTGTTGCCTAGCTTATCTATACATATTATACAGTGCTTAACTTATTTCAACTTAAATTGAGGGAACCAAATAAAAGTGTAAAAAAAATGCACTGTGAAAAGAGTGAATGGAAGTTCTGTAAAATCTAATTCACGTTTTGAAAGGGGGATTTTAGGTTTTACAATACGCTGAAAACTCTGAATTTATTCCTCTGGTGTGTTGTTTTAAATGTCCTTTAACAAAGAACCAAGTTGTGGACAGGTCCATTACCTTGATTTAACTGGGAGAATTTCAAGCCAAAGAACCCCTGGTTAAAAGCTGTATCACTCATTACCACTCTTGATCTTATCAAAGGTGGTCACATTATATTTTTCTAGTATCCTGGGTGCCTTTGCCACCACCTCAGTAGGAAAGTTCTTGGCTTCGCTTCAGTTTCTCCTTGTTGTGATAACACACTGTGTCAAAATTTGTGTGAATTTCTTTCATTCTATCACTCTGAAGCTTGCAGATGTGTTCTTTATATTTTCTATTCTGTAGCCTGTGTTGAGGCAACTCGTACTTGGCTGTAAACCTTTAACTCTCAGAAGTCATGAATCAAAACATGAAACATTATGACATTAGTTGCAATTGCTCAAAGTATATGTTTTCAGTGTGTTTCATTCTTAAAGAACGAGACACAAAATACTTGACTCCTTACACAAATGAAAAACTATGAAATAAATATTTATCAGCACATTAAATGTTGAAAAGCATATCTGCAGTAGGTACACAAAAAAGCTGGAGAAACTCAGCGGGTGCAGCAGCATCTATGGAGCGAAGGAAATAGGCAACGTTGAGTAGGTGTTTTTTTTTGTCTTTATTGTTCAGCATTGGATAATATTTGCTGAATCTTGATTTTTTTTTTTTAAAGCCCAGATTGCCCATTCTGCTACACATTGATAAAGTTTACTTGCAATTATCTCAGCATTCCACTGCCATAAGTAGAATTTATTTGGCTAGCCTGAAATTTCATGGAAAACACATCCTGCCAAGCTTCTTGGGAATGTTCGTGTTTCCCAATGAGGTTGCTGTGTAGCTGCAGCTTCGGTGCAAAATTCCACCAGATGCTTTTGACAATTTTGTCGAGTATGTCACGCAAGTTGAAGACTGTTGTTCAGTGAATTAGAATGGCAATGATTCATTTCACCTTTGACCAGCTGGCACAGTACTTGATACTTAAGGGGAAAAGTGATTAAACTATTTTTAACCTAAGGTTCTGTCTTAAATGGAGTAGAATTATTGAAACTGCCTGAGGAAAGAGAATGGAATGGAAGAGAGAGAAAAACGACTGCATAAATGTGTTAACTGTAATTTGGGGAAAGAACAGTGGTGGGGGGATGTTGGGTCCTAGTTCAGGGCAGCAGTACTGTGCAAGCCTTGAAGTGTCAGTAGCAAAGGTTTTTGAGAATAATCATTGAAGTAACAACTAAAAAACTGTTTTTTTTTTTAAAATACCCCAAAGCAGATCTATAATTGGAATGCTTTACAAACCAAGGAATATTGTTGTACTTTCGGGGGAGAAATTTATTTTTCGTCACCTGCAAGAATATCAGGCTGGTAAACTTTAGCAAGGCATCATAGAATATTGAACCCAGGCATGTTTAATCAACATTAGCAACTTGTAAAAGGGGCTTGCATTCCGGGGATCAGTTCAAGTTCAAATTGAGTGTGGAGGAGACTACAGTGTTGACCGATGCAATTGTGTGCGGTCAGTGCTAGCAGGCAAATGTCAACGTCTATCCTCAGTTTCTGAATATTTTATGTTTTTGGAAAAGGGGGAGTCATGTGCTAATTGGCAAACGTGAAGGTAAATTGGACCTTGGAGCACTGGATCTGCATGGCATGTTCATGAGCTTGTACAACATTGAGTAGGTATCTTCTAAAATAAATAAATAATGTAGGCGACTATAAAGTATTCCTTTACCTACTTAAAGTGTAAAAAGGGTGTATATAAAGCAAAAGAAAAATCAAGTAGTAATAACATGTTGATGCCAAGTTTTAAAGGCCCATTGCCAGAAGTTTTGGGGTGGTGAAAATCTGCAGGGATTTTAGATGCCTGGAAAGCATAGTTAATGTAAAGCAATGCCCTGGAGTTGATGGTTGTACATGGAATGTTGTTTCTATCCTTTATACACAGATTGACTCGCATGTAAGCACTCACTACTCAGCTGAGGTTTTTATTGCAGTGGAGCACGTGAATCAGCAGAGCCTGGACTGAATAATCTGAACTCCTGCCTTGATTTCATATTTCCGCCAATCAGAAAGAAGGATGAGCAGGTTAATAGAATAGACCACCTGCTATCCCCCCACTGTCTGTGCCATTGGCTTCTTGCCTCAGGCTGCACTTATTGCTGGTCAGGATGGTCTGACCATTTTTAATTAACAATTCTAATCAAAATTACATTATCTTTTCACAGCCGTGGTGAAACGACATGCATTGTCTTTTGTTTATTTTCCCCTAGTGTTAGGAGGAATTCTAATTTTCTGTTTTTACCAGGTATGAGCTTGCAGTGCCTCGACAACTGGTGCAGTATGATCTTGTGCTGTACTTTCCCCTCCCCCCCTTTTTGCTGTACCGTGTACATCAAGCTCTGTTTCTGAACTGCTCACAGAAGCTCCACAGCCAGTCTTGCAATTTCTCAGCTCTATGATTGCTCATTCACTGATTCATTAAGACAAGTGTGGCTTCAGCCTGGCACGGGCACTTGGATGATGGCTACCTGCTGCGATTCAGTTCAAATATCTTGGAGACTGGTGCCTGGCCGGTTGCCAGAAGAGAATGGCATGGAAACATCCGAGCTATCACTATTACCCCCTCCTCCCGACCATTTTAATCCATGATGTTTTCATTAACCTTTCACAACAATTGTCATACAGTACATTTCACTTAAATGTACCCCTGATACACATCCTGTCAGTTAAAGAGGAAATTTTGATTTAGAGCAGGGTGAAACATGACTTTAAATAAGTTATACCTGAAGGATAGAAAGGATGATCTGAAAAGTTATAATGAAAAGGAAAATAATCATCAGGTAAATAAAAGTGTCCATTTAAATGAGGTCAAAAGCAAATTAAAGCAGATGCTAGGAATCTGAAATAAAATACAAAATGCTGGAAATACTCAGCACATCCAGCATCTGCGGAGAGAGAAACATAGTCAACATTTGAAGTCAATGATTATAAATGGGAAAAAAAGATAACATGGTGGAAAAGAATGAGGAATGGTGGGTAGTAGGGAAGCAACAGGCAGTGGATTCTTTATCTTTCCATGCTTGCCATTCCAGAGGGCATTTGAGGTCACTCTGAGATAGGAATCGTGTGGAGGCTGGTGTAGTATAGATCCCTTCCACTGCAGAATACCAGTGAACCAACCCAGAACTGTTCTGATGCTCAGTCACGCCAATTGCCAACTTTAATAATATTCAATTGGATCTAATAGTCAAATAGTTAATCGAGTACAATAACCACGTGGCTACCATACTCAGATTTTTAATAAGAACTGGCTATGGAATCTCATATTCACGAAAAGTGTGATTTTCATCACAAATACTTCCAGATAAATTAAATATATTATAACAGTGTGGTAACATTGGCTCTTGGTGGATTAGATGAATTAATTTGTTTTTCTCTTCCTTCAGCGTCTCCGAAATAAAAATGGACGATATACTTTCAGCACTGTTGATAGAGCACACTCAAAGAAAAAAATCTGGAAAAAAGGTTTGTGACTTCTTTCTCTTTAAAGCATAATAAACCATAAGTATTGGTGTCTTGTGTTTTTAGTGATGACATTTCCTGAATATGCAAAGATAGTTCCAACAATCTTTCCAAATCTTCTCCGGCACAGCAGAAGTGAGAGGCTATTTTCCAGACTTCCGATTCAATGGTCAGTAAGTTTGACTTCCAGTTCCACTCCAGAGCCTTGGGCACATGATCTAGGTTAACACTTTATTATAACACAGAAGGAATGCTGCACTGTTGAGGGCCAACTTCAGAAGGAGACGTTAAAATAAGGCTCTGTTTGCCTTCTTGGGTGGACATAAAAATTCTCACGATATAAACTCATAGAAGAGCAGGTTTATTTTCCTCCATTTCCAGATCAATATTCATCCCTTGCCAATGTTCCAGAAAAACAATTATCTACCCATTATGCAGCATTTCTTATACAATGCAAAATATTTAATGAGCTGTAAACATTTAGACGTCTTGTGAAAGACGGTATGTAAATGTACATCTTGCTCATGCCCTCTCGTGTGCCCTCTCTCACTTCCTCTCTCGCTCGCCTTTGCTTTCTCATTTGATTTATTGATTTAACTCGAACTCTGACTTGATCAGTGATATTTCTTAGAGTGATGAAAACCCTGATGTAAGTCAACCTCCACCTATTAATTAGCTTTCATAATAGATTTATGGCACCTAAGCTGCTGTATATAAATAATGAAACCAGGAGATAAATGAGTTTTGTGCTTATTATTTTATACTCTGTTGTAGGCCTTGTCCTGGGTCACAGAAACCAGACATCTTTATTTAAATGGAAAATGAATGCACATTTGTATTTCCTACTACAGACATTTCTAGGGATAGTCTCTGTGTGGACCTTGAAAACTATGCCAATCTGGATAGGTATGAAAAATTATAGGTGATCTGGAGGTGATCAGAGATGTTCAGGCTTTGCTTTGAAGGGAATTGGACTTGCGTGAGAGGTTAACCTCCCCGTGTCTTTGCAACTTTATGAACCGTGGTGTTTTAGTGCTGCATTATAATATCATATTGTATCATATAAAAATGGAAATATTATTGACAAACAACAGGCACTAAGGTTCATTAAAGTATTTCCGTTGACGTTATCTGCTTTTCACAGATTTGCTAATGCAGCTTTCTAGCTTCAGAAAACCCACTTTTGAAAATTTCAGTTTTTTTAGATCTGGTCGAAGGTTTCTCATTAGCAAATGACAAGCTTATGAATAGAATCACGAATGGGCAGTTGACGTTGCTGTTTGAAATTATTCTTTACATTGGATCAAATCTTTTGCAGATCTGCTTGCCTTTTCAGTAAACGTAGCCTTGCCTAAAGCAATTCCCACCCCCAAGCAAAGAATTCCTTAGCTAAAACAGCTCCCAGCTGATTGGTAAGACTCGCAACAACTGTAATCTGTCCAAATAAATATAAAAATTGCCCTGACAGCTATTTAAGCCGCACCCTTAATTAACTATCAAAGAGATTGAATCTCTGGCATTTGCAAACATAAACATTTAAAACCTTTAAAAATCAAGCTTTTTTTAATTCATGAATTTCAATGCAATTGTAAACTCGGAAGACATTTGAAGATAATTTAATATATTCAAATTAAATCTGACTTTAAAAATAAGTAAATTGCCTTATGGTTACCCAATCCCTCGCATGTTCTTAGCTGTTCAAATAGATAGTTTCACCATTGCTGCACCAGATCTAACCTGACGCAGGAGCAATGGGTAGACTTCCCATCTTAAGTGCTGGGAAATTTGTGATAGTGAATGCTGCATCACTGGACTCCATGAGGAGTCGGAGTGAAAGACATAAAAGCCAGCAATCAATTGTGTAAGAGCTTGAGACTTCCACTTTATCACAGGAGTGCAAACATTCAATCAGAGTGGTGGCATTTCTGAGGGTGGTTTGAGCTATTCCTCACAATGTATAAATGGAGTTGCTCATTGCATTGTTTAGTTGTATTGCGGTTCTTCCTTCCAATCTCCACTACATGGATGATATTTCAGGGCAGATCCGATATAACGTTATCCAGTAGGAACTATCATAAAATCGTGTCAAAGTGAGAATATCTACACAAAAAAAGATGGTTCACTGACTGACTGATTTGTACTCTGATACGTTGACAGGATTGGAGCTCCGATGAACAAACTGAAACAAAATAAAACTCCATAGTCTAGGCTTGCTCTAGACTCTAGAGCAAGCAATATTTTTGTAGCCTGAGTGATCAGTGCTGAATTTTATACTGCACTTGACACATAGCATTGCTCCTTTCATCTGACTACCAAAATATTCTTCGCCCCCCCCTGGAATCTTGTGCAGAAAGAGTGCTTGAGAAACTCAACAGGACAGGCAACATCTCTGGAGAACATAGATAGGTGACATCACGGATCAGGACCCTTCTTCAGGCTGATTGTGGTATGGGATGGGAGGGAGAAAGCTGGAAGAGAGGCGGGGGGTAGTACTTAGCCTGGCGAGTGATAGTTGGATGGGGGGGGGGTGTTGATTGGCAGATGGTTGGACAAAGCCCAGAGATGAAAGGACATAAAGTTTGGGATAAGGATAGAAGAGTTGCAAATTGTGAAACAAAAGGATTGTGAAGGGGGGAGGTATATTGTTTGTAGGATTGTTGCATAATATTGGAGAATTCAATGTTAATACTGTTAGGTTGTAAGCTACCTAAGCGGAATATGAGGTGCTGTTCTTACAGTTTGTTTGTGGCCTCACTCTGGCAATGGAGGAGACCCAGAATCAGACAGTCAACCTGTGCACGCCAGGTTGATTGCATTTGTCGAAACAGGGCGGACCACGTGAAGGTTGCAATCTCCCACGCCATTTACAGTGGCCAATCGGGAGGAAACCCGAGCACATGGAGGAAACCCAGGCAGTCACAGGGAAAACGTGCAAATTCTACATTGTCACCACCCAAGGCCAGGATTGTACATAGAGATTCTGAGCTGTGAGGCAGTGGCTCTACTTGCTATGCCAATGCCACCCAGAAACACTACAGCTGAGTTACATGGTTGATGGAGTGCTTAATATTAAAGACGATTGCTTTTCCCTTGCTGTATCCAGATTATTTAATATTATAGCTGTACTCATCCTAGAAAATGGATAATGTTCCATAACACTCCGCAATTATGTCGAGTACATAGTGGTAAGACATTGGGAATTTTGGGGTTCCCACAAAAATAATCTCCAATTCTTGTTGTAGCCAGAGTGTTTATATGGCTGGTCCAGTTAAGTTTCCAATTAACAATGTCCACTGGGATATTGATAGCAGGTGCTTTAATTATTATTAATTCCATTTAATGTCACACAGAGGTGATTAGACATGCTCCTGTTGGATATGGTTATCGATTAGTATTTAAATGTTACTTGGCACTCAGTAGGCAGGCGCTGGATGTTTAAGTCTTGTTATGCCTGGGCATTGCCTACTTCATTATCAGAGGTATTGCAACCGAAATTGAGCAAAATGCAATAGTCAGTGAAAATTTTCATTTCTAACAACCTGAGTTTCCAGTTTATGCATTTACACAATTTCCCTCAATCCCTGTTGTGGCAGCAGATTCCACACTGGAGTTATCGTTAACAGTCTGACACTGATATCCCCCAGTTTTGATCTTGTGCTGTTCAAGTCCAAATACTTTATCTGTATTCAATTGCACTATAGCTGTTAATGGGTAAGCTTCCAACAAGTAATGTTTTCAAAAGAGCTTGAATTAGTTTCTCCCTTCACCCAAATGTACAGTCTAATCCAGTTATTAAAGCAAGATATGCGAGTTACTTTGTGTCTTACCACGCATCCAAGGTGGATATGTTTGTTTGCTTGGCTTCAGTACTTTAATCATTGCTGTGTAGGAAAGAACTGCAGATGCTGGTTTAAATCGAAGGTAGACACAAAATGCTGGAATAACTCGACGAGACAGGCAGTATTCCATCACCCATTTCGTCTCTCCAGAGATGCTGCCTGTCCCGCAGTTACCCCAGTATTTTGTGTCTACCTTTAATCATTGCTGTTTGAAAGAATACTTTACTGTGCATCATCTTGCACCAATCTGCTGTACTGCAAAGTTATCAGGATGAATCTTATTCTTGGAATTCCAAATATAAGCTGTAAATACTTTTGACTTCGTAAATATACAGTTTTTCAGGACACACGACACTTGATTGGTCTACAAAATGGTGGATGGACAGGAAGACTAGTAAAGAACTTCTTAACTCGCATCTTACCTGAGCAGACTGCTGCAAGATTGCAATCCTACACCATGCGTCTCCCCCTCTCCCCAACCTAGCTCAACCCAACCCTCACCTGGACCAAATAGCACAGACATTACCAGCAGCTCTATGTGCGAGAGGTTTTGTGCATAAATCCTCCTCCTCCTTTGCCATTTTATTTTTGCCTTCTCAAAAACATAATGCCTGTGTTGCCAGGGTGGAGAGACAGGCTGAACACACAGGCGTGCTCGGCGGGGATCTCTTTGGCTGACATCACTCGATTATGTCCGCTTCATTGTTTCCCACAGCAAATGGCTCACCTTCAAGACGCTACAGAGGAGCAATTAAAAGGCGATTATTTCTAAAAACCAATTTGTAGGGAAATCATAATACCAGGAACATATCGAAGGATAAATACACCAAGTACTTACCTTTAAAGTAGGGTTTCCCATTAAGTGACTCTGATTCCTAAAAGTATGCCTACATTTACTCTTTTATCACAACCTTTCCTTTCATGTGTTATGTGGTACATGTTTTGGTGATGATTATATAACTGACACAAATCTCCAAATACCCAGGAGGGGATGGGGGAGAACAACATGTTGAAGAAACTTTAGCATTTATTTCCTAATTGTCCATTCATTCCAAGTACAAGATGTATGCTCGTATCACAAATCACTTGAATTACATTTTCTAGATTCAATTGTGCATGGTATTAAGTGGTAATAAAACAGAAAATGCAGGTCTGTGGAGAGAGAGAGACAGTATATCTTTCATCAGTTTTCAAACCAAAAGATTTGATTTGAAGGATAAAAGGTTATATAAAACATATATAAACTACATCTTCAAAATACTGTAGTTCATTGGTAACAAAATGCAACCAGTTCAGTTAATGTGGACTCCAGAAGAACAGAGAGCACCTTCAAAGATTAAATGAAATTTAATTATTTCCCTAGCCTCGATGGGCTAGCCTTCCATTAAAAGCAGTATATGATTAACTTTTTGAAAATTGAAAACCACCATAGATTGACCATGTTTGGATTAGAAAGAGCTATGAACGTTTTAGATGAAATTCCATCCATTGTGATATTCCTGGACTGGCGAAAATACCACTCTGAAGGCAATAGACCAAGAATGAATAACGTTAGATGGAAACCATGATAAATCGTGCGAATAAGTGCAGTTTCAAGTCAATCAAAATATTTGCATGATTTCTACCTGGGCCAATTGACTTCAATATTTGTAAATTGAGTTCTCCCTGCAAGAGACCTGGCTTGGAACAAATAAAGATCACAGATAGGCTCATAATGCCAGTTCTACAAATCTTTATGCATTCTCAGTAGAAACCTTTAGTCAAATGGTGAATATAATGGTTGAATAGTTGAGCGTCACCGTGTCGTTGCCCAGCTCTCGTTTAAGTAGCAATTTCTAACTAGCTTCGGAGTTTGTAAATTTATTGATTTGTACTTCAAAGATTTATTTTTATTGATATTTATTTCAAAATTTGTATGCAGCTACTTTTACTTTCTTCTACCTTTGTTAGTGTAAGCAATAAATAATCCATAGGAAAAGGTCATTTTTGGGCAATACAGGTGAATTGATTAGATTGTTTTCTTCCACTGTAATGTTCTGCTACACTTCTGAATTATTTATATCAATGTTCAGGCTATTCTATGTAGTAGGAAAAATTTGTGAAGCCTGATCTTTACATGAAATCAAACATGAGATGAGCAGTTTCTTCCAGAAAACGTATGTAATTGGAACTCATGCTCTCCATGTTGGAAAGTTGATGTGTATTACTTTAATGACTCAGATTTTTCTGAGAAATTAAGCTTCAGACAGTAATTCCTGGACTGTCATCTCTCGTCTCCCCAGCATTTAATGTGCACTGCTGGAGTTCGGTATCTAGAGCAGCTGGGCTGGGCCTGCTACATTAAGCAGGTATCAGATGATTTTCTTTGTAATTGAATGCAGTATTGATTAATGAAATGATAAATTGATTATTTGGATGTGTTAAACCATCAAATGTTATCACTTCATGGTGAAACATAAGTTGTCATAGTGATAACTTAAAGTAAATCTACATTTCAATAACTGGCATGTTACTGAAATACTATATGCACTTTCCTGAAGAGCTTATTACCAGATAACCAAATTAAATGCATTAATTTCATTATAAATTTGTTTTAAAGTGTTTTAATTAATTGTCATGGTATTTTTAAAAGAAACTCAACATTGCAGATGAGACCATTCAGCCTATTAAGTTGATGCTGGCTCCGTTTCCCCCCCCCCCCCCCCCCCCATTCTTCCTCCAGTCCTCTAACCATTTGTTATTATATTGCCACACACTCTTTTAATTGAAATAGCGATGAGAGATAGACTTCAGCATTTTGTGTAACAGGCAGCATCTCTGGAGAGAAGGAATGGGCGACGTTTCCCATTTGTTTTGTGTCTATCCTTGATTTAAACCAGCATCTGCAGTTCTTTCCTGCACATAACAATAAGAGATTGTGAGTAAATGGGCATATGAGAGAAGGTGCAGATTGATAACATAAGTGTGGTAGATTACAGAATGTCCAGAAGGGAAGTAAGAACGAAAATAAAAAAGGGCACGAGAAAAGATGCGCAGCAAATATTGTTGGGAATCCAAAACTATCCTGCAGGCAAGTAATTGGGTAAAGTGTTGTGAGAGGAGAGGTAGGGCTAATCAGAGGCCAGAAAAGGGATCTGGTCATGGAGGTAGAGAGTGACTGAGGTACTAAGCAAGTACTTACATTATTCTTATCACCGAAGATGAAGATAATGCTCTGGGAGTCTCAGCAAAAGAAGACTTTAATATTTTAGAGGAGGTAGTGGAAAGGGTTAATGCAGGGGTGAATGTTTCTGCACTATTTAAGTTATTCTCCTTAGATCAAAAATACACCTAAGGTGATTATACAGCACTTAGTGTACTCTTAGGAACGACACAGCTTCTGGTGTATTTATATCGGGACTAAGTTTTTATTTTGAATCATGCAAGTGTTCAGCTTAAACGATTTAAATATTATTAGAAAAGGTCAGTAAGTCCCGGCCTGGGCAGCTTGTAAGTGGACTCTTACTATAATGTCAAATTTTATTTTGTGTTTTTGCTATACTTTCTGACAGATCATTCTATATTTTTCACTCATAAATGCATTTTACCTGTAAAATTCTTCATAACAAGAAGAATGATTTATTTCTTACAAATGTACATGCTTCCATCCTTTTGGTTAACAGTAAACTGGCCAACATAACAAAGAACGTTAATCTACTAATGTTACAGTGCTGTTGATTTGGTAGGTGATAGCATTTGATTGTAATCTTTCCCACATAGTTTATTCATCTCTGAGCTGTTCTATCCATGAATGACAAATCTGTCACATGCAGGAGGATGAGTTATTATGCTGCCTCCTTGCACCACTTTCTAATTGGTGAATGGAAAGTTCCACTTTGGATTACTCTATCGCGCTCGCCATTTCTGTGCACTGACCTGCTGGAGAAACTCGGTGAGACCATAAGACATAGGAGCAGAATTACATCATTCTGCCCATCGAGTCTGCTTCGCCATTCAATCATGGTTGATCTATTTTTCCCTCTCAATCCCAATTTTCCTGCCTTCTCCCCGTTACCTTTGATGCCCTTACTAACCTACTACAGCAGGAGAGCATTGCACTGGCAATACTATCGAACCAAGTGTGAGCAAAATAATGGTTCAAAAAGCAACGCAGTTTCCATTTTGTTTAAATAGCAAGTATGAATAATGTGCTCATTACTGATACTCTGTAATTCACCAGAACGTTGCTAGTGTGTGCTATCACCCCCCCCCCCCCCCCCCCCCCCCCCCCCAAGTATTCAGTTCCAATCACCACTGCTCCTTTTGTGGCAAGACAAGGCAGTTTCCAAGCAGGGCAAAAATAAATATTAAGAACATAATTTCTGGCATTCTCGGATGCCACCTGCCATCCCCCTTGAAGCCTGGGCACTCACTTGACCCAAAACAGAAATAAAGATAATTACCAGGGACTAGGAAGATTGGATTGGACCAACAGATACATTAAAACGGTAATTGCATTTTGTTTAGGATGCGGCTAATCATATTTCTCATGACACTGAAGGAGGTCATTTGGCCCAACATGTCAATGCCAGCTCTCCGAGCAATCCCATAAATCCTTTTCCCCACTTAATTCCTTGTAACATATTCTCGCTCACATGTTCATTAGCTCACATGTCTCCTAACACCCACTTACACCAGAAGTAATTTACAGTGGCTAATTAACTTGCAATTCAATGCATCTTTGGGATGGGGGAGTTCTTTCAGGAAGAATATGCAAATTCCACACCCAACACTGGAGGTCAGGATCAACCGGCATTGTGATTACTTCAGAAGATTTATTTTTCCTCCAAAATGAAAAACAAATTAATTTGTTATGTAATTGTAGGGGGAAGTGAAAGAGCATCCATTTTGAATTCATGATCTCAAATCAAGGCGTTAATAAGGTGTTGTGCAATATTGTAGACTGCGGTGAAAAACGACCTTAACTAGGCCACAATGTGCTTTGTAAATCATGGTGTAAATGTGATTGATCAGTGTGCTATGTTGCATCTTGCACTGGAAGTGATTGTGCCATTGTCAGACTCATTTAAATCAGAATTGTGTGTGTGTGTCTTAAATCCCACACTCTATCCCAGACAAATATCACTTGCAAGTCTGTAATTAGACCCGATTTCTACTGAAATCCACAGCAAGCTCTTGGCTCTTGGTGGAGCCCATCCTCAATATAGAAGTCGTTATTAGAATTCTCAGAGCTTTCCATCCGTCAACCCTCCTGATCTATTCGAAGACGTGTAACACATTGTATACAATATCTAGCTCGGGGTTTGGCAGCTGAATCTGTGTTTGTTCAGTGCTCATAAGGATTTCCACTTTTATTTGGTACTGGCCGCCGAGTTCAATCTCATGCCAGCAACTGTTACACTTTCTCATTAATTTTAAACAGTAAAAACGAAAGAAAAAACATACCTTCCATTATTAAAACTTTATTCCTTTAATAACATGATGCTGGGTCCTCAGGGAAAGGTCAATCATCCTCTAAAAAGTAATTTGACATTCATATTAAAAGCCAGGAAATTATTGGAGTGCTGGATAGAATCTATTGCCGTCCACAAATAACACCAAGCTGTCTTATTCAACGTGATCTTTAGCTACATTATATTATTTCTTTTCAGTAAAATTGAAAGGATTAACCCACATGGCCCTTTGTGATTATTCTGTAATTTTCTTGTTATTAAATCTGTTATAAACCCATCCATTATTTCTCATTGAAATGCTCCTTGTTTAGTTAACCCTTCCAGGTCTGCAGTGTTATTTGTCAATTAGAATGAAAGACCAAAACTAATTATGATTTTAGTTTTAAATGCTCACAAGAGTACGGACTGAAAAGATTTGGGGCTTCTCTGTAAATTTATTTTAGAAATGAGATTATTACCACAGATGTTGCAAGGTGGATAACCCAGGTGTATTCTGCAAGTTTCAAAAATAAATGAACTTAAATAGTTAATGAGCTCTTTTTTTCCCCCTTATGCACATACAGTTGGATGGTGCTATTTTGCAGGAAGTAAGGGAATCGGCAACAGCCTTGCAAAGAGTGTATGAGACCTTCGTGCATTCAACCAAAGAAAATCTTCTGCAAGCTAAGAAAGGTCAGCTCACATCTACAGCTCTTTGGTTATAACCCGGCAGACTCATTGGGCATTAGCAAATGAGGGATGCAGTTTTTTAATAACTGGAGACTTTGGGTTATTGAAGAAACTAACACTCTCTTTCATAAACAAACAAAATGTGGAATGGTATTAATTTCTCAGCATTCTAAATCAAAAAAACTGAAGAGGGAATAATAAAAATTGTAATAAATTCACATCAGCACCAAACAGCTAATTAGTTAATTTAGACTGATCTCATCAAATCTCTGGATACAGTCATTATTTGTTTAAGTCTTGTGGATTTTCCCCCATCTTATATTGTTAGTACTGAATAAGCTGTTTGATCTATTGCTCAAATTACTCAACTGACAATTTTCGCAACTGTAGTACCTCAAATTACACAAAACTTCCTATTGGATTATACCTTAGTTATAATCTTTTGGCACATTGTGATCTAAATTGGAAGACTTTGTTTCTACACAGTACAGGTAAGTCAAAGAAGTTTATCTTGGTTTATAATATACAATAGCCGTGGAAGCTATAGAACATTGAACAGTACATCACACGAACAGGTTCTTTGACCCACAATGTCTGTGCCGAACATGATGCTAATATAAACTAATATCATCTGTCTGCACATGCTCGATATACCTCCATTCCCTGCATATCTGTTAATGATCCAAGATGATTTTGTCATATTTCTGTTTTATTTATTGTGCCAGATAAAGAGCGAGAGAGAGAGAGAAAATGAGAGGAAGGGGTGCCAACTTTAAAAAAAATATTCTATATCACATTTAAAAACAACTCTCATTGACCAAAGTGCTTTACATCAATGCAGGTACTAACGTGCTACAAACAATGGTACACAGATCTAACAATACATATAGAAATACATACATACAGCGCTCCCTCAGAGGACCTCAAGAAACGCTTGTGAGTACAAATAGGTTTTAAGTCTAGACTTAAAGGAGTCGATGGAGGGGGCAGTTCTGCTGAGAAGATGGATGCTGTTCCACAGTCTAGGTGCTGCAACCGCAAAAGTGCGGTCGCCCCTGAGCTTAAACCTGGACCGCGGGATAGTCAGTAGCCCCAAGTCGGCCGACCTGAGGGAACTGGAGGTAGAATGGTGGGTTAGAAGATTTTTGATATAGGTGGGGGCAAGCCCGTTAAGGGCTTTGTATACATATAGGAGGAGCTTGAAGTTGATTCTGTACCATACTGGGAGCCAGTGGAGCGAGGTCAGAATTGGGGTGATGTGGTCCCTTTTACGAGTACCCGTCTGAGGTCTTGCTGTGGCGTTTTGGACCAATTGCAGGCGGAACAGGGATGATTGGCTGATGCCAGCGTATAGGGAGTTGCAGTAATCAAGGCGGGAGAAGATGAACGCATGGCTGATTTTGTCAAGGTCGTCGAATTGGAGGAATGGTTTGATTTTAGCTATGGTACGAAGCTGGAAGAAACTAGCTTTTAACACAGCATTGACTTGTTTGTCAAACTTTAATACGGAGTCAAATGTGATGCCAAGGTTTTTGACGTGCGGTTTGAGTAAGGAGTTGGGCTTCCAAGGCTGCCTGCTATCGTTTTGACGGAGTCCAAGGGGCCGAGTAGGATGACCTCAGACTTGCTCTCGTTTAGTTGGAGGAAGTTTTGCGCCACCCAACACTTTCGAGGCAGTGCATAAGGCTGAGTAGATTTGATCGGTTGTTGGGTTTCAGGGGGAGATGGAGCTGTGTATCGTCTGCATAGCAGTGGAAAGAAATGCCGTGCCTTTGTATGACTTGACCGAGGGGGAGCATATACAGAGAGAAGAGAATGGGGTCTAGGACGGAGCCTTGTGGAACCCTGCTGCAAAGACTAGCTGGGGAAGAGAAAGAGTTGCCTATGTTGGTAGAGAAACTCCTATCTTTGAGGTAGGAAACGAACCAGCTCAGGGCAGTGCCATCAACACCAACCCCGTGCCGGAGACGGTCTATTAGGATTGTGTGGTCCACTGTATCAAACGCTGCGCTGAGGTTGAGAAGGAGCAGGATTGCTCAGTCGCCGGAGTCGATGGCGACAAGCAGGTCGTTGTGTACCTTCAACAAGGTAGACTCTGTGCTGTTGTGGGCCCTGGAACCTGATTGGAAACTTTCCAGGATGGTATTTTGGTGTAGGTAAGGCATTAGTTGATTTAGAATTACCTTTTCAAGGACTTTTGAAAGGAAAGGCAGTTTGGAAATAGGTCTGTAGTTGCTAAGCAAGGTGGGGTCTAGGTTAGGTTTTTTTCAGGAGGGGCTGGACCACCACGTGCTTGACACAGGTTGGAACAGTGCCAGTGGCCAGAGAACTGTTGATGATAGAGAGGATGCTGGGACCGGCTATTGCAATTACATCCTTCAGAAGGGCAGTGGGGACAACGTCGAGGGGGCAGGTTGCATAGTGGAGACCAGCTTTACAAGGGAGGGAACTTACCACCCCCCCCCCCCCCCATCCCAACTTTGCACTTGGATAGATATGGCTGATTACAGAGAGTCAGCATGGTTCTTTACAGGAGAGATCGTGTCTTTGATTGCGTTTTTTGAATAAGGTTGACAAGAGCAAGCACGTAGACATTGGCTATATGGACTTCAGCAAAGTCTTTGATAAGGTTCCATGTGGTGGGCTGCTCTGGAAGGTGAGATTGCATGGGATCCAGTGAGAGCTACTGACTGGATACACAATTAGCATCATTGAAGGAAGCAGATGGTGGTGGTAGAAGGTTGTTTTTCAGACTAGCGGCCTGTGACTAGTGGTGTGCCTCAGGGATCGATGCTGGCCCCATTGCTGTTTGTGGTTTCCATCAATGATTTGGATGAGAAAGTACAAAGTATGAATAGCGAGTTTGCAGATAGCATTAGAATAAGTGGTATCACGGACAGTGAAGATGACTATCAAAATTATAGCAGGATCTTGATCAGCTGGGCAACTGGACTGAGAAATGGCTAATGCAGGGAAGTGCAAAATATTGCATTTGGAGAAGTCAAACCAGGGCAGGTTCTTCACAGTGAATGGTAGGGCCCTGGGAAGTGTTATAGAGCAGAGACAAATAGGACTACAGATGCATAGTTCCCTGAACGTGGCATCAATTGTAGATAGTGTGGTAAAGAA
The DNA here is from genome assembly GCF_010909765.2 of Amblyraja radiata. Taxonomy (NCBI): domain Eukaryota; kingdom Metazoa; phylum Chordata; class Chondrichthyes; order Rajiformes; family Rajidae; genus Amblyraja; species Amblyraja radiata. Next base: position 14,923,601 of record NC_045987.1, on the reverse strand, counting down.
GGCGTCTGATACATTGGCCGTTAGGGAGTGTATTGAAAAGAGAAATTGGAATGTTATCTTACAGTTGTGCGTGACATTGGTGAGGCAGCATTAGGAATACTGTGTTCAGTTTCAGTCACCCAGCTATAGGAAGGATATCATTAAACTAGAAAGAGTACAGAGAAGATTTACAAGGATGTTGCCAGAACTTGAGGATAAGAGTTATAGCGAGAATTTGGGCAGACTCAAACTTGATTCCTTGGAGCGCAGGAGGCTGACGGGTTATCTTATAGATATGTATAAAATCATGAGGGGAACAGACAGGGTGAATGGACAGAGTATTTTCCGAAGGGTAGGGGAACCATGAACTAGAGGACATGGGTTTAAGGTGAGAGGGGGAAGATTTAATAGGAACCGGAGGAGCAACATTTCACTCAGACGGTGGTGTGTGTATGGAACGAGCTGCCAGAGGTGGCAACTACTATAACAGTATTTAAAAGGCACTTGGACAGGTACATGGGTAGGAAAAGGTTTAGAGGGATATGATCAAACACAGCCAAATCGGACTAGCTTTGGATTCAGAAGTCGGATGTACAAAGAGACGTGGGAGTGCTAGTGCAAGATTCCAAAAAGGTTAATTTGCAGGTTGAATCAGTAGTAAGGAAGGCAAATGCAATGTTAGTATTTATTTCGAGAGGACTAGAGTATAAAAGCTGGGACGTAAAGCATTATAAAGCACATTTGGAGTATGTGAGCAGATTTGGGCCCCATATTTGAGGAGGGTTGTGCTGGCATTAAAGAGGATCCAGAGGAGGTTTACGAGGATGATCGTGGGGATGATAGGGTTATTGTATGATAAGCGTTTGACAGCTCTGGGCATGTACTCACTGGAAGGTTGAGGAGGAATCTCATAGAATCTCACCGTATAACGAAAGGCATGAATAGAGTGGAGGTGGAGAGGATGTTTCCACTAGTGGGAGAGTCTAGGACCAGAGGACATGGCCTCAAAATAAAAGGACGTACCTTTAGAAAAGAGATAAGAATGAATTTCTTCAGTCAGTGGGTGGTGAATCTGGAATTCATTGCCACAGATGGATATAGAGGCCAAGTCTTTGGGTATTTTAAAGCGGAGATTGGCAGGTACTTAATTAGTAAGTGAGAAGGCAAGAGAATGGGGGGAGAAGAGGAAAAAAAAGATCAGCCATGAATGATTGGTGGAGTAGACTCGATGGGCCAAATGGACTAATTCTGCTCCTATGACTTATTGACAGAGGGGGAAACCATGGACGTGTTGGGCTGAAGGGCCAGTTTCTGTGGCGTATGACTCCACCACCACCACATGGACAGTTTTAGTATAAAATCTCCTGAATTTAAACCAGGTGATATCTTCTGCAAGAAATTTGATTTTAGATCAGTATGTGAAAGAGGAGAAAATAAAACCAACAAGGTGGCACAGAAATGTAATTGCGTTTACAATCAACTCAACAATTTTTTTGATAGGATGCTGCACTAATTGATACGGGTCCATTCTTCTTGAGATTCGGACTCGCAGATCACAGATGGGGCTTCAGATTTGTGCTTTTTATGAAGGCATGGTAGCTAATTTTGTTGGTGACATGGTGATAGGTAGCAATGTAAGTAGTGAAGAGGACATAAGCGATCTACAAAGAAATATTGGAACATTGAGATTTCAAGAGAATCAAGAGTGATTTGTTGTCATATGTACAGAAACAGAACAATTAAATTCTTTCTTGCAGCTGCACATTTATTCAAAGGCATAAAATCCTCACTGGAGATATGGAGAGGATGATTCCTCTTGTGGAAGAATCTAGAAGGAATAAGGTGTTGCTGATTTACGACAGACGTGGGGCTGTGATTCTTCAAAGTTTCCCAAAAATGGTGGAAGCAAAGTTTTAAAATATTTTTTGGCAGTGGTAAATTGGTACTTGATTAGCATGAGAGTGAAGGATTTCCATTGATAGACAGGAATACATATTAGATAAAAGTGGTACATTATTTAAGGTGTGTATTTATTCCTAAACAGCAAAACCCAGGGAAGACATTGTCTTTCAATTAAAAATACAAACTGCAAATGCTCAAAATTTAAAGTTAAAAACAGAAAATGCTGGAAATGCTCTGCAGATCATGCTGCATCTGTGGAATCAGAAATATAACCAACATTCCACTTTCCTTCCTCCATCTATCCTTTGCCATCTGACATACATAGTGAGCTGACAGAAAAGAAAAACTTATTGTAACTCTTGCCCTCATGAATGAATTTCCTCCCAAAATACTCCTCTCATGTTCATGACGCAGGCAATGTGTAGAGTTCCTTTTGCTGCCCAGATACTCAGACATACAGACATTGAACTGAGACTGCAGACCAAATGAATGGTTCATTTACGCATTAAACACTTTATTATCCCGGGGAGCCTCGTAAGCCTGATCCATCCGCTGAACAAACGTGCCCCCGCCAACCAGAATGCGCTCCGGTAGGCCCGACCCGCCCCACAGGCCTCCCAGGGGACTGCGGAAAAGCCAGGCAGTGAGGCCTGTCTGGGCCGAAGGAGCCTCGGTGGCGATGGGATCCTCGGCGGCAATGGGAGCCTTGAGGCCTCGCCATAGGCGGCATTGGGGCCTTGGCGGCAGCGTGAGCCTCGGCAGCGACGGAAGCCTCGGCAGCGATGAGAGAGCCTCGGCTGCGGTGGGGCCTCGCGATCGACCCGCGATCAGCGGTCGATGAGCATGAGGGGGAAGGGAAGACAATGGGGACCCGGCGTGGGGGGACCGTTGTCAAGCACAATGGGGACCCAGCGTGAGGGGACCATGCTGAGGAACGGTGGTAGAACAAAGGGGGACCCTCTGTGGGGAGGGGGGCACTCTAGTTTTGGAATCCTCTGCCCAGGGGGCAAGTCTGCATTTGTTTTGTTCATTCATTCCAGTTAAGGCGCTGTGCACACGGCAGGCAGCCAACAGTTACTTGTCTTTTTTTCACTTTAAATTCAAGTTTTTGTGACTTGGCAGACCAATTTCCCACCGGGGATGAATAAAGTTTTATTGTGGTAAAGGTGCATAAGCTAATATATTGGTAACTTAAACCTGGTTATTTACTGTAAAGTGAAGTAAAGTTGAATTTGCTGGAAATTTGTTGTCTCTACTGACCCTTCTTGTAATATCTGACTAGAAAATCGTTCACTTCTCATCCTGACCATCGCTTTCCTTAACGAGTGCATGTGTGCGATAAAAAGGTGAATGAATTATTTAAGTGCTTCGAAGGCAATGCAGCTTTAACTTAGATAGTATTGATCTGATATAAGTACACTTTTCCTTGTAAACAGAGCTTTAAAATATTCCCTGGGACCTGGCAGCCACAAATCCATAAAATGACACATTTTATTACAGTTCATAAACACTGATGTGCTGCTACTCTCGCTCAATTCTACTTAAACTTTGTGCAAACAGGTATTCAGCTGAAGTTCTGTGCAGTAAAAATTGCCTGTGGCTATGGTCGATCTTTTATTGTTAATTGTGTTTTCTCAGTCTACCATTTAGACCCGATTTTCAACAAGCTGTTTCGTATTAAATTGTAGTTCTTTCTTACTATAACTCTATCTCTTAAGCAGTGATCCAATTCACATTTAGTGGGATACTGAATTCCCTGAATTCTTCGTATTCCAGATGTGTGTACTTTTACTCATTTACATTATTTACAGTTTTAGTGTACGCAGTGCTCCAAGTGGTTAGACTGAACTTGGAGTAGTGTGTACAGGTCAGGTTGCCATATTAAAGGAAGGATGTGGTTGCCATGGAGATTCACCAGGATGTTGCCTGTATTTGAGGACTTGGTTATGGGAAAGCTTGGATCGACTGGGCTTATTTGCCCTGGAGCAAAAGAGCCTAACAGATGACCTGATGGAGGCATATAAAATTATATGTGGCATAGACAGGGTAAATATGCAGAATACGTTTCCCATGAGGGAAGAAGATTAGACTTTATTGCCTTCCATCACAGCGAGGAATGTGGAATCCGCTGTGGTGGATGTTTATGTTAACTTTTATGTAGTTGTGTGTCTTGTTGCTTTTTTTAGTATGGCTTTCTGGTAATTGTGTTTCACTGTCCCTTAATTGGTACATGTGACATTAAACTGACCTTGAAACTTTGAAACCTTGATATTAGTATCCAAAACAAGAGATCATAGGTGTAAAGTGAGAGGAAGGAGCATTTTAAGGGAGTTTCTTTACAGTGAAAGTGGTTGATATCAGGAACTTATGCAAGAGGAGGTGGTGGAGAAGCTATGTTTGAGCCATTTAGCTAAGCACATTTAGACAATGTGTAGAAAGATATGAACCCCGTGGGGGCAAATAGATTTGTTATAGATGAGCAAAAAAATAGTGGATACTGCAAGAACAAGACATTTTTTCTTATACTATGGCACAATATTTGTGTGAATCTGCTTCAGGGATTCACTTACTGCTCTAGCAGGCATTTTTCCTTTGAACAGGTAGCATGGCCAGGCAAGGTAAATTAACTATACACAGAGTGGGCTCTCAGCTGTAGACTCATTTGGTAGCTGATTTTGTACTAGTTTAGATTGTGACTTCAGATTACAAATAACTGGATTGATGCTTTAGTCCAATACCAATTTTGCAAGAATAAATCAATCAGGACTTTAATCCTATTTCAAATGACTTAGAAGGTGATCATTTTGGCCCATCACGTCTGCAGAGATTTAAAGCCTCATAGCCTCACTAATTTTGTGTCCTGTAACCTATTGTTCCCATGTTCCCATGTACTCCCTTCAGATACCACCAGCCACCTGCACTAGTAGCAATATATAGTTGGCAATTGACCTACCAGCCCCCATGTCTTTGGCATGTAAGGGAAAAACAATGCAATCACAGGGAGACTGTGTAGACTCCACACAGACAGTACTAGATTGAACCTGTGACATAGAACTGTGAAGTTACGATGTAAAAAACAAATGCAGGAGAAGGCTGTTTTTCCCTTTCTACCTGTTTTACCATTCGTTAATATTATAGCTGATCTTTTATTTCAACACCATCTTCCCATACCTTCCCCACATCCCTTAAATGAAATCAATGGATGTCAGGATATTTTGAATGAATCTAATGGCCAAACCTCCAAAGCCATTATGGGAACAGAATTTCAACGGTTCACCACCTGGTGCATGAGGATATTTATCTCTCTTGTTCTGATTGGCCTACCCCTTATTATTGCTTCTGCACTGCTCAGTCCTGTATCCAGCTATTTGCCTTAAAGGAATTTTGAACGTCTGACTGCTTCATCATTCTTTCAAACTCCTGAGGATACAAGCCTAGTTTACTTAATAATTCCATGTAGAGAAAACCTACCATCTCTTCACTGCACTGCATCTAGGTAATGAGACCAAAACTGCATATGATATTTCAGTGTTTTCCCTCATCCATGCTTTGACAAATTCTAAAGTCCTCCCAATCCTTGAGCTATTTTCTGTCTCTTCCTTCGTCTTGGAGTCATAGAACCAAATAGTACAGAGAACAAAACCTTCGACCCAACTCACCCATGCCAACCAAGATGACCCATCTAAGCTAATCCCATTTGCCCATGTTTGGCCCATATCACTCTAATCCTTTCCTATCCATGTACATCTCCAATTGTCTTTGAAATGCTGTTATAGTACCTTCCTCAACTGCCTCCTCTGACAGCTAGTTCCATGTACCCACCTCACTCTGAGTGAAAACGTTGCCCCGCATGTTAATATTAACTCTTTCCTCTCTCACCTTAAACTTATGTCCTCTGGTTCTTGATTCTCCTATCAAGGTTTTGAAACACCTCTATAAGATTGTCTCTCAGCCTCCTGCGCTCCAAAGAAGAAAGTTCTAGCCTGTCCAATCTCTCCCTGATTAAATTGTGAAGGTATGAAGCCCTCAGGCCCTCAAGTCATTGCTACATCCTCGCAAATTTTCTCAGCCCTCTTTCCAGCTTAAATCGTAATGCTGTTTTTAGTTTATCCTGTCATTGGGTGTATCACTTTTCCTATTGGATTTTTGTGCCTCAACGAAAATATTTGTTCCCGTGCAAATTATGCAAAATGTAAAATTCCAATGGATTATGGTCAGTCATCTTTAAAGTTACCTTTTCCATAAGATTATCTATTAACCCTATTTGCATAAAATGAGATCTACAAAGGTTTTCCTTAGTTAATTTCTCCATCTGAAGAAGAAAACCATCTATCCATGAATTCAACTTCCACTCTATTGCCACTGGCTTGGCATGTCATTATCCACAATTGTTGGCTGCCATGTTTCCTACATGATAACAACTACCCATATTATAATGCAAGTGGAGAGTGTTTTCATTATTATGTGGAACTTCAGTCCAGTCTGATTAGGAGCTAGTTGATTCCTCCATTTGATTTTTTTTTTGCTGCTATAGGGAATATGGTCCTAGAAAAGGTTAAACCGGGAGAATCATAGTCACAGCATGGTGGCCAGTCCCTTTTGCACAACTTGTCCATGACGACCAAGATGTCCCATATAAGCTAGTTCCATTTGCTTGCCCATATCCCTCATATCCCTCGAAACCTCTCCTTTCCATCTAACTGTCCAAGTGTCTTTCAAATACTCTTATAGTATCTGCCTCATTTACTACCTCCAGCAGCTCATTCCACATACCCTCTACCCCCTGAGTGTAAAAGTTGCACCTCAGGTTCATATTAAATCTTCCCCATCTCACTTAAACCTATCTTCTGTTTTTTAATTCACCAATCCCATTCACCCTATCTATATACATCAGGTTTTTATATGCACCCCTCAGCTCCGACTAAAATCCTAGCCTGTCCAACCTCCCCCTATAGCTCAGCCCCTCTAGTCCTAGCCACATCCTGGTAGATATTCTCTGCAGCTTAACGACATTCATCGTATAGCATGGTGTCCAAAATTGAACCCTCCACTGAACCCAAAATTGAATGGTCTGGCCTCGTCAATGTCTTTTTCAGCTGCAAGTTATGGTCAGGGACCTTTTAGACCCAGACATACAGATAAAATGTATTCCCCTTTTTAAAAGTCTTCATTTTATCCATAAAAAAAAAAAAAATCCTATTACAAATTACATGCCCTCATTTATAATTTAGATTGTCTTATGTCATTTAGAATGGTGGTACCGTGTTTATAAAATAGAACTAGACCAAGTGCAGACCCGTTGGGTCTGTTCCCCCAACGTGCGGTTGTGGAGGGAGGCGGCACGCAGCGTCACACACACTAACTATCCCCCCCCCTCCCCCGCACTCATGCTAATTACCCCCTTGATATATTAATATTATTAATTTGCCCCTTTTACCCCATAACCACCCTATCTACTGACGCATAGCCCCCAACTTAGTCACATCTAGAGAGGGGGGGGGGCGAGGCGGGCGGGGGTAGAGAGTGAGGGCGGAGAGAGAAGGGGCAGAGGCAGAGAGAGAGAGACAGACACAGAGAGAGGGGCAAGAGGTATAGGGGGGTGGAGAGGAGGATAAGAGGGAGCGTGGGTGAGGGGGGGAAAGGTGGGAGAGGAGAGCGAGGGTGAGAGTGAGGGGAGAGAGGGGGTGCTGAGAGGGGAGGAGGAGAGGTGGGGAGCAGGGAGGGAGGGTGGAGGGAAGGGGGTAGGGGTGTGTGGAGGGGAGGGGAGGGGGTTTAGGGGAGGAAGGTTGGGGAGGGGAGGGGGGGAGAGGAGGAGGGGGGGAGAAGAGAGGAGAGGAGAGGGGGGAGAGGAGAGGGGGGGAGAGGAGAGGGGGGGAGAGGAGAGGGGGGGCGGAGAGGAGAGGGGGGGAGAGGAGAGGGGGGGGAGAGGAGAGGGGGGGGGAGAGGAGAGGAGGGGGGGGGGGAGAGGAGAGGAGAGGGGGGGGGAGAGGAGAGGAGAGGGGGGGGAGAGGAGAGGGGGGGGGAGAGGAGAGGAGAGGGGGGGAGAAGAGAGAGGAGAGGGGGGGGGAGAAGAGAGGAGAGGGGGGGAGAAAGAGAGAGGGGGGAGAAGAGAGGGGGGGGGAGAGGAGATGGGAGGGGGGAAGAGGAGAGGGGGGAGGGAAGAGGAGAGGGGGGGGGAAGAGGAGAGGGGGGGGAAGAGGAGAGGGGGGGGGGAAGAGGAGAGGGGGGGGGAGGAGGAGAGGGGGGGGGAGAGGAGAGGGGGGGGGAAGAGGAGAGGGGGGGGGAAGAGGAGAGGGGGGGGGAAGAGGAGAGGGGGGGGAAGAGGAGAGGGGGGGGAAGAGGAGAGGGGGGAGAGGAGAGGGGGGGGAAGAGGAGAGGGGGGGGAAGAGGAGAGGGGGGGGAAGAGGAGAGGGGGGGGGAAGAGGAGAGGGGGGGAAGAGGAGAGGGGGGGGAAGAGGAGAGGGGGGGGAAGAGGAGAGGGGGGGGAAGAGGAGAGGGGGGGGGAAGAGGAGAGGGGGGGGGAAGAGGAGAGGGGGGGGAAGAGGAGAGGGGGGGGGAGAGGAGAGGGGGGGGGGAGAGGAGAGGGGGGGGGAAGAGGAGAGGGGGGGGAAGAGGAGAGGGGGGGGAAAGAGGAGAGGGGGGGGAAAGAGGAGAGGGGGGGGAAAGAGGAGAGGGGGGGGAAGAGGAGAGGGGGGGGGAAGAGCAGAGGGGGGGGAAGAGGACACATTCTGCAAGCGTTTTAGAACCACTAAGGACACTTACATTTGAGTAGACATGTGTTCGGTGTTATTCACAGCTCAGAGAAACGTGACCCTCTGCCTTCCTCCAGCTTGCAGACACTGATTGAGGCACACCACTTCCTGGTTTTATAGTCCCTCCCCCCTGCCGCCAGCAGGGGCAGCAGAGAGAATGGGGAATTTTGTGAAATCATTAATATCTCTGTCATTTTTCATCGACGGGAAAAATCCTCGGCACACATACGGCAGAGGGGGGCTCTGAGCAAGGTGGCCAAAAATGACGGCCGTAGGTGGCGGCGTTCTCTCGGAAATCGCAGCACAGATGGCCAAAACCGGTCAAGAACAGACTTTTAGTAATATAGATGTTTATTTACTTACATTTGCAGCAATAATTGATAACTGATGGAATGATATTTCATTTCTGAAAATTTTAAATTTTCATTGCTGGGGAGCTTATATGGCAGAAATAAAGAGATATCACACATAAATTTTCCACAGTGACTAATTCCTAATCATATTGTTAAATTGTTCTTCAGCATTGCAGTCATCCATTCGAGCATATGCCACGTATCCAGCAAATCTAAAGCAGATCTTTCACGTGAAATCTCTTCACCTTGGGCACGCTGCCAAAAGCTTTGGACTTCGAGATGCACCACAGAAGCTGAGTGTCACAATAATGGCCAATCAGCAGAAGAAGAATCTTAAACCAAAAATGAAGAGGTAAGGTCCTTAACTGCTTGAGTTCATTTTTGTGATTACCGGTAGTTTGGGTATTGTGCATTCATTGTGTAGTTCAGCTTCAGATGTATCCAGTTGTCTGTAATAAACCAGGGCCGAAGCCATAAATTCAGTTGGAAATAAAACAGCTAATTGTTCTACGGGAAGTATTTTAGATCTACTTGGGAAAATTAAATATTGTTTCAGAATTTTTATTGTTGTACTATCAATGGAACCTTTCGGTTTTGAATAATCTAGTTTTGCACTTTTGTCTATCCTGATCAAATGAAATTGTTATCCTATTCCTGGGATTAATTTGAATGGTCTCTGAAATCTCTGCATAATTTTATCATCTCTGTTTAATTTTTACAAATCCAGTTGATAATTTTGCTTGCCTACAACTCGCGGTTGCAAAGTAAATCATGAGATATTTCTTTGTTCTGAATTCTGCAGGCTGTATTGTAACATTACATGCCTCGGGATGAAGAGAGTAAAAGCCCTCTGGATTTGAGTTCTCTGCTATTGTTTTGGCAGAAATTCCAATTGCACACATAAACGAGGGTTTTAGTTCAGTATCTACTAAAAGTCGGGGAAATTCTCTTCCAAGAAACTCTACTAACGATGACTGAACAGAGTACATTGAGGATATTCTCCCTTGTGCACATTTAAGATGGGTCGATATTCCTGCCCTGGGGCTAGGTGAAGGATTGCTGGTCATCTCTGTTATATCCAGCCACCCATATCTGCAGGAGAGAACTGTGGCACTTATGAGTGGAGTCCTTTTCTATCGGGATCCAGAATACCTGGAACTTACCAGTGTTAGCTGGAATGCACTTATTCTGACTTGCATACATGTGTGTCATAGATGTTTTATGCACAAGTTTATGCCAGGCATGCTGATGAATTCAATAGCTGCTACAATAAACACTCTGCTTGTCTGCAAGCAGTTGCAAACCTTTCTCCCTCCTGGATAGGTCTTACAGATCCATTATGGATTTATTTATTTTTTGTCATTTTTCAGTAGTATATGTTTAATAAATGTATGAACTAAATAAATGTATGGCTGCCTTTGTCCTACAAGGGGAAAAGAAACAACTGCCAAGATTAATTGGTGCAGGGGATTGGAATATTGCTCTTTCATTTCTGGGATACTTACATTCAAGTGCAATCTAGATAGGGTTAATGAAAATCATAATCTTCCTATAAGTCTGAAATGTCATTCTTACTGAGTATGGCTCCATATTTCGACACAAGCATGTAACAAACTGCCATTCATTCAGAGCAACTACAACACAGTTTTTTGTGGTCCAACGGTGAATGTTTTATTGTAACCGGGGTTAAAATCAATAACAGTTTTAGAGTCCACATTAGTGTTGATGCTACATGCCCAAAATCATAATGCTCAATGTTCACACCCTGAATGGCAAAAATCAACACAAAGAACTAATTCACAAAGTGACAGCCAAATTTGTGGTCAGGTGTACCTTGGAAGAGATACATTTATTCACGATGGCCTAGATATTGGAAACCATTTTTGTAATTCTTCTCCAATCTACAAAATGGAAAATACAAGAAACATTCAGCAGGGCAGGCAGCATTGGTGGAAAGAGAAATAGTTATTTTTCAGGTTCAGGACCCTTCGACATGAAACATTAACTCTGTTTCTAGTTCCAGGGGTGCTGCCTGTTGGCCGGTTGGCTGCAGCATTTTCCTTTTTTGCAGTCTATTTTTAATTTGCATTATCAATTGGGCTATTTTAATTTTGCATACCCTAAAGTAACACCACAGATATTTCTGCACTGCTACAAGCCAAATTTGGATTGAGTTACCTAACAGGGTAAACATTGACTTTTCTTTCACGTGGTTTTGCATGGGTAGTAGAAGGCATGATCATCCAGATGTTCTACACTAGAAGACTACTCAAACTAGATTCATCACAGAGTCATACATTACAGGAACGAACCCTATCATCCAACTTAACCACGCTGACAAGGATGCTCCATCTAAGCTAGTCCCACTTGTCCATGTTTGACCTATATCCCTCTAAACCTTTTCTATCCATTTACTATAGTGAATTAGAAAGTGGGGATACCATAGAACTAGGGTGAACGGGTGATCCATGGTCAGCGTGGACTGAAGGGCCTATTTCCATGCCGAATCTCTAAACTAAACTAAAAAAACTACAATGTATTCTGCAAATGATCACTATGTTTGCTGTAGCACCATATACATCAGCATACCTAACATAAATATGTGCATAAAATATCTGCGAAGTAATGCCAGAAGTATAAAGAGCCCATTTCATATTCTCATCATGTGTCAAAAATCCACATTGAATTAAACTACGTATTTATAACAAACAGCAAAAGGACTCAGCACTGATCCCCAAAACACACCTCTGGTCGCAGGCCTCCAATCTGAAAAAATAACGCTCCACGCCTACCTTCTGATTTCCAGCACCACGCCATTTTTAATCCAGTTGGCTAGCTCATCCTGGTTCCCATGGGATCTAAACTTCCTCACCAGCCTGATGTGGGACCTTGTCAAAGACCTTGGTAAAGTCCATGTAGGTAATGTCTACCGCCCGGCAATCCTCTTGGTCATTCTTCAAAAAAGTCAATTATGGGTGAGTTTGAACAGTTTGAGGAAAAGGCTATGAACTCTTTATACATCACCTGAACATTCGTCTTGAATGAATGATGACACCTCCAAATATATAAAACAGCAAAATATTAAACCACGCCCTCTACACTGAACTGAAGTGTCATCACAGATTGAGTCCTGAGATCTTGATGAGGCTACAAATTCAGAGAGACGTTTATATTCAGCAGAAATCATACTATTCCTATTTTGAAAAAGTTAAATGTTAAAAATTTTCGGGAGTATTTTATCCAGATCTAGCACAAATGTACACAATGTTTTCCTCACTGCCATGCTGTGGAAATACAATTGCTCTGAATGAATTCACAAACTAAAAAGAGCTAGCAACAAAAATACCTCTCCAAGGAGCATATTGCACCTCACATCAAAGGAGATCTTTCATACTGGGTAAGTACTTCTGAAGAAAACCCAAGCTGGTTCTGAACATGCTGGTACAGAATACTAATTATTTATTTCACATGAAGAGGGGTGAGAAGCGAAAATCGCCTATGATCCATCAGTCTGATAATCTGTTCACTGGCTCCAGCTTGGAAACTTTGACTGTCATGACAACCTCTTTACTACCTATGACAATCACAGACAATTAGCTCTTGTCTATCATAAGGCATTGTCATGTATTGGATTTACTCACAGGCTGCCAGCCATAACTCTGTTTAAAAACAGTGCATTTCCTGCCTAAAATGCATATTGAGAAGACGTAATGTAAAAACATTTCAAGACACTAGTTGGTCTCCCATAGTGTTGCACAGGAGGTGCCCAGAGCAAGTGTGCTCTTTATATAGAATGGGATTGAGAAGCAGTACATAATTGGCCCAGGGTTACACATTTTAAAATTGTACAATTTATTCTTACTTTTTTTTATTATTTTAGTATCATTTCACTCCATGTGAGCTGTCAAGTCATAATTCACTTTCCCATTTTAAAGTCATCCTTGCTTGAAAGCTGAGAGTAAAAATTGGTTGGAGCAGGTGGATTTTATGGAGAACAGCGCTGAGATGGTGGAACATGACTGCTAGTAGAGGAGATTGTAATTAATAGCATTGCATCTTACTGTAAATCATTTCCATTATAACTGTGGGCTGCTGATGGGGAGAAAATGGTATTGTGACAAATATGTCACAGAAACATAGAAACATAGAAATTAGGTGCAGGAGTAGGCCATTCGGCCCTTCGAGCCTGCATCGCCATTCAATATGATCATGGCTGATCATCCAACTCAGTATCCCGTACCTGCCTTCTCTCCATACCCTCTGATCCCCTTAGCCACAAGGGCCACATCTAACTCCCTCTTAAATATAGCCAATGAACTGGCCTCGACTACCCTCTGTGGCAGAGAGTTCCAGAGATTCACCACTCTCTGTGTGAAAAAAGTTCTTCTCATCTCGGTTTTACAGATCAAATATTTTTAATATCAGTGGTGTGAAGTGTTTATGTCTGCATTTTTTGTTCATGTATTGATATGTTGTTGTAATAACTGTTCCAGCACATTGGACTATTTCGGGTCAGTAACTTCAATGCAGATGTTGACTCATTCACGGGGATTATTTATTAGAATACATAAAAGACTGATAGCGGCAGAAAACTATTACCATCGTTGCAGAAAACATTTGGAAGAGACACTGAGCCACGATTCATTATAACCAACCTTAAATGGAGAGATATCTGAGCTAACAAAACATTTGGGTGCCTTCAAAACTATAACTTGAAAGTCTTTATTCTCAGTATTTTGTAGAGTATTTTGATAAGCAATTTGGTACAGTCAAACTACAGGGATTCTGTGAACATTAAAATGTGCTCACAGAATAAATGCAGGTGAATGTTTGTACTTTTTAGATCATAGGTATTCTGTCGTTATTTTCATATAATTGATATAATTACACCTATCTCTTTTCATACCATTGTATCGTGTATTTTATTGCCAAGCCACTAACCCAATATTGATGAGGTGTGAGTTTTCAGAATACAGCCAAGGACAATAACTAGTATTACCATATTTTCTTGAATCTAGCCCTGATCACTGTTTATGGAATTGTGTGCATGTGTGGGTTATTAAGTGACATCAGACTTGGCCACAAAGTTAAGTTGTCCACAACAACATAGAGTCATATAACATGGAAACAGGCCATTCATCCCATCAAGTCAGCACTCTACTGATCCCATTTTATTCTCTCCACACTCCCCAAAGTTCCCCCAGATTCTATCACTCGCCCACATTAGGGGCAATTTCCAGCAGCCAATAACCTCCATACAAGGGAGGAAACCAGATTGCCCAGAAGAATTACGTGAAGTCACAGGGAGAATGTACAAACTCAACACCTGGCAATGGAAGGATTAACAATTACAATTTTAGACTTGAGATGTGGAGGCATGAATGAAGTGAGGTGTGTGGTTAGAGTGCGAGAGGCCCATCAACTGTGTACTGGAAGAGTCTAATCCAGTGATGTTAGACTCAGTAGCAAATGAGATGAATCAATACAATACTGAAGGTATAAATAAGTCAATGTGATGGAGGGGACGGGAACAAAATACCATTAAAAGATTGTGAACAATCTGATTTCAGCCTAATCTAGAGGCTGGGGAGGGGGCAGAGATTTGATTGGGAGAGAAAATTATAGCTATAGTTTTCTGAATGGTTAACTAGAATAAACTCCAGTAGATCCGTGATTTGTTAAGGACAAGCATTGACTACCAAGTGTCACTCTGGGGAAAATAAGAATTGGTAAAAATTGTGTATCTTAGTATTATCGGTATATAATATTTGCCTTGTAACTGCGGGTGATGTTCTGTTGAGGCAGCCAGGCTGCTGTCACACAGTTTCACAAATGAAGAGAGCAATTGTAAGATTAATTCTATCAAATGATAAGAAGTTACAATACTTTGTGAGTAAGTTAGGGAGGGCCATATCAGGAGAATAATAATAATAATAATAATAATAAATTTTATTTATGGGCGCCTTTCAAGAGTCTCAAGGACACCTTACAAAAATTTAGCAGGTAGATGAAAAACATGTAAGGGGAATGAAATAAATAGTAGAGACATGACTAGTACACAAAGTAAAGACAGAATTCAATTCAAAACACAATATGAGGCAATTAATGCACAGATGAAAAGGGAGGGGGACGTGGGGCTAAGGATAGGCAGAGGTGAAGAGATGGGTCTTGAGGCGGGACTGGAAGATGGTGAGGGACACGGAATTGCGGATCAGTTGGGGGAGGGAGTTCCAGAGCCTGGGAGCTGCCCTGGAGAAGGCTCTGTCCCCAAAACTGCGGAGGTTGGACTTGTGGATGGAGAGGAGACCGGCTGATGTGGATCTGAGGGACCGTGAGGGTTGGTAGGGGCAGAGGAGGTCAGTGAGATATGGGGGGGCCAGATGGTGGAGGGCTTTGTAGGTGAGGATAAGGATTTTGTAGGTGATCCGGTGGGAGATGGGAAGCCAGTGAAGTTGTTTGAGGACTGGAGTGATGTGATGCCAGGATTTGGTGTGGGTGATGAGTCGGGTGGCTGCGTTCTGGACCAGTTGGAGTCGGTTGATGTAGGTGGAGCTGATGCCACGGAGAAGTGAGTTGCAATAGTCCAGTCGGGAGGAGATGAAGGCAAGGATGAGAATGGTAGCATATCAGATTTTTTTTAACTAATTCTTGTATTTGAGCTGAGCTGGCAAACTCACCATTAATTGCCTATCCCTGGTTGCCCTGAAAAGGTTGCACTTAGGCTGGAGACCGGAGAGGTGTTGAGACCCTTGACATTATGCTCAGCTTGAACCATTGGCCTCAATATTTGATCAGGACTGGGGAAAAGGCTGGATGGAAAGAATTCTGGATGGGGATCTCGGAAGTTTAGGTTTCCCAGACTCCTTGCTGAGATTGTCTGCATGATATTTTATAACTGTTCTCGGAAGGTTTCTGCCCAGTGGGTAACCAGCTTGGCAGCCTGGCTGCCTGTTGGGCATGAAAACGGATGCCGGGTATGAGAGTTCAGGGAGAGAAAGGCATGGTGGTGATTGATGGGAAGTCTGATGTTCCTTGGAGGAGGAGGAGGTGAGGTTGGGGGGGGGGGGGGGGGGAGGAAGTGTGAGCGAGGGCATGTTGAAAACCATGGTGGAGGAAGAGGTTTTTAGGTCATTGGTGGTGGTAAGGTTGCCAGGGATTGTGGGGAATGTTGGGGGGGGGGGGTTATGGGAGGGGGTTTGTCAGGAGAGTCGGAGGTGAAGGGTTATGGCAGGAGAGGCATGGGTTGTGAAGTGAGGCAGAGGTGACTATGTTTATGATTGGGAGAACTCCTAACTTGGAGATTGTGTCTGCAGAGGCAATGGTTGAATTGGGGGAGTTGGAGATGGCAAGGTTGTCGGGGGGGATGGGGAGGGGGGGGATGTCTGGGGCGGCAGAGGTTGTGATAAGAGTCCGTGGTGATAGGATGGTGGAATGATGATGAGCATTTTCTGTCATGGCAGAAGATGATAATGCATCAAACGTCCTGCCTTGGGAAGCATTTGGAGATTATTTCAGGGGGAGAATAGAGTTTTATATTTTTTTTAATGTAATCCTGCACAGATACAATTCTTCATGTTTCTTTCACCACAACTCCTAACTGCCTATGGCACTATATTGAGGCTAGAATTCAAAGACCATTATCAACAGAAAGACAAGCTCCGTGTAGCCCCAATTGCTGCTCTCTCCTTGTCAAACTGAGTAATGCTAATTAAAAGGTCTATTTTTAAACTGTCTGTTTACTGACGATAACTATCTTTATTATTCTCTGTAATGTCTCTAGTAATGTGTCAGATCACAGCTTGTGCTGCAATTATTAGAATAGACAACAATTTAAACTTGACCCGATTGAAAGCACTCACTTGTCTCTGTCTGTGTCAGGGGATTGCTTTGGAGTTGGGGGGGTGGGGGGCAGGGTTAGTAGCTAGTGCAGTAAACAGCTGCTACTTAGTACAATAAACAAAAAGAGGTTTGTGTAAATTGAGCACCTGTTAGACAAGGGATGCTCCTGTCAGCTGGCAAGTTGGGATTCTTTCTTTTGAGTGAAACTTACCATTGTCATTTGGTTCTGCTGGGTTCCCTGGTAATAGCTCAACACTATGACAAATCTCTTTTTGTTAAACAGACTATGTTTGAGTTGTATTAGAATGAGTTATTTCCCGTATCACTGTGACTGTTGCTTTGGAAGTAGCCTGGTAAATTCACTAACTTAAAAACTGATTTATTTGTAATTGTAATTATTTGGTGTGATTCTTGCTAAGTTACAGGGCTCCTTTGGAAACTGTAAATCATGCTGATCTAATTATTTACTAGTGTAGATTTGACCTATTGATCTATACTTAACCTCTGTGTAGAAGTTTTAAATGATCTGGTGATTTTGTTTTAAAAACTGTCAATTTGGTTATTAGCTTGTTTCTGTCATTTCTTTTCCCAAGCCCTCCCCCCCGCCCCAATAATTTGGACACACTTGGCAATGATTTTCTGAGGTGACATTACTCACTGGCACAGCAGACCTTACATGTGAAGAAGGTTTATATTGACCTACTATTTCAACCTCTTAACCAAAGCCTTCACTTTTCGCAGCTTTGCACCATTACTGCTGATGCCTTTGGTCACTTGGATTTGTCACTGGAATTCATTCCCAATGTCTTACCATCTCTCCCATGCTTTGAACTCTTTGAAAACCAACAACATTGACCGAGCTGTTGATGGATTCTTCTGATAGCTCTTCCGCAAAACATTTCTTTTAACATGAGAACTATCGAGAGACTGGAAAATAATGTAAAAACCTGCCAAAATGGGCGTGTAGTTGGCAAATGCCAAGCACTATACTTAACCAAGGTGCAGTTTTTAATATATTTGGAACTGAGAATAAGGAAAGAAAAATTTGCGCAATTGGTAATAGCTTAAATGAGAAAGTAAATAACAGGAATTTGGCTAGTTGTTGCACAAGTTAAGTATGGTAGTTTGAGTATATGAGGCTGCAACATGGCCAAATCAAGTCTGGTTTAGTTTTAGTGTTGAAACAGGCCCTTCGGCTCACAGTCTGCGCACACTAACACTATCCTACATACACTAGGGATAATTTACAAGCCAATTATACCAAGCCAATGAACCTACAAACCTGTACGTCTTTGGAGTGTCTTAGGAAACCTGAGATCCCGGAAAAATAGACTCACGCAAGTCATGGGGAGAACGAACAAACTCCGTACAGAGAAGCAACCGTAGACAGGATCGAACCCGGATCTCTGGCGCTGTAAGGCAGCAACTCAGCCGCTGCGCCACCGTGCTGCCCACAGTGGAGCTGAATAAGTTACCAAACCTGATTTGGTTCTGAATAGTAATTGTAGCTATTGTTGAACGCAATAGTAAAATGAAATCATAAATGAAAGAAGCTCAAAAAGTGGAAATTAGAAAATAATTATTACAAAGGGTAGTGCGAAAGTGGAATCCTCAGCCAGAAAAAATGGCTGAAGCTGTCCATTGATACTTTAAAAGAGACTCAGATTAAACTGGGTTACTCATCAGGAAAAAAAATCACCAGTGGAGACTTGATGTACGAATCCAGGCTTGTAATATTTTGTAGATAGAATGGGATCTTCTGGATGCAGTTGTGAACCTGTTGTGAGATGAATTTTTTTGTTCTTTAGCTTTTTGCATTGATTCAGTTCAGTCATCTAATCTTTAGCATTGGCTGACTGTTCTCCTGAGCTTGTGTAGGAAAGAACTGAAGATGCTGGTTTAAATCGAAGGTGGACACAAAATGCTGGAGTAACTCAGCAGGACAGGCAGCATCTCTGGAGAGAAGGAGAGAAATCTCTTCAGAGATGCTGCCAGTCCCGCTGAGTTACTCCAGCATTTTGTGTCCACCTGTTCTCCTGAGCTTGCCTTGCTCAAGCAAAATATTTATCTTAATTATGGTCTTTATAGATTTAATTTTGAAGCGTCTCATCTGGTCACTTAGTCAGGGGGTGCCTGTCATTCAGCATTAAGACAATAAGCAGATTTGAATCTCCCCCAATGTTTGGTCGGATATCCTGACTCTTTAGGGCATTTCACTAATTCTTGATTAATCTGGTAGGTGGAGTGCCAGAGTAAATGTTGCCTTACTTGAATTGCACCTCCTATTAGCTGAATTTAGAACAAGATGTGGAGAGGTAGGTGGTCCAAATTGTATTGAACGAAAACCTGTAGCAAAGAGCCTGCAAGGCGCACAAATCAGCGATCAAACGAGGACGGCAAGAACAAAACAAATGTGGCTTAGGGTGGTTGCTCCTCATGTAAGCGACCAACTGCCTTCCATTCAGCTGATCAGATTGTATTTAGCTTCTCATACTGCTGTCTGTTTGTGAATGGTGCGCGCGCGCTCTGTTGCAGAGATGCCCAAGGGGTTATTCTATAATCTTTACAACAGGAACAGTGGGGAACCATTTTCTCATGTAGCTGCCTTTCTTTCAAGTTTCATGGCTGTTGTGCTTTGACTGGCAGCAGTTTTGGAGTCTAGATTTATTGACTTTGTATCAATTCAACTTTTTCTTCTTTAAGTACAGGGATAAATGTTCTGACATTTCCCATTAGAGCCACATTATTTTAGTTGAGAAATAGCCTCTATTTGTGCTGCACATTGTGTTTAAAAGTTCCTTTTCACTATGAACAAAGTTAAACCAATAGAATTGTCAGCAGCTGCTAAACCATATTAATAGAGCTATCGTTCATCATATCCTGTGTTGTATTTTGATAAGATTATTTTCATTATTGCTGGCATACTCTGAATTCGGCTTAACTCTGGCAGTACACACCAAAGGTTGAAATTTACTTCTGTGTTGGATGAGTTGTGGGAATTCTCACCTCACCCTTCTGACAAAGCAGTGACCAATGCAACATGATGGGCCACAGGAGACATGTGCCTCACGTCTGTCCAGCATAAAACAATGTTGATGACAGCCAGGCACAACCAGCAGCTTTTCCTGCCCATTTGTCCCATAATCTCATTTGAAAGTGGAAGCGTGACGAAGTAAAGCAGCATCACGCTTTGGTAGTGGCCCATGGCTTGAATTTATTTTTCAAGGGTGAGGCATCTGCATCTTCTAGGAAGGGGGCTGGGGAAGGGGTTACAATTTCCAGTTTCCCCACATAGATATATATGATGACAAATTGTTTCTCAAATGTGAAGGTAATATGTCAAGGTGCAAATCAGTAATGTAATAATTCATTACAAAAACAAAATCTCTGCAAGAGCTGTAATTCTAAAGTATTTTCTCCCTGGTATATGGCCACTGAGAAACATTTGAAAAAACAAACATATGGCCATGTAATCTCTGCATTCAGCCCTTTGATGTCAGCATGCATATATTTATAGAATCTGTGAGTGGCATCTACTGGCAGTAAAAGAACGGTCCATGCTCCAATCACTCCCTGTGTTTACAGGCCAGCTCCTGACTCTCATCCTTGCAGCATGAAACCAACCGTTTGCAGACAATTCTCATCATGGACACTGACGTTTGCTTTTTGCGTTCCTTTTCCACATATCATTGTGTTTTTCCGGCAAGTGGGGATAATTTTATTTTAATCTAGCGTCTTGGGAATAGGAGGAATAGAAGAAGAAATGACTTGGTTTTGAAAGTAACATGCAAAGTTTTAGCTTTAAAAGCCTGGTCTATATAGTGAATGGGTTTACAATTTTGTTACAATTGGAAATTTGCTGTGCCATGCAATGAATTTGCCAGTTAGAAGGCCTACACAATTATTAAAACAACAGCCAGGGAGTTTGCTCAGCCATGTAACCAAACAGCGACACTGCTGCAAAAAATAGTGTATGTAAAGCTAAACAATGAATTGATTCAGTACCTCTGACATGTTGCATTTTGAAAACTTAATCTGCAGTTTGCATAAACAACAAAAAGCAAATTATCCCGACTTGTAATGTTTGTAATGGTGACAACTAGTACACTAAATCTAGTTTCACCAATTTCATAAACTAACATCACCTTGATTTCTTAATTGTCTTTTAAGTTTAATTTGCTTTCAGCATTCATCAATGTGTCTGAAATGCTAAGAAGAAAGTAGTGGCAGGGACCAGACTTCCCTGGAGAAACCACCAGGGCAAGAGGCTGTATGCTGTTGCTTGACCCTTACCGGCAGATGGCCATCAGGAATCAAATACCCATGTGCTGGGAGATAGGGAGAGGATTTAGCAGGGTGATTATTCAGAGATGAATAGAGTGATTAACTGATAAAGAGCATGTGAGACAGGGTTGGTGGCTTTGATCCTCAGTAATAATGCACTGACTGTTGTTAGTGCAGTGGGATGCTCCATAACAAGAAGGGACACCAATGTATTACAGGATTACACAGTTTGCTGTTGCCTTTAACCCTGTGTTAGCCAGTAACTATTTATATTCTGAACAGAATTCTAACCTGATTTTTGCAGGAGTTTAATTGGGCTTAATGCCTGGCTTTTGGAGAGAGGTTTTTTTCAGTCAACACATCCATCGGTGGGATGGCAGGGGGCAAAGGCAAACTCAAACAGTACACTGTAACTGTACACTGAAACACATTTATGCAATGCCAATGAATCCTCTCCCAAGAGTGACCTTTGTCTCTCATGAGTAAAAGAGCAATTAGAAGGTGCTATTTTGCAGGGTAAAGATGTTCTATAGTATTATCAGCTTCTTAAAGTGGTTGCTTAGCATTTTACTTCAGTCTTATATGGTACTGAGATGAGGTGGAAAGGGCAGTGAATTTACTCAGATCATATAGGGCCCAGGTGAGATTGCATCTGGAATATTATAAACAGGTTAGGTCTCCCTACCGAAGGACCAGTATACTTGTGACACCAATGTGTAGGAAGGAACTGCAGATGTTGATTTAAACCAAAGAAAGACACAGAAAGCTAGAGTAACTCGGCGAGACAGGCAACATCTCTGGAGAGAAGGAATGGGTGACATTTCTGGTCGAGTTTGTCGAGTCTCCAGAGATGCAGTCAGTCCAGCTGAGTTACTCCAGCTTTTTGTGCTACTTGTGACACCAAGATTAATTCCTGGAATGCAAGTTTTGTCATATGAAGAGAAATCAATGAGGTTAGGCCAATGCAGCCTTGTGTTCAGAAAAATGAGAGGTGAAGGGTTTAATAATTAGGTTCCTGTTTCTCCTGGCCAGGATGTCTAGGATCAGAGGTCACGGTTACAAAATTAAGAGGGTGGCCATTCAGGACAAAAATGAAGAGAAAATTCTTAACCCAAAGAAGAGTGAATCCTTTGAGCTCTCTGCCCAGTAGGGGCTATGGAGACGGTTGCTGAGGATATTCAAGACTGAGATTTATTGATATTTATTTATTGAAGGATTCAAAAAATTTAGATTATTGCAGGAAAATAGCTGAGGTAAAAGATCAGCACAGCAGAATGACGGGTTAAATGGCCTATTTTTGCTTCTATTTCTTGTGCCTTTAACTCAAAGATAAAACCACGGAACCAAGCGTGGTGAATATGAGCACTTCCTGGTGACTTGTTGCACGCAGCACCATATCGTTGAATTGTGCTGAGCTCAGTACCACAAGAACAGGGAAGTGTTTGGAAAATAACTTGAACTATCTCACCCCAAGTAGATTTACAGTTAGCGAGTTCTGTAAACGTTATTACATTGAAATATAGTCACGATGCCAGAGTTACAACAACATCTTTTCTTGTTTGGAAATATTATTAAAAGTGGACTTGTGGATAATTAATTGGTAGATAGGAACAGTTTTCAGCCAGTCAGGCAACTCAAGAGTGAGAACAACTTTACATTTGACTCCTCCCATTTCCTCCAAACACAAGGCGTAGCTATGGGCACACGCATGGGCCCCAGCTACGCCTGCCTCTTTGTCGGGTACGTTGAACAATCCATGTTCGAGACGTACCAGGGCCCCATCCCCGACCTCTACCTCCGTTACATTGACGACTGCTTTGGCGCCACCTCCTGCACCTACACACAACTGACTGACTTCATCCACTTCACCACCAACTTCCATCCGGCACTCCAATACACCTGGACGATTTCCGACACGTCCCTACCATTCCTTGACCTCACCATCTCCATCGCAGGGGACAGACTCCTGACCGACATACATTACAAACCCACTGACTCACATGGCTATCTGGACTACACGTCTTCCCACCCTGCCCCCTGTAAAGACTCCATCCCCTACTCCCAATTCCTCCGCCTACGCCGCATCTGTTCCCAGGATGAGACATTTCATACCAGGGCATCGGAAATGTCCTCGTTCTTCAGGGAACGGGGATTCCCCTCCGCCACCATAGATGAGGTGACACCAGGGTCTCATCCATACCCCGTAACACTGCTCTCTCTCCCCATCCCCGCACACGCAACAAGGGCAGAGTCCCTCTGATCCTCACCTTTCACCCTACCAGCCGGCAAATACAACACGTAATCCTCCGCCATTTCCGCCACCTCCAACGTGACCTCACCACTCGCCACATCTTCCCATCTCCCCCCATGTCTGCCTTCCGCAAAGACCGCTCCCTCCGCAACTCCCTCGTCAATTCTTCCCTTCCCTCCCGCACCACCCCCTCCCCGGGCACTTTCCGTTGCAACCGCAAGAAATGCAACACCTGTCCCTTCACCTCCCCCCTCGACTCCATCCAAGGTCCCAAGCAGTCGTTCCAGGTGCGACAAAGGTTCACCTGTATCTCCTCCAACCTCATCTACTGCATCCGCTGCTCTAGATGTCAGCTGATTTACATCGGTGAGACCAAGCGTAGGTTGGGCGATCGTTTCGCCGAACACCTCCGCTCAGTCCGCAATAACCTACCTGACCTCCCGGTGGCTCAGCACTTCAACTCCCCCTCCCATTCCCAATCCGACCTCTCTGTCCTGGGTCTCCTCCATTGCCAGAGTGAGCAACAGCGGAAATTGGAGGAACAGCACCTCATATTCCGTCTGGGGACCTTGCGTCCTTATGGCATTAACATAGAATTCTCCCAATTTGGCTAGCCCTTGCTGTCTCCTCCCCTTCCTTAACCCTCTAGCTGTCTCCTCCCACCCTCCCATCCGCCCGCCCTCGGGCTCCTCCTCCTCCTCCTCCCATATAACAATTACAGCACGGAAACAGGCCATCTCGACCCTTCTAGTCCGTGCCGAACACGTATTCTCCCCTAGTCCCATATACCTGCGCTCAGACCATAACCCTCCATTCCTTAACCGTCCATATAACTATCCAATTAATTTTTAAAAGATAAAATCGAACCTGCCTCCACCATCTTCACTGGAAGCTCATTCCACACAGCTACCACTCCCTGAGTAAAGAAGTTCCCCCCTCATGTTACCCCTAAACTTCTGTCCCTTAATTCTCAAGTCATGTCCCCTTGTTTGAATCTTCCCTACTCTCAGTGGGAAAAGCTTATCCACGTCAACTCTGTCTATCCCTCTCATCATTTTAAAGGCCTCTATCAAGTCCCCCCTTAACCTTCGGCGCTCCAAAGAATAAAGCCCTAACTTGTTCAACCTTTCTCTGTAACTTAGTTGCTGAAACCCAGGCAACATTCTAGTAAATCTCCTTTGTACTCTCTCTATTTTGTTGACATCCTTCCTATAATTAGGCGACCAAAATTGTACACCATACTCCAGAATTGGCCTCACCAATGCCTTGTACAATGTTATCATTACATCCCAACTTCTATACTCAATGCTCTGATTTATAAAGGCCAGCATACCAAAAGCTTTCTTTACCACCCTATCTACATGAGATTCCACTTTCAGGGAACTGTGCACAGTTATTCCCAGATCCCTCTGTTCAACTGCATTCTTCAATTCACTACCGTTTACCATGTACGTCCTATTTTGATTTGTCCTGCCAAGATGTAGCACCTCACACTTATCAGCATTAAACTCCATCTGCCATCTTTCAGCCCACTCTTCCAACTGGCATAAATCTCTCTGTAGACTTTGAAAATCGACTTCATTATCCACAACCCCACCTATCTTAGTATCATCTGCATACTTACTAATCCAATTTACCACCCCATCATCCAGATCATGTACATGACAAACAACAGTGGACCCAACACAGATCCCTGTGGCACCCCACTAGTCACTGGCCTCCAACCTGACAAACAACCATCCACCATTACTCTCTGGCATCTCCCATTCAGCCACTGTTGAATCCATCTTGCTACTCCACCATTAATACCCAACAATTGAACCTTCTTAACCAACCTTCCATGAGGAACCTTGTCAACGGCCTTACTGAAGTCCATATATACAACATCCACTGCTTTACCCTCATCAATTTCCCGAGTAACCTCTTCAAAAAATTCAAGAAGATTAGTCAAATTAGTCTCCCCTTTTCCTTCTTTCTTTCCCCCACCCCCCATCAGTCTGAAGAAGGGTTTCGGCCCGAAACGTCGCCTATTTCCTTCGCTCCATAGATGCTGCTGCACCCGCTGAGTTTCCCCAGCAATTTTGTGTACCTTCAAGAGTGAGAGTTTGAGTCAGTCCGTCATAGAGATTTATAGAGAGTCATACAGCACAGAAACAGTCCATTCAGCACAACTCATCCATGCTCACCAAGAGGCCCAATCTAAGCTCGTCCCCATCTGCCCACATTTGGTTCATATCCCTCTAAACCTTTCCTAGCCACGTACCTGTTGGAGTATATTTTAAATGCTGTTATAATACATGCCTCAACTACCTCCTCTGGCAGTTCATCCTGGAGCAGAATTAGGCTATTCAGCCCATCGAGTCTACTCCACCATTCGATCATAGCTGATCGATTCTTTTTCTTTACAACCCCATTCTCCTACCTTTGACACCCTTACTAATCAAGAACCTATCAATCTTGGCTTTAAAAATACCCAATGTCTTGGCCTCCGCAGTGGTCTGTTGCAATGAATTCCACAGATTGACCACCCTCTGGCTAAAGAAATTCCTCCTCATCTTCATTCTAAAGGTGCGTCTTTTCATTCTGGGGCTGTGCCCTCTGGTTCTAGACTCTCTCATTACTGGAAACATCGTTTCCATGTCTACATTATTTAGGCCTTTCAATATTTGATTATTATTTCAGTATGGTTCCCACTTTTAAAATAGGAGAAACCAGGTAGATGGTGTGGTTGCACTAATTCAATTTGCTAGAATTTTCAACAAGGCGCCTATCTTTAATGACTTGCATCACAAATCTTAAGACTATGTAGGACAATTTACAAAGTGATAGTACCTGAAAATAATCTATCACTGTAACTTTTGCTTGATTCCACTCTTAACACAGGCCAAAATATAACATATATCTAAAATATAACAGATCGACATATGCATGCATGGCTGTGATTGAAATAATGTGTCAATTAATCCCACTGTAGTTTGCCTGATTCTGAGCACTCCTGAAGCTGGTGCCACTATTTCTGTGTACCATCTTCCAGTTTTCTTTTCTCACTGCCTTCTGGAGACTCACAGGTCTCACTAGACACCTGCAATCCACTGACCGAAGGGATGATCTCAAACTCTGCTTTTTAGAATTTTATCTGGAAATCTGATGGCCCTTAAAAATGTGGGGATAAATTAAATCAGTGTCATTTAGCAATTGCGTTAAATTCTCTAGTAATACAAAACTAAAACAAGAAGCATCATTTGCTTCCTCTTTCAAGAATTCCCCCCTCTCCAAAATTCCCTGCCTATTAGCAGTGCTAATGACCAGTTTATTAGAGACTTCCATGGACTAATTGCAGGTGTGCGTTAAGTTGATAAGGTCTGTCAATGCTCTATGCTCTCACAACTGCTCATTACTGAGCTGGACCGTTCTAAAAAGGTGATTACGCAGCCAATCATTTACAAACCTGTCACCTGGGCCATTCCTCAGAGTGCCAACAACAGGAACATGGCTATCATTGAATCCCAGTGAATGTCATTAAGATGCTGATCAAATGCATTTTTAAATATCGTTTCAAACTCATGGAGTGTACAAGATATAGAGTGCACCTTGATCACTCTTACATGACTCACAATATGGAAGTTACCTCTCGAGTTTATAATACAAGTGATTACAAATGTAGAAGCAAATCATAATGTACAAAGTGCGGCAGCTAAATATCAATTGCCTCATATCCAGGCTCTCTAATCTGTCGCCATTGATTTGATCAGAATCGCCTCTTTCTTGGTCAGACAACTGGTAGCAGAATGTGCTTGCAATTCCACAAAGGTTTGGCTGGTCAATTGCAAGAACACATCCCAGCAAGTGGTTATGAGGGAATGTCCGCCATTATATTCCTGAGCTGCAAGTTCAGGGTGAAAACAAAATGTCTCAAACGTTTCTGAAGTGTCCGGGGGTTATTCAGTGCATTGATTTGACCCGACAATTCCCAGGGAATAAGAATAGGATTGTATTTTACATTTTAAGAGTATTATGTCATGCAAATGTTGAGACAAACATTTTCTGAACAGTTTTACTTGTTATTTAAGAAAGTGATATATGCTGTCGCATGTATGATCACTAAGTCAAGGGTGTTTTATTCACAGGGACATTTTCTCTACTTCATTTTTCCCCCCTGAAGGAACCTTTGCCACATTCCTGAACAGTTTTCCTTTATCAGAGAAAGTTATGTTGCATGTCTTCTAATGTTGATCTCTGCAACACAGTCCGCAGAAGTTGGTACTAAAAGAACCCCACCCTTTTAGTTTATAAAGAAAGTCTTTATTCCTTTGGTGACTCAATGTAATGGGTCAAAGAGCTAAGCTGTGGCTACACCAGTGTTTCTCTGGTGCTATCAGGGTAACTATTGATTAAGTACTAACCTCTTTTATCTGTCGGATCACCAACCAGAATGTTTAAGACGACTTGATGTCCTGGCTGTGTTACAAAATGTTCTTGCTCTGTTACAATTCAAAAGCTTTATTTTGCAACCTTGTGAGTAAAAGAAAGCTGTAAAGATATTAAGGATGCCCAGCATATATAAAGCAAGCTTAGGGATTTCAGAACATATTTCAGAAGTGGTAATTTACACACACACATCATTCCTTCCTCCAGCAGTCCTCATAACCTAGATAGACTTGTGTTATTTCATTCCCCACCTTTGAAGATCAGTGCATTGATTTATTTTTATTTAAAACTAAAATTTCTCAGTCAATCTTCCATAATAAAATTAAAAATAAGCACTGCAAAGTGCAGACCAAGGTACTCTTGGGAAATGTTCCTACGCCAGGCAGGCATCCGCATAGCAAGGAATCATTACCTTAAAGCAAATATTATTTGTTAAAGCCTTCAAACTGCAGCCTGTTCTCGCTACCAAGACCCATTCTCCCCCTCCTCTCTCAACACACCACTGCTCTCCAATATTTCCTCTGCCTCCTTCTCAAACAAATTTCCCAAATGTATTTCTTTTTTAAGATATATAAATAATGGATACAAGCAAAATTCTTATGTTCCACACTGAACTTTTCTTAATTTGAAGACTGAGTGCAGAAGTTTGCTCCACCCATATTTGTATCTCTTATGGGACGAAGTATAAAAGAGCCGAGTTTTCTTCTAATCTTTAAGGTGGTTGTGCATGAATATCTAATGTAGGCCTGGGACTTGAGCTCTTGGTCTGTGCATGATGTATTGATGTACAAGCATGCATTAGACAATTTTACAACTTAAAATATTTGCTGTATTTTTAAGTATGAACATACAAATTAGGAGTGGGAGGAAACCACTCAGCTCCTGGAATCTGCTCAGCTATTCAATAAGATGATGACTAACCTAGTTGTAACCTCAACACCCTGTTCCTACCTATCCTTTTCATAACCTTTCAACCCGTGGTTAACAACCTCAGCCTTAAATATTCAAAATACTCCACGTCCATTGCCCTTGGGCAACTGAGTTCCAAATAGTTGCAGCCTCACAAGTGAAAATAAATCATGTTATCTCTGTCTTAAATGGCGACCCCTGATTTTTAAACTCTGATCGTGTCCAGATTCTCCAGCGAGTGGAAACAGCCTCTACACAGCCACTATTTGAGCACTTGTCAGGATCTGGCTGGATTCAATGAAGTCCCCGGTCACTCTTCTAAACTCCAGCTGTTAGGAGTTTTGCCTGTCCAATCTTTTCTGCCCATTGGTACAAACGGGGAATTGCAGATGCAAGTTGACACAAAAAGACACAAAGTGTTGGATTAACTCCAGCACTATGTCTTTCCATTACCAACACATTTGCATTTTTTTGTTAAATAAAGAGACATATTCTCTTCACAGTACTCCCAATGTCTGATGGATTACCTATACGTCTGACTCGTAACCTCCATTCTAATTATAATAAACACTGACATGCTGTTTGCTTTCCTTATAACTTACTGCACCTGTGCCCTAACCTACTGTAACAAATGCACTAAGACACCCAGATTCCTCCACACCTCTTTATGTTTAGATGATAAGATTTTTTTAATTTTCCCTACCAAAATGGACAGTCTCCCATTTCCCATATACTATGCATTTGCAATATCTTTCTTTACTCTTGCACTTCACTGTGTCACCTTAACTTCACAGCTTAATATCCTAACTAACATCGTCATGCGCAAATTTAATAACTGCACTTTAGGGCCATGCACGTATCCCTGTAGCACAACACTTACATTTATGCCAACTCTATTAACCCTCCAACTACACCAAAAAAAATACACCTATTTCCCACACCAACCTTTGATGTTGCATGTTATCCATTTATACATTGCATATGTTATGCGTAAATTGATTCAATGTGATTTTGGTCAAATTGGAAGTTGGTGCTTGCAGTGAATTTGTAGGGCACCAAGGTCACACATCAATGTTTACCGCTTGCTGCACCAGGAGGCCTTGTGTCTTTAGGCATTTCATTCTCTAAACTTGCACATAGTAAAGAATTGTTACTGATAGTTTTCTCTCTTCTTCAGGTCTGGCTTGGGCAGGAATCTTTCTGCGGCGGCCCAAGTAGCTTTCAAACTGCGATCTGAATATGCAAGTGGACTAGGGGAAACATTTTATAAGGTAAAGAAGAAGCAAAAGTCTTTAAGGAGGCCCCAGCCGGAGAGTGCCTGAAGTGAGTCGCCAAACCCTGCAGACACTGTCAAAGGCTCTGCTAGCAATGCTGCTCAAGTGACATTAAAATGAAGTTCATAGCACTGAGCAGCAGGTTACATGATGCAATGGGCAAACTGACCAGCTGTGTCTGCTGAAACTGTGTTTTTAAGATGATACTGAATTGTGTGTAATTTATATTTTGTACAGTGGAGAATAAAACAGTTTTAGATTCAAATTAAAACAGATTTAAACATAGAAAGTATAAACTCTTTGTTACTGAAAAACAAGGGCACAGAAAATATCATGACAGTAGAATAAGTTCGTAGTTCCCTTTTACCTTTATGCCCTCGGACCTTATTGTGCCCCAGTATTGTCTGGGCGCTATCCGAACTGAACAATTGCCCAATCTTCCTTACAAATCCTCGCATAAGGCGAAATAGTTAATAGTTCTCCTCCAAAAATGTAATCCTGGATTCCTTCTGTAATCGCTTACCCTCCCACATTCTAGAATCTTTTATATCGTTTCCAAATCCATATTCATCATTCGCAGAAATTCTTGCTTGATTCTTTACTATTCTGTTTCAGCCACTATACAACGTACTATCAAAGTTAATAATAAACCCTTTGTGGCTGTAATATCAGTCTCCTCTCGCCATTCTCAACCCTTGTGCAGTCTTTGCCATGGCTGACGATGCCTTCCATCATGCTTCAGCTGAATGTGTCTGCAGTCACCTGGTTCCACTCTTATCTATCGCTCCCTCCTATTTCCCAATCCATTCAATCTGCTCCGTACTGTGGCATAATCCAGCATCATCTCACCACTACTTTTTCCAACCTGCCCACCTACTCTTCTCCCAAATTACAATCCCACATCCAGTAATGGATGAACAGAGATCTCCTCTGATCAAATGTAAAGTAAACAAAGTAATTACCATCAATACCTCCAGTAGTTGTAAACCCTCATCTCTGGCTGAACCAGATTGGGCTCAATCTTTGTGTCACATTTGATCTTTGGGCTACATATCCAAACTATCAAAGATTATCTATGACCATCTCAATAGTATCGTCTGTTAAAATCCTTACCCATATCTTTGTTACCTTAGTCCTTGAGTATTCCAACACATGCCTTTCTAGCTTCCCTCAGTTTTTGATCTTGTCCAAGACAATATCATCTCAAAGGTACACATAAAAGCTGGAGAAACTCAGCGGGTGCAGCAGCATCTATACCTTCAGACTGAAGAAGGGTTTCGGCCCAAAACGTTGCATATTTCCTTCGCTCCATAGATGCTGCTGCACCCGCTGAGTTTCTCCAGCTTTTTTGTGTACCTTCGATTTTCCAGCATCTGCAGTTCCTTCTTAAACACAATATCATCTCAATCCTGTTCACCCACCACTGGTCTTCATTGGCACATATTCCTCGTTCACTCGTTGACAACCATAGTTTTAATCTCTGGAGTTTCCTCCCTTAATCCTCTCCACCGCTTCTCTTTTAATTAATTCCTTAAAATCTACCTATTGTTACCTACCCTAGATTGCATCGCTAGTCTAATTGGATATCTGCTATATTTTGATACATTAATTGTGCTATATAAATGAACTATAATCCTCCGAAATTTCTACCACCTCCAATGTGATCCTACCACTAGCCAGTTTCCCATCTCCAACCCTTTCCGCAGAGACCATTCCCTCTGCAACTCTCTGGTTAATTCATCCCTTCCAACCCAAACCACCCCCTCTCCAGATACCTTCCCTGGCATCACCTGTCACTATACCTCCTCCCTCGACTCTGTCCAGGGACCACGACAGTCCTTTCAGGTTAGGCAGAGATTCACTTGCACCTCCTCCAACCTTATCTACTGTATCCGTTCAAGATGTGGACTCTTATACATCGGCGAGACCAAACGTAGACTGGGCGATCGTTTTGCGGAACACCGGATCTCCCGGTTGCTGGACACTTTAAGATGGCAAAGTATTATGTTTGTCCACTTGTTAACAGTTTTGATTTCTGCATGTTTGTTAACAACTTGGTGCATAGCTTTCTGTTTTGCACCTGAGGTGATGACGACTTCCCCACAAGGAGCTACTGGTGATGGACTTCCCTGTTTCTCAGCCCCACTAAACGAGGCTTGATTTAATACATCCTACAGCAGGTTGAAGTTCCTTTAACCAGACCAAAAAAACAGGCGAAAGATGAACCTACACGTGAAATTTTGCCAATCACATTTATTTAGTTGTAGTCAGGGTGCAATGAAAATCTGCAAACAAAATTGTTTTAGGAATTACAGCACCAGAGGGGATGGGCGAAAGGTTGTGTGGTTGTTTTGTTTTTTTATCAACATTTATAGTTGTCATTTTACATACAATAAACAGTGTCTTCAATTTTTATTTGTTGCTGTTTTTATTGACGCCAAAATAAATGTAATTGATGCATTTGTTGTCAGAGCATAAAAGAACCTGCTGATTGTTTGATCTATTTCAGTTGTAGGCCAGTTTTAAGTGATGGATTTTCATAGATCTAGTCTTTTATGACAGACACTAAAGTTTTCCTCGGCTACACTCTCTGATGTTATATACATTATATATTTTTAAAGCCGTCAGGTTAATATTGCAACTCATTAAAAACAAAGAAAGGCATATTAATCTTCAGATTTTAATTACAGGCTATTTCCAAACGTCATCCAGTTGAGAGGTGGATTTTTTTGCTCTTTGAGGTAGATTATAAATTTAATTTAAAGAAACTTAGTTGTGCCCTTATTTCGTTTCATTATTAAGCAATGAGATTATGAAACCTCTCATTATCCCCTGGGTTTAAGTCAATCCTTGCCGAATCCTCTCGTTTTGTTGTGCAGCCTTTTTGTTCGGTGAGTCCCTGCCTGTCACTTCATTAACCCCGAGTCCTCTTCAAGGCGGGTCGGATTTGCCAGGCCCTTTCACACGCCAACAAGCAAAGATAAACAGCCGACTTTCTGCAAATAAACAAATACAAATAAAATATATATGGCAAACTTCGTGAATTAATCAGCTCCCTGCACTCTGCCCCAACTCCACCCTCAACTCTCACTTCGCCCGTGGAGCGCTGCAGGAGTCCGCCTGCGCCGATGTAAACACAGACCCTTTCACCGTCTCTCCTGGCAAAAGAATTGGGGCATCTCCCCAATGAATTGTACACGTGGATTCTGTAGTTTGCAAAAATATTTGAAAAAGTCCAAAGTAAACTACCCGGGTTAGACTATTTAAAAAAATATTTCTAGATGTCATTATCAACGCTTCCATTTGAGACCAATTTTTATTCAGTATAACATCAAAGCCGCCATCAGTATATTGAAATTACCGCTGAAAATTGGCTGTTGAGAAGACATAATTAGAAAAATTAACATACGGAGCTCTGCTACATAATTCACGCGGGGTCTGGGCTGGACGTAGCAGGGACTGTGGCCGGGTTATAGATTCTGTACAAAATAGACACAAATTGGTGGAGTAACTCAGCGGGTTCAACAGCATCTCAGGAGAAAAGGGATAGTGACGTTAGGGTCGAGACCCTTCTTCAGATTGATTCTTCAGATAGATTTTGTGCTCCTATCGCGAACTTGAAGCTCCTGCCTTGGAGAGAGAGAGAGAGAGAGTGTGTGTGTGTGTGTATGGTGAGGATCTGCCGATAAGATCTCAAGGCCAAGGCGGGAGAAATCAGCCTCTTGTCTAGATTATTGTCTTCGCTGAAGCCTTGGCAGAGACAAGGAAGATGTTTGAGGTTTGTAGGGCGAATAGAATCGGCAGAAGATTTCCACCACACGGGGTTGAATGAAGCAAACTAGATGTCAATAGCTAACACTGGACAAATGCTTCAGTCTCCGATGAGAGAGGACCGTGAGTATGGGAGTCATAGAACTACACAGAAACAGGCCCAACTAGTCCACGCCGTGTGTGAAGCGAGACCGAGGGAGTTCACCATTGTAGCCCCCTTGAGTAGACCGTGTCTCCGCACCTCCTCCCCACGGCGGACATTTCTTCATATGAATGACCTTTTTGAAACACAGTTGCTTTCCTCCCGGTCCCATTTCTTTCCGTTCCAGTAAACTGTAACTTTTCCTGGGCCACAACTGACTTCCCGACATTTCACCGGCCCAACAAAGATCACTTTTTGCATATCTTTCATTCATATTTACCGTCAATATCTCTCTATTCCCTCTCCCGACACTCAGTCTGAAGAAGGGTCTCGACCCGAAACGTCGCCTATTCCTTTTCTCCAGAGATGCTGCCTGACCCGCTGAGTTACTCCAGCGTGTTGTGCTTATCTTCGGTTAAAGCCAGCATCAACAGTTCCTTCATTCACAAAGATGTACAGCACCACTCGGGGTCACGCAGGAGGCCCTTCCGCCCACTGTATCCATGTCTGCCAATGAAGGAGCAGTTTCTTAACCCCACGGCTGAGCCTGGTCTTGGACCGAGCAGGTGTTCCAACAAGTACGTTATAATTAACTACATTTCTCCGCACATGACATCCTCCTAAATCTCCCCTTTGTTGCGATTACAACCTTCCAGTAACACCCTGACCTGAAATGAGCGGGCGCTTTCTCTGTGATTCCACCTTATCCCATTCTCTCTACATCGGCCAGAAAACTCACTTCGGTCTCCCCACTATCTGAAGAGAGTCGCACTCTGTTCCTCTATATGTCTCAGTATCCTGACAAGGTATTTAATGTCCCAAGCCTACTTTGCCCTTCTCAAACGACACGTGTGCGGATCAGCCTCGCTTCGCCACTGGAGACACAAGAAACTGCAGATGCTGGAATCCTGAGCAAAAAAACCCCAAAGTGCGAGAGAAACTCAGCAGGTCAGGCAGCATCTGTGGAGGGAATGGACAGACGACGGCAGGGCCCTTCTTCAGACTGATGTGTCCAGACCACCAAACTGGGTGTGAACTTTAAGTATCTGCGGCATAAGTACTTAGGAGCCACCATTGCTGCATTATGTGGGGTCGGTATCTGTGAGGGTGGGAGGGGAGACTGAAGAAAGGTCCAGACCCGTAGCGCCACGCATCCATGTTCTCCAGAAATGCTGCCTGACGCATTTCAGCATTTTGTATCCTTTTGTGTAAAGCAGCATATGCAGTTCCTTGCTTCTACTCTTTTGGGGGGGGGGGGGGGGGGGGGGGGGTGGTACTAATTCCATGCCTGGTCAAAGTTAAACATACCCCCACCGTTTAAATAAACAATTAAATTGTGAATAGGTGGATTGGGGAGAGTTGTTCCTTAAACATCAGGTCCAAGTAGCACTAAGTCCAAGATGCTGCATCCTCTTTGCGACAATATTCAAAAATTGATTCTCACTCCTGATATGTCATTCTTGTCTTCACTGGTGGTAAATCGCTGCTCTGAGTTGCATTCGGCACTGACACGTTCGGATTAGTAGCTTCCTATTGTCCTACACATTCTACTGTTAATGGTGTTTGTATAATCTTATTGCTCATCAGCGATGATCAAGCCACCTAACTAAAAAAAGGCATATTATTTTAAAGTATGGATTTGAAAAACCGAGGTCCATTTTAATGCTTAATGTCTTCTGACGTTCATCAGAAAGGGGGATTTTCATATCAGTAATTTGTATCTGGAGCAGAAATCAAAGAGATCGGTCATTTAAAAAAAAAATCTGAAGTAGTAAAAAATATTGAAGCTGCAACTTTTAAAATTATGTTTATTTTACACATTCTATCCCCCCACGACTTTAAAATTAGAAATCTAGAAGCTGAAAAGGATTATGCTGTTAAATAAGGATGTCCGTCAAAAAACCCTCCCTGTGTCTCTCTCGCTTTAGTGATGGTGTCGACTTAATCATTGTAATCGGGCGAACAGGGCGAGGATGGGAATTTCAGCCGACTGAAGAAGGGTATAATTGAGTCGTTTCAGTCTGCCGTAATTTTAGTCACAGTAGTTCAAATGTGAGCCTCCGCTTTGTATCGGGTCACAGGCGGTTCTGTTGCAACCACTGTAAACAAACACGATGCAGGTACGTGTACACCTCACGGGCTCATTCATATCGGTGACATAAATTGCTGCTCGAGTTCCTGAGTGACATTTTACTGGATACGTTTCTACACAAACTGCGCTTAAAGTCTGAAAAATCCGAAATCACACCAGTCTGGATTTTATACCCGCCGACGTTGACAGTTGAGAGACGTAATCACATCGCATAATGTACAGAAATATTTTTTAAACCGAGTGATCAGAAGCAATTTATTCGTTCGCGGGATAAGTAAGTCACTGCACCACCGCTGCTTATTGTCCAATTGGCCACTGAACGGCGAGGTCGCTGGGTCAATTTACAGGGCATTGGGGTGTCGCGCCCAGACCAGACCCTGAAGGACATCGGTGAATGTGTTCGTAAGAAAATTAAGTAGTTCCATGTTCACTATCATTGATATTAGGTTTTTAAGCCAAATGATTTAATTAATTAAAATTAATTTCCCCAACGTGTGTGTTGACACCGGGGCTCGTGTACAGGGACCAACAAGTCCCCTTATCTGCTCCATTATATTGAACTCTATATTATTTACTGTAGAATAAGAACCAGCTTACTGCCTTTACATAAATTTCGTACAAAAGCCAGAGTCGCCAAAATGTGGGGAGGAAGTTAAGGAGCAGCCTGTGTCACGACAATTAAACTCTGAAGTATTCCGTTGAAAAAAATCAACGTTCTGGTTGGTTTACATTCTGCCTCTCGCCACTGGTAAATCAAATCCTTCGAAATTTTCAGATATAAAATACAGTAGGTGCTGATTTTTTTTTTTACACCGACCCTTCTTCATTTGGCGACAAATCAAGGCTTTGAAGAAATCGCCTTAATTATGGTTTTTGGTTCAATATGCCCGTCAAACTCACCAGTGGAAAAGCCTGGAGTCAAACGTCTCGTCTACAGTGATGTACAGTGGGTACATTGGAGGAACGTCAATAATGTTATTGGTTTACAAAACACGTTCTCCCCATAATTGTAACTATTTGGAAAGAAAAGAGTGCCCTTTGTAAAATTCTGAATTTCCAAAGTCTGTTAATTTATCGTTTGAAATAAAAAAAACTCTTTCGGGGCATGTTTCAGGATGGATAGCGAAGCAGTTCATCAAATAGATTATTATGTTAAAATTAAATGGAATTTCCTGTCACATTCTGTATCTAATACATTTTCAATATTGGGCAAGCTCGTGGTTCTGTGGTACTTTACACACTTTCTATAGTATCTTGGTGTCCAAATGTTGTGACAAATTGCAAGTAATGTCCTGATCTTTGTTAATCTGTTATTTAAAAACACAGAACCACAATTTTATAGACTTTTTCTGATCTATAAAATATCAAATAAAGGCGACATGGGTTCACTAGGTACAAACACACACGCACACAGACTCACAGACATACAGACACAGAGAACCACGCAGAGACACACACGCACACAGATACAGACATACACATACATAAATACACATACTGACACATAAATACAGACACACACGCGCACACACAGAGGCACACACAGAGATACCCACACTAACACACAAATACAGACACACACATAAACACACACACGCCAACACAAATACCGACACACTCACACACACATAGACACACACTAACACACAAACACACACACACACACTCACACACATAGACACACACACTAACACACAAATACACACACACATAAACACACGCACACACTAACACACAAATACAGACACGCACACACACACACCTATACGAGTACGCACACACAATTAAACATAGTCCACTGGGCAAGTAATATTGATGAAGCCAGTGTCGAAATTACTTACACCAAAAACAAGAAAGTTTATTTGAATGAGATGGTCAGAAACTCTCAGATTGTCCCAAAAGCAATCTGTTTCTCGGCGCATTCAGCCAGGGTGATTTACCACACATCATTCGCTTTGTGACTCGGATGATCCCATCGAGTTTTACCACCATTACTGCTGATCTCGACTTGCTACAAATATTCCCTCTGCTTCCCACCGTTGTTTCCGTCTGACCTCTGGAGCAGCGAAAACCTTTACATAAAGACAAGCTCCAGTCTAAGTGAAGATCGCGGCTTCTCTCAAATTCAGCTGTCTTTAAATCAACAGGCAAAATCCAACTATTAATTGTCAGAAATTGACCAAACCTCATAATCAACATTTACAACGAACACTCTAAACCATCTGATAATAATGTAATGTTTAAATGAAAGGCGGGATAATAGTATTCGTCCAGCCATCAAATGTTGTCCCGCAAACTCGCACTTGACTGCCTCAATGTGATTCAGGTCGTTGGCCTTGCAAACCTGGACTACAAATGAGGAGGGGAATTATGATATTACTTGTGGTTGTGGTGGTGTGGTTGTTCTGCTGTATCCAGAACTCTTCAGAACGCTGCCTTCCCTTTCCCCAGTTACATCCCAACCCGGGGTTAGACAAATCTCCTCACAACCCCATTGCCCGTATCCGCTCACGATTAACTGAGTATTGACAGCAAAAAGTGTATCTGCCCATCTTGCTGTTCAGAAGGGCCAAAACGTGGCGAACAAATTGCCATGGGATGAAAGTGTAAAATAGTTGGTCAGACACCCATCTTGGGGGCTCCTGACACGGGAGACGTGGCCCCGAGCTGCGACCTAGTCCACGACACACTTTATTCTTCAACATCTGAATTTCTAACCATGGAAACCGACAATTTAAAGGTTTCTAGAATTTAAAAAAAACGTTTAAGTTCTGCTAGTAAACTTTTTTTTAATAAATAAGAGCGAATCCTTTATTGACTGAAATATAATTTTAAAAAAATGGAGCCATGTTGAGCATTCTTTGAATATATTACAAATGACAGATGCAAACAGAAATAGAAGATATTTAAACATCTATTGGGAAATTGCCTGAAAGGAAATGTATCGGCGTTGAAATCCTCCATTGACAAACTATCGGTATAAAAAAATAACGTTTCCAAACTCTTGAAACAGAATATCAGACATTGAATCTCGGCCTCTGGTTCTTCCATTGATGCTGCATTCAGTTCCGATTAAATGGAATACTGACGTGACTGACGCATAGCTGACAGCTACAGGAATTCACATTTAAGCACACCGCTCGAAAGGACAGTCGCTCCATTTAAACAGCAATCAAACTTTTTGTAACAATCATTGTACGGCCTGTTGCGAGACGTGCTGTAAAAATGATACAATTAGAGCTGTAAATATTTTAAAATCTGTCATTGAAATGGAGGAGTGTCACTAAAATAGGAATCTAAAAAATATAAGTCCTGAGACAACGTAGATAAGGGTGTAGATAGAAATGGATTGAATTTTAGAATCGTTCCACGCAAAACCTCGCAATGATGACTTGTTGAGTTTAGGTACAAGAAACCGAACTGTT
Organism: Amblyraja radiata; assembly: GCF_010909765.2. Taxonomy (NCBI): domain Eukaryota; kingdom Metazoa; phylum Chordata; class Chondrichthyes; order Rajiformes; family Rajidae; genus Amblyraja; species Amblyraja radiata. Next base: position 14,884,200 of record NC_045987.1, on the reverse strand, counting down.
GGGTTCTGGATTGGGGGGTTTTTTCCCTCTCTCTCTCTCTCTCTCTGTCCGAATGCAGATCCTTTATTTCTTTGTTTCCCGCTGAGGGCGCCGGGGACGCCAGGATCCGCTCTCCATCTGTCTGGCTCCCGAATCCGGGGCGCCGCTCCCCGGCTGCCGCCGTAACAGCTGCCGCTCCAGCCTCAGCGCTGTGTTCAATAAATAATCATATCTGTACTACTCGGCGATGTGTTGGGGGGTTAGCGCTGGGAAACGGGGGGGGGGGGGGGGGGGGGGGGGGGGGGAAGGGCTAGTCATCTCTCCGTCTTCAATCCACACCCCACAGAAAATCTAAAAATACAACAAGAAACTACAAAATGTGCCACCGATAAAACAATACACTCACGTGGTATTTACACTATAGTACACAGCGTTTGTCGACCGTCATAACTTACGTTTAAAATAAATAAATTGTACAATTTAAATGCTTAATAGCAACAAAAAGTATTTTAAATAGTGCAACGTCACCAATTACTCTTTTCATTACATGAAGTTGATTTCCGTTTTGTAAAAAACTATAAATTTTTAAATGAAAAATAATAAACTATAGATGTCGAGGATGAATTAAAACATTTTTTTTTAAATTAAGACTATGTTTCACAGTTAAAAACCTCTCACTTTTTACACAAAAAAGTTTGAAAGTAAGGACCATAAATACAGTAGAATACAATCTTTCTTAAAAATTGTTTGACTTTTGTTTTAAATACTGAAGCTTTTTTTTTTAAATTTAAGTTTGATTTCAGTTTTCGCTTCCACGTAAGTCCGAGCGGGGGCCGGAGCGCCTCACCGAGGCTGCGGCGGCCGGGGAAGGACGCCCGCGAGGCCGGGCAGGGACGGAGGTTGTTCACCCCCCGCTGCCAGTCCGTGGATGAGCACTCGGGGGACGATGGGCCGCTGGATGACGGGGTGCGGGGCGGCGGGACCCCGGTACATGTACATGGCAGTCGGGTCCAGGTTAGAGACCATGTTGGGGTGGTAGAAATAAGGTGATGGGAACATGCGCTGCAAAGCTGAGTAGTTGCCGGCCTCGGCCAAGAGTTCCAGCCCCACCGCCGTTTGCCTCTTCCACTTCGTCCTGTTGGGGAAGGGAACAGCGTTAATTGTACATGCGTGGCTGAATCGGGGTTAACACCCGTGTATTCTTTACAAGGCTAAGAACCAAACTCTAGATTGATCTCCAGGCTCGCTCTACAGATTGTTCGGCCTCGGCCGGGTGAGACGGCCTGGATCACAAGCAGGTTAGTATTGCCGGACACCCGGGCGATGTTCCCGGCAGCGGGCAGTGGGACCGACCGTTCAGGAGGTAACTAATGAGCCTAATCTTTGCGCTTGTGTCGTGAAACCACGACCGTACAACTTGTGAGTCTTTATAAACATTGTGTATTAAAACATCTTGCTCAAGGGGTGAATAAAAGCTCGATGTGTGCGTGTTATGTCTCAATTAGAATCAGAAGCAGCTGGATTTTAACTCCAGAGTCTTGCATTTTTCCCGCTCCGCGCTGGACAGAGACTGCAAGTGACTCCATAAACTTTGACAATATTGACTGAACTAATTCCCACAAACTTCCAGTCCTGGGATGAGTGGGATCCAGGAACAGGGGACGGGAGAAACATCGGGTCTGAAGCCCAACTTCAAACCCAATCCTCCAGAAGGAGGATGTTGTCCCTTGAGATGAAGGTCTCTCTCACCTTCACTGTTGTTTAAATATTTTCTTTAATTTCTTTCAGTTTCTTAATTTCAGGTTCAGGGTGCTTGATGGCATAACGGAAGTTGTATTTCTTTTCAGTCCAGAATCATAATGAAATGGAAGAGTGAACTTCATGATAGACAGGTGGCTGGGGGGCGGGGGGGGGGGGGGGGGGAGATGTTTACTTGATAAAAAGTTTGGTTTTCTTCCTTGTAATGTGCTGTAATGTCCCAGAAAGAGAGATTTGCTGTTTAAAGGCGGGATAGAAGAGAATGTGCCATTCGGACATCCGACCGAGGATTCAGACCCCGTCACAAATCAATGGGATGATTATCTTTTAATTATGTTCCACTTCACACTCTTCTACAATCCAGAATAGCGGCTCCGAGGGTGAATATCGGGCCTGGGAGCTGATTGGGACAGAATTTATACCGAACATTTCTCCTTCTCCCACGGGACTAGACAAAGTTTGAGAAAAGCTCGCTCTCAATTTATCTCGGTATCACCAGAAAGTGTTAGGTTAGTATTGCGCGCCGGACCCTCAACCGAACTATGCCCACTGCCCGGATACCAGGGGACACTGAACGAATCTAGGGAGCACGGCACGAACATTTGTTTGGAGCAGTTACTGCCAATATTACAGGCGGGGAGAGCGAGAGTCAAGATATTCGAGGCACCCCTTGCATCGAACAATCCCCAAAGAGCCCTCTTTAAGGGAAGTCTGTGTTTGGGGTGTGGATGTGTGTGTGTGTGTGTGTGGGTGGGCGTGTGGGGGTGGGGGTGTGTGTGTGTGGGTGGGGGGGGGGGGGGTGACAGGGATCGATTAAGTTAGGGGGATCAGAGATCGCCGCTTTTCCCTGCACCAAATCTGTTCCATCAAATTACAAATCTCGGATCTGATCACTGTAACGGGCCGTTCATCCACTGCAAACGGAGCAAGTGAGACCTGGGAATTAGTGCAAGAGCTGATCTCTGCAATAATGTAAAATTAGGAACTTTATACAAAACTGCAATTCGAATTCACACCCAGAGTCCCACGAATAAATGATCTGAGCGTGAAGGCTCGGGGCGGGAAGATGGTTTTGTGAGCACATCAGATTTTTGCAGGTTGTATCTCCATAAACTGTGGCTTTTAACTATGGCTATGGCTGATCACGAAATGTATCTTGAAATTGTTGATTTTAGACAATCCGAGAGAACCACAAAGCATCTGAACGTGGCTAAGACATTAATGAAACGCTGTGAATAGGGAGAGTTATTTGCTTTACTATCTCACAATCTAGGCTTACTGTGTGTGCAAAGCACAAATTCTGCAGTAACTCAGCTGAGCATTCCGCTTAGTTCCTCTAGCATTTTGTGTTTTGCTCAAGATCCCAGCATCTTTACTTTCTTGTGTTTCCTTAATTGTTCCGGTTTTATTTCTTATGAACCTATAATTGTGCGTGCGTATGGTGTGATGTGTGTACACAACATACACATACGATCAGCCACCCACACGTTGGCATTTGCCCGTCTGAGTTATAAATAGCGCAGGGACTACTGTGTGTAAACTCTCTCTGAAGTATGGCCCACCCCTGGCAGAATTCTCTGCCTCGGTTAGTTTGACAGCTTTATGTAACTTCGCCTCGGGTTGCTTATCTTTGGGTTATATCTTATCAGCAGACGGGTTTCATCATCTCCTCTGCTGGCCCTACTTTCGAGACTTGTTTGAATGATGTTCAGTGGTAATTGCAGCTCCTAGTGTGGATAACCCCCGGACCAACACTTGCCTGAATCCATTGCTCCCTTTCCGATGGGACTAAACCAAAGTGATTGTTTAAGTATGCAAGAAGGAACTGCAGATACTGGTAGATCGAAGGTACACAAAAATGCTGGAGAAACTCAGCGGGTGCAGCAGCTCCATAGATGCTGCTGCACCCGCTGAGTTTCTCCAGCATTTTTGTGTACCTTTGATTGTTTAAGCATCGCGGTTTGTGAATCCTGACTAAGTCTTTAATACCCAAACTGGACGACAAATTCGGCTTGATAATTGTTGCTTAAGTGTAGGTTCCCAGTTTAGGTACATACGTGCTACGAACTCTGGGCGGTGGGGGGGGGGGGGGGGGGGGGGGGGGGGGCGTTTGGGGGAGTCAGTAACAGGTGTCTGCTAATCCTAAAGCAAACTCGCGTGATTAAAAAAGCTGCTATTTCTAATTATTTTCTGAACTGTGTAGGTGTTAACAGGATGATAAGAAATTGGATATTGCAACGTGCTGTACCTACATTAAGACCCGACAGTTCAATCATTGATTATTCTTTCATCTCAGGAAGACGACCTTATATTTGGATCAGATTGAACAAATTTAACTCAGCTGAAGGCAGATAACGCAGGGACGGGCCACGCTTCTAGATACGTAGCAATAAAAATCGCACCACATGAAATCCAACGAAATCTCCTCTGCATTGGGGTTGGTTGCAGGGACACACTGCTGGGAGAGAGGAACCTGCCCAGTGCTCGTGCATGCAGATGTTGACGGGACGGGGCAGATGTTGACGGGACGGGGCAGGTTGAGTTGAGGTACTCATTCTGTTTGTGTTCCAATTCCACCCTTAGGACCAGTTTCCCAGATACTTTGGATTGAGCGGATTCTTAGTTTTGACTTTAAAACAATATTATCTCCGGATTATTTATTTAAATTTATTTTGGGCGGATTCCTCCCCCACGTACTAACTCATGGGGCATCTGCAATTTCGCAACTATCTGCAGTGGGTTACAGGTGAAGTGATGTTCTCGCTTTTCCAACTCTGCGCCTCGCGTTATCTCGAGACAGCAATGCTGACCTTGTTCGTTGTATACAGTTAAGGGTAGCTTACTATTCGATTGATTCTGACCTTACAAACCTCCTATTAATACATGCATAGAGATAGAGTTTTCACCTTGTTAAACCCAGAATTCATGCGAGTTAGATTATTTCGGTTCTGTTTGTGTTCCAGGTGTGTGGTTTGGTTCATGCTCAGGGTTTTGAATGCAGTTCCATCCAGTGACTGGCCCCAGGCGCTAGAACTATCACTGCGCGGGTGGGATTGTTGACCCAATGGCCCTCAGACAAAGTCCTTAATAGCCGCCGGTGCCCAAGAAATGGTTCACACTTTCCTCGCCCCACCTCATAATAAATAGTAACCTTATGGCAACATCAAGCCGCCCCCCCCCCCTCCCCCCGCCCCCTTTCTTCCCTACCACTTTCTCTCCAGTCCTGAGACACTAAGTTGCCAACCCTGAGTCCGACTTGTTGATCAGACTGAAGAAGGGTTAAGGCCCGAAACGACGCCTATTTCCTTCGCTCCATAGATGCTGCCTCACCCGCTGAGTTTCTCCAGCTTTTTTGTCTACCTTCGATTTTCCAGCATCTGCTGTTCCTTCTTAAACTCTCAATGAAACTGCTGCGATTTATACTCGCCCCTGCAACTTCCTGACTCGTTTTTGACTTTCTCTTTGAGGGTCGTTCCCCAGGCCCAGATTGTGATCTGCCTGATCTGGGGGTTGGCGAATGGTTGGGAACAGCACTAGTCCCGTTTCACATTCGGCTGAATGGGCTGATTTTCAACCCTATAACAGCGGCATCCCAATTAAATACCCCCCGGTGTGTGATAATTTCCCACTCGCGGGCTTTGTGCGCGATAGTTGTGGTTGTGTGTGTGGCTCACCTCCTGTTCTGGTACCAGGTTTTGACCTGGGTGTCCGTCAGGTTCAGCGAAGCCGCCAGTTCCATCCTGTCCTGGACACTCAGATACTTTTGCCGCTCGAAGCTCCTCTCCAGCTGGGCGAGTTGGTGGTCTGTGAAGGCGGTGCGGGCTTTCCGCGGCTTCTTCAAGCGCACAGGCGGGCTCTCTCTGCTGCTCGAAATCTCTCTCTCCGCCTCCTCCTTGACTGAACACGGGAAAACGGACGGACAGTTACAGAGAACAGTTCAGACCCAGCGCTAACATTGCCAACAGCCAACCGTACCCCCCCCCCCCCCCCCCCCCCCCCCCCCCCCCCCCCCCCCCCCCCCCCCCCCCCCGCCACCGGCTCTTGCCATTGCAGACTCCCCGTTTGTGATCGGGAGAACTTGGGAAAGTTTCGCCTCTCCTCGGGGACTCTGCTCACACACAATCTACACATGGTGATGTCCTCAAACGTTGATCATCGCCAGCAACGATAATAACTCTTGGTCGGAAGCTGGAGATTGTCAGCTTCCCTTAAAGTGAGTGCACATTCTTGGCCACTTCCCATGCATTGAGAAGCCCAGGGTTACACGGTCAGTTCTGGATTCACAGCGGGGAATCTGGTTAATTCTGGGAACACGGATATCAGGCCGGCACTCCATCCCAGCGGTGGCGTGGACTTGCTCCCATTATCCCCACCCGAGTTTAGAATTACTGGACACTACTCGCCATCTGACTGTGTCTCAATCTCTCCCCCACTCGCTCCAGTAAGTTGCAACCCCCGTTAGAAGCTATGTTTCCGTCTGTTATTGTGAGATTGGCACATTCATTTCAAGGCTGTCTGAGTGGAGCGCCACTCGGACGCTGACGCTGGCCATTGAGGAAGCTGAAGTTGTGGTGTGCCGGCAGGTTAGATGTAAAGGACACATCCAGTCGGTCTTTGTTTGCGTTTACCGTGTGGTGGTGGTTGTTCAGCGAGAAGGGAGGAGAGGGCAGAAAGGAGAGACATTCAGAGAACTAATTCCACGGGCCAGGAAGGAAATAATCCATTTAATTGAGTCACCAGGGAAGACTCAAACAGCAAGTCGGCCGATTAGAGACTCATTCTTTGAACTACCCTTTAAAAAAAAAGAACTGATCACAGGATTACCGAGCGAATTTACACCGATCGCTTGAAGCTGACTGCGCCGATTAGCCATAGAAAAGTGGGGGATTCCGTACATTTAACTCGTGTTTTACAAATTAAATCGCTCCCGTCCCTTCAGAAACTAGCAAAGCCGATTAACAACAGAATCCTTCGAAATAAAACTGATCATAGGATTATCTCGCAAATTAAAGTGAAACCTAAACGGGTCGGCGAGGCGACCACAATAATGTGAAGGGTGGTGTACAGGGGCGACCTGAACTGCAACATATTCCGCCTAAATCCCAGCTCGGTTTTTCAGCTGACAGCGAGCGAGCGATTTGCCGCCGCTTCATCCTTCACAGACTCTACGGCTAGAAGTACGTTTACATGGCGTACTTAGACTTTAGCTGCCTCCAAACATACAAACAAACACAGACTGACACAAATATTTCTCCCCTTAAACTGAGCATGGAGCCCAACACAACACGTTTCCTGCGCTAACTGCGCACAGATCTAACAGCCAAAGTTACACACACACACACACACACACACACACACACACACACACACACACACACACACACACACACACACACACACACACACACACACACACACACACACACACACACACACACACACACACCGGTGCACAGAAAGAGGGGAGCCGATGCAATAATCATCAGTCAACGTGTTTTCAGTCGGTTAAACGTACGTGAGAAGAACACTTTCCGTGGTACAAATGCCAGACCACACCAGGCAAAAAAATGTGGGGTTAAAGTAACAGCCTCTTAAAACTTCAAATTACTTCTATTGATTTCACCAAAGCAAGCGCCGCTCCAGTGCCTGAATCTGAAGGTTCCAGTTACGGGATTAGTTGCAATATTTCGGTTTAACGACCACGAATAACAAGGAGAGGAACCGGCGATTATCTTCCAGAAAAATAAAAGTTTTATTGTCTGTGAACATGCAAATATGTTCAGGTGCCAATAAATGCACTGTATTTATTTTATTAATGTACCAGAACTCAAAAATAAAAGGGTTTTATTAAATTATTGAAAAATAAAATTACACTGCCATTCATTTTTTTCTTTCCAATGCTTCAGCCCACTGGTACCAACACGGCGAGTGAATATGTGTGGGCGCCACTTCAGCCGCCGTCAGCTCAGTGAAAACTGCAAGTTACCCCGAGCCAGGCGCCGGGAAACATTTCGTTTCAGCGTGGCGCGGCAACGACGGCCAGACGATTGGTGTTCCCATTTATTTGAGTCCAAAGAGTCCCCTTTTTTTTAGAATTTTCAAAATACCTGGATTATTATCATTTTTTCATCTTTTTAAAATAATTTAAAAAAAACAAGAAAAAACCGAAACCAGGTGAAATATTGTAAGTTTTGGTCTAAGTAAATATAAATGTAATACTACAATTTGAAGGTTTAATTCCTGAATTTGATTTTTTTTTTAAAAAGACAACAAACTTCAATCAAAGTTTAGACTGGAGCTCCCCGACTTTAAAGATCGATGATAGAAAATCGGCTCACATTTGAAAGCAGGGCTCGAAACTAAATCTGCAGCCGCAGAAACGAAGTTATAGTTTCTCGCGAACAGCCACATTTCCCCCCTGTTGTTAAGACTGGCCTTGGGAAGTTTTCCGTTTCCTCGTCGTTCTGTTTGAATCATATCACAATGAGTCCTGATCCAGTGTAACCCACTGGTCTGGAATGATTCTTTTGATTCATGTTAAGCTGAGCCAACGTTGACAGGTTATCGTTTCAGTCCGACATTCGCTTATTTTGGTCTCTCAGCTGATTGAAAGCCACTGATGCAGTTTAACGTCTCTCGCGCTGAGAGCCTCACGCTCAATATTCACTATTTTTTTTAAAGTTTGCTACTTTTCATAACTCTCTCTCTCACACACACGGGCACATTTTTATTTATTAATGCCGGGTTTGCAAGAAACTCATTCATCTCAGCTCTGATGAATGAGTTCTGACTGTGCCAGCTATCGCTCAAGCCCCCTCGTACCACACACCTCGCAGACACCAGTCTGTCTCACTCCTTCTGACCTTATCCCCTTTTCCGCTTTATACTACATCTGCTCACTTCCCACTCGTAAGATTTTAACATGGGAAATATTGCTTAAAAAAAATCCGAAGCACGCAAAGCACAACATCCACCTTTAGAACCACTCTCATGTTAAAAAAAAAGACAAGGTATGTATTTTAAATAACTTTTAGATCCCTGGCCTCCCCTTAGTGGTCACGGGACCCCGAACATTCAGTGTCGGGCTAATGGAATTTGTCGTTTCTTTGACTGAACGATAGATACAAAATGCTGAAGTAACTCTGCGGGACAGGCAGCACCTCTGGAGAGAAGGAAGGGGGTGAAGTTTCGGGTCGAGACCCTTCTTCAGACAGTTGATCCAGTTCAAAACAAATAGGCGAAGATTAACTTCGTTAATACAATCTCGCAGAAAAGCAACATTTTAAGGACACGTTTAAAATCTTCCCGTTATATTAAAATCTGCCGCCCTCGTTTTACATTCTTCGGGAAACGGCACCTTGATGAACATACTATATTTAAATGTAGACAAAGATGCTGGAGAAACTCAGCGGGTGCAGCAGCATCTATGGAGCGAAGGAAATAGGCAACGTTTCGGGCCTCGGCCCGAAACGTTGCCTATTTCCTTCGCTCCATAGATGCTGCTGCACCCGCTGAGTTTCTCCAGCATCTTTGTGTACCTTCGATTTTCCAGCATCTGCAGTTCCTTCTTAAATACTATATTTAAATACTGTTTCCTGAAAGTGACTTTTTAGATTTTCTGAGAAATAAACTCTAAATAAAATAGTTATTTATTACAATATTAACATGCTATTCAAGAGATGTCACTGCACTTGCTCATTGACAGAGGAACCGCCCAGCAGAGACTATTTAGGAATATTTGCTTATTAAAACGACGCGAAGGAGATCGTCAACTATTTTCGTTCCATTATTCTTTTTGCTAAATAATTCCGATGGAACCTAGTGCCGTAGTTATCCCTCGATAGTCACACGTGGGGTCAGACTGCACCGTGTTCATCGGCGGATTGACTCTGCCCTGCTGCCTTTGACCAGAAAGTTAGTGGCGGTAAGGGAACAAAAGATTCTGCCAATTTGCGGAATCCACTTCGTTAGTGTTGTGTGTACAAAAAAAATAACGATCACATTTTAACACGGATAGATTGCCCGAGAAATCAAAAGCAAACACGCTCACTGGACGATATCCAAACCCAGGCCGCTGCCATCCACCAAACTGTGGTCGCTTTAATTTATAGAAAGGGACATGATATGTGGAGTTCCCTCCACTCTCAGCATTTGTGCCTACTTATTGTAACCCTATGCCTAATATTAGCAGAAATCCCCTCTCATCGAGTTTGAATTATTTCTTATTTGTGGAGGCTGACCAGCTGTCGGCTTACCTTTATATTCCGTGTCCGAGGAAGAATTCTCTCTTTTGTCCAGTTTCTCTCTGAATTCCTCTCCCTGTTTGTGCGTCGTTTCCTGGGGAGTTTGGCCGCTGCTGGAATACGGGGCGCAGGCCGCCAAAGGTTTGCACTCGCCCAGAATGTCTCTGATGAGGAAGGATGAAGTGGCAGTCCTCGCCTGGGGCACGGGGCACAGATGCCCCGGGTGCGGCCGCGACTCCAGTCCTCCAGCGGCGCCCGGTAGCGGCGGTGGCGTCTCGCCGCACTCGGTCCCGGTCGAGGACTGGGAATCGTGCTCGCTGCCCACGTCCGACACTGGGCTCAGAGCGCCTTTCATCTCTGGCGGCGATCTGCAGTCGCCTATCAACGAATCTCCTTTGGCCAGGACCGGGCTAACTGGCCTGTGGGATAAGATCGAGTCAATCCCGAAACTGGAGCCTTCCATGTCTCACCTTAAATGGTCATTTGGAACAAAGTTGGCTGGAACTCGGCGGCGAAATCCTTCCGCTTCCAAACAGCGATCCCGGGCAATGAAACTCTTGGCTACAATCTCCAAAAGAAAGTTGGTGCAAAATCTGAATCTCTTTGTGGCTTGAAACAGGGTCTAGATTCTAGTTGGGATGTCGGCCAATAACGGCCAATGCGTTTCAGAACCGTGGACAGAGGCAGACCACTCCTCCAAGGATCGTTCTCCGCGCACCAGATTTCCGCCCTCCCCGCGACACTTTTGGACTAAAATGCACTTCTGTCACTTTGCAAGGGATTTTTTTCCTCTCTCTTTTTTTTTTAATGTGTCCGTAACACGTGCCCGAGCAAAAGCGTTTCTGATTGGGGCTTCTGCCTGACATCACAGTGACTGCGAACCGACTCTGTAGTCGAAATGAGAGGAAGCGGAATGGATGACGCCAGGAACGCCGGCACTTTCCGCAGTTTGTTTTAGATAAAGCAATTGTGGATCAGGGTGGCGGGGGGGAGGGGTGTTGCTGATGCAGAGGCACTTAACCTCAGCAAAATTCTGCTGCACTTTCCCGGACTTTTATGGAGTGAAGGAGTTGCCGTAAAGTTGCCCAGTGCGGAATCCGCGTACATTACAGTCTGCGGCCGAATTTCTGGGAATTCGGCGTCTTGAAGCGATGTCCTGCTGAGTTGGGGATGTCTCAAACATTATTGTGGTTGTCCGCGGGCAGGGTTCAGAGGTTGAAATAGCCAGTCTATTGCTATAGACTTCACGGGTGAAGTTCTTTACATTTTCCAGACCATTCCAACAAGTCACTCCAGTTCAAAGGCCGCATACAATGTAAGAGTTTACCTGACTTTGTGCAATTCATAATGTCATTATTTTCGATCATTGACCACGAGAAATTAACCTTTTATTCGGGAAATAAATTAAAACCAGGAAAAGGTACAGAACACTCTACACATTAATAACGGAAGCAGATATTTTATGACGATACATTATTCACAACGATAAGCGAGACAAAGTCAATGTTCCCGGTCTGAAGAATGGTTTCGGCCCGAAACGTTGCATATTTCCTTCGCTCCATATATGCTGCTGCACCCGCTGAGTTTCTCCAGCATTTTTGTGTACCTTCGATTTTCCAGCATCTGCAGTTCCTTCTTAAACACAATGCCCAGTGAATATCCACAGGAATCCGATGTTCCCGATGCTTCTACGCTCAGGCTCGCATTGGTCTGGGGAGAGAGTTGGGAGGCAGGGGTAGAGGGGGGGAGGGGGGGGGGGGGGGGGGGAGAATGGGATGAGAGTGTCCTTGAGATTGTGGCATCTTGGCGGCTCAACTTTCGCTCGCTGCCTGTTGCACCGAGAAACACGCGAACAAGTGTATGAGAGACTCTGAAATGTGCCTTCAAGATGTGTTCTATCGCGCTGGCGGCTCTACATTCGCTGTTCCACTTCCATTAATTGTCATTAATCACGGATGAAATTGTTCTCAGACGCGCCACTTAAGGTACATCGCACCACATGTAACATAATCACACTAGTTATAGACAGACCAACTCTTTAAATCGCTTCATTCTGACAGCCTTCAGCTCCGAGTACAACCGCTACTACTTTCAGTAAAAACCTTTTGCTGTCCCTCGGTCTTCTTGCTCGAGGCCGATTGTAAATCGCGTTGCTTGAATCTGTTCCCCTCACTATCCAGAGGTTCTGTTGTGTTATATTTAATGTCTCTCGTTTACTGTCTAATTTCTGGGTTATGTTTCAGCAATCAGCGAAGTCGTTCTCTTTTGTTTTAGAAACTTCCCACGACTCCCACAAAGTTGCACGTAGTTTTTATCAGGGGGAACATGAACGGTGCCCCGTGCATTCACCAGGGAGACTGCTGACAGCAGGTAATGTAACCTGGGGATTGACCGCTAGACGCGGATTCGCCTGGGGGCCGAGCTGGTTCACAGTATATTAACCAGAAGGGGGTAGCTGGCATCAGCTACATTAACTAGGCCGGTTAGCTAGTACCAGCTGCATTCACGAAGTTATTTCATACCAACCACACTCCCCAAATGAAACAATGATACCTGGGACATTCTCAGCGACCTTACCTGAGATCGCTCATACCCATGGAGCCAACACTGTGCGCAGCCAGACATGGGTGTAGTCAGCAATCCCAGGGAATCAGTTTGATCGGTGTGAGTATGGGCACGGCGCACATTCACAGCGAAAGTGGTTCATCTCAGTGTAAAACCCACGGTCTGTGCGGCGAATGTTCTGGAACGATGCTGTCAACCGGCCCATCACCAGAGAGCTACAACTCAACTGGCTAAAATCTGTCCGCGTCCCTGCTGCCCTGTCCTTTGCATTCACAAGCAAAGTATTGCAGAATTCTCCAGGAACTCGCAGCCTATTCAGAATTGTTTAATATTTTCTCCATATTCATTTCACTCACTGTCGCTCAGGCAATGTGTTCCCCTACTATACAAATGATCCTGAATATTGAGAATAAGCATCATGTATGCGAATGCGTTAGTGTATCGGGGAATTACAAATGCCTCCATCTCCGTTATTAGAACCCCCATCTCCCCCACATAGTACATTGGTTAATTGCATTCACGGCGTTAGCGGTCAATATGCACCCTCGCATCTAATTCGTTTGGTGAAGTGGTGACGGGACTGTTATCGGTTTATACAAACTCATGGTTGTCGTGAGCACAGATATCACTGATGTCAAGGTTTGGAAGGCCAGGGATAAGGGTGAGCGCTTTGACTCAATTACAGAAATATTCTTCATTTGCTTCAATTCTAAGCGAACCTCCACGGGCAACGAATGGCCGAACTGAGTACCCTCGCCATTCCTTCCCCAAACTCAGAAAAAAATAAATGTTCAACTTGCAGAAATTTAAGGAACGTTTCTATTTCTTCGGATTGACTTTAGAATCGGCTTTGCCTCTCAAACGAGTGATCTGTAAGAAGCGGATTTTAACCTTTCTATGACAACAACCTTTGTCTAAATAAGTTATTTAAAGTCAATTCGTGGAACCGCTGCGCCACTTGGAGGTGGCCACTCGGCCCTTTCCGTTCGTGCTGGCCAGAAAAACAACTGTCGGCTCATGCCAGTTCCCAGCCTGTATAGTGGTCTCCGGCACATCGAGAACTCGTCAGTTTTGAATTCTGAGTGAATTTCCTCTCCACCCCCCTTCCATCATTCACTTTGACAGCTGTCTATCGCTCACTCTTTATTTGGTGTCTCTTAATGTGTTGGAAGCATTTGGGGGAACCGGGGTGACTGAGAACATGTTATGTTTCAACGAGTAAACTGTTCTGAGTGAGGAACTATCAAGATTACATTTTGCTAGCGCCGGGAAGTTGCTGCTGACGGCGACTCGAAGCTTCCGATGGGAGAACCGCTGCCAGGGAAAAAACCCCAGAGTAACCGGGTGCTTCGTCCGTCACCCCCCGCCACTCGGTGAGCAGAGTTTGTGTGCGGGAAGTGGGTGCAGCGTCGGGGCGGGGGGGGGGGGGGGGGGGGGGGGGGGGGGGTTGCGGTGGGTCACCGAGGGGAAACAAGTGGAAAGGTTTTGCAGCATTTTGCTGGACCGCCTGAAAGGGGATGGAAGAGATTTTCATGGCAACTCCGCAAAGAAATGGCAGCATGAAGGAGTCAAAAGTGCAGAGTGGCAGAGAGTTAAATAACCAGCAGGAATAGACCGAATGGCCACATCCGTGCTGCACGATTCTAATTCGTGTTATTACTAAATCATTTTACATCGAGCCACCCGGGCAGTTCCGTGGTGAAGGTGAAGGTCTCGGGTGTCAGGCCCGGGGGGCGGAGACCATTAGCTGGGCAAGATGGCATTTACACCTCACCCCGGGCCAGACGTTTTCCCGGACTGTCAGCGAGTGGGAAGTCCCAGGATTGTACTCACCTCCAGGGGACAGGGAGCTCGAACAGTTGAGTGGTTACATGATTAAATAAAATAAATATGTTTATTCCAGTTTAATGATATTGGTGCATAATAGATAATTGAGTACAACAATTTATTCACGGTGTATTATTCAATGGTATTAAATGTACTTCTGCCTAAACACGCTTGTAAACAAGTGACAAATAGTTTAGGGATAAAAAGTGCTGTGATCACTCAGCGGGTCAGGCAGCACCTCAGGATATACATTCAGGAGAACGGCGCGACTCATAGCCTCACGGCCTCTCCTTAACCGCGTTAAACCGCGGCCACAATGCAGTGAGGTGGAAGAGAGGATGGGGAGGGGAGCTCGAAACCCCGCTTAATAAAGGTCAACCATTGGGATTAACCCTAATCATTTCAACTGTTTGTAGATATTTATTAGTTTCTTTTTGGGACAATGCGTCAAAAAATAATCAGAGTTTCACAAAAGTGTCACAATGGAGACAGCAGATTATCAAGGTTCCTCAGACTTAAAGGAAGTGTTGGAATCATCAGGAGTTGGTGAACAGAAAATGCCCAAAAGCCTCAAAGATGTAGATCCACAGTGGCTGACCGGAACGTGCGGCTCGGGCGTAATCCGAGTCCATAGCAGGAAAGTTTATTTAATGCAAAATAAAAGCGACGTAAGAAAAATACAAGAGGGTGCCTGTGTACAAACTCCGGGGCAGATGCGCTGCAGAAATGCTGGACGAATCTGAGAATCCGACAGGAGGCTGCTCGGCCCATTGTAATTATGCCAACCCTCTGAACGAGCAATCCCGTTACTTTAGAGGCAGTCCCCCCGCCCCCCCTCCCCCTGGCGAAATAGTTCATTAGTTCACCAGAGAAAATATTATTTTTATCCAATGTGATTTTCAATTTTAAAGCCGGGCATACACAGGAAGTTTCATACGAGTTTATTGAAGAACCGATTTAAGCGGAGTTAAGTTTGATCCGAATGAGTCATATTGACAAGTAGCAGTGATGGACTTGGATAAACATCGTGGACAACGCGGAACAAGAGACCGCACAATGTCCTGGTTCATCAGCGAGGAATTATTGAGCGAATCGCACCCGTCATTTATGAAAGTAATCGTTACTTTGAAACATGTTGATCCAATGCAATGTCTTCGCATTGGGATTCCGGTAAGTGGCCAAGACGCTCATTTAATAATCGCTATACTTACTGCGGCTGGAGCTCAGGGTGAGAACGGTGGCGGGGGAGGGGATGTTCCTAAATTTATCAACTAAACTACACTATTCATCCTGTCTACAACAGCTTCCCTCCTCTTCATCCGCTCTATCCTTGCAGGGGTCCCCCTTCGGGAGGAGGGTGTCTGTGCGGGGTCTATGGGAAAAGGAAAAGGGGGCACCTCCCTCCACCTTGCGGAGGAGGGGTGTCTGTGTGAGGGGGGGGGGGGGGGGGGGGTGTCTGTGGAGTGGAGGGGGAGGGGGGGGGGGGGAGGTGTCACTTTAACAAAAGTTTTTCGTGACTTTTTAAAAATCACTTTTATGATAAAGCAATCCTGTGGACCGGAATTTTACCGCCAGATTTCACACTGTCTTCACAGGTTGGATGACGGGGTATTTCAGTTCTGTCAGTGTGATAGCGGATGTTTGCAAGAATTCTCCCAGTGAACTGTTTCTAAAAAGTCACCAGAAAGCACAATTTTGATAAAGCCTCGATCTCATGATGTTGCCATTCATCCCCACTGAACATATCGGGGAATCGGGTCAGGGTCAGGCTCCGGTCACAGAAAGGTTCACGAGGATGTTAACGGATCGGAGGGTTCGAGTTATAGTGAGAGGCTGGATAGGGTGGGAGGTTGGAGGTTGAGGGATAACCTTATAGAGGTTTCCACGATCGTAATAGACAAAGATAAGATGAAAGGCCACAATCTGTTTCCCCAGAGTAGAGGAATCTAAAACTAGAGGGCACAGGTTGAAGGTGAGAGGAGAAAGATTTAGAAGGGACCCGAGAGACAACTTTTTCACAATTATGGTGCATATGTGGAACGAGCTGCTATAGGAAGTGATTGAGGCAGGTACAATAATAGCATTCAAAATATATTTGGACTGATACATTGATAGGGAAAATGTAGAGGGATATTGTCCTGGTGCAGGTAGTTAGAACTAACTTAGTCAGACAACTTGGTCAGTCCGGACGAATTGGACCTAACGTTGTTTCCGCGCTGTATGTCTCCCCGACTCTGTCATTGAATGAATTTCATTGCAAATCAGGAAGACAAAATGCAGTTAACTGATACCAGCGGTAAAACAGAAAATGTTTATGTGAAGTGAACAAAAAGTGTGTGTTTGTCTACGGCCGGAATCAAAGTCTCCGTCTCCTGTCCTTCCGCCACCGCCACTGCCGGAACGGGGCTCACTCGATGGGCCGAACGGCTGGAAGGATTCTTGGGGTCTGAAGGCCCGGGCCAGGGCTTTGAATATGTTCGAGTTGTATTGTTGCAATCTTCGCCCTGAGCTGGACAGAGAGAGGGGATGGTAACTATGGCGAGGAAAGAAAATACCTCCGCAGCGGCCGCTATATGGTCATGGCATCCTCGCAGGGTGAACGTTTTGCCCCCAATATTAGGGATGTCAGTCATCACTAACCAGCCTCAATCGGGCTGAACATTCATGATGAAATATGTCACGCAGGGTCGCCGGTGAGGTTCATCGGCATCGGGCACCTCTGGACGAATCCGGTTCGAAACTCCACTCGGATTGGGAAGTTTAATGCTCCTGTCCCAGTTAGGAAACCTGAACGGAAACCTCTGGAGACTTTGTGCCCCACCCAAGGTTTCCGTGCGGTTCCCGGAGGTTTTTGTCAGTCTCCCTACCTGCTTCCACTACCTGCAACCTCCGGCAACCTCCGGCAACCACCTGCAACCTCTGGGAACCGCACGGAAACCTTGGGTGGGGCGCAAAGTCTCCAGAGGTTTCCGTTCAGGTTTCCTAAGTGGGTAAGTAACTTGCTGACAGTTGCGGAACAGTTCGGAAACGGAATCGTCTTACATCCCTGGGTGAGATCAAAGATACCAGAGATCTTTGGGTGAGATGGTCAAGTTTAATGCCTGGCGGGAAGCGAGGAGGTTAAGATGGGCCATTGATCGCTGGCCCGAGTTATGCCACACGGCTGGGCAGAGATATCATGGAGAGGCCGGGAGACTGAGGGTGTGGGGGATAAACGGACGAGAGGACTAAATTGGCGCTGGACGGGGTTCAGAAAAACTCATCCCGAGAATCTGGTCAGTGCTGGTAATGGACTCGATGTCGGTGAAGTGATGATGTTTCTGTGATAAGACTCCGTTTTGGGCCGAGGGCCGTGTTACAGTTCTTCATGAGTGTGGTGGCCGAGTCAATACCCATGTCACTCACATCAGCAGCATCCTCCTGGCACTTACTCCGTCTACCGTGGACCCCGGGGAAAGGGACAAACATCACAGCTTAGTTGCATTTCAACTGGAAAAAATCCACCCAACTTTCAATTGTCACATTGTTGTAACTTGGCCATCTTGCGCGAGAAATATAATTTTTGGCCGAGAATATATGGAAGATAAGTGCAGACAGGGGAGATGAGTTCGAATGGCCTCTTCCTGTGCTGTACAGTGTCGTTCTGTGTTGAATTGCTTCGTTATCGCCTGGGGATGGTTATTGTAACGGATATATTTTCAGTGTGGGGTTGGTGATAATTTGATATTTCATGGAGTCCTCCCGATTATCCGGCACCAGCAAATACCCATTTTAACGAACAGAAATATCAAGTGGTCGCGTTAAAATAGACTTGGAACGGGTTTATTTGAAAACAATTATACTATTTTATGTTTATGAAGGAACTGCAGATGCTGGTTTTTAACCGAAGATAGACACAAAATGATGGAGTAACTCAGCGAGACAGGCAGCATCTCTGGAATGAAACAATGGGTGACGGGTCGAGCCCCTTCTCCGGACTGATGTCAGGGGAGAGGGAGATACGCAGATGTGGAAGCGTGAGATGTGAAAAACAGGACAAAGAAATCAAGGGAATTGAGATCAAGGAAAATGTAGAATAGTTAGCTGGGAGAAGCAAACTGAGATAAAGTGTAGTCGGAGACACTAGGGCTGGTCGAATAAATGGGGAATGGGAGGGTTGGAGTGAGAGGGAAAGCAAGGGTTACTTGAAGTTAGAGAAATCAATGTTCATACCGCTGGGGTGTAAGATGCCCAAGCGAAATCTGACACAGTGAGGCCCAGCGCAAATTATATTTCGCTTGGGCAGTTTACACCCCAGCGGTATGAACATTGACTTCTCTAACTTCAGGTAACTCTCTGTACATCCCTCCCCCTTCCCAGTTCTCCGACCAGTCGTCCCGCCTCCGGCTAGTTTATCTCTGTTTGCTTTGTTGTTACCTTCTCCCAGACAACAGTGATCTAGTCTACATTTTCCTAGATCTCGATTCCCTTTGTCCTGTTTTCACACCTTACACTTCCTTATCTCTGTATCTCCATCTCCCCTGATATCAGTCTGAGAAGGGTCTCGACCCGAAACATCACTCATTCCTTCTGTCCTGAGATGCTGCCTGTCCCGCTGAGTTACTCAAGCATTTTGTGTCCATCTTTGTTTTAGACTATTTTATCTTTGGTGCCTGCTCCTGGGGAATGGGTTCGGGCAAGAGCCGGGATTACTATTTTTAATGTGTATGGTACAAACTTGGAGCCTATAATTTATTCTGGGGAGGAAGCATCACCTGATGCAAGATGTCGCCGGGTTGATGCTAAACCCGGATCTAGTGAACAGCAGATGCCGTCGGCCCTGTTTACACGAGTTGCAATATAGTGAGTGAAATAAACAATAATTTCATACAGGTTTTTTTAATGGAAGCGCATCGGGTGGAACAGACCGAGCAACTACTTCCTGCCAGGAGGATTCCCCTTTTAAATTGAATCAGAGAAAGCTGGAAGTTCTCGACGGGTCTGATGCGGAGTCTAGGATCCTTGTATCTCTTTCCTCAGACGCTGATTAGTCTTCTCTGCATTTTGAAATTGCATTCAAGACTTTCACTAACTGCATTAAAATAACATAATTATCCTCCGAAACGATCCTCGATTGTAACGTTTCCCAGGGTCTGTATCTCGCCGACATTATAGCATAATTCCTACCGCACTGTTAAAACATTGGAGATAAATAATGTTTCCGATGAAGCAAACATCGCTGCCCTGTCGACAGAGGGAAGGAACCTTGAAGTTGTAGAGGCTTGTCTAGTTGGGCAGGAAAAAAGCCAAATTAAATCTAAGCTGGAAACGTGAGGATTGCAGCAGGAGATGGAACAAGATCATGGGGCGCGGATCATTGGAAGGATACTGAGTTGTGTCGGAGAAAGTATACAGAATGTACGTCCATAGGTTCGTAAAGATCTGTGAATTAGGTGGTTAAAATGGGCACCCTGAGCAGTTTCCGTTATGAGCCGAGCCATGGCATATTGGAGCGGTTGCAGACGGACAATGCAATACAAGATCGAGCCCAGCTTGAGCTATGCTGTAGCCACTCGGCAGGGTAGGCGAGGTTGCACTGGAAAAGCCGCTAGGACACCTCGAGAGCAGAGGAAGGGTTGGATAAACTAGGGCGGGGAAGAACGAGGTATAACAGGCCCAGAGGACACAAATAGGGACCCAATTTCTTTATCACAGGGATCAAAAATCAAGGGGATGTAAATTAAAAGTAATTATAGGATTAGAGAGTAAATGAAGAAATAAAAATGACGCATAGGGTAGCGCGGCCCTGACTGTGTCTGAATGCGTGGCGGAGGAAATATCTTCCTCATATTTATAACGTTTTTGGATGTGTACGTTCAGAGACGCGGGACTGTGGACAGTGCTAAGCAGCATTTAAACAATGGGCCAAACAGCTCCTGTCTCTACTGCAAACATTCTCCAATTCCAGTTTGGGTCCCGATCCGAAACGTCACCTTTCCATATACTCCACAGATGCTGCCCGACCCGCTGAGATACTCCAGCACGTTGGTCCTTTAGTTTTGTAAACCAGCATCTGCCGATCCTTGAATCTATATTCTATGATGGCGCCGCATCATCTGCTTCACTAGAATTCAACCCATAAACATGTGTAGAAGATCTTAAAATACTTTGCGGTGATTCTTAGAGCACAATGTGGTGTTGAATTAGTAATTTAAAGGTCTGGTCATTAAAAACAATCAGAGAGTGGCGTTCAAACCCATATGATCTTTGCAAAGTTGAATTCAACACAGGACAAATTGCAAGACCTGACTGTAATGGGGACACGGGGACAGGGCCCGATGCAGACAAGAAAAGCCTCGTCAATATTACAATGTCCGCCGCTTTTACAATGGGAACTGGTGTCAAAATTGAGAGTTGGCATGGGGACGAGTCAAACAATTGTGGATATTAGTCATATATGCATTCAGAGCCATCGAGCAGGACTCAGACTTCTTCACCCCGGTCCCTTGAGTACGACCACTCACACGACAAGACCCTGCAAACACAGCAATGGTCTACAGTTCAGGGAGGGATATTGGGACTCAACATGTGCTCGGAATATCATGGTGTGAAATCAAACAATAAAACCTCTCCCTCAGTCATTCATTTAATATTTTGCCATGTTCAGTGCAACTCAGAAGCAGCAGAGGTTGGCAATCCAATTTCCTTGTTTATCACCAATAGTGGTTGGATATTCTTGCCATTGACTGAGGTGGCCTGGTCTTGGGGGAGCACATTGTTAGAGTTTAGAGCCACAGAGTCATGCAACATGGAAACAGGCCCTTCAGCCCAACTTGTCCATGCCAACCAAGATGTCCATCTTCACTGGTCCCATCAGCTCACGGTTCACCCACATCTCTCTAAATATTTCTTATCCATTTCCCTCTAAATGTCTTTTAAATGCTGTTATAATACCTGCCTCAACTACCTTCTCTGGCAGCTTGTTCCATTTACCCACTGTGTAAAAAAATTACCCTTCAGGTGACTATTAAATACTTCTCTCTCAACTTAAAAAATTGTCCTCTGGGCCCTGATTCCCCTTCCCTGGGTAAAATACACTGGGCACTCAACGTTTCTATTCCCCTCGTAATTTTATATACCTGTATGTGATCAACCCTCAGCCTCCTGCACTCCATGTTCTAGCCTGCTCAACCTCTCCCTATGGCTCAGCCCCCAAGTCAAGGTAATATCCTTGTATAGCTTTTTTGTACTCTTTCTAGCCTAACGGCATCCTTCCTACAGTAGGGTGACCAAAACTGAACACAACACTGTGGCATCACCAACATGTTATTTTATTGTAATATAACAAGTTTATCCTCAATACCATGACTGATGAAGGCCAAAAGGCTTCTCGACCAGGATATCTTCCTGTGATATCACCTTCAGGAAACTACATACCTGCACTCCTAGATCCCTCTGGTCTACCCCAGGGTCCAACAATATTCCCCAGAGTCCTGGTTTGACTTCCCGAATGCACCCTCCTGCAATTATTTGCATTAATCTCCATTAGCCATTCTTCAGCCCACTTGCCAAGCTGATGAAAATCCTGCTGTACTTCTTGTGATGGATGATTAGAGAATGTTTTGTTTTACGTTGGTCATGGGTGATTAGAGAACTGAGTGAAGAAAGAAGTTCCACAGAAGTCGGTGCTGGGGCCACTACCCTTCACGTTGTATATTAATGATTTGGACGAGAGGATTGAAGGCTTTGTGACCAAATTTGTGGATGATACAAAAATAGGTGGAAGAGCAGGTAGTGTTTAGAAAGCAGGGACTCTGCAGAAGGACTTGAACAGGTTGGGTGAGTGGGCAGAGAAGTGGCAGATGGAATATAGTGTAGCAAAGTGTGGAGTCATGCATTTTAGTAGTAGGAATAAAGGCATAGACTATTTTCTAAATGGGGAGAGAATCCAGAAATCGTAGGTGCAAAGGGACTTGGAAGTGTCTGGTGCGGGATTCTCAAATAGTTAATCTTCGTCG
The DNA here is from genome assembly GCF_010909765.2 of Amblyraja radiata. Taxonomy (NCBI): domain Eukaryota; kingdom Metazoa; phylum Chordata; class Chondrichthyes; order Rajiformes; family Rajidae; genus Amblyraja; species Amblyraja radiata. The sequence continues at coordinate 14,861,831 of NC_045987.1, read as the reverse complement.
ATACCAAGTCGAATCGGTAGTAATGAAAGAAAACTATATTTCAAGAGGGCTGTATACAAAAATCAGGGATGTAATGCTGATAATAAGGTCCTGGTAAGGCCGCATTTGGAATATTGTGACAATATTGTGGGCACCATATCTGAGAAAGGATGTGCTGGCTCTGGAGAGGGCCCAGAGGTAGTTTACAAGAATGATCCCAGGAATGAGTAGGGTAACTTATGATGAACATTCGTCATCACTGGGCCTGTACTCGCTGGAGTTTAGAAGAATGAGGGGGACCTCATTGAAACAGACAGAACAGTGAAAGGCTTGGATAGAATGGATGTGGAGAGGATGTTTCCACTAGTGGGCGAGTCTAGGACAGGAGTTCATAGCCTCAGAATGAAAGGATATTCTTTTACGAAGGTGATGAGGAGAAATTTATTTAGTCAGAGGGTGGTGAACCTGTGGAATTCTTTGCCATAGAAGGCTGTGGAGGCTGTCAGTGGATATTTTTAAGGCAGAGATAGATAGATAGATTCTTGATTTGCACAGGTGTCAGAGGTTATGGGAAGAAGGCAGGAGAATGGGGTTAGGAAAGAGAGTTAGATCAGCCATGATTGAATGGCGGAGTAGACTTGATGGGCCGAATGGCCTAATTTTACTCCTATAACATGACCTTATGACCTTACTTGATTGAATCCTGTAGTAGATATCTCTGACCATGACAGCATTGGAATGATGATTGCACCGTCCTTGAGATGGCCAAGTGGATTGTCTCCATTTTGTCTTGTGCTATCCCCATAATGTCTGTCACATGCAGCAAGATGTGGGCAATACCTAGATTTGGGGTGAGAAGTGGAGAGTGATATTTGGACAGGCTCGTACCCAGCAAAGCAGAGTTCAATTACGTTTTCTTAATGTTCTATAAATTATCCTCACGTATAGCGAGCAGCACAAAATACCACAAGCCACTCCACTGACACATCAATCACTAACCTGAACATCCTCATTCTCTCCAACCAGTGCTCCGTGATGCAGTCTACACTGTAAGATAGTTGTGCAATAATTCACAAGGACTAAGCAGGACCTCCCAAACCATGAATTCCATCATCAGGAAAGGACACAGTGGAGAGACACAAAATGCTGGAGTAACTCAGCGGGACAGGCAGCATCTCTGGAGAGAAGGAATGGGTGACGTTTCGGGTCGAGACCCTTCTTCAGACACTTTTCACTCTCTGGGGTCTTTACAACTCACACGTCACCTGACTTGGACATATATAGCAGTTCAATTATAATTCTATATTAGATCTTGGATCCCCTGTAAACAACACCGTTAACACAGTGACCACACGGACAGAACATTAAAACAGTTTCCGCTACGTCTTCAGAGCTTCTTGGGACAGGCAGTAACCACAGGCATCCTTGCAAAGCCCACAAGAATGTATAACTAAACAAATGTTGCCTCTGATTCTGTGGGACTCTGGGGAGTAATTGATTCTTCTGGTGAACTGACAATGAAAATATACCCAGCAAATCCTGTGATATAATAAAATGCGCATCCACTCAGATAGGAACAGTCTGGTTCAGCTAAAATTCTTTTACAATGACTCCTGGGATAATTGCTAACAACAGCCATGAAAAGTCAGAATACATTTATAGTAATTGCTGATGGTGAGGGAGATTAGAATTTGTCTTAACATTTGGAATGATTTGAATTGTAATGTCAGCACTTTTTTTTTAACAAAAGGTCTGCGATTACACAAATATTCATTTAATTACACATTTGCCTTCACAGCTACATAACCTGCAATGAGATGCTAAAGAAATTTCCACCCATGACCCACCGTGGACACTGAATTTTAACATGGCTGTAACAGCAATACCACTGTGACAGCAATTATTAGTTCTATAAATGGAATAGTTTCTGACCTCATTTGTACCGTGACAGAAATTCTCAGCACCAGCCTAGAATATGTATTGGCAGTTTTTGGAAAGTTACCCTGGGCCATTTGTGGTTTCCAAACAGTGACACAGCCCTACAGTGGTACCATAGGAGCCAGGGAACAGGTAAAGGGGCTGTCCCACTTGGGCGACCTAATCCGCGAGTTCTGGCAAATTTGCCCTCAACTCATACTCGCAACATGGTCGACACGAGGTCATAGGAGGTCTTTGTAACTCTCCTTCATGCTCGAGAGTAGTCCCCGTGTACTTGAGGCCTCAGCTAGGTCATAGCGTATTTTTCAACATGTTGAAAAATGCCCGCGAGTAAAAAAAGGTTGCCATGGAAAAAAAATCGATACTCGGCCTTTTGGCTAAGATCAAGTGTAGTATCTGTTCTTATCAGTGGTAAAAGAGTGTTAAAAGAGAGCGTCTGTTCTTATTAGAACAGGGAAAGGGGCTATCTGTTCTTGTTAGAACAGTCCTGGCGGTCCATTAAGGACAAGAGCTGCAGATTGCGGTGTAAAATCGTAGCAATGGCAGCTGCAATGGGAGCTAGAGGACAGGATATCCGCAATACCCTCAGGATTAGTGTCAAGGACCTCAGTGAGAGGATGCCCTTCTGTCGAGATACGTTTGTAAAGAAGGTCTTGCTGGAGACCTGCAAGTTTGAGCCCAGGGATATCTACTGCCTCCAGGACTTCCCGGGTAACGGATACTTCGACGTTACCTTTGTGCTTCCGACAGGATGGCAAAAGCTGATGAAGGATTTCCAGGAGAAGGGGAATGAAGCTCCGCTGTCGTTGCTGAAGGTGCAGCCACTCTTCACCCTCCCAAACCAAAAAGAAAGGACGATCACGGTGCATATGTTCAACCCACATGTGCCCGTAGTGGATGTCCTCACCTTCCTTGCTCGCTACGTCGACGGAGCAGGGAACAGCGTGGACGTGAAGGATCTGCATGGGATTTGGACGAGCAAGCGGCAGGTCAAGGTGAAGCTGAGGATGGACAAGGAAGGAGCTCTCCTCCACCCTCCCTCGGTGTTCGCAATTGGAGGAAACCGAGGCTATTTAAGTTACGTGGGGCAACCCAGACTATGCAGAAGATGTAACAAGCCTGGGCATGTGGTGGCCCAATGCACTGCAGTGGTCTGCAAAAACTGCAAAACGGAGGGCCACGAGACTAAAGACTGTCAGGCCAGCAAGAACTGCAACCTGTGTGGGGAGGGAGGCCACCTTTACAGGGCCTGCCCAAAAAGAGCCTGTTCATACGCACAGGCAACAAGAGGGGCGGCTGACAGCACCCCCAGGGTAGGTGAGACACCCACTACCACTGCCAAGTCCCCAGCAGAAAGGGGAAACAGGGATGAGGACAGCCCAACCACCTCAACCACCTCGAGCCCCCAAGTGCCAGGAGAAATCCAGCACCAAGCCCAGGAGGGAGAGTCGATGGAGGAGGGGGGAGAGCAGTTCTGGACGACGGTGAAGTATCGAAAACACCAGAAAGGTCAGCACACGGAGCAGAGGCCAGAAGGGGTTGGCAAGCCCCAAAAAAACCCCCAAAAACGGTCTCTCTCCCTGACAGAAGGCAGCAACCTCTCCTCGTCGGAGGATGAGGCGAATGGGAAACCACACAGGAAGAAAACCGGGGAGGAAAGGAGAAGGACCAGGCCGATTGTCCACCAGCACCAGGAGACCGAGAGCAGAGCAGCGGTCGAGGAGCCCCAGCCCCAGGACATCGGGAGCAGAGCAGTGGTCGAGGGGCTCCAGCCTCAGGGCATCGAGAGCAGTGCAGTGGTAGTTGGGCCCCAGCTCCGGGCAACCGGGAGCATTGTAGCGGCCAATGGGCACCAGCTCCGGGCAACCGGGAGCAGTGCAGCGGCCAATGGGCCTCAGCTCCAAGTTTCCGGGAGCAGTAAGCCTGTCACCGTGCCCCAGCCACGAGAGACGGGGGAAGCGGCGCACCCAGAAGGGGGTAAAACGAGCAGCCCCCCCCCCCCCCAACGACACCTCGGGTTACGACACGGGAAACCCAATCCGTTGAGGAGGCCGGGTACCTGAGCCCAGGAAAGGTGAGGCAATTCACCGAAGCGGTGGGCATGAGGGAACAGGAAAATGGCCAGTGACTCTAAAGGATAATGGAGCTCAAACTGGCATCTTTAAACGTGCGCAGTGTGAAGAGCACTGCGCGATGTGTTAATGCCTTACAGTACCTGGCCAAGGTCAAGGCAGATGTGACTTTTCTCCAGGAGTGCGGGTTGCCACACCTCTGCTGCTATCGGAGGTGGTCGCGATGGTGGCCCCACGGATTGTCGGTGTGGTCGGGGGGCAATGACTGTCGTGCTTCCGGCCTGGGGAACTTGCTGCGGGGAGGGAACTTCGCCATCACTGAGGTCAGGGAGGTGGTTGCGGAGCGTCTCCTCGTGGTGGATGTTATGTACCGTGGTTCTCCGCTCCGGCTGATTAATGTGTATGCCCCACCCGTGCGGAGCGAGCGGCAGGCCGTTCTCCAGCAGTTCCCAGTGCTGTTGGCCACGTCCCGGAAGCTCGTTCTGGCCGGTGACTTCAACTGCATCATTGATGCGGCTGGACGATCCGGCAGTGCCGACAACAGACTGGACGGCACGTCCAAGTTCCTGATGGAAACGGTAAAAGACGCAAAGCTGCACGACGCCTTCAGCGACCCTGCAGGCGGGTCCCAGCCGCGGTTCACCTGGTCGAGATCGGACGGTTTAGCCCGATCCCGGATAGACTTCGTCTTCACCACGAAGGCCGTCATGGTGAGACACACCGACCTCACGCCGGTGTTCTTCTCTGACCACTGCCTCCTTCAGGCTTCCTCTCACCGACAGGAGGACCGGAAGGCAGGCAGAGGGACGTGGAAGTTAAACGTGAAGCTGTTGACCCCAGAGAACGTTGAGGAGCTAAAGAGGGACTACGCACGTTGGAGAACGGCGAGGCCCCTCTTTGACTCCCCGACACTCTGGTGGGAAGCAACCAAGGAGAACATTAAGAGGTTCTTCATAGCCAAAGGGGTTCAGAGAGCAAGACAGAGTCAGAGGGAATTGTGCCAACTCCAGACAGATTTGCAACAACTGCTCCTTCTGCAGTCGAGGGGGGTGGATGTGAGGGAGGAACTTAGAGAGGTGAAGGACCGGCAAGCTCGGCTCTTTACCTCTGAATCCTCCAAGATCATCTTCCGATCCAGGGTCCGCCATGTGGAGCAGGATGAGACGTGCTCACGTTTCTTCTTCCATAAGGTTCACAGGGGGAGCTCTGTGATCAACAGCCTTAGGGAGGAGGATGGCTCGGTAGCATCCTCGCAGACAGACATGCTGAGGGTCTGCAAATCCTTTTACACGGATTTGTATGACAGAAAGGCCACAGACAGCACCGCCTCCCAGAACTTCCTGTCCTCTATCATGGAGGTCTTGGAGGACAGCAAGTGGGAGAGTCTGGACCAACCACTGACCCTAGAGGAGCTGACTGGCTCCATCCGCTCCTTTGACTCGGTCCGCAGATTGATCAGCATCTGCGACCAGTTTGAGTCGGCCACGGGAGCCAGGGTGAACCGCAGGAAGAGCGAGGCCATGCTCTTTGGCAACTGGCCCGACCGATCTTCCATCCCCTTCACCATCAAGCCTGACTTCTTGAAGGTGCTGGGGATCTGGTTCGGGGGGGCTGAGGCGAGTAACAAGAATTGGCTGGAGCGGATAGCCAAGGTGGGGAAGAAGCTGGAGCTGTGGAGGCAACGCTCCCTCTCCATAACCGGGAAAAATTTGGTAATCAGGTGTGAGGTGCTCTCGGGGCTGCTGTACTTGGCACAAGTGTGGCCTGTCCCTCCCTCCTACGCCACGGGGATCACCCGGGCCATCTTCCAGTTCATCTGGGGGTCGAGGATGGACCGGGTGCGACGGGTCACAATGTACAAGTCGGCAGACAACGGGGGTAAAAGCGTGCCCAACGTCGCCCTCATCCTGATGGCCACCTCTGTGTGTGGTTGCATCAGGCGGAGTGTAGAGCCAAGGCACGTGGGCACTAAGTGCCACTACCTGCTGAGGTTCTACCTGTCCCCGGTGTTGCGAAGGATGGGCCTGGCGCAGATGCCACGCAATGTACCAGTCAGCTGGACATTGCCGCCCCATCTGGCGTCTGTGGAAAGGTTCTTCCGGACCAACACCTTTTACCACAAGTCCATCGGGCAGTGGTCAGCACGGAATGTCCTGCAGGCACTGCAGGGAAAGGACTCGATGGATCCGGTGGCGTGGTTCCCAGAGCAGACTGCCCAGCTTGTCTGGCAAAATGCCTCATCGCCAGAACTGACCAACAAGCACCAAGACCTGGCTTGGCTGGCGGTGAGGGGAGCCCTCTCAGTTAGATCCTTCCTGCACCGTCGGAACCTCACTACCAGCGCACGCTGCCCCCGGGACGGTTGCTATGGAGAGGAGATGGTTGCCCACCTCTTTGCAGAGTGTGGATTTGCAAAAAGAGTCTGGAGAGGTATGAAGGGGTCCCTGGAACTATTTATCCCGAACAGCTCCGTCACAGAGGACTCTGTGATTTACGGACTGTTCCCAGGGACACATTCAGAGACTGACATCGAGTGCTGCTGGAGGGTCATCAACTCGGTGAAAGACGCTCTTTGGTCTGCCCGAGCGTTGCTCACCACCCAGCAGAGCGAGATGTCCGTCAGGGAATGTTGCCGACTGGCCCACTGCAGACTGCAGGAGTACGTGCTAAGGGACTCGCTGAAGCTTGGTGCAGCCAACGCCAAGGCTCAGTGGGGGAGGGCCACAGTCTAGGGTCCTTCCACTGCTGGACATGGGGGACACGGTATGGTGGAGACGCCCCTCAAATTTAAAAAAAAAAAAAACATTTAAATTAAGGGAAGGTATCCCACATGCGTGGCACGGGTGGGGGACATTTTTGTGGAACTTGAAATGTCAGATGGAATTTTCGCACTGTGTACACATTGTATATATTTATTACTTGGACAGGGGCCACAGAGTGGCACGGGTGGGGGACTGTTTGGTGAAATTTGACAAATGTAAAAAAAAAAAAAAATTGTACTGGAAAAATTTGTATAGTCTCCGAACATGTCGGATGAATTTTGTTTGAATGGTTCAGGAATTGTATATATTTACCAATTGAATAAAGTATATTTTGAAATTAAAAAAAAAAAAAAAAAAATAGGAACAGTCTGGTTCAGCTAAAATTCTTTTACAATGGCTCCTGGGATAATTGCTAACAACAGCCATGAAAAGTCAGAATACATTTATAGTAATTGCTGATGGTGAGGGAGATTAGAAATTGTCTTAACATTTGGAATGATTTGAATTGTAATGTCAGCACTTTTTTTTTAACAAAAGATCTGCGATTACACAAATATTCATTTAATTACACATTTGCCTTCACAGCTACATAACCTGCAATGAGATGCTAAAGAAATTTCCACCCATGACCCACCGTGGACACTGAATTTTAACATGGCTGTAACAGCAATACCACTGTGACAGCAATTATTAGTTCTATACATGGAATAGTTTCTGACCTCATTTGTACCGTGACAGAAATTCTCAGCACCAGCCTAGAATATGTATTGGCAGTTTTTGGAAAGTTACCCTGGGCCATTTGTGGTTTCCAAACAGTGACACAGCCCTACAGTGGTACCATAGGAGCCAGGGAACAAGTAAAGGGGCTGTCCCACTTGGGCGACCTAATCCGCGCGATCTGGCAAATTATCCCTTGACTCATACTCGCAACATGGTCGACACGAGGTCATAGGAGGTCTTTGTAACTCTCCTTCATGCTCGAGAGTAGTCCCCGTGTACTTGAGGCCTCAGCTAGGTCATAGCGTATTTTTCAACATGTTGAAAAATGCCCGCGAGTAAGAAAAGGTTGCCATGGAAAAAAAATCGATACTTTTTTTACTCATAGGTTTAGTCGTAGTAGGTCGTAGTATGTCGGCATGTTAGTCGTTGGTAATCAAGGGTAGTCAAAGGTAGTCGAAGGTGGTCATAGATAGTCTTCATCATAGTTGAAGGGAGGTCGAAGGAGGTCAAAGGAGGTCGTCTTCACTCTCCACTATTCGGTGTCCAATTTTCCCGAAGTTAAGGGCCTGTCCCACTGTACAAGGTAATTCAAGAGCTCTCCCGAGTTTAAAAAAAATCAAACTCATGGTAAGTACGTAGAATGTATATAGTGGCTACGTCGGAGCTCGTGGATGTCTCGTAGCGACTCGTAATGCTAACGACAGGTACTCGGGAAACGCGGTAACTCGTGAAGTTCTTTCAGCACTGTGAAAAATGTCCACGAGAGCCCCGAGTACCTACGAGTGGCTATTACTGTAATTCTCCGAGTTCGAATCAGGGGAAACTCGGGAGAATTCTTGAATTACCTCGTACAGTGGGACAGGCCCTTTAGTCGTAGCTAGTCGAAGCTATTCTTCAACATAGTCGAAGGAGGTGGACGGAGGTCTTCTACATGACATTACTCTTCTAAACTCGCCAATTAAGTCGCCCAAGTGGGACAGCCCCTTTACCTTCCTAACATTGCACGAGAGAGATGGAGGCTACAATATGATAAGAAAAGTTTGTGAAAAGTAATATGGCACAGATTTTCCTTTGGTGACTTTCATTCAAGCTCCGCAATGGAATTTAGTTTAGTTTAGTTTAGAGATACAACATGGAAGCACGCCCTTTGGCCCATCGAATCCACGCTGACTATAATAACCCATTCACACAAATTCTATGTTATCCCACTTTTTCATCCACTCCCTACACACTAGGGGCAATTTACAGAAGCTAATTAAACCTACAAACCGATTAAAAACATGTGAGATTAAAATATTTAATAAATTATCTGTATAACCTTCAACACCAGACGCACCACTTGTGATGCACGACAATTTTTCAATACAACAGAAAACTAATGTCAATTTCAGGTCAAATTAATTTTCAGCCTTCAGATCAGTGATCTGGATTCAGTTGCTGACATTAAAAGGGAGGGAAATTATTTGAAAAAGTTTGGTTTGTGCTCTTTTTCCATCACAACATCTTGTCAACTGTCCAACATCTCAATGTAGCAAATTTCTCAAAGTTCACTGCCTCTTGATCCCTTCATGCTTTCCTTCGATGAAGTAACATCCTCTTACGGTGAAGATAGACACAAAATGCTGGAGTAACTCAGCGGGAGAGGCAGCACGTCTGCATAGAAGGAATGAGTGACGTTTCACGTTGAGACCATTCTTCAGACTGTCTTGACCCGAAACGTCACCCATTCCTTCTATCCAGAGATGCTGCCGGTCCTGCTGAGTTACTCCAGCATTTTGTGTCTATCTTCAGTGTAAACCAGCATCTGCAGTTCCTTCTTACCCACAACTTCTTGGAGTGTTCGGGACATCCTTTTAGAGGGCGACACAGTGGCTCAGCAGTACAGTTGTTGCCTTACAGCGCTTGTAGCGCCAGAGACCCAGGTTCGATCCCGACTACCGGTGCTGTCTGTAAGGAGTTTTTACATTCTCCCCATGACCACATAGGTCTTCTCTGAGATCTTCAGTTTCCTCCCACACTCCAAAGACATACATGTTTGTAGGTTAATTGGCTTGGTGTAAGCGTAAATTGTCCCTAGTGTGTGTAGGATAGTGTTAATGTGCAGACTCGGCGGACTGAAGGGCCTCTTTCCCCACTGTATCTCTAAAACTAAATTAAAAACATCACATTTCTCCTCTTCCTGTTTAGGAGTCGAACCTTATGTTTGGATGAGTATCAACAAATCATGCAAGCAGACAGGTAATCTCATCAGTACCTGCAGCACCGCTCTTGTTCCCCGTCCCCTCAGTTAGAACAGGGACAGAGTCCCCCTGGTCCTAACATTTTACCCCATCAGTTGTGGCATACTGCACATACTCCAACATTTTCGCCACCTCCAACAGAATCCCACCAGTAGCCACATCTTCCCATCTCCACCCCTTTCCGCAGAGACCGTTAGCTACGCAGCACCTTGGTTAACTCATCTCTTTCCACCCAAACCACCCCTCCCCAGGTACTTTCTCAATAACCGAAGGAGATGCAACGCCTGTCACTATACCTCCTCCCTCGACTGTGTCCAAGGACCCTGACAGTTAGGTGAGGCAGAGGTTCATTTGCCCCTCCTCCAACCTCATCTATGGTATCCACTGTTCCAGGTGTGGATTTCTCTATATCGGCGAGACCAACTGCAGCCCCGGCGATCATTTCACTGAACACCTCCGCTCACACTGCATAAATTTACATGATCTCCCGGTTGCTGAATACTTTAATATTCCTCCCACTCCCATACTGACCTTTCTGTCCTGGGCCTCCTCCACTGTCAGTGTGTGGCCCGGGGCCAAGGAAAGATCGTTCACGTCGCGGCCCTGTTTCAACCAATCTTTCCACCACCACGCACAAGAAGCACAAGAAGCGCAAGACAGACACCATTGTGCAGATGCCGAGAAGTGTGTTCAGCTCTGGCTGAACAACTTCTAATCTTGTGTGTGGACTCGATAAGAAGAAGAAGAGTGTGTGGCCCAACGCAAAATGGAGGAACAGCACCTCATATTTCTCTTGGTCAGCTAACAATCCAGCGTTATGAATATTGACTTCTCTAACTTCAATTAACCCTTGCTTTCCCTCTCTCTCCATCCCTCCCCCATCCTAGTTCTCTGACCAGTCTGACTATTCTCCTGATTTAACTTCATCTTTGGATGCTTCGTTGTCTCCTTCCCCTCGCTAACAATGATCTATTATACATTTTCTTTGACCCCCGTCCCCTTTAATGTCTAATTTTCACACCTTACCCTTCCATCTCTCTGTGTCTCCCTCTCCCTTGACTCTCAGTCTGAAGACGGGACTCGACCCAAAATTTCACTCATTTGTTCTAACCAGAGATGCTGCCTGTCCCGCTGAGTTACTCCAGCATTTTGTGTCTATCTTTGGTGTAAACCAACATCTGCAGTTCCTTCCTTACAGGTAATCTGCACATATTGGCAATTTGAAGGGTTACTGTCACATCTATTGACCACGGCAATATACGGTTGGCTTATCTAACTGTTTCTTTAAACAGTGTTATCTTTTACCGCCCCTGTTCCTGGTTTATTGAGTTGAACTTGGTGCTGGCCATGTCCTCTATTCTATGCCTCTGCACCAACCTCAATTAACAGCCAGGGAACAGTATACATCCAATTTGCCTGTAGAAAGTCAATAATACAATGTGTTTTAATTAGTTTGAAGTTTATTAATGTATCTGATTTTTGCCTTGGACCTTGTGTGGTATCGACAGTAAGTCTTCTCTCACTACTACTGTCGATTTGTTTCCTTTCTTGAAGATGGTCATGATTACACCATTTCCATGTTCTGAATGGTCCTTCGATAAGCGAGGGTACTGTCCAATACACTTGTACACCATTGTGGATATTGGACTTTGTCTATAGAACTGATGCGTCAGAATGTTGAGAACCATATTCTGCACTCTGTATCCTCCCATTTTCTCCACCTATTGTACTTGAGTCTGACTTAATTGTGTGTGGTATATCTGATCTGTTTGGATACCTTTCATTGTACCGTGGTACACATGACAATAATAATGTTAAACCTAAACATAAACCTAATTATTGTTGGGAGAGCAGCCAAGAGTCTGTTCACATGTACTAATAATAGTTGGTTTAGGCCAGCCCAGAACAAGGTAGTGGGTACACATCATTCTGCTTTGCTTTTCTTATGACAACATTCCTGTTAATGCTAAATTGGTGAGGCTACATTGATGGAGATGATAGATTAGGAGGTGATCTATCCAGCTGCTATCGGTACCATGGTGTGGGCAATGCAGACATCTTTGAAGTATTTTATTAATAATCTGGACTAGTCATAGAGGGATAGACTTGTATAGCACGGTAACAGGTCCTTCGGCCAAACTTGTCCAGGGCAACCGAGATGCCAAGTGGTTGTGTTGCCATGGGATCTGATACTTTTCTCTCTGATGGCAAGAAAATGCTTCAAACATTTTGTCAAGGACTTCGCTGGATTAGATTTCCCTCGCAAGAGGTCTGTTTCTTTTCCTACCCCATTGATCCAGTTGCAAGACAACTGGTGACTAGATTTGACTGCATGCCTATTAATGAGCTGGAAGCGTGCACACGGATTTGGTGCACTGAGAAATGACAGATAGAATGTAGGTACCTGAAATCCTGAATCTGAAGAAGGGTCCCAACCTGATACATTATCTATGCATGTCCTCCACATATACTGCCTGACCTGATGAATTACTCCAGCACTTTGTCTTTTTTTCCATTCAACACATTACTGCATTGGCAGCATGGCCAGGGTCAGACATCGATTGAATGGCTTTGGGTTTGGCTCATGCTCATGACACATTAAGGCAGAAGAATTAATTTTCTGCACTTCTCCTCCCATCCCATACTGCCCCTGGGTCCAAACTCACCACAAGTTTTCATTTTCACGATATGGTTTGGAGATGTTGTCTTTCATCAGGTAATCAATATTTAGTAAATATAGAATTGTTACGTTTTTTCCGTAAAGTTGATCAGAGTTTCTTCAAGGCAGACTGCATCAGATCGTCCGGTTGATTCGCAATCTGCCGAACCTTGTGAACAACGGCCGCTTTGTGAAGTAAAGGACATTCTGCTCACTGGCAGTATGAACTTACAAACAAACCCAATGTAGTCAGATAACTGAAGAATGAATTTAATGCTGACTCCATATTAAAATCATTACATATTTCAAGTATCAATGCGCACAAGTTATAATCTATTTATTTGCAAGTTGAAGAAATTAGTTGGTTTAGGGATGGATTTAATTAAGGGCATAGACACCTTCGCCATTGGGACCGCTCCTTGCTGCAGAATCCAGCCAGTTTGCTCTAAAAGCTGCATGCCGAGCTTCAGCACTACGGAATGTATCCAGGTGAGGGCCAATCTGCAAAAACAATCAAACGTTACATCCATGGTCAGTCTGTAAAGGTAACCTGCCTAAAGAAATGATCGTCAACATCCAGTCTGGTAATTAAAGAATAGTTTCCATGACCTATAGCCCTTGAAAAGAAAAGACACAAAGCCGTTTAAACAATTTATAAAAACAGTTTAAGTTTCATAATTTCACAACGGTGATTGTTGGTTGTTGCGGACTCGGTGGGCCGTAGGGCCTGTTTCCACACTGTATCTCTAAATTAATCTCAAAATTTGATTGCTTTTTAAATTTTCAAACCAATGTATCTTTTTGAACATAAATTCTCTGTCGCATTAATTTTAATAAGACAATCACAAGGTTTATAGCTTTTTCTCTAGCTTCCTGATACCTTTTCATTCAGGCTAACATAAAGGTTGTTCAACTCTTCCCTTTCAGACTTTGATGCTACTTCCTTTGAATTCTGTTATTTTTCCGTCTGCTTTTAAAGCTACAAATTGAGGAACGTTTCTCAGGTTTTCTATTTCTCCCTTCATAAGAACATATGATAGTAATTCAATGAAATGGAGCAAATGTCACCAAAAATAATGTTGCAAGGAAATAAAGAGAAAAGTAAACAAAGAGGTTTGTTTGATTGCTGCCATTATTCATCATTGTTTGACTGAAGTGGCTATAACAGCAAACAATGCATTCAAATAGAAAAACGAATAAAACTGTACAAACTGCGCCTGAGCTATAGGGAGAGATTGGGCAGAGTAGTAGCACAGGAGGTTGATAGGTGGTCCAACGGAGGTGTATAAAATCAAGAGGGGAATAGATAGGGTGAATGCACAAAGATTGTTCGCCAGGAAAGGGGAATCAAGAACTAGAGGGCATAGGTTTAAGGTGAAAGGAAGATTTAATAGGAATCTGAGGGGGGATGTTTTCACACAGAGGGTGTTACATCCATAGACTGAGCTGCAGAGGATTTACTTGAAGAATAATGTCACAATGTTTAAAAAATAGATCATTTTAAGGTAACAAAACTATTTATAACATTGCACCCAAAGTGTTAAACTAACTAACTAATGCAACAAGTCCTGGGATGTTCACAACACAACTATCTTATTTCCCTGGCTACTCTACTACAGTCCAGCACATCCATTGGTCCAGTACTGTGTGGTTCCCTGGTGTGTGATGCACGATGCCTTCATGGCCAGAGGGAGTTATTTTCACTTGTCCTCTGCAACAGTGCTGTTGAAACCATGTCCAGTTACGGAATGTCCTTGGAGAACAGAGCATTGGTGATTGGAATCCTTTACGGAAAATCTTAATACAACATTTTCCCTAATGTGGATATAAATCAGTAAATGACTGGGAAAGATGTTTGGCGGCTTTGAATATGGATCACATAGTAATAAAGATGCTGCGCAATCCTTCTGTAATGCAGCATTTTGCTACAACCTACAATTTGTGTGTGTACAGGGGGTCTGTTGTTACTCCCAGTCACAAAGAGCGGAATCATTTGGTTTGTCACTCAGGTTCACTTTGGGAAGAGGCCAAAATGGACATGACTTTATTCAAGCCTGATGGTTATAACCAATCTAGAATTGATTGATAATATGTAAACAGCTGACAAATATTTTACAGTTTGCAATATTTACATAACCAGAGCGGTGAGGTTACTGTTCTCCCCCAATCTCTGATATTCTTTTGTCTTCATTGTGTAAATATCAGGAACATCTGAATAGTTACAATCTCCAAAGTGTAGAGTAATAATTTGGCTATTTCCAACTTTTAGTTTGGAATTCCAGTGAATCCACAATTGGAATAAGATCAAAAGAGAGCTATAAGTTTCCATCCACACTGACATTTCACAACCTAACCATAAAACCCTAAACAGAAGTTTAGAAAATTTTAGATGTTTATTGCCAAAAATGTGGAATTTGTGTTTTAATCCTTGCAAGTTAAAAAACCTTGGTCACGTTGAAAAATGCTTGGCCGAGCTCTTGAAGTGCTGCAGGCACTAGCGTTACAGGCCAATGGTTGTGAGGTAGGATTAGTCTATGGCTCATGTGATAAAGATGGAATAAACGGCCATCTCCCACATGATAAATTTCCACATTCAAAATTTCCTAAAACATACCACTGCAACGTTCACCTGTTACAGTATAATCAATAGGAAAAAACGGGAAGAAAAGGGAAGTGAGTCTTAGTTGAATTATCACAAGAGATGTCAGTGGATAATTAAAAATAAAAATATTGCATGAATTAATAACTCCAAGAGATAAATGCATTACACAGTGAAAAAATACAGAAAAATAAAATAAAAATATGATGAAATAAAGCATAAAATACTGAGAATACTCAGGAGTGATGTTTTGGGTTAAGGACACTACATCAGAATTCGGACTTTCCCAGTCCTGGCAAAGACTCTTCAACCTGAATCATTAATTCTGTTTCTCTTTCCATAGATACTGCCTTACCTGCTGACTCTTTCCTGCATTTTCTGTATTTATATAGTGCTTTTCACAACCTCTGAATGCTCTAAGGTGCTTTATAGCCAAAATAGCATTCTTTTTAACTAGAGAAATTACTGTAATGTTGGGGGTCATATAAAATGGAATAAGGAAATATTTCTGAAATATAATGTATCCAACAAAAATAGGCTAGAGTTACTGAGTTACTCCAAATTTGCTCTTCCTCCTTTTCAGGTGTTTTGTGTGACATTGCCCAAGTGATGCCACCAGAACAATCATCCTCGGCTATTCAGGCCGCAACAAGTAATAGGACCGACAGATTGAATAGCCAGCAAGAAGAAATTACACCTTGTTTGCAATCGCTAATTGCATTCTTCTGTTGTGTTCCCACCAGCCACCCACCACCCACCCACCAAAGAGTGCAGTCACAGACCGCTGATAATCCAGCATGGTCCATCATACAGAAAAACAACAAAAGGAAAAATTATCAACAATTCTCAAGAGCTGCTGACAACTTGTTAAAAATAATCACACCCACAAAACCTATTATAGTTACAGTCTTGTTCAGCAAGTGGTCTAGATTTGTGTCAGAAAACGTCACAGATACAGAACCACTCTTATCACCAGTATTCCCTGCTGTGTACACCATCTGCCACTATGTGTTGTTAGTTTTATAATATATCCACAAAAAACTAAAACTCTAAGTTCCATTTCGAGGTGGACACTGGCACAGATATATTTGTTTCCTTTACTTCACTCTCCTCCACCCTCGCATTGGAAAGCAGCTTTCGGACAAGCACTTTTAAAAAAAACTGATGGAGAGACTGCAACAGTTACTTTTTTGATATAGAAATGCTCTGCAAAAATATGCACAAGGAGCCTGGATGCAAATTACTTAGAAACACATCACTCTACTACTTGACAGAATATAATGAGAATCACTAAATCTTTTATAAGGTCAACACTCCTCTTCCCAAGCAGCTGTCAAACAAAGAAATTCAGCAAAACCAAACTTCCATCGCCTCATTAAACTCAGCAGCCACGGACGACATGTTCCGCCATCAATACAAGTTGTTTTGTGTCAGTAATTTGCAGTAAAAGTCTGATCGAGGGCCTGTGGAGACTGGGGAATCGTTAGCGCTCCAGGAGCGGCTCTGCTCCTAATTGGAAGCATTGGGCATTATCAACTGAGGATTTTCCTGGATCCCTGACAGCTACCGGTGCTGGAATGATTGCCCACTTGTCAGTGTAAAAGACCATTAAAAACAAACAATTTTTCTTTAATTGGAGGCTTGCGCTCGGAGCCCAGGTGAGAAGCCTCATCACTTTCTTTGGGCCTATTGATGATTATGGCTTACTTCAAAATCTGTCTGACAAAATTGAAAGCTTTTTCTTCTCACACCGAAAAGTGTTTTCAATATGACTACAAAAAGCTTGGCAGGTGATTTATATTTCTTTCCTACAGCCTGCAAGGCCTTGATTAACTATCTGTATGTTCATACCACGACTAGAATTGTTAGGCTTCAAAACCGATCAGTGTTATTGAGGTGTGCAGACCACACTGAGCCAGTTTGAATCCATAATATGTTTCGGGAGCCAAAAGGAGGATTACTGAATTGACCCTAAGTCTAAAACTGGGCCCTTGGGTAGAAGGTTTCTTTAGTTGGCGTGCTCCTCAACACTTATTGCTTTCCTTGTGAGTCAAACAAGTGAAGAATGTATCATTCCCTCTGAAAGGTTCAATTTCCTGATCTTAACATTCCAGTGGAATTATTGAGAAGGAACAAAATATTTGGGGTGATAGTTGAATAGTTCTGGTTCTGTGACAGAGAGATGATTGTTCGCTTCCACCCACATTCAGTTCCTCATGGGCTGATTGGACCAGTGCTGGCCACCATAGGAAATAAATTAGTGATTTTGGTTCAAAGGTATGTTAACATGCTAACATCTTGAGAAAATTTAAGCAAAACGCAGTTAAACGGATTTACTGACACCAGAAAATATCTTGACATCAAAGATGAGATGCTTGTGACACCAGCTGCTATGGCTGGAGCGTGCTTTTAAATTGTACAATTGGAAAACTAACAAGCAACAGGCAGCTTGCATTAAGCAGTGTACAGCGTTAATGTTTATGACTGGGGTAAAGATGTTGGTTTACAGTTCATGATAGTAACCCCTGTGAAGCACAATGGAAGTGGTGCTGGAAATGATGCTGGATCAGTGGAGGAATACGTTCATGCTGTACACATTCTGTTGTCTTATTTCAAGCTGGTAACTGGTGTTCCATGCTCATTGGAGGCTTGCCAGGAGAGTGCAAAGAAAACTAAGGTTTTCAATGAAATTGGAAGTTGCATCTTCGATCAGAAAGTGCCAGGGACCACCAGCAGGCCTGTTTGTTCATTTGTGAGGCAGGAAACGGAATAAGTAGAGTTTCAGCTCATTCATTCTTCCTCTCTCTCTGAATGCTGGCTGATCTGCTGAGAAGCTCCAACATCTATGTTTTTATTTCAGATTTCCAGCATCTGCAGTGTTTTGCCTTTTGCCATGTTTGATTGGATAAAATTCTGACCAGGCTATTGATAGGGCAGGAATGAAGTTAGTGGAACCAATCACCTCAGCTGGAGGTTCTAACAGGATCCAATCAGAATTATTCACAGCTATTGTCTAAACACTGTTGGTTGGTTAAGAAGTTGAGAAATAACATTCAAAGCTGAGTTTACAGTTTTTAATTTAATTTTATAGCTATCTATATTACTTATTTACAAGAACTAAAGCTGCAACTTCAGTAGATTTTATTTATTTTACAGAAATGTTCTAGTGCGCGACGTTGGCACAGTTGCACAGCTGTTAGAACCACTACGTCACAGTGCCAGAGATTGAGATCAATCCGTACCCAGGGTGCTGTATATGTGGAGTTTGCAGGTCCCCTGTGTGACTACATCGATTTCCAACGTATGATGAGTTTCCTCCCACATTCCCAACGCAGGTTGGTAGATTAATTGGCTACTATAAAGCATATACAGTGGTAGAACCTGAGGGAAATCAATGAGAATATGCAGAGAAAAGGGACAAATGTAGGATTAGTATAAATAGGTCTTTGATGGTTGATGGGTTGAAGGGCTTGTTTTCGTGCAGTATCTCCCTATGACTGGATCTTGATCAACTGGGCAGTGAGCTGAGGAATGGCTTAGGGAGTTTAATTCTGATAAATGTGAAGCGTGGCATTTTGGGAAGTCAAACCAGGGCAGGACCTTTACTGTGAATGGCAGGGCCCTGGAGAGCACTGTAGAGCAGAGGGATCGTGGAATACAAGTGCATAGTTCCCTTAAGGTGGTATCTCAGATAAATAGGGATTGAAGAAGGCTTTTGGCATGTTAGATTTCATCGGTCCGTAAATTCAGTATATACGCTGAAACGTTATGTTACTGTTATACAAGATATTGATGAGGCAACACTTGGAGTATCGTGTTCAGTTTTGGACATTCTGCTTTGAGAAAGATGGCATTAAGCTGGAAAGAATGCAGAGAAGATTTATGAAGATGTTTACATAAATACATAGAAAATAGGTGCAGGAGTAGGCCATTTGGCCCTTCGAGCCAGCACCGCCATTCAATGTGATCATGACTGATCATCCACAATCAGTGCCCCGTTCCTGCCTTCTCCCCATATTCCTTGATTCTACTAGCCCTAAGAGCTCTATCTAACTCTCTTTTGAATGCATCCAGTGAATCGGTCTCCACTGCCATCTGAGGCAGAGAATTCCCCAAATTCACAACTCTCTGGGTGAAAAAGCTTTTCCTCATCTCAGTTATAAATGGCCTACCCCTTATTCTTAATCTGTGGCCCCTGGTTCTGGACTCCACCAACATCGGGAACATGTTTCCTGCATCTAGCATGTCCAGTCCCATGATAGTTTTATATGTTTCTATAAGATACCCTCTCATCCTTCTAAATTCCAGTGAATACAAACCCAGTTGCTCCATTCTTTCATCATATGACAGTCCCGCCATACCAGGAATTAATCCTGTGAACCTACGCTGCACTCCCTCAATAGCAAGAATGTCCTTCCTCAAATTAGGAGACCAAAACTGCACACAATACTCCAGGTGTGGTCTCACTAGGGCCCTATACAACTGCAGAAGGACCTCTTTGCTCCTATACTCAAATTCTCTCGTTATGAAGGCCAACATGCCATTAGCTTTCTTCACTGCCATGACTCAAAGGAATTGTTAAAGGGAGAGCTTAGGCAGGCTAGGATTTTATTTATTGGAGCCCGGGAGGCTGAGGGATAATCTTATTGAGGTGAGAATTACAGTCCTTTCTACTGAGGTGCACTTTTATGCTCTTTTGGCTTACCTCCCTGTTAAGAATGGTGCAAGCTCATGGCAGAAAACTAGGCAGTGGCAGTCATATATCATGGTCCTGCACATACCTTGGATCAAGACCAGCAGAGCTGGCCGATGGCTAGCACAATCCAAACCAGCCACATTATACCTGAGGAACTCCTGGAAATTGGTTGAGTGTATTTCCTCTGTGAGAGGGAGAGGATGCTTCCTGCCATGAAAGGTTTCAATTACCTTTTCCTTGAGCATTCTCATTTAATTTAATATAAATGATTAGAAATCATGTTAGGATTTCTCTTTGTGGGATTTCATTATTTAATGTGAACCAGAAACTACTGGACTCTTCGTGAGGATATTGGAGAAGTTATTTGTTTTCCATACTCTGTTCTTAGCTTGTTTACATACTCACCTCGGAGGTCAGATTGTATTTTTATCACACAACGCCTGGGAAGATAGATCATATATATTTTATTAGAATGGCCTAGGATGTGAACTCCAAATGGTAAAAATGATAATTAATAAGCACACGATAGATTGCGAACACCATACTTTTGACAGGGAGTTGGCTCTTGATGTTACAAACACTTTGACAGGGAGTTGGATCTCGATGCTACCAGAATGTTTCTCTCCCTACTGTGGTGCTGCAAACCTTGTTCTGAGCACTTTAATTGTTTAATAATTACTGCTTCTATTTCCAGTAGAGCCAAGGCTAAAAAATACTGCTGGTAGTAATTGAACATTTAATGCATTTGCATGGCATTCTCTGTCCATTATTTTAAAGACCGTTTTATTTACAAGCATTTACATGTCAGCTTGGTGCAAAAGAGGGGATGTCACAGTTTCATTCCCTTTCATCTGTTCGTAAAACATCTTCCTTTTAGTCAGCAAAATATTTTCAAGTGCCAAACATACAAGGAATTATCTACAGTAATGACGTGCAAGCTAATGTAACTATCATGTACGATAAATTGCCAAAAACAGCCATTGGTGACATTTTGAGGAAGGAATGTTGATCGGGACCCAACTGCCTTGGTTTGAATTGTGCATTTTTTACTTGCATGAGCAGATACGCAGGAGTTTGTTTTAACAACTTGTCTGAAGGATAACATTATAACACTGAACCGGAGCAGATCATACATTATATGTTGAGATTCCTTTGTGGTACTAAAATAGGTAACATTCTGATTCAAAGGTAAAAATGTTCTGGACTCACCTTTCCAGTTCTGAGGAAGGGTCTCAGCCTCAAAACTTAACTCTGCTTCTTTTTCCACAGCTGCTGCCTGCCCTGCTGAGAGTTTCCAGTGCTTTCTGTTCTTATTCCATTATCCCTGCAAAGTGTTTTAAAGTCTTTGTTCTTTGAACCCAATGACAGTTCTGGTCCTGATATTGTTATCTTCCTCCACATGTGGTCATAAACCTTTCTGTGTCAGTCGCTATCTTGTCCCATTTATTCCCAGTCTATTTTATGTGAAATATATTCCTGTTCATCCTATCACTAAAATGTTCATCATATCCAGAAGAAAATCCCACATACTCTTCACTTTATTGTTATTCTAAAGGCGTGGAAACTTCTATTATTTTTAAAATACTCTATCATAGAGAAACCTTTAGCCTAATCAATGATAGGGAAAAAGGCAGAGGGATATTAAATGAATGCATGGGATTGGTATAGATAGGCATGATAGTTGGCATAGATGCAGTGGACTAATGGGTCTGCTCCTATGCTGAATCTATGAGTCTATGATATCTTGCATTGATTTTACACTGGCAATCACATTGTCTGTAGAACACACATCAGGAACTATACACTTGATGTTGGAGTGACTTACAGTTCATTCAGAAAGTATTCAGACCCCTTCACTTTTTTCCACATTTTGTTACATTACAGCCTTATTCTAAAATGGGTTAAATTCATTTTTTTAAATCAACAATATACACTAGATAATACCCCATAATAAAAAAAGCAAAAACAAGTGTTTAGAAATTTTGCAAAGTAAATAAAAAGAAATAACTGAAATATCACATTTACAAAAGTATTCAGACCCTTTACTCTGTACTTTGTTGAGGCACCTTTGGCAGCGATTACAGCCTCAAGTCTTCTTGGGTATGGCACAAGCTTGGCACACCTGTATTTGGGTAATTTCTCCCATTCTTCTCTGCAGACCCTCTCAAGCTCTATCAGGTTGGATGGGGAGCGTCGATGCACAGCTATTTCTAGGTCCCTCCAGAGATGTTCGATCGGGTTCAAATCCGGGCCACTCAAGGACATTCGAAGACTTGTAACAAAGGCACTCCTGTGTTGTCTTGACTGTGTGCTTAGGGTTGTTGTCCTGTTGGAAGGTGAACCTTCACCCCAGTCTGAGGTCCAGAACGCTCTGGAGCTGGTTTTCATCAAGGATCTCTCTGTGCTTTGCTCCGTTCATCTTTCCCTTAATCCTGACCAGTTCCTGCCACTGAAAAACATCCCCACAGCATGATGCTGCCACAACCATGCTTCACCATAGGTATGGTATTGGCCAGGTGATGAACGGTGCCTGGTTTCCTCCAGACGTGACGCTTGGCATTCAGGTCAATGAGTTCAATTCCAAAGAGGTCATGGTCTGACAGTCCTTTAGGTGCCTTTTGGCAAACTCCGTGTGCCTTTTACCTCGGAGTGGCTTCCGTCTGGCCACTCTACCATAAAGGCCTGATTGGTGGAGTGCTGCAGACATAGTTGTCTTTCTGGAAGGTTCTCCCATATCCACAGAGGAACTCTGGAGCTCTGTGAGAGTGCCCATTGGGTTCTTGGTCACCTCCCTGACCAAGGCCCTTCTCCCCCGACTGCTGGAGTCCTGGTGGTTCCAAAGTTCTTCCATTTAAGAATGACGGAGGCCACCATGCTCTTCGGGACCTGCAATGCTGCAGAAATTGTTTTATACCCTTCCCCAGATCTATGTCTCGACACAATCCTGTCTCGGAGGTCTACGGACAATTATTTTGTCTTCATGGCTTGGTTTTTGCACCGACATGTACTGTCAACTGTGGGACCTTATATAAATAGGCGTGTGCCTTTCTAAATCAATTTAATTTACCACTGGTGGACTCCAATCAAGTTGTAGAAACATCTCAAGTTTCAGCATGTTGAAGCTCCAGCGGCGACCTGTCACCCTGCGACATGTCGCCTGTATGGTCGTGAGTAGTCGCCCAAAGAGTCATACCTGTTTCTGGTCGCCGCAGGATTTTCAACATGTTGAAAATTTTCGGCGGCCTGCTGCAGCTAAGACGGCTGTCGGCAAGTCTACGAAAAAAATCGCATAAGTGGGACAGGCCCAAATGACTGACCAGAAGACTTACATTCAGCATTAGAGACTGCTAATACTATTTTGAATTTATTAAAGATGTAAGTATGAAATTGTGTAAATGCAGTACGGTTTCAACATTGCCATGTCTAACCTTGTTTCTGAAAAGCAATTGCTTCAAAAGCACATAGAGTATCCTTTGATAATTTAAGTTTGTTGCTGAGATTCCATGCATACCAAACAGAGATATACAAGAGGAGTCCTAATGTTTAAAAACAGGAGTAACCTGCACTGTGTGTGCTCGCAGAAATCTGTGTTGTATGACTGCTTATCAGTACATTGTCCTGGTTGTATGTTGAGCCACGTCAAAGAAGATTTTCTGTTACGACAGACAATAAAGTTTTCTGAATCTGAATCTGAGTCTGAAGACCAAATTCCTCATTGTGCCTGGATAAATTAGCATGATATCAATTTCTGTCCACTTGGAATTTCTTGGAAACATTAAGTTGCCTGGCTTTGAATGAAGGGGAACAAGGCCAATTCCCAATTATCCTATATATAGTCCACTGTCCTCAAACAAGTCATTTTAGGAGAGGCTGTCTTTCGACTGACTCCCAAATGTTTTAGGGCTACTTTTCGATTGTGGTTTGGCCATGTTGCCATGAGCATAATTGTCATAATATTTGAATGGAGAAAATCTTACAAGATTGCACTAGGTTTGATTCTGAGCAGAGATAAGGCACGCTTTGTACCCTGGAATATAAAAGTTATAGTCTTGGGTTTTAGGATTTTGAAAGGAATTGATGAAATAGGTAGAGAGACATTGACTGCTATTAGAAGTTGCCAAAAA
Organism: Amblyraja radiata; assembly: GCF_010909765.2. NCBI lineage: Eukaryota > Metazoa > Chordata > Chondrichthyes > Rajiformes > Rajidae > Amblyraja > Amblyraja radiata. The sequence continues at coordinate 14,838,042 of NC_045987.1, read as the reverse complement.
TCTTGGGCATACCCATGGGTCATAACAATGAAAACAGAGCCAAGGCCAAGTGAGAAATTAGATTTCTTAGGCATATGTTGGAAGAATGTAAATATCTCTCTCAAAAAGCAGCACAAAGGTTTAGAAGGATATGGGCCTGGTGGGAAGGTGGGACTAGAGCAGGTGGGGCTGCTTGGTCGGCATGGGGAAGTTGGGCCGAAGGGCCTGTTCCCGTGCTGTATGGCTCTTTGACACTGATTAATAATTTAAAATCTGAGATCAGAAGATTTGTTTTGTTGTAATTCACAAATATTTGAGCTGTTTGACAATTTTAGCTGCTGCTTATGCTTTGTGGGTGTGACTTGTATCCAAGCATCGTAATTCGATCGATAATCGATCTCTGTGTTGCATGAGATCTTGCTGGTCTAGACCCAGATTTGTTGAGGAAGTTTCCTTTGCAGCAGTTCTGGCTTAAAGTCGTAAATTCTGAGCAAAATCTAGGCCATTCTATTTTCAATAATCATCTTTGAAAAGAAACAGGAACATGGTATAGGACATTCATCCCTTAACTGTACCCTGTCATTCAGAGGGAACATGGCCTACCTGTCCTAATTCCATCTGTCCACCCCTGAATAACATCCTTTAATAACAAAACGCTTGAACAGCAAAAATGTACTGAACCCCTGAATTTGGAATTGATAAATGAGTCACCAGCTGGTACTTTTTGTGGGAAAAAGTTGGATGCATCCACATTATGCTTGAAGAATTGTTTTCTAGTTTCAGCCTAATCTCCAGGTTAAATCTTAATGGCCTGGATACTGCTACTGTCAGGATCTACTCCATCAATCCTTGGATCTACTCCATCAATTCTTTTCGAACATCAGTTGTAACCTTTTATATGTTTGGGAATATAAGCTTACTTCATTTCTCCTCATAACCTAACACTGAGAGATCTAGTAAGGTTTTGAGTGCATCAGCATTCAATCCACCAAGGGTAATTATTCATTTTTTAGGGTTTTCTCAGAAACCTCAACAGTACACGATGTGTGCTAAAGACATATAAAGCTGAGGCGTAACCTGAAAACCTGAGTCAGAGCTTTTAAGTGAGAAATTAGAATTTTCAGGAACTGAGGGGCTAACGTCTAGGAGAATTAATCTGCTTCTGAACTTAGAATATTTAAAGAATAATGCAAGTTTCACATTTAAACCCATAAGTATCTAGTTTGCATTTGGGATATAAAAACAGCATTAAGAACCAAGAATGAGCTGCTGGATCCAATTTATTTGAATAGCCAGTTTTGCCTGTGTTTTTTACACTTTTGGGAAGTACTTTGGAAAGTTTTTCCATGTCAAAGGAAGTCCATGAGCAAAAGTTGCAATTACAAAGATTTACACCTAAAATACCTAATCCTACAACTGATTGATTGCTATGATCCCTATATTTCCAACCATCCCTACAGAACATTATTTCCTTTTCCTCAAGCTACCGACATTAACCTTGTGTTGACATGGTCTCTGCTACAACTCTCCGTGTAAATTATTTTCTTTGTTCGAATATTTTTTTTGTTTAACCTTACACCTCTGTCCCTTGCTCCAGATCTCTCATTTATTGAAAACATTCTTGTCAGGCATTTATCCTTGGTCAGTGCTGATTAATGCATTTTACTTTGTTTATGAAATTACATTCTATTAACTTCAACTGCCATTATTATGCAGTATATCTAGCAAATGGGGATGAACTTCTAGGTATTCATTTCCATGCAACATGCTGAATCTCTTAATTTTAAATATCTCTATCAATTCATCCTTCCTTGCTTTTATTCCAGTGGAAATAGTTCTAATTTATATTTTTCCATTCCGTCATACTAAATAGCAAGCTGATTAATTTAAACTTTCTCTACTGTTCTAATGTGCTGCTGTGAAGATCAAATACGGTGCCCCATTATTTTCCTGTTGAATTAATTTTCACTCCACTCCCTTTAGCCCCACAGTCGTGTTATTGACCTGCAGCGCAAATTATGCTGAGAGAGGAAAGATTTAAAAGAGACCTGAGGAGTTATTTCTTCATGTAGAGGTGGTATGTAAGTGGAAGAAGTTGCCAGAGGAAGCTGCAGAGGCGGATACAATGGTGACATATAAAATACATTTACATAGGTACATGGATAGGAAAGGTTTAGAGGGATATTGGTCAAACATGAGCAAATGGCTTTGCTATAAAACCTATTGTGCATGGACGAGTTGAGCCAAAAGACCTGTTTCCATGCTGTATGTCTCTGTGACTCTAAATCCTAAAGAAAATATTTTGTCTCCAAGCTAGATGTGGGATTAATTAAATCATTGGAAAATCATAATCATATCTCAGTGGGAGATTTAGAGATTACCTACTGAGATAAATCTTGATTTTAACTAAGCTACCAGTAAAAAGTTCTAGTATCATGAAAAAGATGAGGTTCTTCTCTTCTCTTATTGAATCTAATTATTTCAGCAAACTGTATTTAATTTCAGGTCATTAGGCAATAAAATAATCCTGTAAAAATAATTAGTTGGAAGATCGATGTACAAAAATAAGTAGTTCTCACCATATTTATGGGTAAACTGTGGTAGTTGACCTGCTGAATTGAGAGTGTAAGCATTGAACAGAAATCTCTGGCTTTGTTTAACAGCAACACCATTAACTAAATCACAGGCTAATTACACCAATACAGAGGAAGTCAAGCCTCGCAGGTAAGGAAGTAGATTAATTTTGTAATGATGTTTGTCTTACACTCAGGATGAATAAGAACTGTAGTAACGAGAACATTCAATTAATTTTTAATTTGCTTTGAGATGTTCAAATGAAGTTTTTTTTCAGAAAACAACAAAAAATAAATTAATTTTGATGAAACCAGTTCGACCTGACTGGTTAGCTATGTTTCACTTCCCAGATATGCTGCTTGAATGTCTGAGTGTTTCCAGCATTTACTGGTCATAATTTTGATTTCCAACATCTGCAGACTTTAAAAAAAGAATCATGTTTATTTGTTTTAATGGATAACTTAAATGCTAGGAGTTAGAATGTTCTAAAAATACCATACAAATGTTTTTGTTTTTTTTGTTAGCGTAAATTTATTTTCAAAGAATGTGTGGTAATCTCATGGTGGTACGGATGCATCTGAGTTTCTATTGCAGTTCAGTGGTGGTCAAGAAACCATAAATAGGGAGTGAAGAAACCTCAGAAGGTTATTCATAGCAAAATGGAAACAGATCCTCCAACACACCAAATTAATGTACATCATCAACCACCCATTTTACCCAAAGTCTAAATTCAGAATGTGATTTCTTCTCATCAACTCCATTCTACCACTCCCTCACATACTAGGACAAATTGACCTCCAATTGTGCACATCTTTGGGATGTGGGAGGAAACTGTAGCACCCAAAGGATGTCTCACAGAGGAAGAGGACTTAACTTTCTGGTGCCTTTCCCCACAGTGGAAAGTTTTGATTCTGCTGTGGGGGGACGTTTGTGTTGAACTCTAAATCCTAAATGTGTTGTGTCCATTTTATTCATTTTTTTTTTTTTAACCTTTTTCTATGGTTTGTAATGGAACTTATTATTTAATTTATGTAAAGCATTTTGCTGTTATGTTGTCTGTTTATGATGTCTTGTTTATTCTTCTGTACAGCACTTTGGTCAACATTGGTTGTTTTAAAGTGCTTAACAAATAAAGTTGGATTGGATTGAAAGGAAACCCATGCAATTATGGGGAGAATGTGAAGACAGCACCCAATGTTCAAGTTCAAGTTCAAGTGAGTTTATTGTCATGTGTCCCTGTATAGGACAATGAAATTCTTGCTTTGCTTCAGCACACAGAACATAGTAGACAAAACAGATACGTGGGTCCATATACCATAATATAAATATATACACACATGAATAAATAAACTGATAAAGTGCAAATAACAGAAAATGGGTTATTAATAATCAGAGTTTTGTCTGAGCCAGGTTTAATAGCCTGATGGCTGTGGGGAAGTAGCTATTCCTGAACCTGGTTGTTGCAGTCTTCAGGCTCCTGTACCTTCTACCTGAAGGTAGCAGGGAGATGAGTGTGTGGCCAGGATGGTGTGGGTCTTTGATGATACTGCCAGCCTTTTTGAGGCAGCGATTGCGATAAATCCCCTCGATGGAAGGAAGGTCAGAGCCGATGATGGACTGGGCAGTGTTTACTACTTTTTGTAGTCTTTTCCTCTCCAGGGCGCTCAAATTGTCGAACCAAGCCACGATGCAACCGGTCAGCATGCTCTCTACTGTGCACCTGTAGAAGTTAGAGAGAGTCTTCCTTGACAAACCGACTCTCCGTAATCTTCTCAGGAAGTAGAGGCGCTGATGAGCTTTCTTGATAATTGCATTAGTGTTCTCGGACCAGGAGAGATCTTCAGAGATGTGCATGCCCAGGAATTTGAAGCTCTTGACCCTTTCAACCATCGACCCGTTGATATAAATGGGGCTGTGGGTTCCCCTCCTACTCCTTCCAAAGTCCACAATCAGTTCCTTGGTTTTGCTGGTGTTGAGGGCCAGGTTATTGCGCTGGCACCATATGGACAGTTGCTCGATCTCTCTTCTATACTCTTGACTCATCCCCATCAGTGATACGCCCCACAACAGTGGTGTCGTCAGCAAACTTGATGATGGAGTTCGCACTGTGACTGGCTACGCAGTCATGAGTATAGGGTGAGTACAGCAGGAGGCTGAGCACGCAGCCTTGAGGTGCTCCCGTGCTGATTGTTATCGAGGCTGACACATTTCCACCAATACGAACAGACTGTGGTCTGTGAATGAGGAAGTCGAGGATCCAATTGCAAAGGGATGCGCAGAGACCCAGTTCTGCGAGTTTGGTAACCAGCTTGGAGGGGATGATTGTGTTAAATGCCGAGCTGTAATCGATGAATAACAGCCTGACATATGAGTTTTTGGTGTCCAAGTGGTCCAGAGCGGAGTGGATGGCCAGCGAGATCGCGTCCACCGTTGATCTGTTGTGGCGGTAAGCGAACTGCAGTGGGTCCAGGTTTTTGTTGAGGTAGGAGTTGATTTGCTCCATGATCAACCTCTCAAAGCACTTCATCACCACCGGCGTTAGTGCCACTGGTTGATAGTCATTGAGGCACGTCACCTTACTCTTCTTGGGCACCGGTATAATCGATGCCCTTTTAAAGCAGGTAGGGACCTCAGACCTCAGAAGTGAGAGGTTGAAAATGTCCGTAAAACTCCAGCCAGTTGGTCCGCGCAGGTTTTTAGAACAATGTCAGGATTGAACCTGAGTTGCTCAATTAGATATACTACCAAATTGGGTATTAATTAGTAGAGATTACAGAGTTAAAGAGGAGCAAAACTATGAAAAGAAGTGAATCATAAAATCAAGGTGTGGGCAATTTTATTCAACAAGCAATTAACTGATAGTTAATGGGAGGTGTTACTTTGGAGACACTCAACAGAGGTTTGGATCTCAAATTTACAAAGAGTTGAATGAGGAAGACAGGCCAGGAACATTCAGGAAGAGCCAAATCCAGACCAACAAAGGCATGGATTGGGGGTTTAAACAGCAGATAAACTGAGACCAGGGCAAAGTTGGACTTCCAGATACAGAAGTTCAGAAATCACCTTAAGACCAGATTAGACACCAAGATTGTGAACAGACTGATTCAGCTTTAGAAAGGGAAGAGATGAAACCTGTAGCGAGGGAACAGGAGTTTATGATGAGGTTGAAGATGAAGTTTTGTTTTTCCAAATATTTAGTTGGAAGAAATTACAGCCTATCCATCAATGGATGCTGGGCAAACACTGATAATTGGAGAGAGTGGAGGATTCGTGAAGGGTCAGTGAAAATGGTGAAGAGATAAAGCTGGGTTTCATCAGCATGCACTTGGATAGTGACACCATGTTTGTTGATGAGAGCATATAGATGAATGGAAGAAACTCAGTGGAACAGTGCAGTTAAGAGAAGACATTGATGGGCATACTTAAGTTCCTGATGGAATAGATAACAGAATAAGCAGGCAAAGTGGTTCTGGAAATAGGTCAATAGTTTGCAGCAAATAGTGTTAGCGATTTGAGTGGGGTGATGATGACAACTGCAAAGAGGGAAAGTCAGAATAGGGAGATCGGAGCAAGAATCATTTGAGGTAGCAGCCACTGCAGAGCCAGGAAGGAAAGTTAGCTCTCCATCAATTTATTAGGAGCAGAGTCAAAGGCGCAGGATATGTTTATCTGTATGAATGAGTTACAGGAGTTCCTGGGGGTAGATGGGAGAGAAACTAAAGAAAGGTGCATGTTTGGAGGTTGGGGAATTGGAACATTAACACTTTGGATATAAGGAAAGAAATAAGGTGTAGGATCTCAATCCTATTGACCAAATCTACCAAGCTCTGCATTATTTTACTGGACATGTGGGTTAAGGAAAAGGAGTTTAAAATGACAGTCTACAGTAGCCATATTAAGCCTGGGATTGTCTCTTCATTTCAAGGTGATACCCACGAGGTGAGCTGTTTTACCAGTTGGCAGTATGGCCATAACCAGCTTTATGTGCTAGAGCTGCATCTGGCAATGTACAGGTTTGTCATATTCACACTCTGTCCCTTCAGCTCAAGAACAAAAATGAGGGCTGAAGCAGAGGATGGCCGAGCTGAAGGCAAGTAAGAGTTTTTATAGGTATAAGTGAATAAGAGATAAGGGTTTGGCAGGGAAGGTCAGTAATTGCTGGAAAATTGTCATTTTCATTGCAACACAATGCAGTCACACCATTGTACTGAGCACATTTAAGCCTGATTCTTAAAGGCACCTAATGAATATATATTCATTCTTCATTTGTTTATGTCTGGAATTGTTATCATCCACCTAATTTCCAGAATAGACCAAGGATGCCATCGTTAAGGCAAGCAGATGGTTATATCCCAGCAGTTTGAGTTTCAGGAATGCAGAGGAAGCGATGGAGAGGGTGAGGGATTGAGTATGGTGTGTACGCTGCCCCCTCAGATCTCCAGCGATTCACACAATCTGCTGAACACTGGAGGGTCGTGTTCTTTCCTTGACATTACCTGGTAGAACAGCCTTGGGCTGACAGGCAACTTATAAAATGATTACTGACATATGCTAATGGGACACATACTTACAGGGTGTCCTAGGAATTGAAAAATGTAATATGCAGAGAAATTTTGGATGGGGCTTAGCCACAGCTTGTTTCCTTCAAAGCATATTCCAATGACAACAATTTTGAAGATTCTTTTTATTTCTGAGTCCCCCCCTGTCTATTTTCTTCCTGTTCTAATCCTTTAAATTTGTACAACTAATACTTGCAGCAGATTTTAACAAATTCAGCCTGTAATATATTGTGTTATTGTAGGTTCCAAACTGCTTTTGTTTCATATTATGGAGTAACGCCTCCAAATTAATGTAATGATTCTACTTAAGATACAATGTTGTGAATCTTGTAGTAAGGCAAGTCATTGTATTAGGTGTAGGAGCTTTCATAAGCAGAACTACAAGTGTACTCCTTGAATGATGAGGTGAACTATTTTGTCCCATTTGTCCCTCTACCTTTCTGCCCTCTTCCTCCCCACCCCATCAATTCACTCTATTAAAGACATTAAGTATGAGCAAATATGACTTAAATTAATAATCCAAGTATTTTCAAGTAGCAGGCACCAAGACCTTGAGAAAACTTAATATGGCTGAAAATCAATTTTGTCCCCTCAGTCTGCCCTACATGTGTTACTTGGGCTCTGTTTGATACCATTATCATATTCTGGAATCTTTCTTTCTCTTATGTAAATTTGTTTTTATTGTAAATGACAGAAAAGCTACACATATAAAAAGCATCATGTGCTAAGGATTAATTTATGGCTGTAATCTAATATTGGGTTATAATTTACTATTCTAAAGCATTGCTTTTGCTGTTTATAATATTACCAGATAGATCTGAGATTTATATTCACATACAATCACAATAATTATCACACTATCTTAATGGCTGAGGCCGTACAATTATCAGGCACACACTATAATACTGCAAAATCCCCTTTTCTATCTTTGATTACATTCTGCCAGCAAAAAAGCAAGGATGGCAATCTAAACATCCAATAAGATAAACACTCGCTGTGCTTCAGCACTATATAGAGTCAACAAACTTTGTTTCTTCTCCTATATGAATTGATGCTTTGTAATATAAAGCTGAGGATTCCCAGAATCACAACATGGCTGTGTCTCCATCACACACTCTATCAATAAATGCAGAGCATTCATTATAAACCAGATGGAAAAACCCTCGGAGAAATGTCTTTCTTACATTTCTTACAGTTGAAGTTAAAGGTGATGAATATTGTTGTTTTTCAGAATGGTTGGTGTTAACTTCTTGATTTAACTTGGGAAATGTATTTATTTAAATGCTCGAAAATTTGAATGTCGTAGGATCTGTTGATATCACCAGATGCCATTATATTCTTCTGCTGCAATATGTTGCAGATATTTTTTTAAACATTCCTTAAGATTTGTTAATATTAAAAGTTAGTTGAATATTTAATACAATGACCTTGAGAGCTTTGTAAAATAATTTATCATTAGCTGCTTAAATAGCAGATAAGGGACAATATTGTTATACTTCTTTCCCCAGCATTCTGCAGGAGAAAATTGACTTTACACGGATCACTGAGAAAACATAAGCCCCCTAAACTATTGATCCTGATAGAACCCCGATGGAGCTCAAAATATGATGCTCAGCACTTTATCCTGGTCATCAGCCCCTACCCAAGACCCAGAGCGTTGGTGAAGATCCTGGATCCAGCACATGAAACATGAAAAACCCACATTCGTAGACTGTTAAGAACAAATCTATTGACAATATAAAGCACAATAATATATAATGGATTAGTTTTGGGAATCAATTTACAGCATCTTCATTTCAACATGATAACTTTAGTTTAGAGATACTACATGGAAACAGGCCCTTTAGCCCACCAAGTCCCCACCAACCATCGACCGCCCATTCACATTGGTTCTACGTCAACCAATTTTCTCATTCACTCCCTACATCCTTGGGGTAATTTACAGAGGCCAATTAGCCTACAAACCCACACTTCTTTGGGATGTGGAAGGAAAGTGGACCACCAGGAGGAAACCCACACGGTCACAGGGAGAAAGTGTAAACTCCATACAGATAGCACCTGAGGTCAGGATCAAACACGAGTCTCTGTCGTTGTGAGGCAGTAGCTCTACCAGTTGCACCGCTCTGCTACTCATAAGTAAGAAAAGAAACAGCTGGATAAACTCAGAATGGTAGACAGCCTACGCAAGAAAATGAACAGATTTTTACTTTTCAGGTTTAAGACCTTTTGTCAGAATTGAGATCTTTCCATGATAATTAAGTGGTCATATATGGGGAGCTGAATCCTCTGGACTGGGTTGTTACTGGACATATTACATCGATCCAATGGACCAGAGATATCACCCCATTTTTCAAGATTGGTTGCATAAATTAGAGTTAATTCTCCAGCCCAATGCTTCAGCCAAGAGAGATTGAGCCACATGCAGAACAATTTTGAACACAAATACAAACATGAACATCTTACCTTTTGATAGCGTAGAGGGTGCACTATTGGTGGAGGATCCACATGTGGTACAGCTTTGCTCAAGAATGCTGCACGGGTTTGATAATTCTTCACAAAGTGGGCCTACAGACACAAAACCAAGACATGTGAAAACAACATGGTGTGGATAGGTACATGTAACTGGGACATTATAGCCATTTTGGAACCTCGACAAGGGAGGGACAGGACTGGCAGCTTAATGGTCCAGTGTACAGATGCTACAGATGAGATCGAATTGCGGGTCAAAGAGGAGGGGGAGTTGCTTTATTGATTAGGGAGAACATCACGACAATAGTTCAAGATGACATTACTGAAGAATTGTTCAGTGAGCTATATGAGTGAAGCTGAGAAATAAAAGGAGGCGATCACCTTGTTAGAATTGTACTATAGACCCAGAATTAATGGAACAAATATGATGGGTGATTATGGACAGCTGCAAGACTAGGAACTTTTCCCATTACAGATTGAGACTGGGACATAGTGCCAAGGGTGTAGATGGAGAGGAATTTGTTAAGTGTTTTCAGGAAAGTTTCTGTGGGCAATATATAAAGGGCCCGTCAAGGGAGAGAACAAAGTGTGACCTGAATTGAAATGTCAATGGGTGAGTCTTTTGGGACCAGCGTTCACAGTTCTATTAGCTTTAAAACAGTTATGGATAAAAACAAGGCTGATCCACAAGTTAAAGTTCTAATGATGCCTGACCCGCTGAGTTACCCCAGCACTTTGTGCCTATCTTTTAGTATAAAGCAGCATCTACAGATCTTTAGTTTTTACATTTAATCATAGTCATGCCGCACTAAAACAGGCCCTTTGGCGTAATTTGTCCATGCTGACCAAGATGCCATATCTAAGCTTTACCTATTTGCCCATGTTTGATCCATATCCCTCCAAACTTTTCCTATTCATGTACTGTCCATGTGTCTTTTAAATGCTATTATAGTTTTTGCCTCAACTACCTCCTCCAGTAGCTCATTCTATATACCCACCACCATCTGAGTGAAAATGCTACCCCTCAGGTTCTTATTAAATCTTTCCCTCTTACCTTACACCTAAAACGTCTGGTTCTTGATTCCCCTCCCGTTTTCACCATACCAATTCCTCTCATGATTTTCTACACCTCTATAAGATCATCCCTCAGCCTCTTGCACTCCAATGAGGAAAGACCTAGCTTACCCAATTGTACTGAACTTACTTACAGAACTGTTTGCAAAAAAGGAATTTCACTATACCTAGGTACACGAGACAATAAAGTACTGTTGAACCATTGAAGTTCCTGCCCTGGTTTGACATCCTAATATGCAACACCGCGTATTACACTCTCATAGCCATTCTTCAACCCACTTGCCAAGCTGATCCAGATCCTGTTGTAATTTCTGATAATCATCTTCACTGTGTGCTATACCTCCTACTTCAATGTAATCTGCAAACTTACTAATCATGTCTTGTACATTCGCATCTAAATTGTTGATATGAACCACAAACAACAATGGGGCCAGCATTGATCCCTGAGGCACATCACCAGTCATGTCCACCAGTCCAAAAAGCATTCTTACGCCACAATGCTCAGCTTCCTTCCATGATGCCAATCCTGTATCTCTGGATTCCATGTGAGTTAACCTTCCAGAACAGCTTACCATGCAGTGTTACACAAGAATTTGCAAAGATTTATTGGAGTAGGTTATTTGTGGGCAAAGAGACATACAGAAAAAATGGAAAGCTTTTAAATTGATCATAGTGGGAGTTCAAGTGAGAGTGAATGATGAGGCAAGTAGGAATAAGGAACGCTGGATGATTGGAGAAATTGAGGCTCTCGTTAGGGAAAAAAGGAGGCATGGGTGAGTTATAGTCAGCTGCGATCGTGTATCCCTGGAGAATTATAAGGTTTAGAAGCATACTTAAGATCATGATGGCAAAAAGGGGGCACGAGGTAGCTCTGGCAGATAAGCTAAAGGAAAATCCAAAGAGATACCATTGCATTTTGGAAGTTAAACCTGGGCATGACCTTCACTGTGAATGGTATGGTCCTGGGGAGTGTGTAAAGCAGAGGGATCTAGTTCCCTGAAAGAGGCATCACAGATAGATAAAGTGGTAAAGAAGGCTTTAGGTATATTGGCCTTCATCAGTCAGGGTGCCGAGCAAAGCAGTTGGTTTGTAATGATACAGTTATGCAAGACGTTGATGAGGCCACATTGGGAGACTGTGTTCAGATCTGGACATCTCCCCTATAGGAACAATTTTACTAAGCTGGAAATAATGCAGAGAGGATTTACAAGGATGTTGTCAGGACTTGCGAGCTGAGCTGTGAAGATTGTTATCAAGAATTACAAAGTATAGATTTGGTTTTATTTATTTACATTTTCCCGCTGATGTGTGGTATGTCAAGCAATGAAAACTAGTTTGTACAAAAGGCATAATATAATTTCATATGCCTGACATTTCCTTGCTTTAACTGTATATCATGCCCGCTTTCGATGAGATATGTCATTTCTATTATGTACCTCTACTGCAAGCCTGCAAACAAACCTGATGAGTCTTTTTTCTCTTCTTCATTTCGTCTATTATTTTCTGATCCTCTATCCACTGGTGCTGAAACTTATGTTCCAGTAGGTCAAACATAGGGGTTGAAGGCCTATGAAAAAAATGTGCAAAATCAATTGATTTTTTTTTTGCGTAACTGTGAGAAAAAAACGTTGGAATCAGGATACTTCCGAAATTAATGATAAAAAACCTCACTGTATTTTACATCCATTGTCCACCCATTTTATGGAGCATAAGAGTTATGCTCCATATGATGGTGGTATATAACATTATATACAATGTTCTTCTCATGCAGCAACATTCAATACACTAAATTGTTGTTCATTTTATGGGTGAAAATCTAAATCTGGGAACTTTCTTAACAAGAGTACTCAGGGAATACCCTCACTGGTTGAGCAACAGCGAAGCAAGAAGGCAGCTCATCGCCACCTTCTCCAGCAATCTGCACGGCTTTGCCAGTGATGCCCAGATCCCCAAAACCATGAATAAATTAAAATAACCTTTCAGAAATAATTCATTGTACCAAGCGCTGAGATGTTTGAAATGAGAAGTTCCCTTAATGTAAACATCTATTTATCTCTTCAGTTCTTCTAGTTGTGTTCATTAGAAACATGGCTTAAAACATTTGATACTTTTACTCCATTGAATGTTGTTGTTAAGCTGATTTAAAATGACTTTATAATAGGACTGATTCAAGGCAAGGGGTTTAGATAACATAAATGATGAGGCAGCAGGTTCAGCTGCCTCTGGTCCCTGAAGTCCTGAGATTAAGCTACGCCTTGGAATCACCTCCTGTGACTTTCAACTGATTTTATATTCAAACTGTTTATTTTTTATGTGTATGTATATTAGATGGAGGAGGGGTGGTATAACAATGATAGGGTTAGGTTGTTGGGTGCATTCTATCTTTGATCTGATATTTTGAAACAGAACCATTGTTTTGCGTTAATAATTGCAGATTCCCTTTCTCCATTTCCTTGTTCCTCTGGTACAAGAAAATTACTCAACATGATTCCTTATGGTTTACAAAGGAATAATATGACGTATTCCTTGGAACTACTTAGTGTGATATGGATTATATTGAGAATTGAGAATATTAGCTATTGTGGAATGACTCTGAGGTGATAAGATTTACCAGAGCATATTTTCAATGATGTAATAACTTAGGAGTCACTCTATGGTTTGAAAATAACAAAAAGCAATTTAATAGGGAACTGTTTGCAAACTGAGATTGATCTGCATGTTTAGTACAGGTCATGTGGGGAGTAGATAGGTATGTGGGATGATGGGGTACAAAAATATTTTATCCAGTCAAAACTTGCTCACTGCAGGAGCAATGATTCCAATATAATCATGGCAGATTCCCTGAGTGATAATATGTGGTCGATTACCAGACACACTGAAGAATATATCACATTGGAGCTCCAACCACTGAAACTGAGCAATTAGATTTAGAGTTGTCAGAAACTCCACTGTAGAGCATTTGTTTGGGAGATTTATTTGCTGCATTTCTCAAAAAATTTAAATACCCTTAAAACCTTTTTAGAAATGCAGGACCAAGAAAAGAGTTAGCATATACAGAATAAAAAGCTAATTAATGCTTTAAATATGTTTCATGGTTCAGTACACTTCTATAATTGTGCTGTTTTATTCACTAAACATTCAGTAAAGATTTGTAGAAAATCTTTCTTGCAGATGTATATTAGAAAATATATGCGCATATTTTGAAAAATGTAAGGGATTCAAGGAATTAATGTGTTTTTCTTATTTGAATTGTGAGGAGTCACCATTATTGCAGCAGACATGTTCATAATATAATCACTAATAAGCATTCACCTTTAGTACCTGAAGGAAAAACTCAAAATCTATCCGAGGTCCATTCTATCTGACTCACAGCTGGGAGAGTGTGCAATGTTGTAACACTGTCCCTCTGGGGCCAGGTACACAATGCACGTTCCACCTGCACACTGCACGCTTCTATTCAGTTAATTGTTCCCTTCTGGCCCAGTCTGTCTGTACTAACAAGGACAGTAGCAGGATGGTAATTGAAGTACTTAGCAATACACACATGAACAGGATACTGTGACTAATTAGGGAAGGAGGGCCATTGGGCCTTTTAATTGTTTGTGGTATATGGGAAAATCTTAAAACGAAGGAGGTTAAAATATCCATTAGGGTGTGCAATAAGGTATCACTCCACTGTGTTTTCCATGATGATCTCTGTGCACTATTAAAGCAGATATTATGATGTAGCACATGTACTGTGGATCTACTGGTATTGACTGCTTGTGACATCAGATAGAAATTCCTTTTTGTCAAGAAGGAAATTTCAGACTACAGATGTTCAGTACATGAGTATATTCTTGTTATATTAACACGAGGAAAAAAATCAAAGATGATGGTGGAAGATAGATTCACCTTACAGTAACTTTAACAATAACATTTAAGATGGGACAAAATCATTTTTTTTGTTTGAAAGCACTGAAGATATTAACACTATTCAAACATAATAATATTAGTGATCATGGAGACTCAATTTGTCAAACAATATATTTTATCTACCTGTTTAATATATTCAGACAAACACAGTTTTATACATGCACTTGCAGCACAAGATTAAGGGAATACTGTATTTTCCAAGGTGCTGTCGTCATCTTTCAAAAATGAGATTTTAAACCAAGGCCCTGCTCCCCATCCCAAGTGGACTTAAAAGTTGCCATGGTACAATTCCAAAGAGATCTTTCCCAGTGTGTGCATCAGGTTGAAACCACATTTAATATCACTGAAAATGGACGATTTGTTCATCCACATGTCTTCTTTATGTTGCGGGATCTTGCTGTATACAAATTTGCCACATTTGATGACAAACGTATCAATAGCACTAAATTAAAAGGACCGTGAAGGTTATTTCATAGTCATAGTCATCCTTTATTAGCCAAGTATGTTTTGCAACATATGAGGAATTTAATTTGCCATACAGTCATACTAATAAAAAGCAACAGAACACATAAAATACATGTTGACATAAACATCCACCACAGTGACTCCTCCACATTCCTCATTGTGATGGAAGGCGAAAAAAAGTTCAATCTCTTCCCTTCTTTGTCCTTCAGCAGTCGGGGGCCTCTAACCTTCCGTTGACGGGACGGAATCAAACATTCCGGTATTATAAAATCTGTTGTAGGACATAGGATTTCTTCCTTCCTTTAAGCCACAATAAGTGAAAAAGATGAATGGCTGAAAATTCATCATTGGCTTGTTGCGGTAAACAAACAACTCAGCAGACCTGGTGCAGAGCATAGTTTCAGCAGCAGACCCAGTCCAGAGTGCAGTTTCAGTGGCAGAGCCAGTGTAGGGTGTAGTTTTAGCTGCAGTCAGTGCAGGATGCAATTTTACCAACAGAGCCGCAGCACATTTTCAGTGGCAGAGCCAGTGCAGGACGCAGTATTAGTCCGAGAGCCAGTGGAGGGTGCAATTTCCCCAGCAGAGCCACTACAAAGTGCAGTTTTAGCTGCAGAGCCAGTGTAGAGTGCAATTTCACCAGCCGAGCCAGTGCAGTTCAGTTTCAGCAGCAGAGCCAGCGCAGAGTGCAGTTTTTGTAGCAGAGAGTGACACAGAATGCAGGAGGAACAGGTACTACTATACAGTGGGTGCAGCAGCATCTATGGAGCGAAGGAAAAAACGCAAAGTTTCGGGCCGAAACCCTTCTTCGTTGCCCGAAACGTTGCCTTTTTCCTTCGCTCCATAGATGCTGCTGCACCCGCTGAGTTTCTCCAGCTTTTTTGTGTACCTTCGATTTTCCAGCATCTGCAGTTCCTTCTTAAACACTACTATACAGTGCACAGGCACAGGTGAACTTTTAAGCATAAATCTTTTTCTTTCGAAGACTCCCTGTGTCTGTTTCATCAGACATAGATGATGCAGTCATATATTACAGAGTCACAAGCATGCATGGGTTGCATGTTTGTGGAATATTCAACAATAATTTAACATAACATTGCTCAAATGCATTGAAGGTGTAGGAGGGGCTTTATGATAAGAATCAAAATGTTAGAGAGCACTGCAAGCATGAGAAGAGGGAGTGTTGGGGGTAACTAAAATGGAGGCTTCATAAAGGAAGATTTTTCAAAGTTAGGTGAGAGGAACATGGAGCGAGCGGGGGCTACTAGGTGATGGGCTGGCAAGGCAGAATGGATTGGACAGAGAATTACAGAGGACAAGACTGGAGTGACTGAATGAACAGCTATCTTTCTTTAAATGCAAGGAAGAGGGATGAGAAGACACATTGACACCCACAGCTACTTTTACTACATCACTTCCCATCCTGCCTCTTACAGGATGCCATCCCTTACGCTCAATTTCTCTGTCTCCGCCACATCTACTCCAAAGATGAAACTTTCCACTCGAGGACATCTGAGTTGTCCTCTATCTTCAGTAAATGTGATTTCCACACTGCAGTCATAGAAGGAGCCCTCTCCCATGTTTCCTCTATATCCTGCAGATCTGCTCTTGCTCGCCCTCCCCTCAGAAGGAACAAGGATGGAGTTCCCCTGATCCTCACCTTTAACCTCACCAACCTCCACATCTAATACATCATTCTCCAACATTTCTGCCACCTTCAAAATGATCCACCACCAGCCACATATTTCCATAACCAGCTGTCTCCGCCTTCTGCAGAGACCATTCCCTCTGCAACTCCTTGATATACTTATCCTCAGATACCAAAACAGTTCCTCCTTGTAGATTGGCTATTTCCTACTAACCAATTGTAGTGCTTGTTAGCAGTAAGTAGAAGTCTAAAGCGGCCTTTTCACGGGGCGACTTGACGCAAGAGTTAACCGGAGTTTAACATCGTGGGAACCTCGTGCGATAACAGTACGGCATTCGTGGACCACCGTGGACCACCGTAGCGCTAACGGAAGGTCATCGTGTAACTTGGTCACTCGGGAGAAAATTCAAGAAAGTTTGAATTTCTCCAAGATTGACTTGTACACTTGTGGTTGAGTATTGCAACATTATATGAACGTAGTGGCCAGTGCGATATCCGTAATAACTCTTGCGGGTACCGTGGGAACTCCTGCGAACGGTGAACCCGGAAGCTGGACAGAGGGGACAGAAGGTGAGTAAAAATTATCTTCTGTGGGATTGAATTTAAAAAATAAATAAAAATAAAGATTTGCATCCGCATATGGACATCAACTTATTCATGAGTTATGTTAATGAGATTCAAGAAAATAACTATAATCTTTAAAAGGGACTTTAAAAGGGACTTTACTGAAAGGTTACGCATTTTTATAGTCCGTGAGAAATTTTTCACATGTACTTCTTTGAGAGGTACAGGTCGGAGTCCTCGGGTCCAGGGGTCCGGAACGCTACCAATCAATGTTGTACAGAGACCCGTGTAAGGAGTGAACTGCACATGCTGGTTTAAACCGAAGACAGACACAAAAAGCTGGAGTAACTCAGCGAGTCAAGCAGCATCTCTGGAGAAAAAAAGCTGATGTTTCGGGACGAGACACATCTTCAGACTCAATTCCGATTAGGCTGTCTGAAGAAGGGCTCCGATTCGAATCGTCAACTATTCTTTTTCTCCAGAGATGCTGCCTGACCCGCTGACTTACTCCAGCTTTTTATGTTTTTCTTCCCAGATCTGATTTACCTGCTGAGTTACACCAACATTTTGTGATCTTCTGTGCGTATTAACCAGCATTAACCAGCGTCTGCAGTTCCTTTAGACATTACCTAACTTCAGATTTTAGAGATATAGCGCGTGGGAACTCCTGCGAACGGTAAACCCGGAAGCTGGACAGAGGGGACAGAAGGTGAGTATGTGTCCTTCGAGGACGTCCCACCTAATTGTCATTGTTGGATAATCTTTTTAACAGGAACACTTGCAGAGATGGCTCCCAGAAAATCTCAAAGAAAGGGGGTAAAGCGTGTCAGAGATGTTTTTGCCATGTTGCGCTATTCAGTTTCTATATTGTTTCAGTTTCTATATCTATATTGTTGCTCTATTCAGTTTCCCAGGGGGTCGGGACGGGACTGGAGTTGGGAGAGAAAGGTGGGGGAGTCGAGGGAGAGGAGGGGGAGACAGATGGGGGTGTCTTCATTTACTGGCGGCGGGTGTCTGTCACTGAAACAGGCAGGTGAGATTTCACATCCACCTTGTGTGTGCCTCTCTCTCTCTCTCCCTCCCTCTTACACAGGCTGAGAGACTCTGCCTCTGTGAGTGTACGTCTCTTTCTCCCCCTCTCCCACACACAGTAAGACCGAGGTACTGTGCTCAGTCCATCTGTGTCTCCCACATACACAGTAAAATATGTCTCCAAATGAGCCAATTCAACCAAGGGAGGATATATATAGTGTGTGAAAAAAAAAGTTACATCATTTGTGTCACGTGTAGTTCACGATGTTCATTCAAGATTTAACGCGAAAGCTCGGGAAACGGACAAGTCACTCGCACAAATAACAGAAATGCCGAGTACCGTGGGAACTCTTTATCTACTGCCGTTATATCGTGCGAGACTCGTGCTGGACCACGACCTCTTCACTCTGGTGACATCTTGCGTCAACTCGCCCCGTGAAAAAGCCCCATTAAGGTGCCCCTTGATAGGTAATGGCATTCCCATCACCATGTTTTTCTCCAAGATATATCTCTCAAGAGATATCATTAATTAGTAAATTCAAAGGATAACCCATATAAATTGTGAGGTTGCAAGAGAAAGTCAAAGTGTGAAAACTCCGTGGAAAATTATTCACCTCCTGACACCCATAAACCTTCAAACCTTTCCATTTTTGTAAGGCACAAGCAAAGAATGTGATGAAGTATTCTTTCCTTGCTTGGATAAGTACTGCTCCAATAACACTCAAGAAGCTCAATCCATTGTGGAGATAACAGTCCATTGAATTTAATTTCCACCCATCATCCCACTATCACTCTCTCCACTCCAGACCACAGAGTGCATCTTTTGCTAAGCATGCAGTTGTTACTCACCAAGGCTGGTGCAACAGTGCCTCTCAATCTGTAACTGCTACCAACATTAGAAAAAGAAAGTATTACCACCTGCGGATTCCCCTCCGAATTGCACATCATCTTGACTTGGAAATATACCACTGTTCCTTTCACACTGCTGAATCTGAATCCTGGGGTTCTGTACACAAAAGCATTGTCAGAATATCTTCATTAGAAAGATTGTAGTAGTTCACGAAATGAGCGCTTCACCAACTTCTCAAGGCAATTAGAAATGGGCAACAGTTGGCCATGCCAGTAAAACCAACATGCCAGAAACAAATAAAATGTGAAAAAATTAAAATGACTGACGCTGTTATTATTTATTTGTATGTCCGCATACTCTCGACAACTTGCAATTTGAAATCCTTGCCGTTGTACCATTGTTGGTACAATGCCAACTCAATCTCTAAATTCATCAATGATAGCACTGTCGTTGACCGGGTCAACAACAAAATGAAATACAGGAAATAGATCAAGAACCTTGTGTTATTGTGTTTGAACAACAATCTAACTCTTAACGTCAATTCCTTGGTTATTGACCCAAGGAAGCGAGGGACTGCAAACATGCCTTTCTCCTTCTATGGAGCTGCTGCAGTGATGGTCAACAGGTCCTTGCTATCCATATCATCAGCAACTAATCTGGTCCCTTCAAAAACTGGTGCGGCGATCAAGAAAGCACATCAGCGTACTTACTTTATTTGATGTCTGAGAAGATTTGGCATGCCCATGATGATTCCCTCAAAGTTCTAGAGATGTGCGATATAGAGTATTCTGAAGGGATGTCCTGCTCTTGACCACCTGAACTTCCAGAGAGTGGTGCACACAGCCCAGTCCATCACAGGCTCATTATTATCTTCCATTCAGTATATCTTCATTGTGCTTTGTATCAAGTAGACTGGAAGGATTGTCAAGGATGCTTGCCAACCTTCTTCCCCGCAGCCATCAGGCTATTAAACTCGTCTCGGACAAAACTCTGAACATTAATAGACAATAATCTGTTTATTTGCACTTTATCAGTTTAATTATTCATGTGTGTATATATTCATGCAATGGTATATGGACATACTGATCTGTTCTGTATTCGTGCCTACTATGTTCTGGTGTGCTAAAGCAAAGCAAGAATTTCATTGTCCTATCAGGGACACATGACAATAAAACTCTCTTGAACTCTTGAACTCTTAAATGCCTATTATCATATCTGCCACCACCATCATCCCTGCCAGTGCATTCCAGGCACTCATCATCCTCTGTGTAAAAAAATCAGTCCCGTACATCTCCCTTAAACCTTGTCCCTCTCGCCCTAAAGCTATGCCCTCTGGTATTCGATATTTCATCATGGGAAAAAAGACTGTCCACCTTATCTATGCCCCTCTTAATTTTATATACTTCTATCCGGTCATCCTTTAACCTCCGGCATTCCAAAGAAAACAATCTGTCCAACCTCTCCTAGTACCTGATCCCCTCCAATCCAGGCATCATTCTGATAAATCTTCTCTGCACACTTTCCAAAGCCTCCACATTGTTCCTGCAATAGGGTGACCAGATCTGCACGCAATACTCCTAATACAGCCTAACCAAAGTCCAATAAAGTTGCATCATGACTTCCTGACTCTTATACTCAATGCCCCGAACAATGAAGCCAAGCATACTATATACCTTCTTTACCACGGTGGTTATAGAAACATAGAAACATAGAAAATAGGTGCAGGAGTAGGCCATTCGGCCCTTCGAGCCTGCACCGCCATTCAATATGATCATGGCTGATCATCCAACTCAGTATCCTGTACCTGACCTCTCTCCATACCCCCTGATCCCTTTAGCCACAAGAGCCACATCTAACTCCCTCTTAAATATAGCCAATGAACTGGCCTCAACTACCTTCTGTGGCAGGGAGTTCCAAAGGTTCACCACTCTCTGTGTGAAAAATGTTTTTCTCATCTCGGAGACGGGAGATTTCAACATGCAGGTAGACTAGGAAAATCAGGTTGGTTCTTGACCCCAAGAAAGGGAGTTTGTGGAGTGCCTCCGAGATGGATTCTTAGAGCAGCTTGTGCTGGAGCCTACCAGGGAGAAGGCAATTCTGGATTTAGTGTTGTGTAATGAACTGGATTTGATAAAGGGAACTTGAGGTCAAGGAGACATTAGGAGACATTAGGAGGCAGTGAGCATAATATGATACATTTTAATCTACAATTTGAGATGGAGAAGGGAAAATCAGAAGTGTCAGTATTACAGTTGAGCAAAGGGGACTATGGAGCCTTGAGGGAGGAGCTGGCCAAAGTTGACTGGAAAGAAACCCTAGCAGGGATGACAGTGGACCAACAATGGCAGGTATTTTTGGAGCGCCCCGAGCCCGGCCAAGCGCCCACTCCGAGTGCGCGGCCGAGCTATGGCTATACCGCATCAGGCGCAAAGCTGCCAGCAGGGCCGCGCACCTTCTGTGAACACGTTTAAGAAAGAACTGCAGATGCTGTAAAAATCGAAGGTAGACAAAAATGCAGGAGAAACTCAACGGTGAGACATGCAAGGATTGCATGTCTCACCCGTTGAGTTTCTTCAGCATTTTTGTCTACCTTTTGTGAACACGTGATTTTATGCCTGCCATTCAGGTGGGATGAGGTCGGGATCCATGAGTACACATGATAGATGTAGCCCGCCATCCACTCACAGACAGGCGTCCCGGCCCCTATGCAGAACAAGGCTGCCAACCCCTGCGCTAGAGGCAGGAAACATGTTCCTGATGTTGGGGGAGTCCAGAACCAGGGGCCACAGTTTGAGAATAAGGGGTTGGCCATTTAGAACGGAGACGAGGAAACATCCAGAGAGTTGTGAATCTGTGGAATTCTCTGCCTCAGAAGGTAGTGGAGGCCAATTCTCAGGAAGCTTTCAAGAGACAGTTAGATAGAGCTCTTAAAGATAGCGGTGTCAAGAGATATGGGGAGAAGGCAGGAACGGGGTACTGATTGTGGATGATTATTCATGATCACAGTGAATGGTGGTGCTAGCTCGAAGGGCCGAATGGCCTACTCCTCCACCTATTGTCTATTGTCCAGAGATGCTGCCTGTCCTGCTGAGGTACTCCAGCTTTTTGTGTTTATCTTGCATTTATGTCCAAGTTACTTATATATATTACGGATATAACGGATGTCCCAGTATAGATTCCTACAGAACTCTATTAGTCACAAACCTCCAGCCTGAATATCTTCAACCACAACTCTCTATCTCCTATAGCCCTCTGTCTTTTATATTCCTGAACCAGTCCCAAACGTGATGCCATGCACTCTTACTCTTAACTCTACCTCATTCAGTTATTCCGCTATTGTACGTAAACTTTTTTGTACAATTTCAGATTACACTACAACCTTAGTTTTAGTTTTAGAGATACAGCGCGGAAAGAGGCCCTTCAGTCCACCGAGTCCGCGCCGACCATGTGATCCCCGCACATTAACACTTTCCTACACACTAGGGCCAATTTGCAATTTTATCAAAGGTAATTAATGTACAAACCTTTGGCGTGTGGGAGGAAACCGGAGCACCCGGAGAAGACCCATGTATTTAAAGGGAGGACGTACAAATTCCGTACAGACAGCGCACATAGTCAGCACCAAACCCTGGCCTCTGGAGCTGTAAGGCAGCAACTCTACCGCGGTGCCACCATGCCAATCTTGCTGATTTGCACTCGTCATTGTATTTATTGTTATATTTATCATTACTGTATATGTGCCGTGTACTCTGCACAAGCTTCATGTGAAAAGGGAATTTTATTGCACCCTGGTGTATATAACAATAAACTAATCTGAATCTGATCATTCAACCTCATAAAGATGTGTCAGGATTCTACACATCGCACAGTTTTGGCATTAGTACCTATTTATTCCCAATGTCACATGCGGTGAATTGAACAATGTTGTGCATTTAAATATTAGTTCGTTAGATTCTTTCCACAGTAGTTATTATATAACCACTGATTGTAGATAGCACTTTTAACAAGTCTATCAATGCCTATTTAAAAGCAAGGAGTTGACAGAAGCAGGCATTCAATGCCATATGAGACAGAATTCTCATGGACTTCCTCGTTTACACTCCAAGTGTGAATACATACAGCACGGTGGAGAAACACTGCTATTTCTCAGGTGTCTCTGATTTAGCTGCTGTTTGTCGCAATCTCTGTCTTATGCAAGCAGTTGCTGGTAAGTGCAAGCGCGTGAGTGTTGCTGGGAGCTGATTGGAAGATCCCGTGGGGCTGAGACCCAGGCTCATCCTCATTAGTGTTGACCTTGGTAAGAGAAAGAGCCGGCTGATGGATAGAGTGTGCAGTGGACAAGTCCCCTGGGAGCCACTATCTTATCTATTATTGTACTCTTCCCACCTCCCTGACCCTCCCAGTTCTGTACACCGCAGGCATCAGGGAGGGAATAAATCTGTGTCTGATCCTGAAAAAAAAGGACAGAATAAAAATGTCCTTTTTTATGAGGGTCAAAGACAAAATGTAAGGAATAGAATACCATATGCAAAATAAATAATAATAGTTAACGTGTTATTGTCTGAATTCATTTAAAAATACAATTCTATTTTAAAATTCATCCTATTATTTTATTTTTGCGCTTAAAGGATCCAATTTAGAGAGATTTTAGAAACCGTATGTGATTTGTAACCATTTGGAAATGCCTGAGCTCCAAGTGCAGTGATGTCATCCAGATCATACTGAACAGAGTAGACTAGCCATCAACTTGGCTGTCACCAGAAGGGTTGGGTTACACAAATAGTTGCCTGTCACAGGAAATCTCCAGCACAAAGGGAAGTCAGGAAAGCTGCTGGTGTCCGTGATGATTACATCTGCGGGAAGTGTACCCAGATGAGCTTCCTTACAGACCATGTAAGGAAACTGGAGCTGTGGATGACCCAAAGATAGTCCGGGAGAATAAGGGCTTTATAGGTAGGAGTGATAGTGAGGTGGTCACGCCGAAGGTACAGGAAAATAATAGATGAGTGACCACAAGGAATGGAATAGGCAGAGAGTGCTGGTGACCATGTCATCACACCCCTTTAAACATGGTATACCCATTTGTAGATGGACACAAAAAGACACAAAGAGATGCTACCTGTCCCACTGAGTTACTCCAGCCTTTTGTGTCTATCTTTTGTTTATACCAGCATCTGCAGTTCCTTCTATACACATTTGTATACTGTTGAGGGGGATGAACCATCAGTAACAATCAGCTCTGTGGCACCGGGCTTGGCTCTGAGCCACAGCAGGGAAGGGGAATGGCAGGAAGACCCATAGTGGTAGGAGACTCGTTAATTAAGGGAGATGTTAGGAGATCCTGTGGCAGTAATTGAGATTCCAGCATGGTGTGAAGCCTCCCTGGTGCAAGGATCCAGGATGTCTCTGAAGGACCGCATGATATTCGCAAGAGGGACGGTGAGCAGTCAGAAATTATTGTGCAAGATTGAGGCGGGATTAAAAGAGAAGCGGGTGTTGCTTAAGGAGAATGTTACGGCAGCAGTCTGTAATTACATGATTTGTCCAGTGAAATTATATGGGTGGAGCTGAGAAATTAAAAAAAGAGGATAATTACCTTGTTGGGACATTGTACTATAGGCTCCCAAATAGTCAACGGGAATTAGAAAAACAAATATGTTGGTAGATTGCAGGCAGCAGCAAGACTAATAGGGTTGGCATAGTAGGGGATTTTAACTTTCCCAATATAGACTGGGTGCCAAGAGCTTAGATGTGGTGACATTTGTCAAATGTGTTCAGGAAAGTTTCCTCAGGCAATATGTAGAGAGCCCTACAAGGAAGAGGGCAATGCTTGACCTCTTTATGAAAATGGAAAAGGCAGAAAACTAGAGTGTCCATGTCTGAGCCTTTTGGGACCAGTGACCATTGTTTTATTAGCTTTAAAATAGTCACAAGTAAAGACAGGATGGGCCCATGAGTTAAAATTCTGAATTGGGGCAAGGCCAACTTTGATAGTATCAGACAGGAACTTGCTAAAGTTGATTGGAGTTAAGTTATTAAGTTGTTTGCAGGTAAAGGGGCATCTGGAAAGTGGGATGCTTTTAAAAGTATGATGACGAGAGTTCAATGCATGCATGTTTCTGTTCTAGTGAAAGGGTTAGCAGGTCTAGCAGGTTGGAGTGGGGAAGCCCGGGTGATGAGAGAAATTGAGGCTCTGGAAAGAAAAAAGGAGGCGTGGGATAGGTATAGGCAGCTGGGATCAGGTGCATCCATGGATCCATGGACACATTTATCTGTTTTGTAGTAAATGCCTACTATTTTCTGTGTGCTTAAGCAAAGCAAGAATTTCATTGTCCTATACAGGGACACATGACAATAAACTCACTTGAACTTGAACTTGAACTTGAAGAGTATCAGGAACTGAGGGGCATACTTAAGAAGGAAATCAGGAGGGCAAAAAGAGGGCAGGAGATAGCTCCAGCAGATAATATTGAGGAAAATCTAAAGAGATTTATACAGTGCTCTCCATAATGTTTGGGACAAAGACCCATCATTTATTTATTTGCCTCTGTACTCCACAATTTTAGATTTGGAATAGAAAAAAACACATGTGGATAAAGTGCATTTTGTCAGATTTTAATAAAGGCCATTTTAACACATTTTGGTTTCATCATGTAGAAATTACAGCAGTGTTTATTCAGTCCACCCATTTCAGGGCATCATAATGTTTGGGACACAGCAACGTCATGTAAATGATAGTAGTCATGTTTAGTATTTTGTTGCATATCCTTTGCATGCAATGACTGCTTGAAGTCTGCGATTCATGGACATCACCAGTTGTTCGGTGTCTTCACTGGCGATGCTCTGCCAGGCCTGTATTACAGCCATCTTTAGCTTATGCTTGTTTTGGGGGCTAGTCCCCTTCAGTTTTCTCTTCAGCATATAAAAAGCATGCTCAATTGGGTTCAGATCGGGTGATTGACTTGGCCACTCAAGAAATGACAATTTTTTAGCTTTGAAAAACTCCTTAGTTGCTTTAGAAGAAGGTAGACAAAAATGCTGGAGAAACTCAGCTGGTGAGGCAGCATCTATGGAGCGAGCTTCAGAGTTGCTTTAACAGTATGTTTGGGATCATTGTCTTGCTGTAGAATGAACTGCCAGTCAATGAGTTTTGAGGCATTTGTTTGAACTTGAGCAGGTAGGATGCGTCTATACACTTCAGAATTCATTATGCTACTACAACCAGCAGTTGAATCATCAATGAAGATAAGTGAGACAGTATCTTCAGCAGCTATACATGCCCAGGCCATAACACCCCCTCCACTGTGTTTCACAGATGAGGTGGCATGCTTGGGATCTTGGGCAGTTCCTTCTCTCCTCCATAGTTTGCTCTTGCCATCACTCTGATATGTTAATCTTCATCTCATCTGTCCACAAGACCTTTTTCCAGAACTGTGGTTGCTCTTTTAAGTACTTCTTGACAAACTGTAACCTGGCCATCCTATTTTTGCGGCTAAATACCAGTGGTTTGCATCTTGCAGTGTAGCCTCTGTGTTTCTGTTCATGAAGTCTTCTGCGGCCAGTGGTCATTGACAAATCCACACCTGACTCCTGTTTCTGATCTGTTGGACAGATGTTTGGGGACTTTTCTATATTATAGGGAGAATTCTTCTATCATCAGCCGTGGAGATCTTCCTTGGCCTGCCAGTCCCTTTGCAATTGGTAAACTCCCCAGTGCTCTATTTCTTCTTAATGATGTTCCAAACTGTTGATTTTGGTAAACCTAAGGTTTGGCTGATGTCTCTAACAGTTTTAATCTTGTTTCTCAGTCTCATAATGGCTTCTTTGACTTTCTTTGGCACAACTTTGGTCCTCACGTTGATAAACAGCAATAAAAGTTTCCAAAGGTGATGGAAAGACTGGAGGAAAGACATGGTGCTGAGAGCTCTCTTATACCTGCATAAAGAAGGCAATTAAACACCCCTGAGCAATTACAAATACCCATGAAACCATGTGTCCCAAACATTATGGTGCCCTGAAATGGGGGGATTATGTATAAACACAGCTGTAATTTCTACATGGTGAAACTAAAATGTATAGAAATGGCCTTTAATAAAATCTGACAATGAGCACTTTAACCACATGTGATTTATTCTATTACAAATCTGGAATTGTGGAGTACAGAGGCAAATAAATAAATGATGGGGTTTTGTCCCAACATTATGGAGGCCACTGTATGTACATTGAGGGAAAGAGGGTAACTAGAGAAAGAAAGGGCCCCTAAGAAACCTCAGGTCTGATCAGATATATTCAAGGACACAGTCGAAGCTAAAGCAGAAATTGCAGGAGCCCCGGCTGAAATATATGTATCACCATTAAACAATTGTGTGGCATGGACAAGTTGGGCCAAAGAGCCTGAGTTGTATGTACACAAAATTGCTGGAGAAACTCAGCGGGTGCAGCAGCATCTATGGAGCGAAGGAAATAGGCGACGTTTCGGGCCGAAACCCTTCTTCAGACTGATGGGGGGTGGGGGGGAGAAGGAAGGAAAAGGGGAGGAGGAGGAGCCTGAGGGCGGGCGGATGGGAGGGTGGGAGGAGACAGCTAGAGGGTTAAGGAATGGGAGGAGACAGCAAGGGCTAGCAAAATTGGGAGAATTCAATGTTAATGCCATCCGGACGCAAGGTCCCCAGGCGGAATATGAGGTGCTGTTCCTCCAATTTCCGCTGTTGCTCACTCTGGCAATGGAGGAGACCCAGGACAGAGAGGTCGGATTGGGAATGGGAGGGGGAGTTGAAGTGCTGAGCCACCGGGAGGTCAGATTGGTTATTGCGGACTGAGCGGAGGTGTTCGGCGAAACGATCGCCCAACCTCCGTTTAGTCTCCCAGATGTAAATCAGCTGACATCTAGAGCAGCGGATGCAGTAGATGAGGTTGGAGGAGGTACAGGTGAACCTTTGTCGCACCTGGAACGACTGCTTGGGTCCTTGAATGGAGTCGAGGGGGGAGGTGAAGGGACAGGTGTTGCATTTCTTGCGGTTGCCACGGAAAGTGCCCGGGGAGGGGGTGGTACGGGAGGGAAGGGAAGAATTGACGAGGGAGTTGCGGAGGTAGCGGTCTTTGCGGAAGGCAGACATGGGGGGAGATGGGAAGATGTGGCGAGTGGTGGGGTCACGTTGGAGGTGGCGGAAATGGCGGAGGATTATGTGTTGTATTTGCCGGCTGGTGGGGTGAAAGGTGAGGACCAGAGGGACTCTGCCCTGGTTGCGAGTGCGGGGATGGGGAGAGAGGGCAGTGTTGCGGGGTATGGATGAGACCCTGGTGTGAGCTTCATCTATGGTGGCGGAGGGGAATCCCCGTTTCCTGAAGAACGAGGACATTTCCGATGCCCTGGTATGGAATGTCTCATCCTGGGAACAGATGCGGCGTAGGCGGAGGAATTGGGAGTAGGGGATGGAGTCTTTACAGGGGGCAGGGTGGGAAAACGTGTAGTCCAGATAGCCGTGTGAGTCAGTGGGTTTGTAATGTATGTTGGTCAGGAGTCTGTCCCCTGCGATGGAGACGCCTGTGATGTATGTTGTATGACTCTATGCCTGTGATTCTAAATGCCACTAGTTTATGTCTACTTTGTTTTAAGCATAGTTACAAAGCTACATTTTTCCAAAGCAAGAACTGAGGACCTCAAAATTAGGCATATTAGTCATGTAAGTGCTTCTATAAAATTACATTTGTTTACTTTAACTTTTTTTTCTGAGTTGTTCCAAAGAACAAAAATTGAATAAAAATAGGATTATTATTTCAATAGCTCAGAAACTTCTTGATTATTAAGGGTGTCAAAGGTTCTGGGGAGAAAGGAGAATAGGGTTGAGAGGGAAATATAGATCCGTCATGAATAAATGGCAGAGTTGACTTGATGAGCCAAATTGCCTAATTCTGCTCCTATGACTTATGAACATACGGGAACTACTGTCATTACATAATTCAGGAATATTGTGGGTTAGACTATTTAGAAAGATTTTAATCCATGATAGGAGGTGTACTTTGTTGTAGGAGACAGCCATAAATCCACAAACATTTGTTGGAAAACAAAACAGCAGAATTTGGAAAGCTAAAATAAAATGGAAAGATGCTGGAAATCCTCATCAGTGCAGGCAGCATCTGTTGGGAGAGAAACAGATCTGAAGCATTAACTTTATTTTTGTCCTCACAGATGCTGTCAGTTTTTCACCATTTTATATTTCACAATGTTTTGAAAACCTGGCATAACTCACTGATGGCAAGAAATAACCCTCTAGAGGGGTGGTTTGGCAAACAAAACACTTTAAAATTAATTTGGAGTGTATTTAACAGCAGTTTATGAATTTAATGCAGGAAGTACATTTCACAAGTTTTGTCAGTAAATTCATGTCAGCAGCGTAGGGTCATTGAATGAGGGCTACAGAGCTGACAATAAATGCTACTGGTCTCCTGAGTGACATTGTACAAGACTTCACAGGAACTATCTTAAGTTTTTTTCCTCAAGAAAATTCTGAGGAAGTTTAGTTTGTTATCTTTGCTTTTGGTAGAGATATTTTTTGACCTGCCACTTGCTTATTTTATTTAGAAATTCTTCATGAGACATCAAGATGTGTGCTGTTCAAGCAATAATTTGGTGGAACCCACGGAAAGACTAGAATGAACATCAGCAACCCCAGGACCAGGAGTAGCCTGCAGTTCATCAACTTGCAGCTGGACATAACAAAGGGAATTACAACAGTTTATTCCAACTCCTGAACCAATTCCCTCTTTCACACTGATACCCAGAGGCACTGACAGTACTTTAACTCAAAACACTACATCACTCGGTTATTTTGTTATCGTACTTTAATAATCTTTTGCACTGCTTGGATTTTGCACTACAATATTGCACCATTCTATTGTTTTGCACTCGTCGCAGTAATTATTGTTGCATTAATCATTAATGTATGTATCCTGTTTACTCTGTGAATTTTTGTGAAAAAGGAATTTCATTGCATCCTGGTGTATATGACAATAAACTAATCTGATCTGATCTAAACGATAAAGCTATTTTAAAGTTTTCATTATACACCTGATCACGCTTCACAAACCAACGTTATCCAATCTAGATGGGTAAATAAGATGACTGGAGTATATCTAGCAATAGTCGCTTTGAGGGTTAGGCTTGGCACCACAGAAACATGTGGGCATCATTGAACGGATGGTGGTGAGGAAGTGCACAGATAAAGAACAATTGAAGTAACCTGAAAGGGATGAAGGGTAGATTTAAGAGGGCAAATTCAGAGGGTTTGAGTAACATGTACATAAATTTAGTGGATGTGCACTGTACTCGCCTTTTTCTAATCTGATGAGATCATTAAAATACTTTCAGCATTGAATCCAGAAAAAGGAGACCATACTGCTACTGATGACCTACATCAAATTTCCATTATAGTTTTCTTGGTATCTCTCTTGGGACCTTTCAGCAGCAGCAAGCAGCAGTGCACTAAAGAACCTGGCATCAGTCTCTGAATGGCCACTCTGCTATGCAGGCAGCTGAAAGGTAGTCAAATTTAAAGCTTTCAATGTTGAAACAATGGGGCTGAAACTAAAATTAAAACCGGAAAATGCAGGAATAACTCAGCAGGTCAGGCGGTATCTGTGGAGGGAGAAACAGAGGTAATGTTTCAAGTCAGAGACATTTTGCCTGAATTGGAAAGGAGAAATTAGGAAAAAAATGGCAATTTTATCCTGTTTGGAGGGTGGTGAGATGGATAGATGGAACAAAGAGCATATTTGTGTCAGGGTTAGGCCAGGTCAAATGGGGTAATGGAATAACTAGAAGTTGCTTATGCTTCGGTATCTGTTATGTGTTGCTAAGTGGGGCACACGCAGCAAGTCAGGCAAAACTGAGCCAAAATTACTAACCACAGAAACAGCCAGTTCTGGAACAGCAGTAAAAGTTACCTAAAGTTGAAAGTGCTCACTGTCTGCAACCCCAGCAATCTTAGTGATTTACTAATCAACCTGCCTACTTTAACATCCACATCATTTATGTATATCTTAGACAATGGCAATCCCAGCACAGATTCCTGCAGCATTCCACTGGTCACAAACCTCCAGTATTGACCTTCCACCACAATCCACTGTCTTCTATCAGCAAGCTGGTTCTGAATCCATATGACCAAGTCACTATTAATCATGTGCATCTTAATCTTCTGGATCAGCCTACCATGGGGGACTTTACCAAATGCCTTACCAAATCCATGTAGATAACATCCACCGCCCTAGCTTCATCGATCACCTTCATCCAATGCAAATTTATCAAACAACACCTTCTGGAACCAATGTTGAATTATCCAACTTCAGTAAATCACTTTCTCTGTCTGTCTCAGAACAGGCTGTTTGCATTGTTGTTTCTGTAGTGTGTTTTTCTCAGTTTTGCTCTTTCTAGTAGTACACCTGACTTATTGTGTATGCCCCACGATCTTGCTCATAGCAGCACAGAATACCGACAAAGGAGCATAATTCCCCTCCAACTGACCATAACTGTGATGTATATGTAAATGCCAGTGCCCCTTTAATATAAAGGGCTGTGCCTCGTGATCGAGAGCAGGTGACCTTGGAGAAGTGTCCGTGGGTGGGGCAGAATAAATCATACTTACAAGATGTCGGACGTGTTTTCCTTCTGCTTGTGCTAGTCACAACAGGGCCTTACGTGGTCTCAAACATTACATGGTGTCAGAGTAAAAAAAAAACTAAAGAAAAGAATGGCAGGACTCAAGCCACCGGGACCACTCTCCATGCAAGGAAACGTGGCCAAGAATTATAAGGACTTGATAAGGGCATTCTAGCTGTACGAGACGGCAACAGAACTAACAAATGAACCAGATAATATTCGCTGTGCAACATTCCTCCACGTAGCCGGGCCGGCAGCTCAGGAGATTTATGAGACCTTTGAGTTTACCCAGGAGGAAACTGACAAAATACAACCCCTGAAGGATAAGTTTCAGACATACTGTGAACCAAAAAAGAACTTAACTGTCTCAAGATATGTCTTTAATACACGTAATCAGCGGCGAGGGGAGACCTTCTCCAGCTACCTGACTGCAGTGAAGTCTTTAGCCAAAGATTGTGAGTTTGGCATTATCCATGACTCATTGCTACGAGACAGAATTGTCTGCGGCATCACCAGCCAGCCGCTCCGGGAAAAACTACTACAATGCGATGATTTAACACTGGAAAAATGCAGTGACATGTGTCTGATAGCTGAAGCAGCAGCCGAACAGATGAAGCAGATTGCCCCAACCGCCATCGACACCGAAGATACAGTTGATTATGTGAAACGGGACAGCGCTAGTCGGCCTTGGGGCCGAGGCAGGGATTCGCGACCCAGACAACCACAGACAGAAATCCGTGATTCTGGTAAGGATACCGTCTGCCGGTCATGCACCCGCGGGCATAAAGGCAACTACTGCCCTGCTCAGTACATGAGATGTTATACCTGCGGAGAGATTGAACATCTTTCCAGATCCCCCGACTGCCCGGTAAATAGAGCGCCCAACAGCCGCCCACGTCCCCGACAATATGACCGGCGAATCAGCCAAAAGGCTGGGGACTGGAGCCGTGACGTCGGCAACGTCGAGTTCCAGATGAACGCCTCACCGCTGCCTGAGCCAGTGGACGACGAGGTTGATGTCTTCTACATTGACGTCGTGACGGATGCTGTGATTGGGTCGACGTGTGAATGGGGACAGATGTGCAGCATCAACAATGTGAACATTGAGTTCAAACTTGACTCTGGAGCTCAAGTGGACATCCTGCCAGAGCACTTGTTCAGAAAGACTGGTCTTGACTTACTGAAGACGAACGTGACACTGAGGTCCTATTCTGGACATACAATGAAGCCCGTGGGGCAGGCAAAAGGGAACGTCAAAGTAGGTAAGAAAGAACACAGGGTTGTCTTTCAAATAGTGAGGGGGAATGTGAAACCCATATTTGGGAAACTAACGTGTGAAAAGTTAGGGCTTCTTGTGCGAAAGGAGGTGGTTGATAGCGTGAGTGCGAGCCCATCATACACTGCAAGGATCATTGAGGAAAACCGTGAGATTTTCCAAGGGCTGGGAAGGCTAAAAAGACACGAGTACAACATAGCGCTGCAAGAGAACGTGCAACCTAAGCAAAACCCGCCACGCACTATCCCCTATAAGATCAGGGATAAGGTCAAAGCCGAATTAGAGCGCATGGAAAGCTTGGGAGTCATAAAGCCCGTGAGTGAACCGACAGATTGGGTGAATTCAATGACTGTGGTCAGCAAACCTAATGGTGAAGTTCGCATATGCCTTGACCCACGTGACCTCAATGCGGCCATTCGTAGGGAGCATTTCCCAATGCCGACGTTCGAGAACATTGCAGCCCGCATGCCGAAGGCAGAATGGTTCTCAAAATTTGACGCTACAAGTGAGTACTGGGAGTTCCCACTGAGCGATGACAGCTCGCGTCTGACCACATTTAATACTCCCTTTGGGAGATACCGATACCTCATGCTTCCATTTGGAATCTCATCCGCAAGTGAGATTTGGCAGCGGGCGATGCAGGAAGAGTTTGGCGATTTACAAGGGATGGAGATAGTTGTCGACGACATTCTCGTTTGGGGTGTGAACGCAGCACAACATGATGCAAGGGTGAAAGCCCTACTCAAACGGGTGAAAGAATCCGGCCTAAAGCTCAATCCCCGAAAGTCATTAATGCGCTCAAATGAGATTGAATATGTGGGACACGTCATCTCGCAAGCAGGCGTATCACCAAGCCCATCTCGTGTCAGCAGCATGCTACAAATGCCATACCCGACAAACAAGGCTGAAGTGCAAACGTTCTTGGGGATGGTGACATACATGGCTAAGTTTATTCCGAACCTCTCAGAGATCACCGCCCCACTTAGACAGCTAACAGAAAAGGGAATAGCGTGGCATTTTGAGCAGAAGCACAGACATGCAGTAGACAAGCTGAAATGTCTTCTCACTTCACCACCCATACTCAAACTGTACGATGTGAACGCGCCCGTGTCAATTGCCACAGATGCTTCCAACAGCGGATTTGGAGCGGTCCTGATGCAAGACGAGAGACCTGTTGCATATGCATCACGACGTGTGAACGCGGCCGAGCGCAACTATGCAACTATAGAGAAGGAGCTGTGCTCCATACTGTATGCATGCAGAAAGTTTCATGACTTCATTGTTGGTCAGTGCACAGTAATTCTTACTGACCACAAGCCATTAGTAGGCTTGCTCGCCAAGCCGCTACACAAATTAAGCCCCAGACTCCAACGCATGCGAATGCACCTGCTACGGTACGACCTGGAAATACGGTGGAAGCCGGGACGGGAAATGTTTGTCCCCGATGCCCTGAGCCGGCTGCCCAGTGTAAACACATCTGCGGAAGAGTACACCGCACTGCCGAACGTGATACATGCTGTAGAAGCCATCCTACACATGTCAGACGAGCGCCTTGCGCAGTTCAAGGCTGAAACAAAGAAAGATCGAACCCTAACATTGTTGTGCGAGTATATAAGGAAGGGTTGGCCTAGTAACAGGCGTGATCTGCCCTCGGGCTTGACTCCGTTTCATACATACCATGACGAGCTGGTTGAAGTTGATGGATTAGTCTTGAGGGAAAACCGAATCGTAGTCCCCCAAAGCATGCGGAGACAGATGCTGAACGCGCTACATGAATCACATCTGGGAGTAGTGAAACTTAAACAACGAGCCCGCAATTTATTTGCGTGGCCAGGAATGAACGCACAGATTGAGGACACTGTGGGAAATTGCTCGATATGCTAGGCGACAAGGAAAGCACAAGCAAGCGAGCCGCTCCAACCACACTTCATCCCCAGCAGACCTTGGTCTAAGGTCGGCGCAGACATCTTCCATCTGGATGGAGTTGACCATTTGCTTGTAGTGGACTATTACTCCAAGTACCCAGAAATAGCGCAACTGACAGACATGACGTCACATTCGGTGATACGTGAGATGACGAGCATGTTTGCCCGGAATGGCATTCCTGACTTGGTGATGACTGACAACGCGAGACAATTTGTCTGTGCTGAGTTTCGTAGGTTCCAGGATGACTGGGAATTTGCCCACGTCACCTCAAGTCCCATATATCCACAGAGCAACGGGCAGATAGAGCGCTGTGTGCAAACTATAAAAGGTATCATGAGGAAAGCCAAACGCAGCGGCCGTGACCCGATGTACGCCATCCTCGAATACCGCAACACCCCACTTGATGGGACAGGCGGCTATGCCCCCTCACAGTTACTGAACAGTAGACTGTTAAGAAGCAAATTGCCATCGCCTCTATCACTCTTACTGCCTCATCATATCCCTCCCATGGGACCACAACCGGCCATCCGACAAGAAAAACAGGCAGCATACTTCAATGTGAAGGCAAGCGTCGAGCCGCTGCCGCACCTGGAACAACAACAACAGGTATGGTTTCATGCCAAACCAACTGAGTGGCAACGCGGCCGTATTGCAAGAGAAAACCTGTCCCCTCGGAGCTACGTCATCTCTACACCGAGCGGTACAGAGTTCCGCAGGAACAGGAAGGACATATGACCTGCGCACGAAGCAGCTGAGCCATGCCCTGGCAACACGCAGCAGACAAGTGCGAACACTCTCCCACAAGGAGGAACCCCTCACCCAGAAGGAGCTAGTCTCCCAAACTCAAGCAAACTATCACAGGCCGCATCACAAGGGTCTGTGGTGGGGGAATCGGCTCAAAGCGAGCCAAGCCACACTCGCACACAACAGAAATACGACACAGAACGAGTTGGAAAGACGACTTGCACGAGAAGTCGGCGATTGTCAAAACCCCCAACTCGACTTGTTGTGTAAAATTGTTGGGCAATTTTTTTATAGTTTTGTAGTATGACGAGCACTGTGTTATTTGTGGTACTTTATCCACATTAAATTCATTAAGGTTCAAGTTATTAATTTTGACCAACGTTGAAGGGGGGGATGTAAGGTAATTTAAGGGAAGGGGGAGAATTATAATTAAAGTAAAGGGGGAGATGTGATGTATATGTAAATGCCTGTGCCCCTTTAATATAAAGGGCTGTGCCTCGTGATCGAGAGCAGGTGACCTTGGAGAAGTGTCCTTGGGTGGGGCAGCATAAATCATACTTACAAGATGTCGGACGTGTTTTCCTTCTGCTTGTGCTAGTCACAACAGGGCCTTACATGGTCTCAAACATTACAATAACCAAGACCTAGTCTCACCCTTTCACAAGGTTTTCGCTCCATGCTATCCATCTCACTCATCACATTCTCTGCAATTTAAAAATATATTTTTTATCTTTCATTCTCTGTTGTGACGTGAACGTCAACTGTGTTTTACCTTCCACAGATGCTACCTGACCAGCTGAATGTTTCCATTAGTTTTGGTTTTATTTCAAATCTCTTGTATCTGCACTTTCTAAAATATATTTTGGGACAGAAACTCAATTGTACTTGTCATCCTTGTTACCCAGTCAGGCTAATCAGTGGGGAAACCCAGTAATGATATATTAATGCCATATATAAGTTAAAAGTGGCTATAACAAGTACAATGCCATCAAAACCCATCTCCCTGCTGTTGGCAGGCACATAGCTCCTGGTATATTGGAGAGCTGAGATTCTTTTTGCTGTAGTTTTTGTGATGCAATTGCTTTGATTACCAAGTAGGATCACCAATGAAGTCCAGTTGACAGTTCTCTTTTTTTTTTTGGAGTCTGTTGTCGGAAAAGAAACTACTATTCTTTTATCAAAAAAAAGTTTTAATAATAGAAAATTCAATGATGGTGGAACAATTTCGGAATAGTTGTTTTATAGATGTCCTATCAGTAATGTGTAAGAAAGAATTGCAGATGCTGGTTTAAATCAAAGATAGACACAAAATGCCGGTGTAACTCAGCGTGATAAGCAGCATCTCTGGGGAGAAGGAATGGGTGACGTTTCGGGTCGAGACCCTTCTTCAGACTGATGTCAGGAGAGTGGGCGGGACAAAGATAGAATGTAGTCAGAGACAGTGACTGGTGGGAGAACTGGGAAAGGGGAGGGGATAGAGAGGGATAGCAAGGGCTATTTGAAGTTAGAGAAGTCAATGTTCATACTGCTGGGGTGTAAGCTACCCAAGCGAAATATTTGCTGTTCCCCTAATTTGCGCTGAGTCTCACTTTGACAATGGAGAAGGCCCAGGACAGAAAGGTCAGATTGGGAATGGAAGGGAGAGTTGAAGTACTGAGCAACCAGGAGATCAGGTAGGTTAAGACGGACTGAGCGGAGGTGTTCAGCGAAACGATTGCCGAGCCTGCGCTTGGTCTCACCGATGTAAAGAAGTTGACACCTGGAACAGAGGATACAGTAGATGAGGTTGGAGGAGGTGCAAGTGAACGTCTGCCTCACCTGGAAATACTTTGAGTCCTTGAATAGATTCGAGGTGGGAGGTAAAGAGACAGGTGTTGCATCTCCTGTGGTTGCAGGGGAAAGTACCTGGGGAGGGAGTGGTTGGGTGGAAAGGGATGAGTTGACCAGAGAGTTGCGGAGGGAACGGTCTCTGTGGAAAGCAGAAAGGGGTGGAAATGGGAAGATGTGGCCAGTAGGGGGATCCCGTTGGAGGTGGCGAAAATGTTGGAGGATTATATGCTGTATGCGAGGTTGATGTAGTAGAAGGTGAGGACAAGGGGGACTCTGTCCTTGTTGTGAATGGGGGAGGGGGAGCAAGAGCGGAGCTGCGGGATATCGAAAAAACCCTGGTGAGAGCCTCATCTATAATGCAAGAGGGGAACACTTGTTTCCTAAAGAATGAGAACATCTCAGATGCCCTGGTATGGAAAACCTCATCCAGGGTGCAGATGCAGCATAAACATTGGAATTGGGAGTAGGGGATAGAGTCTTTACAGGAAGCAGGGTGGGAAGAAGTGTAGTCTAGATAGCTGTGGGAGTCAGTAGGTTTGTAGTAGATGTTGGTCAATAGTCTGTCTCCTGTGATGGAGACGGTGAGATGTACAAACGGTAGGGAGATGTTGGAGATAGTCCAAGTGAATTTAAGTACAGGATGGAAATTGGTGGTAAAGTTGATGAAGTCAGTGAGTTCTACATGGGTGCAGGAGGTAGCACCGATGCTGTCGTCAATAGGTAATGCAGGATGCAGGCTGTAATCACCTTTCTCTAGCGGTGCTTTCAAGGCTTATCCATGGTGGTTGTCATGTCCTCCCTGTTCCAGCCTCCCTCAATCATCCCACGTCTACGGCCGGCAGGATCTTCTTAGGATTGGAGCCGGTCGCGAACGGGGGGTTACCGTCGAGTTTGTCCGCTCATACAAGATCCCGGCGGACATAGCGAGGAGCCCCGACTCTCCGTGGATCACCATCCCCGTGGGGAGGAGGCGAAGACGGCGCAGAGAGAGAAGGCAAAAGCGAGGCGGCAGGGCCGGCGCTCTGGCCAGGCTACGGAGGCAGCCACTGAAACCGCCGCTTCCCAGCCTGTTTCTCACGAACGCCAGATCCCTCGCTAACAAGATGGATGAACTGAGGCTACAGACTGCAGCTAACAACGCCGTGAAGGACAGCTGTATCCTGTTGATCACGGAGACCTGGCTTCATTCTTTCATTCCGGACTCTGCTATCGAGCTAGCAGGCTACACAGCACAGCGTCATGACAGGACAAGAGACTCTGGTAAGAGCAGAGGTGGAGGGCTCTGTGTGTACGTGAACAACACCTGGTGTACAAACACAGTGATTGTGGACAGTCACTGCTCCCCGAACCTGGAGTATGTGACTGTTAAATGCAGGCCCATTTATCTCCCTAGAGAGTTTACTGTTGTCATGATAACTGCTGTGTACATACCACCGGATGCTAATGCTAACTCGGCTATCGGACATTTGTATGGTAGCACTAGCAGTCAACAGAGCATATATCCTGACGGTGTTCACATCATAGCAGGGGACTTTAATCACGCGGACTTGAAGAAAATGCTCCCCAAATTCTACCAGCATGTTAAATGTGCTACAAGAGGAGCTAACACACTAGACAAGGTCTACTCCAACATCAAGCTGGGCTACAGGGCTAGACCACTACCACACCTGGGTCAGTCGGACCATATGTCCCTGCTTTTAATTCCTGCATATGCCCTCCTCAGGAAAACCGCTCCTACCATCACAAAGACCATCACAACCTGGCCTGATGGTGCATCTCAGCAGCTGCAGGACTGCTTCGACAGGACCAACTGGGATGTGTTTGAACACCGGGACCTGGAGGTGTTCACAGACAGTGTACTGTGTTACATTCAAAACTGCATGGTCACGGTCACAGTGGACAAACGCATCCGGGTCTACCCCAACCAGAAGCCCTGGATGACCCGGGAGGTCCAGCGGCTGTTAAAAGAGAGGAACATCGCTTTTAGGTCTGGCGATAGGGCTTTATACAGCACGGCCTGAGCTAACCTGAAGAGAGGCATCAGAGAGGCCAAATCAGACTACAGGAGGAAGATAGAGGACCACCTGGACAGTAACAACAGCAGGCAGGTGTGGCAGGGGATCCAGTATCTCACCAACTACAAGACCAACCTTGGAGCTGCTGAAGGTGACGCCTCGTTGGCAGAGGAGCTGAACCTCTTCTTTGCTCGCTTTGAAGTGGAGCCACCCGAGGCAGCCACATCACACCACATGGTCCACAGCAGCGTAACCCTCAAGATAGAGGAGCATGAGGTGAGGCGCACGCTGCGGGCCATCAATCCAAGGAAGGCTACTGAACCCGACGGCGTCTCTGGACGCGTGCTGAAGGACTGCGCAGACCAGCTGGCTGGAGTCTGTACGAGGATTTTCAACCAGTCTCTGGCCCAGTCCACTGTTCCACCCTGTCTGAAGTCCGCAACCATAGTCCCCTTGCCCAAAAAAACCCACATTTCCAGCCTCAACGACTACCGGCCAGTCGCACTCACACCAGTGGTGATGAAGTGTTTTGAAAAACTGGTCCGGGGTCATATCACATCACTCCTGCCCCGAAGCTTTGACCCCCAACAGTTTGCGTACAGAGCGAATAGATCTACAGAGGACGCTGTAGCCACAGCTCTCCATGCTGCACTGTCCCACCTGGAGCAGCGGGGGAGCTACGTGCGGATGCTCTTTGTGGACTACAGCTCTGCTTTTAATACCATCCTTCCCCACAAACTGGTGGACAAACTGGGGGACTTGGGACTTCCACACTCCACCTGCATGTGGATAAATAGCTTCCTGTCGGGTCGCAGCCAGAGAGTCAGAGTGGGCCATCACACATCCACGGCCCTCAGCCTCAGTACCGGCTCTCCACAGGGCTGCATGCTGAGCCCCCTGCTCTACACCATCTACACACATGACTGCACCCCCGCCCACCACAGCAACACCATTGTCAAATTTGCGGATGACACTACGGTGGTGGGACTCATCTCCGGGGGGGACGAGTACGCCTACCGGGATGAGGCGGAGCAGCTGACAGTGTGGTGTGGAGAAAATAACCTGCTCCTCAACACCTTAAAGACAAAGGAAATAATAATAGACTTCAGGAAGAATAAAACGGACATGGTACCATTAATTATCAGAGGGGACTGTGTGGAGAGGGTGGCGGATTTCCGCTTCCCGGGAATCCATATTGAGGAGGACCTGACGTGGAGCGTGAACACCTCTGCGCTGCTGAAAAAGGTCCAGCAGAGACTGCACTTCCTGAGGGTGCTCAGGAAGAATAACATCACTCAGAGACTGCTGCTGTCCTTTTATCGGTGCTCCATTGAGAGCATCCTAACATACTGTGTATGCGTATGGTACACCAGCTGCACAGCGGCTCAGAGGAAAGCGCTCCAGAGGGCCATTGACAACGCCCAGAGGATTGTCGGCTGCCCTCTCCTTACCTTGGAGGACTTACACAGTTCCCGCTGCATCAAAAAATCCCAGAATATTATAAAGGACATTTCCCACCCCGGATACTCCCTGTTTGAACTGTTGCCGTCAGGCAGACGGTACAGATCTACAAGGACAAGGACAAACAGACTTAAAAACAGTTTTTACCCCACTGCTATAAAGGCACTAAATGTAGCCGCCAAGGAACGCAGGGGCGATACATACTAAGGGACTGTGGTACACTGTGAAATCGACAGAAGGATGTAGGGTTGGGTGTTTATGCGTGCTATTTTCATGATATTTATTTTAGTTGTTTATCTTTTTTTAAATATTTTACCTTGTATGTATCGTTAGCTTTTAGAAATGTTTGAATGGTGCACTGACTGGCTGATATTTTTAAATTTCGTTGTACATGGTTCATGTTACAATGACAATAAAGAAACTATTCTATTCTATTCTATTGTCACCTGGGCATATTTGGACTTACACTTTCTCACATGTAGTCTTGCTTAAAACATGTGGTAAAAAAATCTTATTCATTCCTGTTCTGCCTTCGCATCATTAGGCTTGTTACTCTTTTTGCCGACTTATTACAAAATTTTCAAACGATTTCTGAAAGAATGGGCTAAGATGTCATATCTGACAGAAAACCTGATGGTTTAGATGATTTGAGCCAAAATAGCAGATGAGCATTATGTCAACAAGAGTTCATTATTTAAACACAAGATGGGTTGATCAAGTTCTGAATAAAAATGGCTCTCTGCCCTTAAAGTTAGTCTGGCATTTCAGCTTACACGACCCCACCAGTGTAATGTTTTTGAACTGTTTGGAGACTCTGTATTGTCACTTATTTCAAGTTATACTGCTGATCTCCAGTGATGAGGCAGAGTAGATTTTCCCCACTCGTTCAGTACACCTTCAGGAATAGGATGTACTGAAACTTCACTGAAAATCTGGTGGTGAACAAGAAAACTCCTATGGAAATCCACCTCATAATTTAGAAA
Organism: Amblyraja radiata; assembly: GCF_010909765.2. Classification (NCBI taxonomy): domain Eukaryota; kingdom Metazoa; phylum Chordata; class Chondrichthyes; order Rajiformes; family Rajidae; genus Amblyraja; species Amblyraja radiata. Next base: position 14,796,026 of record NC_045987.1, on the reverse strand, counting down.
GCAAAGCTCTACATGTCTATTGTAGTGCAATTCTGATAAAATCAGATACAAGCAATTGTTTCAACATCTATTTTTCTCACTTGTCTTTATGCAAGTAAATCCAAACTATTGTACATTGATCCTTGAAGGCATTTATTGACTTTAGTATAATTCATTATTAATTATTAAACCACAAAACTCACATAAAAGGCATAATGTGTGTGCTCTGTGTTTATCTTGTTAATAGAATAAGCTGGCAGCACAAGTGACAGTTAATAAAAGGAATGAATAATTTTAATCTGCTAAATCAGTCTAGTATTTAGTCCCAGGACAGAAAAAAATTGTTGGTGGATGCAATTTTGCTTGTCCTGTTGCCTTTACACAGGATCAAGGAATCAAGGGATGTGGGGATAATGCAAGGAAATGGAGCTGAAGCAGAAAATCAGCCATGATCTTGATGAATGAGGGAGTGGGCTCTTGGCGCCTAATGGCTTACTCCTGCTCTTAATTTTTCTATTCCTGTGTTCATATTGCATATATCATGTTTGCATAAGTCAGAATCAACTTTTCGGGAGCTTCCTTGTAGCCTAGCGTCTCTCTCAGAAGATCGATCCTGCTAGTACGCAAGTCAGACCAACCAGTCCACAACTCACGTGATTGAAGCGTGCACTGAGAGTGCTAATGCTGTGGCTTAAGACACACTCTGAAAAGGAGTGTCCCACTGTCCAATGATTCACACCAAGAGCTAACTAACAAAAAACACCAGTCCATTCATCATGGCAGTCAGGTAACAACAAAAACAAAGACACATTCGTGAAATATCTTTAACATGGAGAGATTTCCCAAATCATGACAAGTTATGAAGAATAGCCAAATATTGCTTTCTGGAAGGCGACTGTTAAAGGCGCCACAGCCAGACATTAAATCAGCTTTTTTCCCACGAGCAGTACCTCTACTCAATAACCAAAAGTCTGTAGCCCCCTTTTGCTCTGGTATTTTATTTCATTCACATGTTTAAACTATAATGTTTTATTCTTAATTATTTAATGTTTTATGATTTATTCTTAATGGTTTACTGTATGTTGTGTTGTTACTTGTGAGCGGAGCACCAAGGCAAATTCCTTGTATGTGTACATACTTGGCCAATAAACTTATTTATTATTCATTATTAATCATTATATTTGATAATATTTCAAGTTCCACCAAAACTGAAAAGAGAAGGTGAAGAATTTAGTAAAGTGATTCCAATGGAATGTAACATCAGTGCTTGGGTCACTTCAACTGATATTTTCTCCCTGATATAGCTTGAACTATGTTCCATCCTTTGATGTTGTTGTCACAAACTAATTGCTTATAATTAACACAGACCTATACTAGTAGATGCCAACACAGATTGAGAAGCCACAGTATTGATCAATTTTCTTGTCTCCCCATGAACTGAAACAGGAAATATACATAAAATACCGGAGTAATATATGAACAAGTTTCCAGTTGGGGGTCTGCCACACTTTGCATGCTAATTCCATAATTGCCCTTCTGTTTAACTATGATGATTTAGTTACTGTTAGTATTTAACCAAATGCATTGGAATGAAAAAAAAACACCTTCGTTGGTACATATGAATGTGTGGTTAGTGAAAATTGCGAATAAGTGTTGTGATAAGAATTACACAATTTAATATGGTATCAGGTTGGAATTCAAATGTGTCACTTGAGTGGCAGAGGGAGCACCTGGCAAGTTCTGCACTGAAACCAGTGGCCATGGTTCAAAGGAAGACAGCCAGGCTCAGCTTTGGCCCCACGGCAGAAGAGTCTGCCTCTGTTAACCTTTGCTGGCTGAGGATGATGGAGCTGATGTCAGACCTAATTATCTTTTGGCTTGCATCATGTGCCATGTTACATGTTATGACTCCTACTCCTCTCAGATTTTCATTTACCATGGTGACTTCCACCTCCAGTATGATAAAAGCAAAGAGTTTCTCTATCAGGACAAAACATACTTTTATATTAAACAGCATCCTGTGTAAACAGACACTAAAGTAATTAGGTACTAATATTCCTGATATGTTACAACATGAAACAATGTGGCTTGCACATGCACATTTTCACAGCTAATCGAGATTCGAAAGTAATTAGCCTACAAAAAAATCACAATAATTTCCCTGTACATTAGCAGTCACATTTTATCGAAAATGTATTGTGCAGAGCTTTGATCACTCGTCTTTGATAACGTAGGTCAATCTTTCACTGATGGTGGGCTTGGATTTTATTCAGATGTCCCCTCCTCAACAGGTACAAAATTATAGATGTTTACTGTTATTTGTCTCCTTCCTGTTTCCCTAAACACTACAAACTAGTAAGTCAGATTTTACAGTGATCTGGGTACAATCCTTACTTTGGCTGCTGTCTGTCTGGAGTTTGCATGTTCTCCCTGTGAGCTGGTTTCTTCTGGGTGATCTAGCTTTCTCACACATTCCAAATATGTGCTGTTTGGTAGGGTTAATTGGGAAAAGTAGTAGGAGAATTGGGCGTGAGGAGTTGCTGGGCAAGTGACAAGGAAAAGGTTATAGGGAAATCAATGGGGGCTTGGGATTGATGGGGTTTGTTCAATCCATCAATTGAGTTGGCAAAATTCAATGAGGTGAAGTGCTGCTATGTCTGGATGCTGTGACAGGGACTAAGATAGTCCCTTCTTGGAACAATGTGGGATAATGTCTTTGGGAACTCCAAAACAGAATTACAAGGGCATCCCATCATTTGAAGCTGGTTTGACAGAAAATTACATCAGATGCGCAAGTGCAACCTGTGGCTTTAATTGCTCGGTTACATTTCAAGAGTGAATTAAAATGAGACAGACATCACAATTTCTTCCAGGTGATTCAAATTGGGTAATCCAAAAATAAACTTCAAACATGAGTGAATTTCTAGACGTGCATCAAATCGGATCCTTTTAATAGACCCAATGATGCCTGCATTGAAAATATGACACATACTTATAAAAATAAACAGTTTTCATTGAGGCAGGAGTACCTTGAACACAGTGTCAGGTCTTGGATTTGCCCTTCTGCTTGCCTCTTGAATTGCACAATTCACAAAAATACATTTGCTCCACCTGAACATATGGTTTGACAACCTGATATATGTTCTACTCAGGGTTAAACCAATTTTCAACAGCATAATATAATTTGTTTATTGAGTTGCGTGAATGAGGGCACACTGACGAGGGCACATAATTAAAATCCTCATTATTTTCAGGGAATCAGCAGTAACCGACAAAGTAAATAAACTATTAAACAATTATAATTTAAAATAGGAATATATCTTCGAAATTCATACCGGTGGGGCATTCCATGTGTTATTTCAGGAAGCATGCCTTCTTTCTTTTCTGCTTTATTTGCTGAGGTTCCAATGTCATGCGTTGCCCTGAATTGGTAGATCTCTCGTGCGGTAACCAGTCCAGCTTTAATCGCGGCTTTATTCAGTGCAGCAAAGTTACGCTTCAGTTTCTGCATCTTTGCCTGTGCTTTAGGTTGGACACTTCGCCAATGGCCAATAGCTGAGACAATAAACCCATTGAATACTTATCCTACAATCGTTATATGGACAAAAACATAGATTCTTTTTCCTGAACTATCAAAAACAAATTAATATAATTCTTCATTTATTAATTCTTGCTCTGTTTACTTTTCTCCACATTCATTGTTTCTTTCATTCTTCAATATTATGCAACCAAATGGAATGTGATAACAATCATACAACACTAACCCACAGGAACAGGCCACCTCAGTCCACCGTGTCTGTGTCAAACATGATACAAAATTAATCTCCTCTGCCTATACATAATCCATAGTCATAGATAGAGTCATACAGTGTGGAAACAGGCCCTTCAGCCTAACTCGCCCACACCGGCCAACAATGTCCCAGCTTCTCTAGTCCCACTTGCTTGTGCTTGGTCCATAACCCTCCAAACCTGTCCTATCCATGTACCTGTCCAACTGTTTCTTAAACGATGGGATAGTCCCAGCCTCAACTACCTCCTCTGGGAGCTTGTTCCATACACCCACCACCCTCTGTGTGAAAAAGTTATCCCTCTGATTCCTATTAAATCTTTTCCCCTTCACCTTGAACCTATGTCCTCTGGTCCTCGATTCTCCTATTCTGGGTAAAAGACTCTGTGCATCTACCCGATCTATTCCTCTAATTATTTTGTATACTTCTATAAGATCTCCCCTCATCCTCCTGCGCTCCATGGAATAGAGACCCAGCCTACTCAACCTCTCCCTCTTGCTCACACCCTCTAGTCATGGCAACATCCTCGTAAATCTTTTTTGAACCCTTTCAAGCTTGACAATATCTTTTCTATAACATGGTGCCCAGAACTGAGCACAGTATTCTAAATGTGGTCTCACCAATGTCGTATACAACTGCAACATGACCTCCCAACTTCTATACTCAATACTCTGACTGATGAAGGCCAAAGTGCCATATTCCTCCATTGCCTACATATCTATTTGCCCATCTGAAAACCTCATAAATGCCACTATCATATCTATCTCCACCATCACCACTGGCACAGCATTCCAAGCACCCACCACCCCATGTATAAATCGTGCCCCTCACTTATCTTTTACATCTTGTCCCTTTCACCTCAAATCTATGCCCTCTCGTCTTTGACATTTCCACCGTAACAAGATTATGTCTACCCTATCCATGTCTCTCAGAACTTTTATCAGGTCTCCCCTTAACATCTGTCCAGCCTCTAATTAGCTAATACCCTCTAATCTAGGCAGCGTTCTTGTGAACCTCTTCAGCACCTCTCCAATGCCTCCCCAACCTTCCTGCAATGTGATGACTAGAGGGGCTAATGACAGGGATAGTGGGATAGGCGATCAGAAAATTATTATTTCACTCAGTGAGTTGCATGATTTAAAACTCACTGCCTGAAAGCCTGACAGAGGAAAAAAATCCTCGCCAAATGTTAAAAGATGGTTGGGTATCTAAACAGTATTATTTGCAAGGCCAAAGACCAAAAGCTGAGAAATTGGATTTTGGCTTTCATAGACAAAATGCTCTGAATGAATTATTTCAATTTGGTAGTTTTCCGTAATTCTATGACAACATTAGTAATACGCTTTCTAACATAAAATTAAAAAACTTTGCATCATTACCTGCAGGAACTCCACCATCAAAGATTCTATTGTATGTCCCGTACACATAATTCGATCCTGGTATGAAATTACCATTTCGTTTTGGCTTGCCAAGTTCTGTCTAAAACAGACAAGAAATAGCATTATCTCGTTAATAAAATCTTGAGGTCAGCATTTTATCATTCTAACACTGGAATATAATAGATCTAAATAATGGTTATAGCCTTATGGTGTAAACAAAACTACAACCGAGAATCACTTGATGCTTTTACTTTTCTAAAGCCTTTATTCAATAACTTTAATCAATGTTTGTAGTTCACCAAAAAGTTAAGCAATTCTAACTTTGTGAATGCAAATATATTAATGTCATTTACAATTATGCTAAACCTCACACCAGTTCTCCAATTCTGATTGACTGTAGTAACCTGTGATTGATCTCCTGTGACCAAGGGTTAAGCAGTGACATTTTTGTCACTGCAGTAGATATTGATATGCTTCCAATAACTGCCATTTAGCTACATGGTCAGTGTGATAGTTCTGTCCTCTGCACACCATGCATCATTGATGTAAATCTGAAAGAGACAGCTGGGTAAAGGGCCTGTCCCACTTACACAATTTTTTCGGCGACTGCTGGCACCCGTCATAGTCGCAGCAGGTCGCCGAAAAGCTGACATATTCTGAATAAATATTTTAATTATTTGTGGCGAGCGTCGACTGTAAATATTCAGTACTAGACTTATTACACTTTTAATACTGAATGTCCTATTAAAACCAGCTACAGGTAGAAAGGTAATTTTAAGAACATATTGATATTTTTATATTAGTAATTTTCATGAAGGGTAAGTTTATATGTGAGCTTCCAATGGATTGCACTCCACACATTTTACTGATGATCTAGTTTCCCTATTAATATATATGAAACCATAGAAATTCTCAAGCCACTGCTTCATCAAACCTGCTTTCCTGATATCAGTAACTGCAAAGTAAACACACATGATTGTATTATAAGGTTATTCAATTTTGTAGAATCTAGTATCTCAAAGCACAAATGTACATTAATTTAACTTTATGCTCTTTATGAATATATAAATAGTTGATGTACAACAAATATTTTGAATGCCTATTGGAGTCCAGAATGTGGTGTGTGAATGAATTGGCATAATAATGGATCATTAGTGCACCCCGGTGCTGTTCTCAAGCAACTGCACACGCAAATTGGTGCATGAAAGGAAGCACTTTCAAGGTTCAATCCCAATTAAATGAAGATACTTTCTAAGCCTATCAATTTCAGAATTAATTTGTTTGATAGATTTAGTTTCCAACAAACAACTACGGTTAACTAATTTTAATATAAAGTAAGAAAAAGATGAATTAATCTAACATTTGTATAACCAATTCATTGAATTATTATTTCTCATTAGATGTTATAATGAAAAATCTCTTCAAATACAGAGACATATCTTGCAATACCAAAGTTATCCAAAAATGCTAACTAAATTCTTCATTTCCAAAAAATCCTTCAAAATATTCTATATGCAGTTCATCTGTGTGGCTGATAAGTAGCTAATTATTTTAGCTATCATTGGACTGGTTTTTTTTAACATCCCAGCAGTAACCAATATCAAAAGGTAAGTCATGATGTTTCGAGAAATATCAGTAGATTTTAGATTTGTGTTTACTTATAATATTAAGGGATTGATACATTTGAATCAATGGTAGTTGAGAGATTAAAACATGTAGCCTTTGGACAGTGAGACAAGTTGCTGCTGTTGTAGAGAACTGCTGAATCAAGGAAACAAAGATCATCTTTTTTATTTTGTTTTTAAATGAAGTCCCTCTGTGAACATTTTGTCTTTTCAGTATTTGAGGGATTAACTGACCTCTCGACTGCATCTATATTTCTTTAACCTGTCTCCATGGTGAAGTCATTCTGGGAATAAAGTCGCCAAGAAAAAGAGCTGATTGGATGTTCTTTCAGCCAATTCTGCTAGTGTTCATTTACATATCATCTGATCTGGGTGCTCTGAAGAGCGAAGAATGCCTAACAGTGGAGTTGTTCTTTTCTCATTTGAACAAAACAAGTCTCATTATCTCTCCTTTGAAAATCTGGCCAAGAGTGCTCTTTGGAGAAGAAACCTGACAAAATACGTAACAACAATGCAGCAAATCTCCACTTAACTCTTGAGTGCCAAGGTACCATTTCTGGCAATACATTTCAAAACAGTGAAGGATTAGTGTTTCCTGCTTTTCAGGTAAAGACAAAGTCTTTTAACTCAGATCTTCTATGGGAAATAAATTTAGAAATGGAAAGTGAAACTAACCATCCTTTCATTTCTATAAAGTTTGCCAAAACCCAACCTTAACAAGTGATATTTATGCCTCTGATTGTTGAAGCAATGTGATTTCCTGAATTAACCTGCGATTCAACCAATAATCATATAGATGTAACCTTTGCATATTTAGCTTTTCTTTGCACATTTCCACAGATACCTATTTGAAATTTGATCTAAGCTGTAAATGCTAGATACTAACTTTACTGGAGGGACCTTGGATGAGCAGCTTGCGATGAAAGAGAGTGAAACTGTTTGCAAATTGATTTGAGATTAGTATAAGCACAACATGCCATGGTTTCTGATCTCCAGTGGGGTGAAATCCTTTTGCTGGGGTCTCGTGTTGGACCTGCACTAGCATCTTGCCAGTGGGGTAGGGCAAAGGGTAACATTGCAGTGCACTGAAGACCCCTTAGGGGGAAACTTGTAAAATGGATGTAACCACTTTAAGGAAATATTATCAAGGGACAGAAAATTGCTTTGTGGCCTTGCAATTTCTTTTTCAGTGTATTTCAGTTTTTCAAGGTTTGCCTTGAGCACAAACAATGATAAGTTCAGTTGGTGGTATAAGCTGGTATCAATGATGGCTGAATGAATTGATTGTAGCTTTGAACACCAGTCTTTGTCAGAGAAGCCAGTGTTATGAGGGAGCATTAAACCTGGGAACTCATCTACCTTTCAGATAAATGTAAAATATTCCATGGGGCAATTCTGATGAAGAGAAGGGTAACTTGCCTGTGTCTTCACCAATGCTTATTCCTCATTTGAGCTCACTAAAATAGATGATTTCATTGTTATCACATTGCAGTCAATGGGATCTTGTGTGTCTTTCCCTACCGTACAACTGACCATACTTCAAAAAATCATCATTAACTGTAAAGCAATTTGGGCCACCCTAAGGTTACTTAATGTACTATAAAGATAATCTGGTACCAAGAGAATGGAAGTAGAGGTGGTTGCAGAGATATCTGTCTTTTTGGGAAGATCAGTATATCCTCCCTGCTTGGCATCAGTTCAAGTGGCAGGCAAAAAAAATATTTAAGGGACCAACTGTTCTTAATAACTATGCCTTTGTTTTTAAGTGAGGTGCAATAAAATTGCTTACATTTTTGAAATGTAAACTAATGAAAGTTGGCTCATCTGATGCTGCAGTATATTATCAAAGCAAGCTGTGTGTAGTGAAAATATAGGAAACTATTTTGGACTAATAATTGAAGAAGCTAAGGAATTACAGAATTGCAAGAAATATTTTATAGGGAATCACAGCAATTTATCTTGAGCCATATATGTGTGAAATTAGTTTGGTTTCTTTCAGTCCAATTCTCATTTGGAGTATAACAAATATGATTTATTTATCATTCAAAGAAACTACATGGCTAGACATCGAAATGGAAAATTCTTACTGGTGATCTGAACTACAATATCAGAGTTGATGCGGAAGAAATTCAATGTTTCTGTTCTAAAGCTCATTGTATAAGTATCACCAAATTTATTCTGTTGGATTTTTTACAACAGATTTATACTAGTTCCACAATTGATGCAAAAATTAGAGAAGTAAAGTAAAAAATGCCTAATCCCCTACCTGGTGGATTTTCCAGAATTAATACAGCATGTGTCTTTTCAAAGTGGACCATGGGATCTATTAAAAATTGCCTGCATTTATAACAATATTTTTTAATGTGTTCATTTTAAACATCTTCACAACTTGTCAATGTATATCAGCAAACAAATTTTATTTTAATTGCAAGATGACCAAATGATGCACATTAAGAATTAGCCGCCAATAAAATATGCATTCTGTTTTTTAAAACTTGATGTCTCCTGACCCTCTTCTGCTGAACAATTCATCTGTTTCCTTGCAGCAATCTCTCAGATTTTAACTTCTTTCAGTATAATATCTACTGTGTTGAGTGAGTGTACAATAGTTCAATACCACACACACTTTATTACTGCCAAATCCAATCCAAATTAGCAAAAGTGTTACAGGCCCATTGTTACTGTCAGGTTAAAAAAAAAAGAACAGAACCAGATGTACAGCAAAACTGCAGGAAGAAATTCTCTCAAATCTTGTGACATGTTTCTGTACCCACATTATGATTGACTGTGCCTGGCACTATGTTTCTGCTTTTAGAAGTGTGCTATTCCATTTGGTACTTTGGATCTGAGAATGAACTGTTTGGCTTGAGTGTAGAGGTCTTGCTGACAAGCTGTCCTTACAGCAGACAGCTTCATTAAAACTGATTAAGTCATCATCTTTCTGCCCTGCTTCCCACCTCCCAGCTCTTAATTTTGTTTATAGATTTACTTGGTGTTTTTTTGTTTCTGTTTTTACTATATTTATTTCCCTGCCTTTCCTCAGTTATACGTAATGAATGTAGGAACCTATTACTTTAGAGGTTTCCCTATTTATTTGTTGTTATTTTAAGATTTTATTTACATAGATTCGAAGTAGGCTCTCAAACCAGGAAGAATAAAATGTATTTTTAACAGGGTTGAAGTATGTTTTGAAAATGTACTTTCTCGGAAAGAAGGATTTAACTTGGAGTATGAAAAGATTACTTTTATATGCTTATTTTGAACATTAGAAGCAATGACACACTGATTGTGCTTGGCAATGGGCAACTCAAGGGAATACCATGGCAAGGCATCTTTGCAGAATGCCAGTTCTTAAACCACAGTAAATCAGTTACCATAAGCTGTAAACACAATAGCAGGGATGAGTGACACACTCGAAAATGTAACCACGTCTATATTTGGTAATTACAGAGCAATGCTGCGAATAATGTAAATCAACATTGAAAAGATATTGCAGATATTGCAGTACGTGGTTCCCCAATGATCAATGGCTTTGTCAGCTTTTCTGCCTTAAAAGTGCTGTATCTACAAACTGACTCACTAAAATTTAAAGAAACTTTCATTTCTGCCGAGTAAATAGAAAGAGGGAAAGTATAGCAAGTACACACGAGTTCAGTCTGAAGAAGGGTCTTGACCCGAAACGTCACCCATTCCTTCTCTCCAGAGATTCTGCCTGTCCCGCTGAGTTACTCCAGCATTTTGTGTCTACACACAAGTTCTAGTTCTCAAATGAAGTCTGATTTTGACTTGCAGTTATGGTGGTTTTTAAATATATTGTTTCCACTTTCCATCCTTCTCAACCTGACCCAAATGGACATTGTATATACTTATAAAAGTATAAATGATGCAGCAATTTCAATGTAGCATCAAGTAAAAGACTAGAGTGGAGATTCATTGCTTCCTACTGGGAGAGAGAACATTTTCCTTCACTGCATCCTGATGTTAACGGTTCAGAAATTGCTCATGTCTACCATCCAATAGGAGACTACAATAACAAAAATAAGAACAGAAATGCTGGAAATTCTTAACTCTTCAGTAGAGACCAAGAGATTATTTAACTTTTTAAGTTGATAATGTTCTTCAAAAGTTAAGAAACATGTAAGTATTCAGTTACATAGCGTGGGGGCGAGGTGCTGAGAATAAAAATATGTTTCTGTGAAAGAGTGGAGACCAAGAAAAGTATTGATGAACAGTGATGCTGCCATCTGAGGGTGAAAACTTGCTGATTGCATGTGATCTATCTGGAGGTGATGTAAATAGAACATTCCTAATTTGTCCCCCATTTAGTTTTTCTATGCACATCTCCTTCGAGCAGATTACGTGCAATCAACAAACCTTCACCATCCTCATATGCATAACATCCTCACTATCTCAGTGACACTCCCTTAGTTCTCTTTACCCCCCTCCCCTTTTCTGAAGAAGGAAAACATGTTTAATTATTTACCTTAAGTAGTTCTAAATGGACCTCAACCAAAAATATTAAATCTGTTTCTCTCTATATACACGCTGCCTGGCCTGCTGAATAATCCAGCCTGTCATCATTTTTATTTCAGGTTGCCTGCAACTGTTATCATTTGCTTTTCAATATTTGAAATTAGGGTGTAAATCAAGATATTCTGGAGAAATCTGCCAATTAAATACAGCTACTTTCATCACCCAAGTGAGGACTTTCTTCTGCATATCCAAAGTGGACAGATGATATCATTGGCTCTTTTGGGCCTTATTACTATTTGTGAATTTATTACTATTTCCATATGCTAGAATTGAACATAAATCTGTTGAATCTCCAAGTGAACAAAGGTATGAATTTGAGGGATTTAGCAAATGGATAATAAAGGAAAAGCCTTATTCACACTAGGTCAATTCCATTTATTTTAAATGGTTTGCATCACCTTTTGCTGATACCCAAATTGTTTTAGACAGGGTCAAATTCTTGGTCAGTCAGTCATTTGTGAAGTCTAGTCGCAACTTTCTGGTAAAAAGCTCCTAACTGTTAAACTGCAGAACAGAGGATGGCAAGGGGAAAACATACAGTGCATTCAGAAAGTATTCAGACCCCTTCACTTTTTCCGCATTTTGTTACATTACAGCCTTATTTTAGAATGAATGAAATTCATTTTTTTTAATCATCAATCTACACACAATACCCCAGAATGAAGAAGTGAAAACAGGTGTTTAGAAATTTCTGCAGCATTGCAGGTCCCGAAGAGCATAGTGGCCTCCGTCATTCTGAAATGGAAGAACTTTGGAACCATCAGGACTCTTCATAGAGCTGGCCACCCAGCCAAACTGAGCAAACGGAGAAGGGCCTTGGTCAGGGAGATGCCCAAGAACCCAATGGTCACTCTGCCAGAGCTCTAGACTTCCTCTGTGGAGATAGGAGAACCTTCCAGAAGGACAACTATATCTGCAGCACTCCACCAATCAGGCCTTTATTTTAGAGGGGCCAGACGGAAGCCACTCCTCAGTAAAAGGCACATGACAGCCCGCTTAGAGTTTGCCAAAAGGCATGAGAAACACGATTCTCTGGTCTGATGAAACCAAGATTGTACTCTTTGGTTTTAATGCCAGAGTCACGTCTGGAGGAAACCAGGCACCGCTCATCATCTGGCCAATACCATACCTACAGTGAAGCATGGTGGTGGCAATATCATGCTGTGGGGATGTTTTTCAGCGGCAGGAACTGGGAGACTAGTCAGGATCGAGGGAAAGATGAACGGAGCAAAGTAGAGACGCCCTTGATGAAAATCTGCTCCAGAGCATTCTGGACCTCAGACTGGGGCGGTGGTTCACCTTCCAACAGGACAACGACCCTGAGCACACAGCCAAGACAACGCAGGAGTGGTTTTGTGACAAGACCTGTTTAATAATTGAAATCTAACTTTTAAGGCACTAATTTTTGTTGGATAAGGGTGCTACAGAATGTGGAGGAATGAAAGTAAATGAAATTCAGAGGGAGATCACCCAAAATCTAACAGAAGCAAAGAACAATTTTAAAGTGTTGAATGGCCAATTCCTATTAATGTTTATGCTGACCAGAAATTATCCATGCATTGGAATTAAATGTAATACTCCCCATTTAATCAGTGTAGCATTAAGTGTACACCCTGAGAGGCTGCACTCAGTTCAAATCACCATGAACCAAAATGTGTCTGTATAGCAGTTTTATAAATTATTTGGTTATATATTGAAATTATAATAGTATGTGTGGTATTTATTTTAAAATATATTTTGGTCTCTTCTGTTCAAAGCAAATTACATGCTTTATCCTAAAAATAGTTTACCATGAATGTCCCAGAAAAGTAAACTGAATTGATAGTTAGGTGAGCCGTACCAATCTGACATGCATAGCTATTCCCTTCCTTGGCTCAAAGATATAATTGTTGGAATTTGTTCTGAATTTTCCAGCTGCTTAATTTACAGTCTTTCAAGTTGTAGTTACTGCATTCAGCAGCTGACATTGATGATTTGGCGCAAAAATGGTAATTCCATAACCATTTGAGCAGAGAACAGAAATATCATAACTACGTGATCATTTGAATATGTCTGACACATAATCTACAACTCAGGAAAAGGTGATGTAAAGCAATTTCTAACAATGGAATTGGCTTAGTTTAAACAGGGGTTTACCTTTATTTATTTGTTGGCTCAATCTCGATACACCAGTTTCTTCTCTTTTCTTCAGAGTCACAAATTTATTCTTGTCTATAAGTCTTTCTTATTCCTCTTCCTCTGAGTATCATATACAAAGCCTAGTTTTGATTAGAAGCTTTCCTGGAAGCTGGTTCATAAAGCTTTTTTTGCAAGGCACTTTATATAATGTGCAGCTTTGTGCATGTTCTAGAGGCTGATGCATAGCATTGAGCAGCTGCCTGTGATCAATCCAACAATTTACAGAGATTATTACCAAAATGTTCAAATTGTTAAGCAATGCTCTCATTATCTAAAACTGTGACAGAAAAATATATTAATTTCAAACAAATGAATCTTGTTTGTGAAATAATTGTATTTTCTTATTTCCCATCTTCCAGGAGATTTTTTGCTTATCCATAATGGTTTTAAATTCCCAATGTCATTGGTCTATTTTATCTTGATTGTATTTTGTACATGTTATCTCACTTCCTTCCCGACTCCTTTCTTTCTTTCTAGTTCCCTTTCGCTCTCACAACCAGTTTCCTGTTCTCTGCATTGACCTCCACTGCCAGTTTTCATTACACCCTCTTGTACAGTTAAGCTGCCCATCATGCAGTTATTATTTCTGTTGATTTACTGTGCTGCCTGATGAAGTGATTGCAGTGACAAGGCCTGATTTCCCCTGGTGATGGCTTTAAACCAGTCTCTCATTTGCATTTACATGATCTTGCTGTGCTGCTTATGAGATCTGGATATTTATTTTCCACTTAGCTGATGTTTGATTACACTTCAATAATGCACCGCGCTACAAACTGCCGAGATGCATCTCATCCAAGTGACTGGGCTCTGCACAGGGACTGAACACTCCCCCATATTTGGGATGATGAAAGGAGAAGCTTCACGAAAAATAAAATGTTTCTGGAATCAAAATTTGAAACGTACAGTGGAAGTTTTAACTCTTTGTATACCAAATCTCCCAGACATGAGGCAGAATGTGAATGTTTGCTGCTGTTGTCCACTAACTACAGAAATTTGATGCAATATTTATTTAAGATCTTTAAAAAAATGCATCCTAAGTACCCAGGAAGACTTGCTAGGTAAATGTGTTTTGTCATATTGAGCCATACACTCCAGTAATATCTTACTTTTATCTTTGATCTCAGTTTGTTTACGTCAGCTATTACAACAATGAGCAACTGAAGATTTCATAAACCAGGCTAGAAAATGGAAACACAAGGAACTGCAGATGCTAGAATCTTGAGTAAAACACAAAGTGCCGGAGTAACTCAGCAGGTCAGACAGCATTTGTGTAGGGAATGGATAGGGGATGTTTCAGGTCAGGACCTTCTTCAGACTGACTGTAGTGGGGGAGGGGTAGCTGGCAAACAGGGGGGGAGGGGGGGAGGGAGGACAAAGCCTGGTGAGTGATAGGTGGATACAGGTGAAGGGCGTTTTGATTGCCTTGTCCACCCATCTGCCAATCAAAAGCTCCATCACCTGTATCCAACCTTTAAATTAGTCTGTTTTAGATCTCAGTTTTGAGGTGCAAGTTTATGTTAATTTAAATTATTAATTTCTTGACAAAACATTTTCTAATTGTTTAATGGACAGATACAACATCTTTGAGTCAAGCCGAGTAAAAAGAACCTCGGGAATCACTGCTCAAAGGTTAAATATGTCAGGGCAATTGCTGCAGTACAACAATTGGTCTTAGACTCTGGGCCAGAAGAAGAAATGAGAAGCAGGCATGTTTCTGACACCTGATCTTTGTCCACTGATAACCTCTGTAAAATGTGTATGAAAATTGTTTCTTTGACATCTTCTGAGAAAGAAGAATTAATTGATACTTGTTTAGAGTCGCACGAAGGACAGTCACTTGGTTGAATTAATGAATGGATGCTGATGTCTTATTTAACTCTGATTAGCTCTCTTGTTACCCAGCCAGCCCGTTCACTTTCAGGTGATCAGAACACAGAGATGGTATGGTAAATTTCTATTCTCGTGCCATATACTCAGTCCCCAAGTTTTGCTCTCTATGTTAAGCAGTCTTTGGGTGTATTACCACATGAGGAGGGGACAGATATATCAAAGACTGACCTCTTAAATAATTTCTTATAACATCTCACACAGGGTAAGTATGCAGCATTGAAAGAGGCATGGGATTGTACTCCCTGGTCAATTTCTTAGTTACAAATGGAACTTTGGACAGAAGGACCTAGAAAGGCAAATAGATTACATGTCTAATGGAATATCATGAAAATAAAACGTCCATTGAATACATGATTACATTATAGCTTGTAGACATTATAAAATTATAATTACAAAATACCGCCATAAAAGCTTTAAGAGGGAATGCAGCAATAAACAGATTATCGAAGCTTCTGAAAAGTAATGCTGATTTAACTTAATTTGGTTTAAAATATTTAGTTCTTGAAGCAATTTTTCATTTTATATCCAAATGTTTCCAGTTCTGCCTTGAGTTGAGAAAGCAGATCTCAGTTATTTTAACACTCAGCTGTTTATTTAAGCACTAGCCTGCATTATGAACCAATAATCACAAGAGCCAGAAATAATTTATGGAGTGTTTAATTTATAGAGCAAGGGTACTTGCAAGATCACTGCATGCTCTGCTAATTATCTGGCTTCAACAACTAGGAGGGAGGTATCCCTCTGTTTCGTTTGTCCAAGATGTAACCCATTATCACCTCAGAGGGTCTATCTTTAAAACAGTGATTTAACATTCCGAGGTTGAGCTTTACTATCATTGATTCATTTGAGGCAACATCTCCTCCAGCTGAGTATCTTTAAAAAATATTAAGCAGTTCCCCTCAACAAACACAATACAGGGTACTGTGAAATTAGGTAGGATACTTAAGAAGGGTTCATTCTTGTTTGGAAAAATGTTTGAAGACATAAATGTTTGAAGACATATCAGGATGGATGACTGAAAGCTGCATCTTGTCCAGTATTAATTTGTTTCTTAAAGTGAAATTGAAAACTGGAGGAATGTAGGAAAGAATTTGAGAATGTGATCTCTGCAGTTGAAGATAGAGGGCAAAGAGGGGAGCTGTACAGGAAATGAGAATCAAATGGCTATTTTAACAATGGCACTAATTAAGTGCCTACTGCCATTTACTGATTTACTGATCCGCAATTCCGTGTCCCTCACCATCTTCCAGTCCCGCCTCAAGACCCATCTCTTCACCTCTGCCTATCCTCCACATCCCCCTCCCTTTTCATCTGTGCATTAATTGCCTCATATTGTGTTTTGAATTGAATTCTGTCTTTACTTTATGTACTAGTCATGTCTCTACTATTTATTTCATTCCCCTTACATATAACCATATAACCATATAACAATTACAGCACGGAAACAGGCCATCTCGACCCCTCTAGTCCGTGCCGAACACATAATCTCCCCTAGTCCCATATACCTGCGCTCAGACCATAACCCTCCATTCCTTTCCCATCCATATAACTATCCAATTTATTTTTAAATGATAAAAACGAACCTGCCTCCACCACCTTCACTGGAAGCTCATTCCACACAGCTACCACTCTCTGAGTAAAGAAGTTCCCCCTCATGTTACCCCTAAACTTCAGTCCCTTAATTCTCAAGTCATGTCCCCTTGTTTGAATCTTCCCTACTCTCAGTGGGAAAAGCTTTTCCACGTCAACTCTGTCTATCCCTCTCATCATTTTAAAAACCTCTATCAAGTCCCCCCTTAACCTTCTGCACTCCAAAGAATAAAGCCCTAACTTGTTCAACCTTTCTCTGTAACTTAGTTGCTGAAACCCAGGCAACATTCTAGTAAATCTCCTCTGTACTCTCTCTATTTTGTTGACATCCTTCCTATAATTAGGCGACCAAAATTGTACACCATACTCCAGAATTGGCCTCACCAATGCCTTGTACAATTTTATCATTACATCCCAACTTCTATACTCAATGCTCTGATTTATAAAGGCCAGCACACCAAAAGCTTTCTTTACCACCCTATCTACATGAGATTCCGCTTTCATGGAACTGTGCACAGTTATTCCCAGATCCCTCTGTTCACCTACATTCTTCAATTCCCTACCATTTACCATGTACGTCCTATTTTGATTTGTCCTGCCAAGATGTAGCACCTCACACTTATCAGCATTAAACTCCATCTGCCATCTTTCAGCCCACTCTTCCAACTGGCATAAATCTCCCTGTAGACTTTGAAACTCTTCTTCATTACCCGCAACCCCACCTATCTTAGTATCATCTGCATACTTACTAATCCAATTTACCACACCATCGTCCAGATCATTGATGTACATGACAAACAACAGTGGACCCAACACAGATCCCTGTGGCACCCCACTCGTCACTAGCCTCCAACCTGACAAACAACCATCCACCATTACTCTCTGGCATCTCCCATTCAGCCACTGTTGAATCCATCTTGCTACTCCACCATTAATACCCAACCATTGAACCTTCTTAACCAACCTTCCATGAGGAACCTTGTCAAAGGCCTTACTGAAGTCCATATACACAACATCCACTGCTTTACCCTCATCAATTTCCCGAGTAACATCTTCAAAAAATTCAAGAAGATTAGTTAAACATGACCTTCCAGGCACAAATCCATGTTGACTGTTCCTAATCAGACCCTGTTTATCCAGATGCTTATATATATTATCTCTAAGTATTCTTTCCATTAATTTGCCCACCACTGACGTCAAACTAATAGGTCTATAATTGCTAGGTTTACTCTTAGACCCCTTTTTAAACAATGGAACAACATGCGCAGTACGCCAATCCTCCGGCACTATTCCCGTTTCTAATGACATTTGAAATATTTCTGCCATAGCCCCTGCTATTTCTACACTAACTTCCCTCAATGTCCTAGGGAATATCCTGTCCGGACCTGGAGACTTATCCACTTTTATATTTCTCAAAAGTGTCAGTACTTCCTCTTCTTTGATCCTCATAGTTTCCATAGCTACTCTACTTGTTTCCCTTACCTCACATAATTCAATATGTTTTTCCTCTACCTGCTAAATTTTTGTAAGGTGTCCTTGAGACTCTTGAAAGGCGCCCATAAATAAAATTTATTATTATTATTATTATTTATCAAGCTGATGCTTGATTTACAGTCCTGATTTGTATCCATATTTAGTATGACTTAGAACTGTAATTTTTTCCCCCATTTGGGCTTTTAGCTCACCCTTTGAGTCAACCCTGCCTTGAATTTGCCAGCAAAATCTCTCTAGTTTGCTATCTGGTTCAGGGAAGAAAATCTAATGTCTTTGATGTGGCCAAATATGCCTTCCCATCTGTTGATTGAATCTTAAATGATCTCTGAAGTGGCCTACTCTAACTAATGGTTAATGGGAAAAATCCACATCTTATGAACGAATGTGAAAAAAATAAAGCTGTAGGTAGTGTCACTTGGTGAAATAGCAGAGGTATTGGCAAGGCCAGCTCCAAGGTTGCAAGTCATTTGCTGCAGACAGACAGTTACTAGGAAGTAGGATAGAGTCAAAACAGAGTTTGTGGTGGATACCAAAGATGATAGCTTCAGTCTTCCCAATATTTAGTGTCAGAGAATTTCTGCTTATCCAGTACTGAATGTTGCACAAGCAGGGCGAGACACACATATCTGCTAATGTAAGTGACATCTTTGAGACTAGGAGCAGCTTGTCTGTCTTGCTTTTCAGCCACAGATATATATAGTGAAGGGAAACAAGAAAGGAGCACCTGGAAAATATTTGTCACCAAAACAATCTGTAGAAATGAGCTGTTTCCAAAACATTGTGCAAGATATTGCATATTTGTGGATGGCTGCATTGTTAACTACAGTGAGTGGTCCTTATAATTTAACCCTGAAATGATGGGATTAACACTTGCTCCAAAATAATAAATAGCATCAGTTTCTCGTTTTAACTCACAGAATTCTAGACTGTAAATATATATATATATTATATATATATATTATGGTTTTGTATATTTGTGTAATTGGACAATATTCAGCATTAGAAACTGACAGGTAAGCATTTGCGGTGCTGCTGTTAAGTGACAGAAAACACACAGATTTTGAAAGCTGCAAAAGACATCTCGGATCAAATGCTCCCTTTCTCATTATGAATAAGGGGGAAATTCTGCCCTCGGTAGTCAAAAAGTAGACATGCTGCATTTTGATTGCATGTCAAAAATGCTTTCCATGCCAGATGCTATAATTTTAATATACAGTTCCAATTTCTCTGTTTCCTTTCTTTAAATGTTACATGTACAATAGATTTGCCTGGATTAAAAGTACACTAAAGCACTTTTGCTTATTAAATATTATGCATGTTGTTCAGTCTGCCACATACAGTAGTATTGCAGAATATATCTATAAATCCTCAATAAAATTAAAAAAAAATGTATACAGAGTGAATGAGAAATGGATTGGAATAGATTTTTCAGCACCAAGTTTAAGTTGGTGTCATTTTCTCATCATCAATCCACTTCCTGATTATTGAACGTACCAAAAGACAATTCCCTCAAATTGGCAATTGTCCTCAGAACTGCCAAAAACAATCTCATTTTTAGTTTTTTTCAAGATGCAGTATGAAAATGAGCCCTTTGGCCCACCAAGTCCATGCTGCCATTCGATCATCCATTTACAATGTTTCTATGTTATCCCACTATCGCATCCACTCTGTCCACACTAGGGGCAATTTTACAGAGTCAAATTAACCTACAAACCTTCCTTTGGGGTGAGGGAGGAAACCAGAGCACCCAAGGAAACCCATGTTCACAGGGAGAACATACAAAGTCTACACAGACAGCACCCAAGATCAGGATCAAAACCAGGTCTGTCACTGAGGCAGCAGCTCTACCAGCAGAGGGTGGGTTATCTTAAATAAAAAACAGCATTTTGTTTCAATCAAAACTGTTTAAACATCAAACGGTGCATTGGCAGAGTAAACGTATGCTTTATTCTGCTACCATAATGTACCTGATTCAATCTCTGACTAATAATTTCAAATGTTTCTATTTTAGTTTAACTATAAACAGATATTAGAATTTTAATGTACAGTTCCAATTATTCTGGGTTTTTTTTTTAATGTCACTAGGTGTTTCTAGATTAAAAGTACACTAAAAGTCTTCTATTTGTTAAATAATATAATGCATAGAAACATAGAAATTAGGTGCAGGAGTAGGCCATTCGGCCCTTCGAGCCTGCACCGCCATTCAATATGATCATGGCTGATCATCCAACTCAGTATCCTGTACCTGCCTTCTCTCCATACCCTCTGATCCCCTTAGCCACAAGGGCCACATCTAACTCCCTCTTAAATATAGCCAATGAACTGGCCTCGACTACCCTCTGTGGCAGAGAGTTCCAGAGATTCACCACTCTCTGTGTGAAAAAAGTTCTTCTCATCTCGGTTTTAAAGGATTTTCCCCTTATCCTAAAGCTGTGACCCCTTGTCCTGGACTTCCCCAACATCGGGAGCAATCTTCCTGCATCTAGCCTGTCCAACCCCTTAAGAATTTTATAAGTTTCTATAAGATCCCCTCTCAATCTCCTAAATTCTAGAGAGTATAATAATAATAATAATAAATTTTATTTAATGGGCGCCTTTCAGACATCTCAAGGACACCTTACATAGTAATCGGAATAAAAACATATAATCGGAATATAACAAGTAATAAAGACATCACAGAGACACAAATTAAAAACAGAATTCAATCCAAAAACAGAAAATCAAAAACACAGTGTGAAGAGAGAGCAGCGGCAGCCAAAGCGCGCTAGCGTCCACTCTCTCTTCACGGCAGCCATATTGGACACAGACCTACAGGACTACAATTAGACAAAAAAATCATCCCCCCACAGTGGATAGCACTGTGGAGGAAGGCACAATGTCCAGTCCCCACCCCATGTTCACCCCAAAGTCAGGCCTATTGAGGCCACCGCAATTGCCTCTACGGAGGCCCGATGTCCCTGGCCGTTCTCACCGGGTGGTCTTGCCCCGGCGTCGGGAGAGTCCTTTCGGCGGTTGGGCCACCTGGAACGGCCGCTTCCTGGTTGGAGCCCGCGGCTGCCGAAGCCGACAAGGCCGCACCGGTTTGGAGCTCCCAGGCTCCCGATGAAAAAGTCGGCGCCGCCTCTCCGCACTGCCGCCTCTCCGCACGCCGCCTCTCCGCACTGCCGCCTCTCCGCACGCTGCCTCTCCGCACTGCCGCCTCTCCACTCCGCAGACCCGCAGCCCGGAGATGTTGCTCTCGGCGGTCCAGCTCGCCAGAGCTCCAGCGCGTCGCTCCAGCGCGGCGACCCAGGCAAGGCATCGCCCGCTCCACTCCGATCCACTCCAACACTGTGCCGCCGCCGAGGCCGAGGTGCTGGGCGGTCCCCGCCAGGAAACGGCGCTCCAAGCCCGCTGGTAGGCCACGAGGACGGGTCGACGGGCAGCCCGGAGAAAAGGCTGCCACACCGACCAGGTAGGGACCGAAAAATATAGTTACACCTACCCCCCACATTAAAAAGACCATATCCCCTACAAACAAAAAAGCAGGACTCACTAAAAACTATAAAAAAAACGAATTTAAAACAGACGGCTGCTGGCTAGCAGCCGTTCAACAAGATGGCTCCTCCCCTCTGAATAAACCAAGTCTATCCAGTGTTTCTTCACAAGACAGTCCTGACATCCCAGGAATCAGTCTGGTGAACCTTCTCTGCACTCCCTCTATGGCAATAATGTCCTTCCTCAGATTTGGAGACCAAAACTGTACGCACCAAGACCCTGTACAACTGCAGTAGAACCTCCCTGCTCCTATACTCAAATCCTTTTGCTATGAAAGCTAACATACCATTCGCTTTCTTCACTGCCTGCTGCACCTGCATGCCTACTTTCAATGACTGGTGTACCATGACACCCAGGTCTCGCTGCATCTCCCCTTTTCCTAGTCGGCCACCATTTAGATAATAGTCTGCTTTCCTGTTTTTGCCACCAAAATGGATAACCTCACATTTATCCACATTATACTGCATCTGCCAAACATTTGCCCACTCACCCAGCCTATCCAAGTCACCTTGCAGTCTCCTAGCATCCTCCTCACAGCTAACACTGCCCCCCAGCTTATTGTCATCCGCAAACTTGGAGATATTGCCTTCAATTCCCTCATCCAGATCATTAATATATACCTGTATTGTAAATAGCTGGGGTCCCAGCACTGAGCCTTGCGGTACCCCACTAGTCACTGCCTGCCATTGTGAAAAGGACCCGTTTACTCCTACTCTTTGCTTCCTGTTTGCCAGCCAGTTCTCTATCCACATCAATACTGAACCCCCAATGCCGTGTGCTTTAAGTTTGTATACTAATCTCTTATGTGGGACCTTGTCGAAAGCCTTCTGGAAGTCCAGATACACCACATCCACTGGTTCTCCCCTATCCACGCTACTAGTTACATCCTCGAAAAATTCTATAAGATTCGTCAGACATGATTTACCTTTTGTAAATCCATGCTGACTTTGTCCAATGATTTCACCACTTTCCAAATGTGCTGCTATCCCATCTTTAATAACGGACTCTAGCAGTTACCCCACTACCGATGTTAGACTAACTGGTCTGTAATTCCCCGTTTTCTCTCTCCTTCCCTTCTTAAAAAGTGGGGTTACGTTTGCTACCCGCCAATCCTCAGGAACTACTCCAGAATCTAAAGAGTTTTGAAAGATTATTACTAATGCATCCACTATTTCTGGAGCTACTTCCTTAAGTACTCTGGGATGCAGCCTATCTGGCCCTGGGGATTTATCGGCCTTTAATCCATTCAATTTACCCAACACCACTTCCCGGCTAACTTGGATTTCACTCAATTCCTCCAACTCCGTTGACCCGCGGTCCCCTGCTATTTCCGGCAGATTATTTATGTCTTCCTTAGTGAAGACGGAACCAAAGTAGTTATTCAATTGGTCCGCTATATCCTTGTTCCCCATGATCAACTCACCTGTTTCTGACTGCAAGGGACCTACATTTGTTTTAACTAATCTCTTTCTTTTCACATATCTATAAAAACTTTTGCAGTCAGATTTTATGTTCCCTGCCAGTTTTCTTTCATAATCTATTTTTCCTTTCCTAATTAAGCCCTTTGTCCTCCTCTGCTGGTCTCTGAATTTCTCCCAGTCCTCTGGTATGCTGCTTTTTCTGGCTAATTTGTACGCATCATCCTTCGCTTTGATACTATCCCTGATTTCCCTTGTTATCCACGGATGTACTACCTTCCCTGATTTATTCTTTTGCCAAACTGGGATGAACAATTTTTGTAGTTCATCCATGCAGTCTTTAAATGTCTTCCATTGCATATCCACCGTCAACCCTTTTAGAATTAATTGCCAGTCAATCTTGGCCAATTCACGTCTCATACCCTCAAAGTTACCTTTCTTTAAGTTCAGAACCATTGTTTCTGAATTAACAATGTCACTCTCCATCCTAATGAAGAACTCAACCATATTATGGTCATTCTTGCCCAAGGGGGCACGTACAACAAGACTGCTAACTAACCCTTCCTCATTACTCAATACCCAGTCTAAAATAGCCTGCTCTCTCGTTGGTTCCTCTACATGTTGATTTAGATAACTATCCCGCATACATTCCAAGAAATCCTCTTCCTCAGCACCCCTGCCAATTTGATTCACCCAATCTATATGTAGATTGAAGTCACCCATTATAACGGTTTTGCCTTTGTCGCACGCATTTCTAATTTCCTGTTTGATACCATCTCCAACTTCACTACTACTGTTAGGTGGCCTGTACACAACACCCACCAGCGTTTTCTGCCCCTTAGTGTTTCGCAGCTCTACCCATACCGATTCCACATCCTCCAAACTAATGTCCTTCCTTTCCATTGCGTTAATCTCCTCTCTAATCAGCAACGCTACCCCACCTCCTTTTCCTTTCTCTCTATCCCTCCTGAATATTGAATATCCCTGGATGTTCAGCTCCCAGCCTTGGTCACCCTGGAGCCATGTCTCCGTGATCCCAACTATATCATACTCATTAATAGCTATCTGCACATTCAACTCATCCACCTTATTACGAATGCTCTTTGCATTGAGACACAAAGCCTTCAGGCTTGTTTTTACAACACTCTTACCCCTTATAGAATTATGTTGAAAAGTGGCCCTTTTTGATTTTTGCCCTGGTTTTGTCTGCCTGCCACTTTTTCTTTTCACCTTGCTACCTATTGCTTCTACCCTCATTTTACACCCCTCTGTCTCTACGCTCACACATTTAAGAAACCCTTTCCCTTTAACTCCATCCTCCACTATCCCATTCGACACCCCACCCCCCTTATTCAGTTTAAAACCACCCGTGTAGCAGTGGCAAACCTGCCTGCCAGAATGCTGGTCCCACACCTGTTAAGATGGCTGCCGTGAAGAGAGAGTGGACGCTGGCGTGCTTTGGCTGCCGCTGCTCTCTCTTCACACTGTGTTTTTGATTTTCTGTTTTTGGATTGAATTCTGTTTTTAATTTGTGTCTCTGTGATGTCTTTATTACTTGTTATATTCCGATTATATGTTTTTATTCCGATTACTATGTAAGGTGTCCTTGAGATGTCTGAAAGGCGCCCATTAAATAAAATGTATTATTATTATTATTATTAAGATGCAATCCGTCCCTTTTGTACAGTTCCCCCATACCCCAAAACAGATCCCAGTGATCTAAGAATCTAAATCCCTGCCCCGTGCACCAGTTCCTCAGCCACACGTTCAGGTCCCGTATCTCCCTGTTCCTGCTCTCGCCAGCACGAGGAACTGGAAGCAAACCGGAGATAACAACCCTTTCAGTCTGCCGTTCAGTCTGTTGGTAGAGCTGTTGCCTCACAGAGCCAGAGATCTGAGTTCTATCCTGACCTTGGGTGCTGTCTGTGTAGAATTTTCACGTTTTCCTTGTGAATGCATGAATTTTCTTGGGTGCTCTGGTTTCCTTCAACATCCCAAAGATACAGCTTTGTAGGATAATTGACCCTGTAAAATTTCCCCCAGTCAGTCAATGTGAGAGTGGGGTAACATCAAACTATTGTGAATGGGTGATTGATGGTCGGCATGGAATCGGTGCTGAAGGGCCTTCGTCATTTTAAGGGAATTGTTTTTGGCATTCTCAACAATCAGAAAGGGGATTGAAGATTTTGAAAATAATTTGACACAGTGATCTTATAGAGGTGTATAAAATCAGAAGAATAGATCGGGTAGATGCACAAATTCTCTTGCCCAGAATAGGGGAATCGAGGACCAGAGGACATAGGTTTAAGGCAAAGGGGAAAAGATTTAATAGGAATCTGAGGGGTAACTTGTTCACGCAAAGATTAGTTGTGTATGGAATGAGCTGCCAGAGGAGGTACTTGAGGCAGGGATTATCGCAACGTTTAAGAAACAGTTAGACAGGTACATGGATAGGACAGGTTTGGAGGTATATGGGCCAAATGCAGGTAGGTGGGACTAGTGTAATTGGGACATGTTGGCCGGTGTGGGCAAGTTGGGCTGAAGGGCCTGTTTCCATGATGTACGACTCATTGACTCTAAGTATACTGTATTTGGGAGTAAATCTTTACCGACTTAAACCAGGTGCTGAAAAAAACGATTCCATTCCATTCCTCATTCACTCTGCAGAAAATAAGTTTTAAACATTTTATTAAGGATCTATAATTATATTCTACAACAGTACTATTGTATGCGGCAGACTGAACAACATACATGTTAGTTAATAAAGGAGAGTGCTTTAAATGTACCTTTAATCCAGGAAAATCTAGTGTGCATGTAATATTTAAAGAAAGGAAACAGGGAGAATTTGGAATTGTATATTCAAATTCTAGTATCTGTTCATAATTAAGCTAAAATAGAAACATTTGAAATTGGTCTGAGATGGAATCAGGTTCATTGTAGTAGAAGAATAAAACATATTTTATCCTGCCTCTGCACCATCTGATTTTTAAACATTTTGGATGGAAACAAAATCCTGTTTTATATTTCAGATAACTCGCACTAAGAGTCATACCGATTTAAGATGGCACTTAGTCTAAAAGCTGCCTTTGCCAGCATTTTGAAGGAGCTATTCAATTATTACCATTTAAAGTATTTATCCAAGTATTTATTTAAATATTGCCACCCGTTCCTGCTGTGTGAAATACATTTTCCTTATTTTACTTTTTTTTTGTTAAATGCCTGAATCTGCATCCTCAGGCCAATTTATGAAAATCCTTCTTGATTCTGAACCTCTATCAAATATCCCCTTAATCTTCTCCACTTAAAGGAAGCGATCACAGTTTCTCCGGTCATTCTTGAAGTCCTTCAGTCTATGTAATATTCCAGTAAATCTCCTCTTCAACCTTTATATGACTTTGAATCCATCTGTCTTAAGGTATGGTCCCCAGGGCTGGCAACATCCTCCAGATGGGGCTTAAATAGTGATTTATAGGATTTATAACAACTTCCTTGTTTTCATACTCGTGTAAAGCTAAACATCCCATTTGACTTTTAACAGTCTGCTGCTTTCAAAGATGTGTGTACATTCAGGCCACTCCTCGGCACATCCAATGTGGGTTTTCCTGCACCCACTTTACAACTATTCCATATACCTCTTCACATTCTTCCCATTAAAATGGATCACTTCTCATTTATGTGTTAAATCTCCTCTGCGAATATGTCAGTTCACTTTGCCCATCTGTCTGTGTCCATCATTGTATTTACTACAGAGATGACGCTTTTTTTAAATGAGATGACATTTTTTGTCATCGGCAACTTCTGAAATTAAGAAATTCTGAATCGAATAATTTCTGATAACTAATAAGTTCAGACACCAATAATTACAGACATTCTCTCCAGTATGATATAATACAATTCTAAATTATTGGCTATCCATCTACATTTAATACAATTCTAAATTCTTGGCTACTCCATCTACATTTAATCTATCTTCTCCTTTAACCCCCTGGACATCACTGGCCCTGATTTTAACAGAACGGTGGAAACCATGTACCAGGCAGATAGAAACCAGTGTAGTAACCATTTATCTTAACTCAGTATGTTATAATTACGATATAATAATCTGCTACTACAACCAGACCATGAAACAATAGCAGATGCATGATGCATGCTGTTTTCGTGTCTGCACCTCGATGTCTGGCTTTTGCAATAATTGGAGGTCATGTAAACGGTCAGCCACATCTTTGGTGATAATTTGAATGAGCCTGGTAAAGTGAGGTAGCACTGACTGAGTTAAAATATACAACTGAACTGTGCAACAGTAGGCTAATGGAGAGTTAAGGTTGTTCCCAGGAACTCAGATATCTTATTGAATACAGATTAAGCTGTAGAATGTGTAAAGTTGAACCTTCACTGTTGGGCATGAAAGATGAGTTTATCTGCTCCATTACATACTTGACTAACAGAGCAATCCAATCAGTAGCATGGCTCTTCTTATTTTAATGTTATCCTTCATTCTCACATGGCAGTTTCGCTGTTGCCTGTACCAAGAGATAATTTACAGCAGCCAAATAATTTATCAGCACACTTTTGGGAAGTGGAAGGAACCCTGCAAATCTTATAGAAACCCACAAGGTGAGAGGGAGAACAAGCAAACTTCATACAGATGACACCTATGGATCAAATGTCGGCCCCTCGAATTGGAAGGTAGCAATGCTAACTGCTGCACCGCCATGCTGCCCCCTGGCACTGCTTATCACGCTCTCAGTGCAATTGTTTGTTTCTTTCCTACACTGTTGCCTTGCACACTGTCCCTTGTCATAGGCTCTCAGTTGTTCAGCCAATGATGACACATTTCCTCAATTCCAATTGAAGCTGCTGATGCATGCTAATGACATATGCATTCTCCTGGTTATTACTTCTTTCCCCTTACACGTTATACATTTCACTCAAAAATGACCTAAATCTTCACCAGCTAGTCACAATTATTTATTTCTTTTTCTAGGAAAGAGGAGAATATGTCTTATCAGGGAGAGGGGGAGGACAGGCAGAAAACCAAATAAGTCTATCACCCTGACCAAAGTAGAAGAGCAGCTATGAAGATTAGTGGGCAGCTTTGTCAGGGTTGAAGATCAGTGGCTCCACAAAACTGGCTATCATTTGTTTACTTGTATACATTCATCTACCACACACTGTGCTATCTATCTTTTATCTGCTGCTATCAATGTTCTCATTCCCAACTTAACTTTTCTCTCTTTCTTTGTTTCTCCTGATCCTTCTTGCTGTTATGAATTGATTGTCTCTCCGTGACATGTACCGAGATAGCCTTTATACCTGGAGGGAAAATAAATCTCACCTGAAAGTTTAATATCATTTACAGAGTCCTGTTTCGCCCATATTTGCCCTGTTCTTATCTGGTAGTAGTAGTTAAAATGGTGGGGTCACTGCTTCTAATCATAATTTGACAGAGGTTTGGGTTCAAAAGAGTACGTTTGGGCAGATATTTTGAAGTTCTTTTTCATAAAGTATGACAATACACAGAATATACTTGGATGCTGGAGTCAGCTGGCCGGAGGAGTGCAGGGTCTGAATGACAGATTAAGGCAGTGCTTAATATCGTACTTCATCTTTATCTTGCATATACATGGTAGCTAAGTAAAAGCAAGACATTTGCTCTAATTGAACTGATTTCCAATAAATAAATGTATTCACCAATAAAAAAAAGAATGTTTATGGTTTATAGAACAACAGAGACTGTTAGATGAAAACAGGCCAGTCTACATCCAGCATCTTCTGCAGTCCTGGAATTTACTAGAGACAACTTAATTATTGACTCATTTGTAGAGATCAGACTCCATAATTTTTTTTCTGAAAGGGACATTGAGAAAAATTGTTGTGATGGAGCACTACGAATGTCCCTTACCAAGTCTTATTTCAAATTATTTAAATTATTTTAAAATATTATGGTCTGAAAGAAAGCAATAAAAAGCTATAACATTTAAGTTGCTAAAGCTTAATCAATTTCCAACATTATCTATTTCAAAGATTTCCTGCATGCTCAATGAAAAAGTAATTCCACTTCATAGCTTTAAATTTACTCTCCCTTGAAGTTAAGCCATGTTCTTAGGTTCTGCTGATCAGTGTAAAGTAAAATAATTCACCATTATCCTATCCCTTAGAATACTATAAACAGCAAACAATTCAAGTTTCCGATCTTTCCAGTGAACATATATCCAATTGATATAACTATTCCTATCCAATCCAGTCCATTTATCAATCCCACTATTCATCTGTTGATCTCATTTGTATTCTTTCAACAACTTTGTATGTTTAAATTGTGATTACCACAACTTATTTGCATTTGTTATAGATTTATCAACTGATGCATAAAGTATGTTACTTCCTGGCTCTGCAAAAAATCTTGAACTCAGTGTAACAATTAATATTTAATCCTTTCCTTCAAACTTTCCCATTGGATATATATAAAGTTCAATTCAATTTACAGTACAATCTCAATTGGATCAACAATATCTGTTACCCAATACAGCTATTCATTGGTAATGTTCCTGATTCCAAACGCGCTCTGGGGAAATGAGTACCATCTAGTTGAGACTTAATATCTGACAACAAAATGAATGAACAAAAATATATATATATATAGATATACAGGGGCTCTCTTTTAAAAAATACTTCTGGCTATAGGAAGCCAGAAAGCAAGTTATCTGATCAGTCCCCCAATTTTAACATTTGCTATATGGACAGAGTGTTGTTGAGATTGCAGTGGTGGCTGGGTTAAACAAAGGGAAGAAATTAAAATGTGATTTTAGAAGTACTACTGGGAATGTAATTATACTGATATAAAAATCACTTAAATTGTAAACAACGTAATAACTTTTCTATAATCTCTCAGTAGACAGGTATGCTGTTAATGTGACTATTATGTGAAGAAGCTTTTATCAACATAGAAGCTGTTTGTTAACTATCCTAAATCTTAAGCAAAAAGCTCATTCGAGACTTTTGTAATCCAGAAACAATAGTCCTAAATGCTTTCAGTTTTTACATAATTCTCTATTTCAAATTTATAACAAAGGCTTCATTTTTGATAATGCTTTGACAGTGGGGAAGAACTGATTGATTTTAAGTTAATATTTACACGTTGATCTATTTTTAAGACAGCTTATAATGATTTCTACTTGAGTAGAAAAGTAGAAAACATTTGCATTTATAGATCAGTTACTACAACATCTTCATTTTAGATTGCCTTACTATTGATTTTTGTCAATATTTCTTTACTGACCTTAATCTATGTAATAGTATTGGCTAGTATTTTTTCTCATAAGATTTTCATTTGAGATATATTTAATGTAAGTGAGTCAAATAATTATGACTAAATATTGCATTTCATCACTTTTTGGTGCAGATAGTGTGAGACAATTCATCATTTGATTTCCCCCAATTAGCCCATCCGACATTGATGCCTATCTTTGGTATTCCCATTTGCCCACATTCGGCCCATATCCCTCCTTTCCTATCCGTACCTATTCAAATACCCTTTGTACTTGCCTCTGCCACCTCCTCTGGTAACTTCTTCCACAATCACTAACTTTTGTGGACAAAATTGCCCCTCAGATCTCCTATAAATTTCTCTGCTCTTTACTCCCCAGCGGTATGAACGTTGACCTCTAACTTCAGGTAGCCCTTGCTCTCTCTCTCCTTCCCGTCCCCTTCCCAGTTCTCCCACTAGTCCCACTGTGTCTGCCTGCTTTCTTTCTTTGTCCTACCCTCTCCCCTGACATCAGTCTGAAGAAGGGTCTCGACCCGAAATGTCGCCAATTCCTTCGCTCCATGGAGACGACCTTTCGGGTCGAAATGAGATGACCCGCTGAGTTTCTCCAGCATTTTGTGTCTGTCTTCAATTTTACCAGCATCTGTAGTTCTTTCTTAAACAACCCTCTATGTAGAAACAAGGAACTGCAGATGCTGGTTTACAAAAATAGACACAAGGTGCTGGAGTAACTCAGCGGGTCATCTCATTTCGACCCAAAAGGTCGTCTATCCATGTTCGCCAGAGATGTGCCTGACCCGCTGAGTTACTCCAACATGTTGAGTCTTTTTTTTAACCTATGCCCTCCACTTTTAGACTTCTCTAGAATGGGGAAGACTCTGATTATCTACCCCATTTATGTCTCTCATAATGCTATAAACCTCAAGATGACCACCTGTCAGCATTTTATGCTCCAGCGAGAACAAACCCAGTCTATCCAATCTCTCCTTATAACTAAAGACCTCCATTCCAGGCAACATGATGGTAAATCTCTTCTGCACTCTTTCTAATGCCACCACACCCTTCCTGTAGTATGGTGACCAGAACTGTACATAGTACTCAAGTGCAGTCTAAACAATGTTTAGAACAGCTGCAAAAGGACATCCTGACTCCCGGGGCTGTTCTTAGTGTGGTTACTGGTTAGATCCCTCGAATTGTCAGAGCCGAGGCATCACATGGCCGTGAAGAAGGGTGCAATGGTGCAGTGGGGGGTTCGGCAGCGGTCAGAATGGGACAGATGCGGGTTATAACGTGCCATCGTTCCTCTCTCCCTTCTCTCTCTCTCCCCATTCTCTCTCTCTCCCCATTCTCTCTCTCTCTCCCCATTCTCTCTCTCTCCCCATTCTCTCTCTCTCCCCATTCTCTCTCTCTCCCCATTCTCTCTCTCCCCCTTCTCTCTCCCTCTCTCCTCTCTCTCTCTCCTCTCTCTCTCTCTCTCTCTCCCCTTTTCTCTCTCTCTCCCCATTCTATCTCCTCTCTCTCTCCACATTCTCTCTCCCTCCTCTCTCTCTCTCTCTCTCTCCCTTCTCTCTCTCCCTTCTCTCTCACCCCTCTCTCTCTCGCTCTCTCTCTCCCTTCTCTCTCTCTTCTCTCTCTCTCTCTCTCTCTCTCCCCCTCCCTTCTCTTCTCTATCCCTCGGCTCCACCCTTCTCTCTCCTCGGGGAGACGCAGTGATCAATACAGGGAGGGCCGGGCCACTGATACTAGCCAGTGCCTCCCCAGCCATTGACCTCACCGCACGTCACTGCCCCAAACCCGCTCTCCCCCCCTCCCCCACACCCGCCCGCCCCCACCCCCCCACTCCCCCTCCCCCACCCCCCCGTCCCCCACACCCCACACCCCCCTTGTCTGACATACAGTGATATTCGTATTACTGTGCAAAACTGTTCTCCACCCCATCCCCATCTCTAATCAGCCTTGCCATTCCAAGTGTACATAAATTCTGTCTTTTCAAATTTGTCCAATCATTTCCCCACTATTGATAGCTGGTCATTTAGTTAACTTTACAACAATCAAACCAAGCCAACATGGTGTGATTAAAGATAAAGGACATTTGACAAATTTACAAAGAGTTCTTGGAGAAGTTCTTGGACAACAAGTGTAGTCAATAGAGGGGAACCTATAGATATATTTGTATTTCCAGAAGGCACTTTAAAGCCAGAAGTGCAGTTTAAAAGGTTAGTTCACAAGATAAGAGTTCACAGTATTGGGGGACGTATGTCATTATGGATTGACTAAGGTATAACACAAAGGATAGAGAATCAAAATAAATGGGTATTTTTTTCAAACTGGAAGACATAACTAATGAAGAGCCCAAAGGATGTCCTTGCTTTAATTATTTATTATGGATATTAATGACTAGGAGAAAGTGGCAGAGTGTAAAGTATCCGAGTTCGCTAATGACATGAAAATAGGTTGGACATGCTGAAATGACGATACTTTGCACAGGAAACAGTAGGTTGAATGAATGGGAAAACTTGGCAAATATGGTTTAATGCGAGACATTGTGAAGTCCGGCAATTTATGAGGAGGAATCAAAAGGCAGACCATTATCTGAATGCAGTTTTCAAATGAGTGGACTACAGAGGAATATTGGTGTTATTGTACAAGAAACACAAAATGGTAGCATGCACGTGAAGTAAGTAATTAGGACAGTAATGGCTTATTGGCCTTTATTTCTCAAGGGTTGTATTTAAAAATAGTTTCTATTGTTATATTATGTGGAATGTTGATGAGGCTGCAGCCAGAGTGCTGTGTATACTTTTGGTCCCCTTATTTAAGGATGTTCTAGCTCTGAAGGAAGTGTGGAGGAGATTCAGTAGGTTAATTCCTGGAATAGAGAGGGTTGTCCTATCACAAACAATTAACAAATATATCAGTTCTGATGAACGGTCCAAACATTGACTGTTTCCCATTACATAGATGCTGCCTGTGCTGCTGAAGTTTTCCCAAAAATTCTGTTTATGACTCAATAATTAGACCTGCATTCTCTGGAGTTTGGAATAATTAGAGATGACATGTTAAATCCTAAGGGGGAAAGGCAAGATGTTGAGATGTTTCCACTAATTGGAGAGTATGGAACAAGGGACATAGTTGCAAGATAAGGGGCTAGTTATTAAGACTGTGGTGCAATTTTAGGAATTTCTCCTCACAGGGTGGTAAATCTCTGGAATTGTCTATCTCAGAGAGCTGTGGACACTGGATTACAGCATTAAAGGGGAGTAGATACATTTATGAAAGAGTAGGTACGTGAAACTGGCACAGAAGAAGAACATTGAATAGTACACACAAGAACAGGCCATTTGGCACAAAATGTATGTGTAGTGCCAAGTTAAACTAATGACCTCTGCCTGCACATGATCTATAACCCTCCATTCCCTCATATCTTATATGTCTATCTAAAAGCCTCTTAAACAGTACTATCGTATCTGCCTCCACCACCACCACCACTAGCAGCACATTCCAGGCACCCACTATCTTCTGCGTACAAAACTAGCCCTGCATATCTCCATTAAACTTCACCCCTCTCACCTTGAAGCAATGCCTTCTGGTCTTTGAAATTTCCACTCTGGGAAAGGTATTAGTCTGCATACGTTAAGATATGTCCAAGGAAGATCTTGATGCTGACAAAGTCAGTATTAATAAATGATCTCCAACTGCCCTTGAACTGGGCATCTTATAAACCATTTAAGAGGACATTAACATCACAGTGAATCTGGGGTTGGGAATGAATAAATCATTCATGGCAACCATGGCAAATCTCCGTCTTTGTCTAAAGAGAAGAATGACTGGCTGATTTTAATGGCAATTTGTAGTTTATGACTAATAATAGATATTTTTAACTCCAGATTTATTTAATTAACTGAATTTAAATTTCCCAGATGCCATAGTAAGATAAAAACTCATGGATCGTGATCTTTAACCCAGGCCTCTGGTTTACTTGTCCAGTAAGAGAGCTATTCTTATTATTATGGAAAATATACAGTAGGAGAATTTACTAATTGAAATGATTCAGATACAATGGGGAAAGTATACTTGGAGTTATTTTCAATTATTTTGCCCTTTTTCTAATACTATTTTATAGATTGCAAGGTTAGCGATTATCTAACTATTAAAACGGTATATGCATAAACAGTAATGTAATGCTGAAAGCACAATTAGCAAGCATAATTATAAAAGGTACTGAGAGTTGTATTCTGCTACATTTCAACTAATTGAAATTGATTTACTCAGAAATAGCGGATCTAAATTTTTTTGCTGATCTTTACAATGATCAAATGATCAAAGTAAGCAGCTAAAATGGGATACCACAGTACTGACATGAACATAAAACTGATTGATCACCAGTGAAAAGATTATCGCTAACCTTGCAATCTATTCAAGTGTTTAAAAGATAAGTAACACAATAGAAGTCATTCCTTCAGATGCCTTGTTCCACAAAGTGAAACAGGAGTTAAATCTTGATACTAATCTCATCTTTACACTTGTTCTGGGAATGAAGAAGTGCAAGGATTTATTCAGCAAACCTTCAAAGCCAAACAGCAGGGAGACAACCTCTTTTTAGACAGCACAACTGCTGCCGAAAGCTATCAGGGGATAGCCTACACACTGACACTGATGAGAATAATTAAAACATTATTGATGATCTTTTTGTGTTTTGAAAGTGGCATTTCATTAACTGATTCTTGCTACATGAACATTCAGCATTCAGCTGAAGAGGTTTCACAAAGAGAAGGAAGTGCTAGACTGACGACCTACCTAATTAATGATGAAATAGCAATGTTATGAAAACACCACAAATCCATATCTAGAAGACCATAGACAATTTTATCCCATAAGTTATCTAAAATTTATACTGTGCAAAATATTCTCCTTTTATTCTCAACTTTGACAATATGACATTTCCACAAAAGAAAATTAGGTAAACACATACTTTCAGTATATAAAGGTATATAGAAAGGAAATGACACCGCTGCATCGAGTCACTTGTTGATGGATTCTTTTCACTGGCACCCAGTTTCTATCTCAGAACTTCAAATAACAAAAATAGTTTAATAAATCCGTTTGCCATTCCATCAGGAGAATGGAATATGGAACCAATAACCTTTTTAAAAATTAAGTTATCAAAATTGGTATTGCACATATTGAGAACATTCAATTTAGAAATTTTGCAATAACACTATATACATTTTATGGTCTTCAGTGAAGCTACTTTTCACGATACCAAAAAGCTATCAGTGTCACATACATGGATTCCTTGTACCTTCCAATGTATTTTGTCTAGTCTTTCCAGTTTACAAACTTTTGCTAATAAACACATTTTTCACAAATTAAGGCTGTGCGCATTAATTAACGTGAATGCCATGCAATTTCAATTTTTATCTAAGGATTAATGTAAATATTGTGCTGTTCACTTTTCTCTCCTGATGAATAAAAGTTTTACTTGAACAAGGAAGGAAATGCTGTTCATATTCTTTCAGCATACAGATAGTTTTCACTACTCAAATGCTTAGTTGTACATCTGCATAGTTAACAAAAAGTGAAAAAAATTCTGAAAATGTATTTGAAAGTGGTAGGTACACAAAATTGCTGGGGAAACTCAGCGGGTGCAGCAGCATCTATGGAGCGAAGGAAATAGGCGACGTTTCGGGCCGAAACCCTTCTTCAGACTGATGGGGGGTGGGGAAAGAAAGAAGGAAAAAGGGGAGGAGGAGGAGGAGCCCGAGGGCGGGCGGATGGGAGGGTGGGAGGAGACAGCTAGAGGGTGAAGGAAGGGGAGGAGACATGTGGTAACTTTGTTATATTGCACATTTTAGTGATACTGATTTTCAAGTTCCAAATGGAGATACCAAAATAGTCTGCATGAAAGTATTTTACGTTTCTTTTCATAGAGTTATGAATTTACAGTATTTATACTGTCTGATCTGCTCAGCATTTCCAGCAATTTATTATCTTATTTTGCATTTCCACCCTCTGCAATATTTTGGTTTTGGATAAAGTTGAAAAGCTTATTTAAATTCCATAATGTGGATAACATATATATTTTAAAGATCTTTCTTTGGAAACAATGTCTGATATTTGATTCTTGAATTTGATGGCCTTAAGTCATTTGGGGTAGGAAACAGCTATTGCAGTCGTGTGAAATATACACTTTGTCTTGGGGACACTTCCTGTTGTAATTGATACAGTTTCCTGTGCAGTCATCTAGTATACAGAGACCTGGACTGTGGGTCCAAAGGACTGCAGGTGCTGGAAATTTGAAGCAATAACAGAAAATGCTGGAAACCATCAGCAGGTCACGGAGCACGTGTGGAATTGGAAACAAAATCAATGTTTCATGTTGAAGAACCTTCGTCGCACTATTCCAAAGCCATCAGTTAATATTCAATCACTGCAGTGAGGCAACAGTAATTGTCAACATGAAATAGCTGGATTGTAGTAAAAACCCACCTGTCTCATTTATTTTGAGGAAAAAAGAAACACTCACAGGACATCATTTAAAATAGCTTGGCATATTTAGAAGGGGATAACTTCAGTTTCTAGTCAGAAGAGATTCTTTGATGAATGTACAAAACAGATCAGTGGATCGTTTATTTATTGTGATATTTGGCACTTTTCTGTGCACAGTTGCCTTTGATATTTTCCTTTAGCAGTGGTTTTATTTAAAAAGTAACATTGGTTACAGGGTGTTTTGGGATGTCCTCGGTTACTGAATAAGGCGATATAAGTGTAAGAAATGTTTTCCTTCTTTGTCAATATTTTTAATAAGCTTCCTGGACATTGTTTTTTTTGCAGCTGCAATTCAGAAGGATGTTCTTTGTAACAAACAGATCACCAGAGAGAACACAAAATAAACTTTGATTGCATCAATGAGGTTCTCAAAGTACATGGTTATACTTTAAAATGTAACCGTCTATGAAGTGCCACGGATCATCAATAACAATTTTATTGCCCATCCCTATTTTATTTTATTGCCCATCCCTATTTGTCTTTGAGAAGGTGGTGATGAGCTGCATCACTGCAGTATCCAACAAGAGAAAATCTAACTATGACCCCCTGACATTTCACCGAATCCGCACTCGTAATATCCTGAGCAGTAACAATGATCAGAAACTGAACTGGTGTAGCCATGACAGTATTCCATCATACTCGTGATTGGAGCCTTGTAGATGATAGACAGTCGTTGGAGAGTGAGGAGTTACTCACCACAGAATTCCTAGTCTCTGATGTGATCATGTGGCTACATGATCACATCAGATTAGGAATTCTGTGGTGAGTAACTCCTCACTCTCCAACGATTGTCTATCATCTACAAGGCTCCAATCACGAGTATGATGGAATACTGTCTGCTTGCTTGCCTGAGTACAACAGCACCAACACTCAAGAAGCTCAACACTCATTTAGCCCATTTGATAAACACCCCAGCCACAACCATTTACTCACTCCACCACTGACACAAGGCAGCAGCAGTTAATACCATTTGCAAGATGCACCGCAACGACTCACCAAGATTTCTGAGACAGCATCCACCAAACCTACAACCTCTACCAACTAGAACGGCAAGGGCAGCAAAAGCATCGGAGCACCATCCCCTGGAATTTGCTCTCCAAGTCACCATCCCGACATGGAAATATATCGCCACTCCTTTACCATCGCTGGATCAAACCTTTGGAGCTCTATAACAGCTTTGAGGGGATACTCACACCTCAAGGAGTGCAATGATTCAATAAGCCAGCTATCACCACTCTCCCTGAGACAATTAGGGATGAGCAATTAAATACTGGCTCTGCCTGCAAACTCCATATCCTTTGAATGAACACAATAAACTATTGTTAATAATGGTTGTAATTTCTAGTTCAATTTAAATGTTTTAGTTCCTTCTATAAATTGTTTCACTTATTATTTTCTGTAACTCTGACATTTTCAATGACATTTTTTTTCCAGCCAGTTGGTGCTTCAGTTTGATCAATCCTTCTCACTGCCATTTTTTCCTTATCCACAATTTTGGTGATGCCACTTCAGTTTGGCAAAGGATGTAATTTGCTGTATCCTTATATATTCCCAGAACCTACTTACACAACCTAGAATATGAATCCTTCCACTTTAACTAGTATCAGTTATCTCTACATTTCAGTGTTGTTGCTGGTCAAGTTGCTGCCTCAGAGCTCCAAAGACCTGGGTTCAATACTGACCTCTGGTGCTAACTGTGTGAAAATTATACATTCTCCCTGTGAATGTATAGGTTTCCTCTGGGTGCTCCAGTATCCTCTTATGTATGCTCGGTTAATTGGCAATTGTAAATTGCTTCCAGTGTGTAGACGAATGGTGGAATCTGGAGAGAGTTGATAATAAATTGAGTTTAGTTCAGGATTAGTATAGATGTGACTTGATGGGCCAGAGAGCCTGTTTCAATGCTGTTTTTGTATTTTAATTCATGTGTTTAAACTGTGATAATATTTATGTATGAATTATGAGTGGATGGGGATCATATTATACATGATATGCCCAACACATTCTCTAACTAGTTAAGGATGGAATTAAATGCCTGCTAGAATGTGAATGACTCTTTACTCTGACTGTTCAGGATCTGCAGTTGCAAGGAGAGAGAGACTACGCTCATCACAAATAAATGCAATAACATATTTAAATACCATGTTAATTATGCCTTTTTATTTTCTTTGTCCACACCTTTTTGCCACTTATTTGTCTTGGGGGGTTTTATATATTACCTAACATTAGCATTTTCTCCAAAATAACACTTAATTGTTTGATCAAGCACTTTTCTATGTTGATATATTGATTTCCTTTTTTTACATTTTTACATTCTTTCTTCCCAGTGCTGCATTTCCTTTTCCTACTGCAATTTATATTCTCCCCATCCCCCCCTTGCCCAGTTTGAAATAAGCTGTTTCTTGCTAAATGGCAGAGAGAGTGTAAAATATGGCTGAGAAGCATGTAGAGGGATCCCAGTAGTCCTGCCCCGGTGGCACTCACACAGACACAGAAAACAAACACCATCAGTAACCTGTCGAAGATGGTGCACAGGCAAGTTTTTTGCTCCCTGCCGGGGCCGTTAGTTAGAATCTACTTTTCCAACCCTTAGCACAGTCATTTCTGAAGCTGTATTATGGTGATTTATAAACCCCATTCTGCGTGGAAAACTAATAGATCAACGATGCAAAGGAAAAGACAGTAACAGCTGGGGTATTTATTGAAAGATAAAATAAAAACAGCAAGTGATAGACCACTTTATGAGGTATTTGAATCATTTGTAGCTAAACCAGATAAAAATATATAAAACTCTATTTTGTCTTCTACACCAGGATCCCTGAGATCAGCTTTCAGAGATGGTTAACTTTTACATAACTATTATTTGTACTTTGTCCTGCATAAAAATGTACAACGTAAATATTAAAATCCAATTGTGATTATGCATTGGCATTCCATTCCCATCTGAACACATACAATGTGCACAAATCATGAAGAGAGCTCTCATTTACACTTTTATTGTTTAGATCAATCTAAGTCGGCAAGATATCTGACCAATGGAAAAGGGATGAACTGACAATATCGTGTGCTATGAATCGTTTCCTACTGTTCTTCTTGTACCAAATAGTATTTGTTTTCTTCTTTCAAGGCAATCTAATATTGTTTGGGGAAATAAATTAAGGAACACCAAAGCTCCAATTTCTTTTCAACTTTTGTGCTTGCTTGTTCACTGCAATTCTATATATTACTTGTTGCTTGACATTTAGCTAACGTCACATTATTTACTTTGTACTTAGGATCTACGTTTTCTTATGAATTTGTGGTACCTTGAACTTTTTACAATTCCTTTATAGAACGTGGTTACTGTAAATAAGGTAATGGTGAAAGAAATGTCACCCTAGACTTAGAGATAGTGAAGGAATAACCTTTTTTCCCTATATGGCATACAAGTAAGAGGAGAATTTGTCGCCGATGCAGTGCCTATTACAGACAGTGCACAATGCTTCCAGTCTTGGAAGATGTAGAAACAGTCTTGCAAACTGGTGTGTTCTCATTGGACATATTGAATAAAATGATGCTTTGCACTTGGTTGAATGGTACTGTGCTTCCTTGGTGCTGTATTCTGGCCAAAGGCATTTCATAATTGACACTCAACTTTATACAGGTGACCCCTGCACTACAGAGGGGTCGAAAAAATGTTGTATCGCTATTTTCTGTAACGCAAAATCTTATTTTCCAATGAAACCATGTATTAGGTGGAGGTGCGTTCCTATGAGGCGTTTCTCTTTCAATAGTTTCCAAAGCAAATCTCTTTAATTGGCCAGAAACTGCAGTTGAAGTCACAAGTGACTGCAGGTGGAATAATTTGGACAAAACACAAACTGAAGGCTGGAAGATGATGGTGATACGTTTCTCAAATATTGGTAAGATGTAACTTCAGCAGCAAGGTGACGCAGCTGGTAGAGCTGCTGCCTCACAGCACCAGAGGCCAGGGTTCGATCTTGACCTCGGGTGCTGTCTGTGTGGAGTTGGCACGTTCTTCCTGTGACCGTGTGGGTTTCTCCAGGGTGCTCCGGTTTCCTGCCATATCCCAAAGATGTGTGAGTTTGTAGATTAATTGGTCTCTGTAAAAAATGTATAATGTGGGGAGTGGATGTGAAAGTGGGATAACATAGAACTAGTGTGAACAGGTCATCAATGGTCAGCGTGGACCCATTGGGTCGAAGGGCTTGTTTCCATGCCGACTCGCGACTGAACTAACTAAACTCACAGAAAAACTAATTTGACCACAAAAATAAAAATATACTAAAAATGTTGCCAGTATATCAGCAGAAAAAGTGTCCATTGTCTTCTTCTTCTTCTTCTTCTTCTTCTTCTTCTTCTTCTTCTTCTTCTTCTTCTTGGTTCTTGGTCCTCCAAAATATTCCAAATGGAATTTATACTGGAGGTGGCAGAGGGTGGACTTAAGCAAAAAAGGGTTCTTCGAGAAGAAGCGCTACCTTAAATTTAGTTGCATCTAATTGGGTAACTAAGGTAGGGTGAAGACTATTCCATGCTTTAATTGTACAGAGGAAGAATTAATTGCTGTACACATCTGTCTTGGTAGCTGGTGTCTCAAATTGGATCGAATGCCCTCGTCTGCTCCTAATAAGTTTGGGTTTGGTGGAGGTTTGGTAATCTATGTCGAGCTGACTATTTAACATTTTGTAAAACGGTCAAACGGTGAGCTTTACATCTGTCTTGGAGAGGGTTTCACCCCCAGTGAATTCAGAAGTTTGGTAACACTCGCTTCTCTCTCATTGGTATTTGTAACAAATCGAGCTGCCTGTCTTTGGACACGTTCGATGGAAGAAATATTTCTATTTGTGTATGGATCCCATGCAGCAACTGCGTAGTCCAAATGTGGTCCAACGAGGGTGAAGTATAACTTCTCCTTGATATAAGTTGAACAATTATGAAAGTTACGTCTCAGAAAATTTAGGAGACCTGTTGCTTTCACCGTTGCATGATGAGTCTGACCATTCCAACGCAGATCATTCTGCAATTTGATGCCAAGATACTTGGTCTGTTTGGATTCTTCAAGGGTGGCACCAAGGATATTGTATGATGTTTCGCCTGGTTTCCTCTTTCTGGTGACACGCATGGTTTCACATTTGGAAGGGTTGAACTGCATGCCCCATTGTTGTGACCATTCAACCATAGTATCGAGATCTTTTTGGAGAGCATCTTTATCATCAGCTAACTTAATTGGATGGTACAGCAAACAATCATCAGCGAATAGTCTGGTCGTGCTTGTGACTTTTTCATGGATGTCATTAATGATAAGCACAAACAGATGTGGGCCAAGTACTGTGCCCTGAGGTGTACCACTCAACACTGGATGCCAATCAGAGCTTTTTCCATTCACACACACACGCTGACGACGTTTTGTCAGAAAACTGGAAATCCATCGTTTTGCGTTGGAACGAACACCGTAGAAGTCTTCCGAAGCAGTCTCTGGTGTGGGACGACATCAAATGCTTTAGACAAGTCTAGCACTACTAAATCCGTAGTGACATTGCTATCAAGGTTCTTGGCCAGGTCATTTGGCGTCAGGATAAGCTGAGACTCGCATGATCTATGCCTCCTAAATGCATGTTGGTTGTCGGCAAGAATGTTATGTTTGCTAAGGTGTCTCATCAGATGCTGGAGAAACTCAGTGGGTGCAGCAGCATCTATGGAGCGAAGGAAATAGGCAACGTTTCGGACTCTCAGTCTGAAGAAGGGTTTCGCTCCATAGATGCTGCTGCACCCGCTGAGTTTCCCCAGCACTTTTGTCTACCTTCGATTTTCCAGCATCTGCAGTTCCTTCTTAAACTCATCAGATTACTATTGATTAAATGCTCCAGCAGTTTGCTGCAAGTGCTTGTTAATAAACAGGACGATAATTCGCCAGGTCGGTGGTTGAACCCTTCTTAAAGAGAAGAGATGTTAGCCTTCCTCCCATCCAGCGGATTATCACCCGAGTCAAGACTGTTGGAAAATGAACTGCAAAACAGGAGCCCGTTCTTCGGCCGTGATCTTGAGGGCTTGATTCTGTATCTGATCTGGTCCAATAGCACCAATTGGATTGATGTTGACCAATAACTTCTTGACACCTTCAACCTCAATTATAATAGCAGGCATATCAGCATACGGGCTGGGCGATAGATCTGGAAATGATGAAGGCTCCGTATCTTCCCGGGGGAAAACGTGTTGAAATTGGTTTGCAAGAGCTTCTGCTTTCGCCTGATCTTCAGTGATCAGACAGTTGTTCACTTTAAGCATCTGGACACCAGTGTTGTCTGTCCGTCTAGATTTCACATATCTCCAAAAAGCCTTGGGTTTCTCTCCCTCAAGAATAGAAGAAACATGTTGTCTATGAGCACTCCTAATAGCACAATCGACTTGCTTTCGCACTCTAGTAAAATTGTCCCAGTCCAGTTTGTACCCCTTTTTTTGGCACGGATATAAAACTTCTCTTTCTTACAGCAGAGACGTTTCAGTTTTGCCGAAAACCAAGGAGGGCGCATATGGCCCTTAATGAGTTTTTGAGGAACATGATTTATAACAATACTAGACTAAGTGGGAGCTGCTGGGTCTCACGGGAGGGCTGGTCTCCCAACACAATATTCTACCTCTCCACCAATTCCAATATTGGTGGCCAGTGGGGGGGGGGACTTTCTGGAACGCTAGTATGGGTGTTGTGGGCTGAAGGGACTGGTTTCCAGAGGGCTAGTATGGACATTGTGGGCCGAATGGATTCATGGGCTGGTGGCTCAGTCACTCAAGCCTGTTGTGCTGGCAGCGCACTCACTCACGGCTGGTGAGCTGGCAGTTGACTCACGGCTATTCCTTGAAATTCCATTTCAAGCAGGGTGCAAGGCCACCAAATTCAAGTGCAGTTTCATACCATTTCAAGCAGGGTGCAAGGCCATTAAAGACAGCGAGTCATGACCTCTCCCTCCTCCATCTTGCAGAGACTGAGCCACGCCCACACTTCTAGGTTTTATAGTCCCTCCCCCCTCCCACCAGAAGAGAGAATCTCAACATTTTTAAACACAAATAACTCTTTTATTTTTCATCGATGGGAAAAATCCTTGGCACCTGATGAGCGGAGGGGGACTCCGAGTAAGATGACCAAAAATCACAGCCGTATGTGGTAGCACTTTTTCTAAAATCAATATAAAGCGCAAACAGGAAGTGGTCAAGATTAGACTTTAGCATTTCCAAACCAAAGGCAACGCAGCTTTAGCATTTCCAAACCAAAGGCAACGCAGCTTTAGCATTTCCAAACCAAAGGCAACACAGCTTTAGCATTTCCAAACCAAAGGCAATACAGCTTTAGCATTTCCAAACCAAAGGCAACACAGCTTTAGCATTTACAAACTATATTTTCAAACCACATTAAGGGCACTGACAGGTCAGTAAAACTACTCACAGTTTAGTAGACATGTGTTCTGTGTTATTCACAGCTCAGATTGAGAGACGTGACCCTCTCGCTCCCCCATCTTGCAGAGACTGACTGAGGCACTCAACACTTCCGGGTTTTATAGTTCCTCCAGAAGGGGCATGGCCTTCAGGAGAGAGAATCTCAACATTTTTTAAACACTAATAACTCTTTTATTTTTCATCGCTGGAAAAATTCCTCTTGTCCTGCGCAGCGGAGGGGGACTCTGAGTAAGATGGCCAAATATCACAGCCGTAAGTGGCAGCGTTTTTTTTCTAAAATCAATATACAGAACAACAGGAAATGG
The DNA here is from genome assembly GCF_010909765.2 of Amblyraja radiata. Lineage (NCBI taxonomy): Eukaryota > Metazoa > Chordata > Chondrichthyes > Rajiformes > Rajidae > Amblyraja > Amblyraja radiata. Next base: position 14,751,048 of record NC_045987.1, on the reverse strand, counting down.
TCAAGATCAGACTTTTAGTAATATAGAATATTTAGAGTCTCTCAGCCACACCCAGTTGTCTTTACGGCTCTTTTATCTGTTTGCAGGTTGAAGAAATCTTTCCCCAGTTTTTTTGCCAAGTCTTTAAATTCCTCACTGTTCACTTTTCTCCAGAGGGAAATTTTACGCAGTGGTTTTGAAGGAACTTTAATTTTTGTGTGCAGTTTTACTTGGATAATAAAATGATTGCTGATTCCAGCACACGATGAAACTTACGAAATTAAATCTGGATGCGAAGTCAACAATAAATCTAAAGTATTTTCAGTGCCACTTGTATCATCACCCCTGGTTGGGAAAGTGACATTTTGGGACAGGTGATTTTCCAGAATAATGCCAGCCAGGGCTTCCTGAAGAGCCTCTTTTGGTTCGCTTTGTATGCCGTCAGACCAATCTACACCTGGGACATCGAAATCACCCCCCAGGATGATAAGTGGAGAGCGTGACGAGGCGTTAATTTTGGAGATGTTTGATTCAAGATCTAAAAGAGGCTCAGTTTGTTCGGTAAAAGTTTCCGATATGTAGCGACTGACCCTGAAGTATAGCTTGACACCAGATTTGCTCAGTCACTGTCTAAATCAGTTCTTTCAAAACAAGGAGTGGTATTGTTTACTCCGATGAAGACACCACCTCCATGTGAGTTTCTGTCCTTTCCGAAAATTTGGAGATAAGGAGGTAAATTCTCTACACCATCCATTGATTTGATTCTGCATTTCTGAAAATTAAGTGACAACATTTTAAAATGAAACTGTGAGGAGTTCCACAAATAGAAAAATGAAAGTTTGAATCCATGATGCTGGACCTCTTGGAATCGAGCAATGTGCTTTGCATCCTGTGGGATCATTGTACATTTAAAACATCTTGGCTGGAGTATAAATAATTCTATTAGTACTTTAGTTATCCTGTTCAGAACCAACTCTAGCATGTATTATAGTAGATGGAGTATGATTTTATGACAGTAATGATTTTGCACAATACAATTTATTTATACATTTATGTCAGTACTTTATATAGGATGTTGGTGTGTGAAAACTAGCTGCCTCATTTGCCTATGTTACAATGGTAACATATTTTTTAAAGTATTTTATTGACTGTGAAGCATTTAGATATCTTAAGGTCACAAATGTCACTGTATTGCTGTATTGGGGGTAGTAGTGGAGGCAGATACAATTGAGGCAATTAAGACTCTTTGGGGTAGGCACATGGATATGCAAGGAATGGATGGACATGCATTATGTACAAGCAGATGAGTTGATCTTGGCATGGTGTTCGGCACAGACATTGTGGGTCAAAGGGCCTGTTCCTGTGCTGCATTGTTCAAAGTATCATAGTTGATTTTTTTTAACCCCAATAAAATATGGGAGCAATGCTGCATTGTTAGATTATTTATTCTTAGATGAAATATTAAACCAAGGCTCCGTCTACTCTTGTAGGTGGATGGAAGAGATCCTGCAGTACTATTTCAAGGATCAAAGGTGTTCTCCCCTGTGTGCTACTTGACCATTATTTGTCCCCTCAATAAACATCACTAAAATAGACTATACAATCATTATTACATTGATGTTTATGGGAGCAAACTGTGTGCAGATTGTCTCTCACATTTCCTATATTACATGAGGAACTGTACTTCAAAATACTTCTGCAATAACATGATTGCTACATTCCTACGAAACCTTGCATTATAAAAAAATTACATTATAGAAACAATTGTGTCAGTGGGGAAAGGTTTTAGGGGCTAGAGTTTCATTCTCGCAATAACAACGTTATTTTCCCCTCAGGATCTTCAAATACAAAGCTCATTTTTAATTGGTATGTTTATTTTTGTTACTGCATGCTAAAAATACTAAAGGCTTATAGTCATAGATAGATGCGGCATTGAATCATACTTTTCAGCCCACCAGATTCATGATGATGATAAACCACCTGCTTATTTTAATCCTAAATAAATCCTTATTTTAATCCTTTCTTGTTATTCTCCCCACATTCCCATCAGCTCCTCCTTGATTTTACCACTACACACAAGGGACAACTTACAGTGCCCAATTACCCAGGCAACCTAAACATCATTGGGATCTGGGAAGAAACCAGAGCACCGAGAGAAAACCCACATGGTCACATGGAGAATGTGCAAACTCCAAACAGACAGTACCTATGGTTAGGATTGAAATTGAGTAGTTTGCCCATTATAGACCAGCTACTCCACAACAACTGATAGATATTTGCAATGAAAGAAAAAAAAAACTGATAAATATGTTGAAGGAGAAGCAAAAAGCAAGTAGACTCTCCCAGCAGTTCTGGACTTGTTCTGGTTAATACTGATGATGACACACCATTTAGTCATCCCTTGTCCAATGTCAATGTCCACTTGATATTGCTTACTTACCAAAGATATAACTGCTTTGCCAGAATTTATTTTTACCTTCAATTACATTTTTTGAGTTGTTAAAATAAATGTGCAACAAGTTTAAAGAAGGCATGGAGATGCAACCCTGCAGATGCTGGAATCTTGTGTAGAAAACAAAGTGCTAGGGAGTAACCCAGCGGGTCAGGCAGTATTTTTTGTGGACATGGATAATCAACATTTTGGGCTGGGACCCTTCTTCAGACTGATTGTAGTGGTGGGGGAAGGAGGGGGTGGGGGGAAGAAACCTGGAAAAGAGGTGGAAGCAGGACAATGTCTGGCAAATGATTGGCTGATGGATGGACAAAGGCTAGTGTGAAAAGGAAACAAAAAGGTGACAAAGGGTGAGAATGGAGACAGAAAGATGAGAAGGAGACAACAAAGTGTCAGGAGAGAAGAGAGTGAAATGTTGACCAGATGGAAGGATACCGGTGGAAGCAGACTCGAGGGAGGAAAGGGGAAACGTGATCGTGAGACAAATGGGTGCATAACCTTGTGCTGTATTTCAAGAGAATCGCTCAAGATTTAACCATTTTTTGCAGTATCATGGTACTGATTTGATTATCAAATTGTAGGCTGTTGGGGCCAGGTGCTAAGACTCTTCCCAACCACTTTTTTCTGTCTACTGATTCATAGGCACAACACAACTATAATTCTCAATCAGCCTCTTGGATAGATAAGAAATTTGCTGCATCCACTAATTTAATAGGCACAGTTTAACTACCTTATTATGCAGTTTACAATCAAATAATTTTGTATTATCCAAATTATTCAAAAGATCAATCATATTTACTTACCAGCAGTTGCAAATGTTATGTTGAACGTGGTGGAGAAAGATACAAAAAAAGAAATATTTTGCCCCATGGAAACTGTTGACCTAAAGTTTTGAGAATGGAGTCAAGTTGTTATTGAAACAAAGGGGGAGGGGGTAAGACAATTCCACAAGTGATAGGACACTGCAATTAAATATAGGGGAATAAGAATTTGACAATTCTTTTTTTTTTTAAGTTGTGCTTTTTGTATCCTTTCCTTTGTTCTACATTTCATTAACCATCAGAGCGGACACTGAACATTGCTTTAATTATTAGTGATGTAAAACATCATTTAAACTTGATACTCCTTGGCTGGCAGGAAGATCAGCCTGCCAGCTTACAACTAATCACCAAATCATTACATGGAAAAACAAATGCAGCTCACAGCTTTGAAGTTTAAGAACTAAAAAAGAAAAACACAAGAGAAATGCAGATCTGAAGTTGAAATTCCCTGGAGTGTGTCGTGCTCCTGTGCTTTTTGCCTTTGTTCTGTTCAAAAATATTAACCTCATTCGTTGATTAAGGCTCCCATTTGATTATTGTTTTCATTTAAATGCTGTAATCTAATTTTCAGCGTCAGGGAGCAGGAAGCGAATAAATTAACTGACAAAAGAAAGATGTTTCTTGTGAAGCCTATTTCCCTCTTCCAGTTCATTGGGGAAGTTGATGAAGTTTCAATGAAGTAGAATTAGAGGATAAAGGCTAGAGTATTGACCGTGTCCCTGCTGTATGAAAATTCAATGGGTCCAATATCTGCAGAAAATGGGGGGCGCCTAAATGCCATAATCTTCAATCAAATCTAACATCGACACCGACAAAGTTTGGTAATGAGAGCTTCAATGAAGCATGCTGGCTCAAGAATTAATCCTCTTTATTCAGGCAGGCTTCAGCTTTGAAGCATATTATAGCTCAGTCCTGTCAATCTAAATGCTAAATACGGTGGGGATTGTACTTTTCATTGGTGCCTAATCTGATAACCATTTTATCAGTATGATCAGATGGACTTGGTGAGACTGATGCAAGAAAAGTTTTACAATAATCCTGTTTTGTACCAATGTGGTTGTAAACTTCAAAAATGAATAGCTGATTTTTATCTTGAACATAAAATAGTTCATTTATCTTAAGAAATAAACTTTAAAAACAACTGAACTTGTTAGTCATTAGAAATGCAGATACAAATGCTCCAACCAATACCAATAAGATGACCTATCCTGCCATACAATATAGGATTGCAGAGACAACACAATCAATATAATGGTGCAGATCTTGGTACAATGTCCAGGTTTTGTGTGACTACACCACATTTGGATTTACAGGTGAATATGCCATTACAGGTACAGCTTACGGATGCTGTCATACGTTTCAACGTCTGGCCACCACTGGGTTTGATAGGCTTCCAGGACCTGCAAGCCCATGCGATTTGACCATCACCTACAGTCTAATCCTTTTTTCTTTATAATTCTCTCTCTCCATGGTGTCAGATAGCTTACTCATCCTTTGCAATACCTCATCCTCCCAAAATAGCCGTTAGGATGTGTTCACACTAGCTATAAAGTTAGCACTATCATCAATCAATGTTAATAGTAAAGTCCAGATTCAGAATCCAACGTTATTTCATGGCAATGTAAAATGAGGCTTTTTGAAGCAGGAAGTTTTATCTCAGTCTTCAGTCAAAATGTCCTCTTCTGACATAAATTCATACAGAATACCCAAATGAGTTTATAGCATTTATATAATAGATATGTATTTAATTTATGTTACTATAGTTATAGTCCTGCATTTCTGCTGTAGCTAGATCGGTTTTGTTTTTACTGCTCAACTTGTATTATTAAAGATTATTGAAATGGTGCATCATAATGACTATAAATGTTGGTACTCCTTTATTAACATATGGTTTCGTAAAAGAATTAACATAATTTTTGGACAATATCAAAGCTCATTAATACAGAAGGAAAAGGAAATACAGAGAAATTGTAATATTGCATCTTAATTTGGCAAAGGAATTTCTGTTCCCCCTCCCATTCTCATACTGACCTGTGTGTTCTAGACCTCCTCCATTTCCAGAGTGAGGACACATACAAATTTGAAGAACACCTCATATTCGCATATGATAATTCGCATATCACTGTACCTTAATTCGTACACGTGACAATAAAAGACCTCTGAAATCTATTCCACCTCATATTGCACTTGGACATCTTACAACCTAACGGCATGAATGGTGAATTATCCAATTTCAGATCATTACCTCCCCATCCAGAATCTATCCAGTTCATTTCCCTTCTTCCCTCTCCTCCTTGAATAGCCAATAAAGCCAAAGAAAATATGGTCTTGTTTATTATAATCTGTAACTGGGCATCATTTGAATGGCATTGTACTATAAAGCTGCAAAGTTCAAAATCCAGTGGAGTGTTTCCATTTATCCCTCATTTCTGATCTTATGTACTGCTTTCCTTACATTGTAAACCTGGGAGGGAAGCGGTTTACAATACACTTTATGCCGTTCTGCTTAGGTACAATTTAACAGCGTGACAACATCCTTGAAAAAGATTACACATGATTAGACTTCATTAGAAATATAAACAATTCCTAATTATGTTTGACAGTAAACAATTAGACAGTAACTACACTTCCAAAGTACTTTGTAGGCTAGGTGAGAGATCCTGAGGTTGTGAAAGGTGTTCTATAAATGCAAGGCTATTTCTTTTATGAACACTCTTTAAATTCTCAGATAATCTTGAATTGTATATTCAATGTAAAATTTTCTTTTCTTTTGTATCTCTGTAACAGGCTTTCTATCCATTTTGATAAATGGGATAGATTGAAGAAACAGCATTAGTTCAAGCTAATGTTAAGAGCTCCCCCTACTGTCTTGAAGCATAGCTTATTGGGAGCTCATCAAGTTTGATAATAGGAGGATCATGAACTGGTCAGTAAGTCGACAAGTCTTCTCAGCGGTTTATCATTAGTATGCCTTAATGATTATCATTTGTTAATAAATGATAAATTAATTATTTTGTAAAGAGATGGATAGAAATACCAAGGTGCTTTTAAACAGCTGCAAATGGTTTAAACTTATAATCTGACTAATTCACAGGTAAAAGAGAGTATTCTAATTTACAACATCAGTTGTATTTGTTGATATAGATTAAAATGACAGTGAGACCACCAATGGTATATGGTAAATTATGTAAACGTTGGTTGAAGCACATAATCTAAAAACTTACAAACATGCTATGTCTGGGCCTACACTTAAACTGTGGTCACCAAGATAGAAAAATATTGCTACAACCTGTTAGGTTGTACCTTTGCAGGAAAGGCAGTACTGATGCATCTCCAATCAGATGCATAAGATACTTTTGTATTTTTTGTGATTTTCTTTTTGTAAAATTATGTTCAGTTTCTAATCAAATAAATTTTAACATGGTGAGATTTTAGGTTACAATAATGATCCAAAGGTTACATAAGGTCTTTGATGTGAGATCATTTTCCAAGTGAACAGCAACTCTAAGGTGATCATTCGGGTAATCTCGACTGTACAAGAAATTTAGGTATGATCTTCACAAAGCCTCCAGCTATATTACCTCCGTGGAGCTGTGGAGCTACCTCCGTGGAGCTAGCCAGCTTCGGAGCGTGGAGAGCTGCGGCGGCGAGCTGCTGCGACCCGACTCCGGTGGATGGTGACACCGGGAGCGCGCGGGTCCCCGGTGGGAGACCGTTTTGCGGGGCACCGGCAACGGCGACTTCTCCCGCCCGAATTGCGGGGTTGAGAGTGACCTGGAGGAGGGCCTTACAACGCCCGGCGCGGCTGTAAATTGCCGCGGACTTGCTAGTGCCCGCCGGGGGCTCCAACATCAAGACCCGGGGCAGGGCCCTACATCGCCCGGTGTGGCTTTGAGTGGCCGCGGACTTGCTAGCGCCCGCCGGGGGCTTTGACCCCGACTTCGGGAGGGGGATGGAGAGCAGGGGAGAGACAAGTTTTGCCTTCCATCACAGTGAGGAGGAGACTTTACATGACTTGCCTGTCAGGACTTTACATGAACATCTTTAACCTCTCCCTACTACAAACTGAGATTCCCAGCTGCTTTAAGAAAACAACTATCATTACGGTGCCAGAGAAAAACAAAGTAGTATGCTTTAATGATTACCGATTGCTTGCTCTGACAACCACTTTCCTGAAGAGCTTTGAGAGGCTAGTCATGGTTAACATTAGCACCAGCCTCCCAGACAGCCTTATATCCCCTGCAATTCACCTACTAACACAGCAAGTCCACAGCAGGTGCCATCTCCATGCACCTACATTTATCCCTACAACATCTGGATAACAAGGACACGAACATCCGACTCCTATTTATAGACTATGGCTCCGTCTTCAACATTAAAATTCTAATCAAACTCATCTCCAAAAATATTGGAGCTAGATTTGGCAGCCCCATCTGCAACTGGATCCTTGACTTTCTGACATACAAACCATAATCAGCCAGGATAATGACAGAACGTCCATGATAATTCTCAACACCCGTACCTCACAAGGCTGCTTGCTTAGCCCCTTCTTATTCTTCAATTATGTTGAAGACTAGCTTCGACTAGCTACGACTAACTTCGGGAAAATTGGACACCGAATAGTGGAGAGTGAAGACGACCTCCTTCGACCCCCCTTCGACCTCCCTTCGACTATGATAAAGACTATCTACGCCTACCTTCGACTACCTACGAATAACATGCCGACCTACTTACGACCTACGAGTAAAAAAAGTATTGATTTTTTCCATGGCGACCTTTTTTACTCGCGGGCATTTTTCAACATGTTGAAAATACGGCGCAACCTAGCTGAGGCCTTGAGTACGCGGGGACTACTCTCGAGCATGAAGGAGAGTCACAAAGACCTCCTACGACCTCGTGACTACCATGCTACGAGTATGAGTCGAGGGCAACTCACCAGAACTTGCGGATTAGGTCGCCCAAGTGGGACAGCCCCTTTACTCTGTAGCTGTAACAATTTTACTACTGATTTGACTTGCACTCTGAAATTGAACGTGAATTTTACTGTGCACCATATACTCTAAGCCTAAGGCAGTGTTTAAAGTAAAATCAAGAAGAGTGTGGGATTGTCAGTGCAGAATTCTATGAAATTCTATAGGTTGAAGTTATTTGTATCCAGAATGCACAGAGAAATACTGGCTAAAATGTGGTCATAATTTGGCATCTTATGCTGCAACTCCTGTGCATTATCACATTACATGATGTAATTTGGGTTTCTGCTGATAATCACATAATGAATTACTGGTCCTTATTGTGCTATCAAGTAGGGAAAGCCTGCATGTGATCAGATGATCTTGGGATTTAATGAAGATTTATAAATTGCTTTTATGAATGTATTGGATTGTAGGTTATTTTCATCTTCACATTTTGCAATTTAGAATATTGCTCAGCGTGTAGTAGTAGATATTAATTTGCTTCAATGGATAAAATTGGAGCATGAAGTGGTAATAATGTTGGAATTTATACAAACAATTTGGCCATCTGCCTGAGAGTGTTTATATTTTAAACTGGTAGCATAATTCTAATATGACAGTCTACTACTATTTAGAAGTTATGTCAGCTGTAGCAAAACCTTGGAGGAACTTTGAGAGTCATGCAATTATATGTCTTGCAAAAAATCTCTTTATAAGGTTAGATGTTTGCATAGAGATGAGTACAATATATTCAGATCTTGAATTCTTGTGCAGGAAGGAACTGCAGATGCTGGTTTAAACCAAATATAGACACAAAAAGCTGGAGTAACTCAGCGGTCAGACAGCATCTCTGGAGAAAAGGAATTGGTGACATTTCAGATCGAGACTGAAGAAGGGTCTCCACCTGAAACATCACATATTCCTTTAGTCCAGAGATGCTGTCTGACCCACTGAGTTACTCTGGCTTTTTGCGTCTACCCTGAAATCTTGTGCATTGTGCTTTAGTATCCCTAGGGATCTTGTGGAATTCACAAACATTGCTATGATGAAAAGCTGTACCACATAAGAAATTGTCAAGGGATTTTTCTCTTAGGGCCGAGGGAATTAAGGGATATGGGGAACAAGCAGGAACAGGGCACTGATTCTGGATTATCAGCCATGATCATATTGAATGGTGGTGCTGGCTCGAAGGGCCAAATGGCGTAGTCCTGCATCTATTTTCTATGTCTATGTTTCTAAATTCGGTGCTTAGTTTTGATAGTAGTGAATCTTCTGTTTTTGGTTGAAGACTGGTCAGGTTGCAAAGACATAAAACTTTGTACCAACTGGTTCTTCAAGTGCATTAATTATTGACCTCTGTCCAAGACGGTAAAGTATTTGCTTTACATAATTATATTTTTACAAAGGTATGTCTTTTCTTAATGTATGTTTAGTACATTTTCCTAAGGAGAAAATGTCAAATACATAGCTTCAAGGTGAGAGGGGCAAAGGAGATGTGCAGGACCTACATAGAGCATGATGGGTGCCTGGTACACACTCGCGGTAGAGGTGGAAGGAGATGATAGTGGCGTTTAAGAGGCTTTTAGATGGGCATGTGGTTATGCAGGGAGTGGAGGAATATGGATCATGTGCAGGCAAATGAGATTAATTTATCACAGGAACAGGCCCTTCATCTGCTTGTATATGGTTCATACTGCCTATTCATCAAATTCCAGTTATTAAATTTCATACCACCTTTAAATTGTTTTTTGGAAGTAATTTTGAATTAGGTAAAGGTACCGAGCAAACAAACGTTGATAAAAATGTTTGATAGCAATCTGCAAGAGGAATTCAGTCATTGAGCAGTATTAGTTGGGGAGGGAAGGTTTTGTCAACCTTTCAGGTTGAAACCCGACATCAGGACTGACTGTGGAGGGGAAGATAATCAGTATAAAGAAAAGAGGGAAAGTGGAGAGACGGAGGCCAGTAGGTGATTGGTTCACCAAAGAGGGGTGAGGGATAACGGGCAGCTGGAGTTAGGTAGGGGAGGGGGTGGAATGGAGTTTGGCGACAGAAGCAGGAGGAAGATAGGTGGAGGCAAACAAAAAAAATGCAAATGGAGCCAGGTACAGGGAGGACAGGGTGCGGGTGGAGACAGCTGAGATAAACGAGAAAGGAAAGGCTAGTGGTGCGAGAATCTGAAAATAAGAAAGAAATAATAAAAGCCATGAGGGAAGAGGTGAAGACGGAACCAGAACCAGATGGGAGAGAGGGGGATCTAATATGTGGGTAGTAGGTGGATGGAGCAAGGAAGGGGAGGGGGACATGAATGGGTGATGGACTGCTGGAGGGGGTATGGGAAAGAGAACAAAAGTGGGAGTACTGCAGATGGATCAGTAGGAAGGGGGGAATACCTGCAGATGGATCAGCAGGGTTACATTGAAAATCAATGTTCATACCATTTGGGCTGTGGATTCCCCAAGGAAAATATGCAGTGCTGTTCCTCTGAATAGTTATGCTTTAAAGTCAAGCCAGTTCTACTGAATGCATCATAGTGGCAGCATTAGACTTCCCAATTAAGACAGCCCATCAAGTCCGCGCCAACCAATGATCACCCATACACTAGTTCTATGTTATCCCAGTTTCGCATCCTACACTTTAAGAGGGAATTTACAGAAACCAATGAACCCATGAACCTGCACGTCTTAGGAATGTGGGAGGAAACGAAGCACCCAGAGGAAACCCATGCGGTCACAGGGAGAATGTACATGCTCTGTACATAGTCAGAATCGACCCCAGGTCTCTGGCGCTGTAAGCAGGTACCTGCTGAACCACTGGGCCACTGAGTAGCTGGACTCACTTCTAAACTATGAAATGTTAAGCACTTTGCAGTGAATTAAACAAATGTAATTTCCTTCAGTAACAGACTCACTGTTGTAAGCTTCCTGTTAATACTTTAAATCCAGTGATTTATAATATCTTCTGGAAATCCACCTCACATTTGAATTCTAAACACCCATGTAATAGGAAAATCCATAGTGTAAACAACAGGCATAATACATTCTGCACATGCACCTACAAAGTATGTGGATCAGTGTGTGTAAATTGTTCGGATTAACTGCATGATGTATCCTACAATTATGTAATGATGTTTTGACTGATGAATGTTAATGGTTGGAACGAGAAAATATATATCAATGTTGGTGCGTGCTAACCAGTCAGCAGAAAGACAATACATGATTACAATCAATCTGTTTACAATGTATAGATATTTATCTATACATTGTAAGTAGATTGATTGTAATCACACTTTGCGTCTATCTCCGGTTTAAACCAGCATCTGCAATTCATTCTTATACAATGTATAGATACATGATAAGGGAATAATGTTTAGTGCAAGGTAAAGCCAACAAAGTCTGGCCTAGGGTAGTCCGAGGGACATCAGCTCAATATAGCTGTTTCAAAAATTAGGGACTACAGAGATGAAATAGATTTAATCCCCAGTGCTAAAATCTAAAATATGAGGAAAGCTTTTCCACCAAGAAAGAAATCATGAGGCAGATGGTCAAATTCAATGTTAATGGTGCAGAAAATTATACCAAAAAATTACTGTAATTTAAAGTGCTGAATTAGAACTTGGAGATGTGAGATCAAAATAGTGGAAGTTAATTATATAGTTCTTAACACTATCTGATTGATGTACGAAATACATAGAAAAATCTATTTGCAAATTATACTACATTTTTACATAGTAAAGCATTCCAAAGCCCTTTTCAAGTGTATTATCAGTCAAGAACTGACTGTATGACATGAAAAGATAAAGGGACAATCAGTGCAGTCAGAGGAACATTGTTAATGCTGAAATAGCTGTTGCATACTGCACTTGGTAGAATAATCAAAGTGAGGGGTGAATAAGGCCAGATGTGGGGATGGATGCAGAGATTTCAAGGATTGTAGGTAAACAGTGTAGTTTGGACAAAAATCCTGGAATTATTTAAGTAATATTCCTTTTTTTTTTTACAAGGGACTCAAAAATTAAGATATTTCTGGCTAGGTGAACTAGAAAGCCAAAGTAAATCATGAATAAATTAGGAGTTTGAAAATTTGGTAAAATGTGTTTATAATGACATGCTTATGATTGATCATAAGGATCTCTCTCTAGAGCCTGGAGCTTGAATGGAACCTGTAAAGGTACCCTACTGGATGCAGTTTACGGTGAGCAACAAATATTTAGCTTGTGGAACCACTGGAAATAAATTCTAGTCTATGAGGCTGGAGGTATTGTACACTTTGAATAGACTTTGAACTATGAACGGCCTTTACTTTGAGTGCATTACAATTATGAAATTGAGATCTCGTTGGCATTCCATAAGTTGCACCCACGCTTGCCCAAACTCTACCTACACAGAAAATCAGTTACACAGTCAATATGGAAGACAAATTGCAGACTTTGTGGAAGGTGGTGGATGCCCATGATTTTCTTTGGCAAATAATGTTTCAATTAAATTGAACCATGTAGTGCCTATATGTATGTGCCTGTATGTACACCATCCAATTTTGGCACTGATTTCTTGTTCACATACAGTATTTAATAAAATGGAAAGGATAAGCTAATATTTCCAAATTTGGAGCCACAATCAAATAGATTCTTCAAGTGTTTTTTGCTTGGCTAACCTACTTTAGGTAATGCAAAAGTGATTTGCTGTTTGACATTTGAAGAATGAAAGGCAGCCAGTAGTTCACTGAAACCTCTTGTGTCGCATTCACTTGAATATCACATAATTTATTAACTACTTATAGTTGATGTTTTTAATTTTGTGTTAATGATAGTTCTATTGCTAGAGGAATTCATTTTGTTACAAAGGTTATATATTTGAAGCACCATGGAGAGGTTATTTGATTCTGACAAAAAGTATTTTTATAAGTTGCATTTACAATCATGCGACTTGAAAACATGAGGGAGAAATAAACAGAAAAAGCAAATGTTGATAGATTTGGGAAAAGTAGGGTTGTAAGCAGCTCATTTGGTCCATAAATACTGCAGTTGACAAGTGGACTGAATGTGCTTGAACATTCTTTGAAATTCCATTAAAATTGTTTTTTTGTGGTGTCACAACCCTAGCTTGCCTTCTTGTATTTTACTGAGAAAAACAGAGAAAGGAAAATTGTGCACACACGCACATTTGTAGTATAGCCGAAGAGGTGTTCCCTGTCAGTTAATATGGTCACTATTGTGAGATCTTTAAAGATTGCAATGTGCCTGGAAAAATCTTCGGGTTTGAGATCCAGTAGTTCCAAATATTATATTTTAGAACAAGCTCAACTGAACAGTTATTTATTACATAATCCCCACTAAAGGAAACCTCCAAACTGTAACTGCCTTCAATCAGGGTAAGAAAAAAATGCTAAGGATTACTTTTTTTAAAATACTTTCATTAACATGAATTACATAACAGATGCCATTTGGGCCTGTGTCAGTGTTTATGTTTCAGAAGAGCTTCCTTGTTGATCATAACCTATCATTGTTTCCCATTTATATTCCCGTTTAGGAGAGACAAGTAATGTAAATTATTTATGCTTGTGTTAATGATGGATTTACTCAATGGGAAACTGGAATAGAAAGCTTAGTTCACAAAAGCCTGTAATAATTCTCAGTTGAATAACCCTTAGTAATCCAATCTACCTTTCAAATTGTATAAGCTTTGACAAATCCATTCTACGTATTCTCCACTTTATCACATTGTAAAATATAGCTAATAAAACAAAAGTTAAGAATGATTTAAATTTTATTTAGATTCAGTTTTTCCAATATCTTGTACACTATTGTTAAATTACTTGTATTTACAATTAGAAATAAAATTTTGGAGAGCATTCATTTTATGATAGGTTGGAGAGCATTTAATTTAAGCTGTTGCACTGATGCCACCAAGTGGAAAATAAAGAATCTACAGTGTACTGTCTGACTTCCTGGAACAAACTATAAAATTGGGTGTGTCGGAGAAGGAACTGCAGATGCTGGTTTAAACCAAAGATTGACACAAAATGGCAGAGTAACTCTAGGTAGAAATTATTATTATATTTTCATATTATATAATTAATAGTAAAATTATGTTTTAAACTAGCAACCAAGTGAGGCAATCAGGAAATGGACATTATCAAATTTAACTGTAGGAAGGAACTGCAGATGCTGGTTTACACCAATATAGTGTAGGTTCAGAATATACTAAACTTCTCAATGAAGCCTGGATTTTAATCACATATCTGAAAAGAGAAGAGTAAAGTGAAATTAAAAATAGAGGGTAGACAAAAATGCTGGTGAAACTCAGTGGGTGAGGCAGCATCTATGGAGCGAAGGAAATAGGCAACGTTTCGGGCTGAAACCCTTCTTCAGAACCAGGTATGCTTGGACCATAATATACCTGAATGCTATGTAACTTTAACTTTGATCAAAATTCTTGAGTAAGTCAGTGGGACACGCCCATCTCTGGATACCAATGGGTGACGTTTTGGGTCGAGATCCTTCTTCAGACTGATAGTCAGAGGAGAGGGAGACACAGAGATAAGGAAGGGTAAAGTGTGTACAAAAGGGTGTCTCCCTCTTCCCTTACTCTCAGTCTGAAGACGGGTCTTGACCAGAAATGTCACCCTTTTCTTCTATCCAGAGATGCTGCCTGTCTCACTGAGTTACTCCAGCACTTTGTGTCTATGATCAAAAGTTAAATGATCTATTTTTAATTTCACTTTACTCTTCTCTTTTCAGATATGTGATTAAAATACAGGCTTCATTGAGACGTTTAGTATATTCTGAACCTTAATGCATTACTGACATTTTTCAGGAGGAGACAACAGGCAAGACAAGTCTGTCTTTCCTCTTTCGGATTCTAGTTCTAATTTTCTTTTATTTTCTCTCTTTGATATTTCTTCCATCTAAGACCTTTGACTTTTGCCCTCCAGTTCTTTGATCTATTGGATAATTGTCATGGGAGAGCCTTTACAGTTGAGTGTCATCAGATTATTTTTCCAATGGATTGGTGTGGCCAAGTCCCATCCTGCTCCTCTTGTATATACAAATTAATTATTAAAAAGGTGGTGGAGCATTGTCAATGCTTCTAAAGCAAGGTTACTGCAGCATTCACATTTCTACACAGTTACTATCAACTAATTGAGACATACTGGAGATGTTTTAGCTACTCACTCTCTTCATAAACTGATTAATCAAGAGTGAAACCAACATTTTCACTTTTTTCTTATGTTTTGTTTGCATAAAATATTTGGAAATAATCCCAAAAGTATTATTTAACTCTTTAACACTGCACTTTACATGCATTTTCATCTACATGCAGAGAGAGATCAGAGAGATCATTGCTAATGCTGAACTCTTACTGTGCCATACAGAAAGTTGAACAATCTGAGTACCTTTCTGATTTCTTCTTTCACTTTGTAAAAATTAAGAAGCCTTTTTGCAATATATTGAAGCAAAATTTACGTCAACTTTGGTTAAAAAGGCGCAAAAGTTTCTGTAATAATTTTAAAATAGAAACTGAAATAATGTTGCACTGTTTTTTCATTGCAAATCTTCACATGCCATTTGCAGCAAAAAGTTGGCTAATTGCTATCAATTAGAATAACATACCACTCCAGAGTGCAATATGAAATCCTTCACACCATATGTGTAGGAGCCATTTATGCTTAAGTTAGTTACTCTGTTAGTATATTATAGCCATATCTAGATACTTATAGCTGTATCATTCTGAACGCTTGTGGGTGGGATTAAATACGTAGATGGATGTGTCTACATCTGAGGAGGCTAGCGTAGCCAGAGAGTGGGCAGTCAGTTTAGCCTCGAGGGATGGAAGAGACAGTTTTTAACCACACGACACGACACGGATGAAACAGTTAGTAAGAATGTAAAGTTACAATTTATATTGGAATAAGGAATACCTTATATGAATAATTTCTTTGTTTGTACTACTTCAATAAAGGATCAATTAATCAAGAAATAACGACTGGAAGATTTGTTTTTACTATCTGCAAGTGCGCAAGCTATATCTCTTCTACATCTCCGAGTAGTAATGGAAATCAAAAGTTGGACATTGGAAAGTTAAGAAATTGCCATTACAATATGTTTTCACCAATGATGTAAAATATCCTATAATGCTTAATGAAGAGCAAGGGTACACTCCTCGTCCCATGCCAAATTAATCTCTTAAACAATGACACTAAAACAAATGACAGTATGTGTTCACGTATCTCATTGCTGTCTGTGGGATTTTGCTATGTGTAAATTGGCTGCAATGCAACTATTTATTCTTTCTGTGACTACTCTTCAAAAGTATTATTGTCTGTGAAGTTTTTCAGGGATGCCGAGAGCTCTTGGAAGATCTCATTGAGACATCAAGATACTGAAAGAGTTTTGCAGAGTAGATACTAATAGGCTGCTTCTTCCAGTTATAGAGCCGAGAAACTCAAGGTAAGGGGTTGGTTATTTAAGACTAAGATGAGAAGATATTTCTTTATGTAGAGGACTGGAAATCTTTAGAATTTTGTATCTCTGAGGGCTGCAAATGCTTTGTTGAAAAATTCGAGGCTACGATTGATAGATTTTTGGACCGAAAGATGTATGTGCATGGTCAAAGTTAATAACGCATAGGATCTGCCATGATTTCAAATAACGATGGGGCAGGCTTAAAAGGCCAATATGACTAACTCTGACTATAGTTTCAAAGTTCTTGCATAATTCAAATGTTTTCCATATTCTTATTGAGAAAAACTATTATTGTAGTTTTAAAATTGCATATGAAAACACTTGTAGAATAATTATTATCGCACAAATGTAGAATATGTAGAATGTAGAACAATTATCAATGTAGAATAATTATATTGCTCTACTTAATGCATTTGGTAATTTTTAATTTTTTTTAAATTAATGCATGACTGTAAATAATATATTCTGGAATAAATTAGAGTGTATATTTTTACTTCCATATTTAATCCTCCCTAATTCATTACACTTGTCACATATTTCCAAGTATATATGTATTCTTCAGAATGTTCATTAAATGTTAGTTGTTTTCCCATTTTGTTTTGCCACTTGCCAGAATCTTCAGGTCCTTACCTTCATTATAAGAGGATTAATCGACATTGAATCCCTGATCACCCCAACGCGATTTTTCTCCGACCATGATGAAGTAGGTAACATCTCGGCGTTAGAGCTGTACTGTTCTGCAGTGCTGAGGAGTTTGGGTTCTCACTGTCGCTGGGGCTGGCTGGGTGTCTGACCAAACGAGAGGCGAGCACTGTGTTGTCAGATACAGACTGCGGAGAGAAAAAAAGATTTGTGACCCGTTGGTGTTACGTAAAAATATTCCAAATGTGCGATAATAATTAAGCAGGTCATTTAACATATATAGTTTCAAAAGTTAAGTAAACCGTGCTTCGCTGTAGTGAATGGAATTGTGATTTATAACTATAATACTGTACTGGAAGTGTTTAAACTTTGATCCTCGTTTTCTAGGGCAAACTATTCACATAAAGTCAACATTACATGTTATTTTTAATCGATTTACCTTAAACCGTTGTCTGAAAACAAACAAACATAAACATCTCGCATCACTTTATTCGGAGACGGCAGAAGTCCCCAAAGCATGAATACTTCTGTTGGGAATCCGTTGTCCCAGCAACCGTCTCCAACGCCGATCCCGTTGCCAAGGTTCGGCGACCTCTAACCTTTTCGTGCGCATCCACCTCGTGGTGGCGCCGCTTCCGTTTCCGTTGTCAGAAGCAGCTATAGCAGCTCTAAGATCTTTTGGTCAGAAGAGACTTCGCCTCAATCAAAGAATTACAACTGGTAATGTGTCTTTCCAGCGTTTAAATGTTTAGAATTAAGATGAAAGAATTCGAGATCAGCCGGAAAAATAACAAATGGAGAATTTCGTGTCCCTTTGCACCTCTTCGACGAAACCAGAGAGCAGAGCACATGGATGATCCTGCCAGTGGGTAGAAGCGTGGATGGGTGGCGGGCTCGGGCGGTGGGAAAGTTCGGCGTGATCCCGGCCGGTGGGGGTTAAAGTGGGGCACGACGGGATCCTAACGCGCGGGGGGGGGGCGGCACGGGAGGTCACGACGGGATCCGGGCGGGTCCTAACGGGGGGGGGGCAGGCAGACGGGACGGGAAACACGCCGGGATCCGGGCCCGGGCGTTTTACTGACCCAATGTGAGCTTTTAGTCACAACCAACTTGGACGATTCCAGCTTTCCACTAGTTTGAGCTACAAAGATAACTTAGAAAACCGCCACATCCTCTGAAACAATTACAGTCCCACAATGAATGCTGGACTTTGGAAACTACCCACGTGGTGAGAATGAATCGCCATGACGACATTTAATCACTACTTCTACTTATTTAGTCAATTTGAGTGTAAAAGAAAAGTGTATTTGGGTGGCGTGCAGCTGGAGACATGATTTAGATACTGCAATGAAAAGTACACATCTAGCGAGGTGGGAAGATCAGGCACATGGATAATAGACAGCAGGTTATGCAGTATTTATAGTACTCCATTGGAATAATAGGGAACACATTCTGTTGTAAGGATTTAATTGTTCAATCTGGGATACACGACAATAAAACACTCTTGACTGCTGGTGAATGCATATTTGTACAGCACCTCATATTCGACATGGGTAGTTTACACCCCAGCGGTATGAAGATTGACTTCTCTAACTTCAGATAGCCCTTGCTTTCTCTCTCCATCCCCTCCCCAGTTCTCCCACTGGTCTTACTGTCTCTGCCTACATTCTATCTTTGTCCCGCCCCCTCCCCTGACAGCAGTCTGAAGAAGGGTCTCGACCCGAAACGCCGCCCACTCCTCTCCAGAAAAGCTGCCTCACCTGCTGAGTTACTCCAGCATTTTGTGTTTACTGCATAATTGTACAATATTTATTGTTGGTCCAGAATAACCTGGAGATGAGTGATTGTATAGAACTAAAAGATCCAAATGATCAGTATTGTTATGGAACTGGCTTCACTCAATATAAAAGATATATAGGAGATGTATGGTTGTTTCTTAATATGGAATGGTTGAAAATTTTACTTTTGCTTAAAATTGTTTTTTGTTTTTCATTTTTGAGAACAGGATGATACAATTGAGGAATACTGCAGTATGATCCACGAGGTACATAAAGTGAAAAAGCATAAATACTTCGACAGTACTACAAGAAAAAATTCTCAACTTCTGCAAGATAACTCGGAGACTTCTATTGCAGAGGTTCACCAAGAGGTGCAGAGTCCCATGTTAAATAATCACAGGAAACAAAAAAGGAGAAAAAGAAACTTGTCATTAAGTGAATGTGAACGTTCGGAGATGGTTACAGTGGACTCTAAAAAAGACATAAGTCTATTTGTAAGTGATGTAAGAACAAAGAAGAAAAAGAAACAAGAAAAGGAAAGGAATGGTTCTAGATCAGAAGAACAATGCAATGGTTCAGAAGTGCAGAATCTCAGGTTAGCAGATCATACTGAAAAGAAAGTGAAGAAACAGAGAGACAAATGCACATTGTTAAGAGGGTGCGATAGTGTTGTTATGGTGGACTCTGACCTGGCATGTAAAAATGTACATGAGCATGATGATGCAAAGAAACAGAGAAACAAGAAACGTTGCTCTCAATCAGGAGCTGCACATGACAGTTTACTGCAGGGAAAAGTTGGCTTATTTGGTGAGCAAAGAAAGAAAAAACACCATTCTAGGTCAGCAGAAAGTAATAACTGTGTGTCACAGGTACATGCAGTAGATATTGAGGCAGAGGAGAAATGCCCAAAGTTGTCAGGCATTGTAGATAAACAAAAGAATAACAAAATAAGCCATTCATGTTTAGCAGAAAACAGAGCTATTTCAAAGCCTAAGGCTAAGACTGACAAAGAAAAGGATTGTAGCATTGCATTAAATGGTGATGATATTTTGGGGATTCCTGCAAATGGGACTACACAATCTGTGCACAATTCCAAATTTGTAGATGGCAAAGTTGGGAAGAAGAAGAAGAAGAAAATAAGGCATTGTTCAAGTTCAGCAGAGAGTGGTGATGTGTTGGAGTGTATTTCAGTAAAGATTGTACAACAGATACAGAATTCTGCAGGGAAGACTGTCCGTCAAAAGAAAAAAGAACACCATTATCGTTCATCAAAAGGTGAGTCAGGGATCATTACCGAGAATCCTTGTGAAGGGAGTGCAATTTTAGAATCTGCTACTGCTGATATGGAAACTTCTTTCAAAAAGTGCAAGAAAAAGAAAATGCAGTGTGACATCTCCCTCGATGATACTGACGTTTTACACAAGTCTGTGAAGAAATGCAAAAAAAGTAGAGTGTTGCCATCTGATGCTCATGTGGAAAGAAATTGCAACATAAACGTAGAAAATCTTGGTAAATCAATAAAGAAACATGAAGTAAAATGCAATACAGGTGGAATTTCACAGAACACAGCCGCAGATCATTCCATGGCTACACAAGGCACTAATAACTCTGCAGGGAGTAATGCAGAATGGAATGAGCAAGCTGTCCATAATTCCAGCCAAGAAACAGTCAAAATCTCCAAAAAGTTAAAGCGAAAGAAAAAAAGTTTATTGAAAAGCAAATCTAGCAAAACAAATAAAATTAGGTCAGATGTGCCTGAGCACTACTCTGCATTGAGCAATAAGAACACATGTCCGGTGGTCATTACACCTGAGACTGTTACAAAACCAAGCAAGATTTTGAAAAAGAAGAAGAAAAAGAACAACTTGGAGCAGCAACAACTTGCGATTGTATCTGATGATAATATTGACAATACATCTGCTGAGCTGCCCCAAGAAGAGAGTATATATTTTGGCCAAGATAAGGTCAAAGTCATGCAGATGCCTAAATCCAAGCTTGTTGAAGAACTTAAAGATTTTGTTCCAAATGCAGAAAAGTTGACAAGTGGAACACTGTACCACATGTATAAATATGATCTTCCACGTTTTGAAAAACTTAAAGAAGAAGGTAACGCTGATCATCAGAACTTTAGGTTATTAATTTAACATCAATACTGTAAAAGAGAAATTTCTTACATATTTAATTGCAAATTTATTCATTTTACATATTCAAATTCTCGGGATTGTGGAAATTGAGATTTTAATTAACTATTTTAATATTTGCAAAGCAGCTGACAGTGATGAGCGGTATAAGAAATACATTGTTTAATAATTTGTAGTTTGTGTAAGTTCACTGAGCAAGTTTGTTATGTATGGGAATCCCATATAACCATATAACAATTACAGCACGGAAACAGGCCATCTCGGCCCTACAAGTCCGTGCCGAGCAATTTTTTTCGCTTAGTCCCACCTGCCTGCACTCATACCATAACCCTCCATTCACTTCTCATCCATATGCCTATCCAATTTATTCTTAAATGATACCAACGAACCTGCCGCCACCACTTCCACTGGAAGCTCATTCCACACCGCTACCACTCTCTGAGTAAAGAAGTTCCCCCTCATGTTACCCCTAAACTTCTGTCCCTTAATTCTGAAGTCATGTCCTCTTGTTTGAATCTTCCCTATTCTCAAAGGGAAAAGCTTGATCACATCAACTCTGTCTATCCCTCTCATCATTTTAAAGACCTCTATCAAGTCCCCCCTTAACCTTCTGCGCTCCAGAGAATAAAGACCTAATTTATTCAACCTATCTCTGTAACTTAGTTGTTGAAACCCAGGCAACATTCTAGTAAATCTCCTATGTACTCTCTATTTTGTTGACATCCTTCCTATAATTGGGCGACCAAAATTGTACACCATACTGCAGATTTGGTCTCACCAATGCCTTGTACAATTTTAACATTACATCCCAGCTTCTATACTCAATGCTCTGATTTATAAAGGCTAGCATACCAAAAGCTTTCTTTACCACCCTATCTATAAGATTCCACCTTCAAGGAACTATGCACGGTTATTCCCAGATCCCTCTGTTCAACTGTATTCTTCAATTCCCTACCATTTATCATGTACGTCCTATTTTGATTTGTCCTGCCAAGGTGTAACACCTCAAATTTATCAGCATTAAACTCCATCTGCCATCTTTCAGCCCATTTTTCCAAATGGCCTAAATCACTCTGTAGACTTTGGAAATCCTCTTCATTATCCACAACACCCCCTATCTTGGTATCATCTGCATACTTACTAATCCAATTTACCACCCCTTCATCCAGATCATTGATGTACATGACAAACAACAAAGGACCCAACACAGATCCCTGTGGCACCCCACTAGTCACCTGCCTCCAACCCGACAAACAGCCATCCACCATTACCCTCTGGCTTCTCCCATTCAGCCACTGCTGAATCCATCTTGCTATTCCTGCATTTATACCCATCAGTTTAACCTTCTTAACCAACCTTCCATGAGGAACCTTGTCAAAGGCCTTGCTAAAGTCCATATAGACAACATCCACTGCTTTACCCTCGTCAATTTCCCTAGTAACCTCTTCAAAATATTCAAGAAGATTAGTCAAACATGACCTTCCAGGCACAAATCCATGTTGACTGTTCCTAATCAGACCCTGTTTATCCAGATGCTTATATATATTATCTCTAAGTATCTTTTCCATTAATTTGCCCACCACTGAAGTCAAACTAACAGGTCTATAATTGCTAGGTTTACTCTTAGAACCCTTTTTAAACAATGGAACAACATGTGCAGTACACCAATCTTCGGGGACTATTCCCGTTTCAATCTTCCCGACTATTCCCATGGGCCTACATGAATGAATACTGTTATGTACCTTTGTGCAATCTGCGTTTCTAGAATCTGACTACATTGAGAAGAGGAGTGGGAATCCAAGTAGAATGAGGCAAGCTATCATTAATACAATATAATCACATCTAAACAGTTTTTGTTATAAAACAAGATGAGCATCATTCGCGCAACTTGAACAATTAAAATGTAACAACTACATATCTCAACTGCCCTTAAAAGTCCAGGATCTAGAATCAGAAATAGGCCATGCTGCTCTGAGGAACTGCTCCATCATTCAATAGGATCAGGGCTGCTCCCCTCAAACCCCCAATTCTGTATGTCCAAAATTGGATCATCCAATGTCATGTTCCATCAATAATTCCGAAGATTCAGTCTTTCACTCACAACCTTGCAGAGGAACTTTGTTGCAACAAACCACACAGTAATTGCTTTGAGTCTTGTTAGAATGGATAAGATTTATATTTAGAAAATCACTGTATGAGTATGCATGTTCAACATAATGTTTTGCAAATTTAAAAGTAGATCTTAATTGAGTATGTGCAAGAATTATTGCCATTTGGTGTGCACAGAGCAGCTACATTGAAGTTTTTAGGTGAGCCGTTTATAACACACCATAGAAAAACTCGTTGTCTAAAATATGCAGATGGAAAAGATAAATTCCATACTGCTTCAAATGATAACGGACAGAATTTATCATTTAACTAACATAATGTTGCATTTCTTTGGCTCAACTGGATGTTTAGTTTCCATGTATATTTGTTGTTACCATACCTATGCTTGTGTTGGTTAAAAGGTATGCTTGTATAGGAAAAAAATATTGAAAATAACTCAACCTTGAGAACAACCAGTACTCAAATCATTTATGATTTTGCAAGATTTTCACCAGCCTTGGAAAGTCCGTACACTGAAGTTTTGCCTGTGGACATCATTTTAGAGAGGATCTCTATGTTTATTGCTTTGCTGCCGTTATATCCTGTATCAGAGAGTGTTACTTTTTAGAGTTCAGGACTGAATTACGTTTAAAGTTAGTTGTGTTGCAGCAACTAATTCTCACAAGGCAAATCATAAGTAAAATGTGTGACAAGTCAATCTGTTTTTATTGGTGGGAAATGAAATATGGGCCAGGAGTTGTTCCTCTTATAGTAATAGCACTGTCTATATAAGTTGATAGATCTCATCTGACTGTTGTTCTTTCACTGGTGTGTACATGTATGCCTAGACAATGTGCTCAAACACACCATTGTTTGAATTAAGAACATCCAATGCTGAACTGAATGGTTGCAACACTCATTTGATCCTATATTTGCTCGAATTGTGAAACGCTTTATGTTTCTATACTAGCTTATCCATGTTTAAAATCAGGAATGGGCTGCTGTTGCAGAGGGAAATTGATGGTTGTGTCTTTGTGCTTCTGAATCTTCTCTATCCCGATACTTGGTGTTAAAAGTTGAATTGAAAAATAATAACTTTTAAAAGTTTTTAATCTCTAATCTAGTCATTTGTATTTTTTTTTGTGCAGGAGTTTCAATCCGACAAGGCAGATTTAAAAAGGAGGAAAATAAACAATTGCAGAAAAATTTAAACGAATTAATGGAACTAACTGGAATTGAAAATGAGTGGGAGTTTTTCAACGTTCCCGAATCATTTGATGAGATGATAAGAATAAAACGACTAAAACAGAATAATTTATTCTGTGTTAAATTGGGTACAATGATAATTCTAATTTCATTTTTAGCCCTTTATAGTTGAGTGCAGTAGACTTAAAATGTTGCTTTTGATTTTGCATTGGTATAACTGACAACTTACAACTTCCTCTTATAACTACAGGTCCACCATCGATTTTCCAGAACCCTTGGTCAAGGCCTTGGTGTGTGGGGGGGGAGGGATATTCCGACTTGCAAAGTCGGCTATGGGAACGGATCTGCCGGCTCCGGGGGGCAAATTTGACTCGCTGATCAGCCGCTGAAGTCTTGGTGAGGTCGAAATCAGCTAACTCTGCTTAAGCATCACATTTCCGTGGGGGACTTCGGAGGAGGGGAGGGTGTTAAGTGTGCTCTCGTAATTTTTTCTGGATTTAAAGGAAGTGCCGGACCGACAGTTGCCAGAAAATCAGTGGTGGACAATTCTCTCATTGCGATATCGTTAATAGTTTTTGCATTGATAGATGATTATTACGGGTCATCCATCAGTTAGTTTCTGCTTTATTAAACCGCAGCAATTTTCAGGTTTTCAGTCATTGATGACTTTGCCTTTCCTTCTTCATCCATTGTTAATGATGCATCAATATTATGTTTAAACTCCTCGTAGCTGAAGGCATTCCAAGACCATGGAAGTCTGTTTATCAGCGAGCTAAGAAGATGTATGATCCTAATCGATATAAAGGCAAGTAAGTAATCTGGAATATTTAGCGTATTTGAATGGACGTTTGTTGCAAATGAAATACCTTCTGCAATAATAAAAACTGAGGATTGTAAACTTTAATTCAGATTGGTCAATTTTGAAAATGATAGAATTGCATGGTTGGCAGTGAATTATGGATGTTCAGCACCCCTAAAATTTATTTTTTGCCAGGTTTCTCCTTTTTTCAGAGTGTTAGGCATTTCCATCCATTTTATGAGGAGCTAAATTCATTCTAGCTTTGCTTTCCATCAGGAATCTATTTATTCCGGAAGTGGCGGCGCTGCTTTGCAGCTGCGGCTCGCCTGCAGTCCGTTTGTCTTTTCTGTTTTTTGTTTTCTTTTGTCCCGTTTTTACAGTTTATTTCGGTTTATTTAGTTGTGTATGTGTGGGGGGGGTGGGTGTAACATGTTTTTTGACTCTTCCTTCGGGGGGGGGGGTGCGACCTTTCCTGCTGTATCCCCCGTCTCCGTGTCTGTCTGCGCTGAGGCCTATCTCGGAGCTGGCGGCCTCCAACTGCGACCGACCTCGAGGCTGCGGAGGCAGAGCCAGGACTTACCAACGCGAGGCTGGCCGACTTCGGGGCTGTGGTGGCGTTGCGACCCAACTTCCGACCCGACTTTGGAGCCTTGGAGGTTCGGTCGCGGGCCAGTGGACGACATAATCGGGAGCTCGAGTTGTTTTCCGGAGCTCCCGCAACTACAGCGGCGTCCCCTGGACTGGAGGGCGGCAGCTTCGACGGCCCCGGGCCGCGGAGTTTGAACCGGCCCGTTTGCGGAGCACGGATTCAGCCGCGGGACTTATCTACCATCACCCGGGGGGGTCACAACATCGGAGGTTTGGATTGCCTCAGCGCAGAGGGAGAGCAAGGAGGGAAGAGACAATGACTTTGGGACTTTAAACTGTGTTGAGTGTTTGTTATTTATTCTATGTTATGACTGCAGGCTAAACCATTTTGTTGCACTGAAAAGTGCAATGACAATAAATTGAATCAAAATCAAAAAAATCAATTTGGTCAGAAATGAGGAAGATATGCTAATATAAATAACAGCAAGGAACTGTTCCTTCAGCCCACTATTTCCGTGCCGAACATGATGCCAAGACCAATCCCATATTTGCCTTCACTTAATCCATGGTCTTATTCAAAAGTCTCTTAAATACCACTATTTTAGCTGCTTACACCACCACCCCCGGCAATGCGTTCCAGGCACTCCCGACCCTTATGTGTAGAACAAAAATTATCCCGCACATCTTCTTTAAACTTTGCCCCTTAAAGCTATGCCCTTTAGATATTTTCATCCTGGGAAATCTCACTGTCTTCCCTATCATTGTCACTCATAATGTTCTATAATATCAGGTCTCCTGCAACCTCCGGCATTCTAGAGCAAACTATCCCAAGTCTGTCCAAACTCTCCTTGCAGCTTATACCATCTAATTCAGGCATCATTCTGGTTAAGTACCTCTGCACCCTTTCCGAAGGCTCCACAGCCTTCCTATACATAGTATCCTCTAATGCAAACATTATTCTGGATAAACACAAGGCTGTGGAGGCCAAGTCAATGGATATTGTTATGGCAGAGATTGATAGATTCTTGATTAGTATGGGTGTCGGGGGTTATGGGAAGAAGGCAGGAGAATGGGGTTAGGAGGGAGAGATAGATCAGCCATGGCGGAGTAGACTTGATAGGTCGAATGGCCTAATTCTATTCCTATCACTTTTGAACTTATGAACCTCTTCCACATCCTTCCTGTAATGGAGTGACTAGAACTGCACACAATACTCCACTTGAGGCCTGGCCAAAATCCTACAAAGCTACACATGACTTGCTGACTCTTATACTCAATGGCCAAACCAATGATGGCAAGTTTCTCAAATGCTGCCTTTATAATATCTACTTGTGTTGCTACTTTCAGGGAGTAAAACTGTTGTAAAACTTTCAAGTGAATTAGATAGGAAGGAGGCTCATGGATGCACAAACAAAATGCAGATGAACTGAATTTATGCAGGAAATTATTTTGGTTTCTATTGTCTTCCACCATTTCCCTAAATTTGCAGGTGATAATCATAATCGTAATTTATTAGCCAAGTATGTTTTGCTACATAGGAGGAATTTGGTTTGCCATACAGTCATATCAAAAAACAATAAGACACACAACCACATAAAAATTTGACATAAACATCCACCACATTCCCCACTATGATGGAAGGCAATAAAGTCTTTATCACTTTTACCCCTTTCCTTGGGGGAGTAGAAACCATCCGCAGCCGGCGATCGAGCTTCAGGACGGTCGAAACTCCTGCGGCTTGGAGTCCCCGAAGTCGGTCCCTAACCAGCGACCGCGAGCTTCACGATGTTAAAGTCCGCAGGTTGGAGCACCAAAGGCCGACCCCTGGCAAAGGGATCGCCCGCTCAAAGATGTTAAAATCCGCAGGTTCCTATATCTGGCTGCACTGAGATCAGTACTGAAGACCTGTGCTCCAAAATTTGCCATAATGAAGCCAACCAAAAATGTAGAAAATTGTCATTGTTTTCAAAAACAAGGACAATCTAATCAGACTTAAATACCTCCCAATCTACTTTAAATCATTAGCCAAGTGATGGAATGTGCAGCCAGTGCTTTCAACTGATTGTTGCTAACTAATAACCCAGGCACCTGTGTCTGTTTTGGGTTTTGCTGGGAGTTGAAGGCTCCAAACCCCATCTTTAACGTGTTTCTTTTAAAATTACTACCATTTCATTCTTAGAAAAGGCATTTTTCTCAGTATTTCTTTAATTTTGTCCAGTTTAACTTTGATGCCGACTAATGTTTGGTTTGAATTGTGAGTTCAATCATTCTGCAAAACAAAAGTAAGTACTTGCTTCGTATATGAACAGTGTCCTCCATAATGATTGGGACAAAGACCCATCATTTATTTATTTGCCTCTGTACTCCACAATTTGAGATTTGTAATAGAAAAAAAAAATCACATGTGGTTAAAGTGCACATTGTCAGATTTTAATAAAGGCCATTTTTATACATTTTGGTTTCACCATGTAGAAATTACAGCAGTGTTTATACATAGCCACCCCATTTCAGGGCACCATAATGTTTGGGACACTCGCCTGCAGTCCGTTTGTCTTTACTTTTTTGTGTTGTTTTTTTCGTTTTGTGTAGTTACGTTTTTGGTTTTTAAGCTGTGTTTATGTGGGGGGGGGGGGGTTGAAACGGGGCGTGCTGTCTCCCTTCGGGGGAATACGACTTTTTGTTGTATCCCCCTTCTCTGCCTCCGTCTGCGCTGAGGCCTAATGGCGGAGCTGGCGACCTCGAGGCTCCGGAGGCAGAGCCTGTCAGGACTTGCGGCAGCGACCTGGGTCCGGGGTTGAGCCACGGGCCAGCGGTTGCGTCCGCTGGACTGGAGGGCGGCAGCTTCGACCACCCCGGGCCGCGGTGTTTGAACCGGCCCGTTCGCGGGGTTCGGTGAGCCGCGGGACTGTTTGTGCCATCGCCCGGTGGGGAATCGCCTCAGCGCAGAGGGAGAAGAGGAGGGAAGAGACAGTAACCCTAAGATTTTTGCCTCCACCACAGTGAGGAGGTGCTTGGAGGATACACTGTGGTGGATGTTAATTTGTGTTTATTGTTGTTTTTTATTGTATGTATGACTGCAGGCACGAAATTTCGTTCAGACCGTAAGGTCTGAATGACAATAAAGGTATTCAATTCAATTCAATGTCATGTAAATGAATGTAGTCATGATTAGTATTTTGTTCCATATCCTTTGCATGCAATGACTGCTTGAAGTCTGCGATTCATGGACATCACCAGTTGCTGGGTGTCTTCTCTGGTGATGCTCTGCCAGGTCTGTATTGCAGACATCTTTAGCTCATGCTTGTTTTGGGGGCTAGTCCCCTTCAGTTTTCTCTTCAGCATATAAAAGGCATGCAATTGGGGTCAAATCGGGTGATTGACTGGGTCACTCAAGAATTTACTATTTTTTTGGTTTGAAAAACTCCTTTGTTGCTTCAGCAGTATGTTTGGGATCATTGTCTTGCTGTAGAATGAACCGCCGGCCAATGAGATTTGAGGCATTTGCTTGAATGAGCAGATAGGATGTGTCTATACACATCAGAATTCATTATGCTACTACCATCAGCGGTTGTATCATCAATGAAGATAAGTGAGCCAGTACCTTCAGCAGCCATACATGCCCAGGCCATAACACCCCACCACTGTGTTTCACAGATGAGGTGGTATGCATTGGATCTTGGGCAGTTCCTCTCTCCTCCATAGTTTGCTCTTGCCAGCACTCTGATATGTTAATCTTCGTCTCATCTGTCCATAAAGACCTTTTTCCAGAACTGTGGTTGCTCTTTTATGTACTTCTTGGCAAACTGTAACCTGGCCATCCTATTTTTGCAGCTAACCAGTGGTTTGCATCTTGCAGTGTAGCCTCTGTATATCTGTTCGTGAAGTCTTCAGCGGACAGTGGTCATTGACAAATCCACACCTGAAGAGTGTTTCTGACCTGTCGGACAGGTGTTTGTGGATTTTTCTTTATTGTAGAGAGAATTCTTCTGTCATCAGCTGTGGAGGTCTTCCTTGGCCTGCTAGTCCCTTTGCGGTTAGTAAGCTCACCAGTGCTCTCTTTCTTCTTAATGATGTTCCAAACAGTTGATTTTGGTAAGCCTAAGGTTTGGCTGATGTCTCTAACAGTTTTATTCTTGTTTCTCAGTCTCATAATGTCTTCTTTGACTTTCATTGGCACAACTTTGGTCCTCATGTTGATAAACAGCAATAAAAGGTTCCAAAGGTTGGAGGACAGACTAGGTGCTGAGAGCTCTCTTATACCTGCATTAAGGAGGCAATTAAATGCACACGAGCAATTACAAATACCTGTGAAGCCATGTGTCTCAAACATTATGGTGCCCTGAAATGGGAGTACAATGTATAAATACTGCTGTAAGTTCTACATAGTGAAACCAAAATGTGTAAAAATGGCCTTTAATAAAATCTGACAATTGTGCACTTTAACCACATGTGATTTTTTTTCTATTACAAATCTCAAATTGTGGAGTACAGAGGCAAATAAATAAATGATGGGTTTGTCCTAAACATGATGGAAGGCATTGTATGTTTTTGTTGCAGTTTAGTGAGCCTTCCATGTTTTTCCTTTGTTTACATGTTCACTGAAATATTTTGGTACAAGGAAGCCATTTGGCCAAGTCTATGCCAGCCATGCATGAGTATCCAGCTCATCTCACTTACTCATGCTCATCCTATAGCTCTGCTAGTCTCTTCTTTTTATGTACTTATCTAGCTCTCATTTGAATGTCATGAGTCCACTGTTACAAATGATCAGTCCTGTCAGTTTCACAGATTTGTTCATCCAGCTCACTAACAATGACTTACAAAATGACATAAGTGGAATAAAATAATGTGGTGAGTGGTTAGAGCTTAGAAAGCACTGTCAGGGCTAATAGTGAGGAACAATTTAATTGTAATGTCCAGGAGAGGGCTGAATGAATGAATGCTTTATTGTCACATGTGGCGTCACAGTGAAATTCTTTGCTTGCATACCCAAGGCATGCAAATAGTCGCCACATAAAGGGCACTGATCAGTTACAAAGTATCCCATGCCAGGTCCTCCTTTGTTCTCCCACACGTCGTCGTCCCCTTGCTTCAGGTCCACCTTTGTTTTCCTCCCCCCTCACTGCGGTCTCCACTGCGGTCACTGCGGTCTCCTCCACACCGAGTCATCCTTTGTTCTCTCTCCCCCCCCCCCCCTTAGTGAATACTAATAAGTAGTAGAAGGGAAAACATTTGTAGAGGAATGGTGAGAGGGAAAGGGATAGATCATGCAGATTGAATGGACCAAATGGCTACCTCCTGTCTTGTAGGGACTCTGAATTAATCTGTGCTTGGCTAACTCTGTGCCTGATATATTTAGAAATTGCTCACCCCGGAGATGAATGTTTTTAGTCTACATTTGCTGAGGTTAACCTTGCAGTTTATAGTATTATAAATAAACATTATTTCTTATTAGATACACTGAAGAAGAATTGGAGAGACTGAATAATTTGCATAAGGTCCATGGGAATCGCTGGGTAAAAATTGCAAATCTCATGGATCGAACTGATACATCTGTTCTATGTCGAGCAAGATTATTAAAGAAATGTAGGTTAATTTAAAAAATATTCCCATCTTAATCCGTAGTCAATTTAATTTTAAAAATTTTTTTTAGCAATGTTCACTTTTTAGTATAAAATAAAGTTAAAATTGCATGTTATTGGAAACCTATGAATGCTTTGTGGTATTTGTATAATACTGGGTATTGTTTTTTACAGAATAACAAAACAATTATAAACTCTTGTTATAATGGTCCATAACGGTGATGTGGTGTCCATTATTCCCGATTGTCCGCTATAACCGAGTAACGGATTATCATTGTATAAATAGTAGAAACAAACATCTACAGTTGCTGGTTAATACATAGAAGGACACAAGGTGCTGGAGTAAATCAGCTGGTCAGGCAGCATTACTGGAGAACATGGACAGGTGCCGTTTCAGATCCAGACCCTTCTTCAGACTCTTGGTCTGAAACTGGATCTGGAATCCTGGTGAGCTGATGACCAAGGGAGAGGCTAGGATCGCGCAGTCATTGGTCGTGACCCGCAGGCGGCGGGAGCACAGGTAAGGATCGGGTGTGGTGACGGCTGTGCTGGTGGCGGCAGCCCATCCTGGCAGTGTGGGTCAGGGTATAACTGAAATCTGCTATAAGGAGGTTCATAAAAACAAGGTATTTACTGTGCTTATAAGAATAATTGGTTAAAATAATTAAAATGTATTGTTTTGTTCTTTGCTTTTGAATCCAATGTCCCACTCTACAACAAATAATTTTGGTTGAGAATTTGAAATAATGCCACTGGAGCGCACAATTGTCAGAACAGATTATTATTGGGTGATGTGTTACCATGAGATTGTCTTGTGGATCCCATGAAACGATTTGTAGAAATGTGGTCTTTTGTATTGTCCTATCAATTATTAACCAATATTAATAACTCCAGGGTAGACAAAAGTGCTGGAGAAACTCAGCGGATGCGGCAGCATCTATGGAGTGAAGGAAATGGGCAACGTTTCGGGCCAAAACCCTTCTTCAGACGTTTCGGCCCAAAACATTGCCCATTTCCTTCGCTCCATAGATGCTGCCGCATCCGCTGAGTTTCTCCAGCACTTTTGTCTACCTTCGATTTTCCAGCATCTGCAGTTCCTTCTTAAACTTAATAACTCCAGATTATTTCATTGCTGACTTGAATCTCATTATGTTCAAATGGGTTAACTTTCTTTCATGCATTTAAAATAATGGCTTGTTAAGAATTTTGGGACACATTATGTTTGTGAAAGTGCTATTTTAACCTTTTTTTCTAATAAATATAGGTGTATGTGGCATTCACTGCTCAGTAATAAATCATTTAGCCCACTAAGTTAACCTATGAGTTTATATTCCGAAAGAGCAATTTCTCACCACTATCTCACCCTCTCACTTTATTTTACTTAGCCTATTGTTACTTTAACCTACAAACAAATCCACAAAATCAGGGAGACTAGGTTTGGAATTTTTCAATTTCCGATTATGTTTAGTTATTTGTTGGGTTAACCCAGCAAGGTGAAAATGGAAAAAAAAGTCTTAAATCTTTTTTTTTAACAGCCTTGAATCAAGGAGCATGGAGTAAAGAGGAGGTGAGGACATTCATGAAGATAATGGAGAATATAATGAAAGAAAGAATGCAAGAATCACAGCATGATCTAACAATCACGGATTCAGATACAAATGCACCTGATTCAATTTTTCGTGAAAATTTATACAAAAATCTTCCCTGGTGTGCAATTGCAGAGCAAATGGAACATAGGAACTGGTTGCAATGTCGACAAAAATGGTGAGCTAATGGATGTCTGTCGTGTAGGAAAGTTTTTACCCCTTGAATTTTGAAAGCAATCTGACTACAGATTATAAGAATGTTTTTCAACTAAATAAACTGATAAAGAACACAAGGTTAACATTTTTCTTTTAGTATTTCTGAATAACCTCTGTGCTTCTATGTCTATTCTCTTAGTATTTTCTGGCTATGTACTGGTTGAAAAATTCCAACCAGACGATGCATTGTAAAGTCAGCTATTTTCTTCTCTATAACACTCAAATTAGCCGTTCTTTCATGTCGTCTTTTGCTAGATAGGCAGTTTTTGAACCACAGAGCTCTAATTTACAAGTTTCTGGTAAGCTTTGCTGCTTAGGTGCAGAGTTTACTTAGCCTTTCTTAATTTTTTTTGAAGCATTTTGTCAGGAGAATTAAAGGAGGGAAGTTGATTCCATTTAAAAGTGGCTTAAGGACCTGGCAATGGAGATTGAAAGTACAAATACAAAAAGGAGGGACATAAAGAAGAATCTCATATGAAGAAGATATAGGAAACTAGAGAGGAAATTGCAGGAGCCAGCCCTGGAGAAATTTACGAGTTGTCATTAAATGCAGGAGAGGTGCCGGAAGACTGGAGGGTGGCAATGTTGTGGTTCTATTCAAGAAGGACAGCACAGAAAATGCTGGGAACTATAGCCCAGTAAGCTTAACATCTGTAGTTGGAAAGTTACTGGAGAGTATTTTGGGAGATGGGATATACATGCATTTAGATGGACATGGGCTGATTGGGGATAGTCAGCGTGGTTTTGTATGTGGGAGGTCGTGCCTTATGAATCTGAATTTTTGAAGATGTGACCAAAAAGGTTGACGAGGGCAGTGCTGTAGTTGTTGCATATATGGACTTCAGCAAAGCATTTGACAAAGTTCCACATGGTAGGCTGGTCTGGAAGATTAGATTGCATAGGATCCAAGGAGAGATAGCTGAATGGATAGAAAATTGGCTTCATAGAAGGAAGCTAAGGGTGATGGTGGAAGCTTGCTTCTCGGACTGGAGGCCTGTGACTAATGGTGTGCCTTGGTTCGGTGCTGGGCCTGTTACTGTTTGCCATCCATATCAATGATTTGGAATGAGAATGCTAAATTACTGAGGATACAAAAGTGGGGTGGTATTGCAGATCATGAAGATGGTTATGAAAAATTGCAGCAAGATCTTGATCAGTTGGCCAGGTGGGCTGAGGAATGGTTGATGAAATTTAATACAGAAAAAGGTAATGTGTTGCATTTTGGGAAGTCTAACATGGGCAGGACCAAAGATCTTAGAGCAGAGCAAGATGGGTTACTCTCATGCAAACGCGTAGTACGCTCATGGGCAGATTCATGGGTGATTATAAGACCCATTTTAGCAACCAGCCCCCGCCATCTTGTTCCGCCATCTTGCTTCCGGCCAAAGAGATCTTTGTTTCCACAGCGGGGAGAGGGAGTGTGCGGCCCGGGGCAGCGGGGAGAGGGGGTGCGCGGCCCGGGGCAGCGGGGAGAGGGGCATAGGAGGTGGGGAGACATTGTAGTGTGGGGGCAGGTGAGGGAGTGCCAGGGGGGGGGGGGGGGGGGGGGGGGGGGGGGGGGAGGGAAGAGTTGAGGGGTGGGATAAGGCCTAGTGTGTGTGAAGTTGCGGGGAGGTTTACAATGTTTCTTATTTAATGTCCCTTGCCTAGTCTGAAATAAAGTTCATCATTGGATATAAAAATCAGAAGAAATATAATTGTGTGTGTTATATGATTATATACATTTATATCACATTCATGTATGTGTGTTTATAAACATTTTATTCTTTAACAAGAATGAACAGAATTATGAACTAACAGAATTATGAATCTAACCCTATATCACACACAAAAACTGTTCCCCCGCAATGTTAATTACCCTGCGAGTCGGGTCGGGTAGGTTCCGGTTACTACAAAATCAACTCAAACACTGCTTGTGAGCCATTTAAAAAGAAATGATTTAAAAAACATTAAAAAAGACAATTACCAGAGTCAAATTTTATTCTTGACAAGAAGTATGAACTGACAGAATTATGAATCTAACCCTATCACACACACAAACTGTTGCCCCGCAACATTGATTACACTGCGAGTCGGGTCGGGTCAGGTAGGCTCCGGTTACTAAAATGGGCAGCGAAAAATGCCCAGGATCCCCTCCGTAGACGTACTACACGTCAGCCCATTGTATTTCGCAGGAGTGGCCTATCTTGCTCTACTCTAAGATCTTTGGGCAGGATCTATATAGTGAATGGTAGGGCTCTGGGGAGTGTTATAGAGTAGTGGGATCTAAGAGTGCAGGTTCCTTGAAGGTGGAGTCGCAGGTCGATAGTGGTCAAAAAGGCTTTTGGCACATTGACCTGGGAGGTCATGTTGCAGTTATATAAGACGTTGGTGAGGCCGCATTTACAGTATTGTGTTCTGTGCATCATGTTATAGGAAAGATGTTGCAAAGGGTACAGAGAAGATTTACGAGGACTCTTCCTTGGAGTGCAGGAGGATGAGGGATGATCTTATAGGGCTATATAAAATCATGAGAGGAATAGATCAGGTAGATGCACATTATCTTGCTCAGACCTGGGGAGTCGACATAATGTTTGGGACAAAGACCCATCATTTATTTATTTGCCTCTGTACTCCACAATTTGAGATTTGTAATAGAAAAAAATTACGTGTGGTTAAAATGCACATTGTAAGATTTTATTAAAGGGTATTTTTATACATTTTGGTTTCACCATGTCGAAATTACAGCTATGTTTACAATAGTCCCCCCATTTCAGGGCACCATAATGTTTGGGACACAAGGCTTCACAGGTGTTTGTAATTGCTCAGCTGTGTTTAAATGCCTCCTTAATGCAGGTATATGAGCTCTCAGCACCTAGTCTTTCCTCCAGTCTTTCCATCACCTTTGGAAACTTTTATAGCTGTTTATCAACATGAGGACCAAAGTTTTGTCAAATAAGCCATTTTGAGACTGGGAAACAAGAATAAAACTGTTAGAGACATCAACCATACCTTAGGCTTACCAAAATCAACTGTTTGGAACATTAAGAAGAAAGAGAGCGCTGGTGAACTTACTAACTGCAAAGGAACTGGCAGGCCAAGGAAGACCTCCACAGCTGATGACAGAAGAATTCTCTCTATAATAAAAAAAATACCAAACACCTGTCCGACAGATCAGAAACACTCTTCAGGAGTCAGGTGTGGAGTTGTCAATGACCACTGTCCGCAGAAGACTTCATGAACAGAAATACAGAGGCAACATTGCAAGATGCAAACCACTGGTTAGCTGCAAAAATAGGATGGCCAGGTTACAGTTTGCCAAGAAGTGCTGAAAAGAGCAACGACAATTCTGGAAAAAAGGTCTTGTGGACAGATGAGACGAAGATTAACTTATATCAGAGTGATGGCAAAATCAAAGTATGGAGGAAAGAAGGAACTGCCCAAGATCCAAAGCATACCACCTTATCTGTGAAACACGGTGTTATGGTCTGGGCATGTACGGCTGCTGAAGGTACAGGCTCACTTATCTTCATTGATGATACAACTGCTGATGGTAGTAGCATAATGAATTCTGAAGTGTGTAGACACATCCTATCTGTTCGTTCAAGCAAATGCCTCAAAACTCATTGGCCGGCGGTTGATTCTACAGCAAGACAATGATCCCAAACATACTGCTAAAGCAACAAAGGAGTTTTTCAAAGCTAAAAAATTGTAAATTCTTGAGTGGCCAAGTCAATCACCTGATCTGAACCCAATTGAGCATGTCTTTTATATGCTGAAGAGAAAACTGAAGGGGACTAGCCCCCAAAACAAGCACGAGCTGAAGATGGCTGCAATACAGGCCTGGCAGAGCATCACCAGAGAAGACGCCAAGCAATTGGTGATGTCCACAAATCGCAGACTTCAAGCAGTCAATGCATGCAAAGGATATGCAACAAAATACTAAACATGACTACTTTCATTTACATGACATTGGTGTGTCCCAAATATTCTGGTGCCCTGAAATGTGGGGACTATGTATAAACTCTGATGTAATTTCTACATGGTAAAACCAAAATGTATAAAAATGGCCTTTATTAAAATTTGACGATGTGCACTTTAACCACATGTGATTTTTTTCTATTACAAATCTCAAATTGTGGAGTACAGAGGCAAATAAATAAATGATGGGTCTTTGTCCCAAACATTATGGAGGGCACTGTAGGTTAAAGTTGAAGGAGAAAAGATTTAATAGAAATCTGAGGGGTAACTTTTTCACACAGAGTGGTGGGTTTATGGAACAAGCATCAAACAAGGTAGTTGAGGCAGGGACTACAGAAAGGTTTAAGAAACAGTTAGACTGGTACATGGATGGAGCAGATTTGGAGGGATATGGGCCAAACGCAGGCAGGTG
Source organism: Amblyraja radiata (assembly GCF_010909765.2). Classification (NCBI taxonomy): domain Eukaryota; kingdom Metazoa; phylum Chordata; class Chondrichthyes; order Rajiformes; family Rajidae; genus Amblyraja; species Amblyraja radiata. Next base: position 14,713,382 of record NC_045987.1, on the reverse strand, counting down.
GGACTAGTGTAGCTGGGAACATGTTGGCCGGTGTGGGCGAGTTGGGCCATAGGGCCTGTTTCCACGTTGTATAACTCTTAACTTATGTACACAGAGCAATTATGATCTAGATTTTGCTACATGCAAGGAGAGTGGAAATAGTCAATTGGATCCTCCAATGCAGGTAATTTAGGGGGGAAATAATTTGCAGGTTCATGGAGGAACTAAACTGAATGATAGGGATCAGATTGCTCGATAGAACAAATGGTCTGGGATTCTTTGAAACAGTAATTGGTGTCGTATATATAATTCTGCTGAATTTACTGGAATATGTTAGCAGATTCCAGCTTAATTGGAGGCATTTTTCCATGTAAATGACATTAAATTCAGATGTTATGTCACCCACAGTTTACATTTGTTTGCACAACAAACTTGTCAATACAGAAACATGCAAACTGCAGGAATAGCACTTCATATTCTGCTTGGGTAGCTTACAACCCAATGGTATGAACAATAAATTATCCAATTTTAGATAACACCACCCTCTCTTTCCCTCCTCTTTCCTGTGACACCTCCACTGGTGTGCACCCATTTCTCCCATTACCTTGCCCTTTTTCCCCATTCTCTTCCCCCCTCCCACCCTGAACCCTTCTATCCTTATCCCTCTCTCTGGCTTTACATTTCATTCCTCTTTTCTTCTTATACGACACCCTTTCGTCTCCTTTTTTGTCTTTAGCCTATGTCCATCCATCTACCAATCCAAACCCCCTCACCTGCATCAGCCTATCACTTGTCAGGCTTTGTCCCACCCCTACCCCCATTTCAGATTTCTGCCCTCTGCTACAATTTGTCAAAAGGGTCCTGACCCGAAATGTCACCATCCATTCCCCCACAGTTACTGCCTGACCTGCTGAGTTACTCCAACAATTTGTTTTACTCAGAAATTCTAAGTGTTGTCCACTCATTTACTTGTGCTGCACATGGAGCTCAACAACTGTGTAATTTTCTTATTCCTCTGCCAGGGAGTCTGTATGTTGACCTGAACCTCATTCAATGAAGCAGTGCTGTGGTTCCTAGGCAATATTAGGTCACTTTTCAAAATTTATTAAATGTGTTTTTCATTAGTTTTATGTTGTTCTGAATGTTTGTGAATGAGTTTTCAATATTTTTACAGCTGTCCAAGGGTTGGAGATAATGGAGCAGACTATCTAAGTTTACTTCAGTTGTTTCACGGGTGGGATAGGTCGTCCTCTCCTTCTCTCCCTCCCTCTTCTCCCTTTCCATGCCAAGATCCTGCTGCCACCTTCTGTGGGTGGTTCATTATCAAAGAGCAAGCTCACAATGATAGATCAGCAAAAAGTGTTAGCTGTGCAAACAAACATTAACTGTGGGTGAAATAAAAGTTAATGCTCAAAATGGAAGCACATTACTAGTTATGAAGGACAGATATAACAGAGAACGTAAATTAATGTGGATATAAGTTTGGACCAGAATGTGGTGATGAATATTGTGGTGAAACATGAAAACACATGATGTGGGTGGTGGGTCTTGTGATGCATTTGAGGCTAGTGATGCCTGTTTTGAATGTTTTCAGAAATGTGCAAACCTGTCCAATATTCCAGCAGTAGTGGAAGTGGCAAATTCACAAAGAATTCCCAATGAGCTGCAATGACTTTGCCTTCATGAATGTCCGCTGATTCATCCTGTCACTAAGTTTAGTGTCTTTAAAGGTAACCTACATTTGTTGTGGTAGTTTTAATTACTTCTATTCTGATAGGATGGGTATCTTGACTGCCAAAATGTCTGGTGGGTCAATAGAGACGAAAAAGAACAGTTACCGGAACAATATCAATCTCATCGAAAGGTAAAAAGTGCATTTTTTGAGGTACAAAAATATTACATTCTTTATAATAAAGCATTAATATAGTATAGCAGGATGATTAATTGATGAGTTATATCCAGCAAGATAAATTAAAGGTAAGAATTGTAATTTGAGGATGCTTTTGTATATAACAAGATTCTAATGGTAAAAATATTACTATTCATCGGATTTTAGTATACTGATGAGTTTTAATTTAGCCATAACTTTGTGCTATTAGACTTTTTAGATATTTTAGCATTAGTCAGATGGTCATAAACGAGAGCACAGCATGCACTAGAACTAGATATTTTCTAATTTATTTAGATATAATTTATTTATATAAATTGACAATATCTAGTTCTGGTGCAATCTGTGCTCTCATTTCATGGATTTGTTTTGTGTGATTTTGGCAAAACTAATACCTATTGAAATGATGTACAAACCATTTGTATTCTATTTTGCAGATTGTACTGGTCGGGTATTGATGACATTGGTGAGGTGGATTGGGAGGAACTGTGCAGCGCTGTTGGGTAAACAACAGCACCTTTTCTTTCATTTCAAAAAGGCAATGACATAAAGATAATAACACCAATTTGAATTTGATGCCTAAAAATCAAAGAGGACGCCTAAGTGGCTGACCTTCTCCCAAGACATTGCTTCTTGGCTTTAAATTCCCTGGCGTTTAACTTAATTATTTCATTAGATACTAATTAAGGATTTACAAGCCTTTGAAAATACAAAGTTGTTTTCTGTTTGAATTACTTCTAATTCTTGCATTTTCTTGTCTGAATTTTACAAATGATGAGAAAATAAATAATTCCAATCGGCTGAATGTGTTTGCATTAATTTCAGTATAATTATTTTTATTTATTAAGAGCTAATATTCAGAACGTATCTTTTAATTTTCTAGAAATGTTCCACCTTTTGCCATTCAAAGAAGGTTCTACTATTTAAAAAACCGCCATGTTCCTAACTGGACCAGGAAATCCTTTGGAGGTTAGGGTCTTTTCCAGTTGCTGTTATTATGTCTTATGTATTATTTAATAATCTGCCCAGCATTCACAATGGTCAGTTCATTAAGGCAATGATCATTGAGCCATTGGGCTTCAGTTGAAACTGGGGATGGCTTGTCAGTTGATATCGGGTAAGGGTGCATTTGGGTGTTCTAATCATAGTTGTAGAATTGGAAAATAACATCTGATGCATGAGTTATTGCTCGTGTCCATCATTCATTGCCAGATGATATGTGTTGCAATTCGCAATATATGCTGATACACTAACCCTCAAATTGTAAGAATGTTTTACAGTTTTAAACGTATGTTTTGTTCCATTGCCTTGTAATTCCGAGAAAAATGGTCCCATGAATGTCACCACATTGGATTGGAAAAGTAGAGCTGTTGCATGTCATTTCCCCCCCCAAACTATTATGAAATATTATTGTTATACTAGTTGCTGTTTTTTAGTCTGAAACTGAAATTATTTAGCATTAATTGGAAGTGGTGGTGATAGTCACAGAACCAAAATATATTTTCATATTTCCCTATCAGGAAAGTGTAATAGAAGTTGACAAAATATGCTTAGTATCTGTGGTCAGTGCATTGGACTTGTTAGTACTTAATATTTTCAGAATTACATCTTTCATTTTATGCTTTTTTTTAATGTTAATGTTTGTATCCATGTGTTGACATTTCACTTGATACAGTGCATTCAGAAAGTATTCAGACCCCTTCACTTTTTCCACATTTTGTTATGTTACAGCCTTATTTTAAAATTGATTCAATTCATTTTTTTAATCATCAATCTACACACAACGACCCAGAATGAAGAAGCAAAAACAGATGTTTTGAAATTTTTGCTAAGTAATTAACAAGAAATAACTGAAAGATCACATTTACATAAGTATTCAGACTGTTTGCTATGACACTCAAAATTGAACTTGGGTTCATCCCGTTTCAATTGATTATCCTTGATGTTTCTACAACTTGATTGGAGTCCACCAGTGGTAAATTAAATTGATTGGACATGATTTGGAAAGGCACACACCTATCTATATAAGGTCCCACAGTTGACAGTGCATGTCAGAGCAAAAAACAAGCCATGAAGACGAAGGAATTGTCTGTAGACCTCCGAGACAGGATTGTGTCGCGACACAGATCTGGGGAAGGCTATAAAACAATTTCTGCAGCATTGCAGGTCCCGAAGAGCACAGTGGCTTCCGTCATTATTAAATGGAAGAATTTTGGAACCACCAGGACTCCTCATACAGCTAACCGCCCGGCCAAACTGAGCAATCGGGGGTGAAGGGCCTTGGTCAGGAGGTGACCAAGATCCCGATGGTCACTCTGACAGAGCTCCAGAGTTCCTCTGTGGATATGGGAGAACCTTCCAGAAGGACAACTATATCTTCAGCACTCCATCAATCAGTCCTTAATGGTAGAGTGGCCAGACGGAAGCTACTCCTCAGTAAAAGGCACATGACAGCCCGCTTGGAGTTTGCCAAAAGGCACCTAAATGACTCTCAGACCATGAGAACCAAGATTCTCTGGTCTGATGAAACCAAGATTGAACTCTGGCCTGAATGCCATGCGTCATATCTGGAGGAAACCAGGTACCGCTCATCACCTGGCCAATACCATACCTACGGTGAGGCATGGTGGTGGCAGCATCATGCTGTGGGGATGTTTTTCAGCGGCAGGAACTGGGAGACTAGTCAGGATCGAGGGAAATATGAAGAGAGCCAAGTTCAGAGAGATCCTTGATGAAAACCTTCTCCAGAGTTCTGGATCTCAGACTGGGGTGGAGGTTCATCTTCCAACAGGACAACGACCCTAAGCACACAGCCAAGACAACTCAGGAGTAGCTTCATGACAAGTCTGAATACCCTTGAGTGGCCCAGCCAGAGCCCGGACTTGAACCCGATCGAACATCTCTGGAGGGACCTGAAAATAGCTGTGCATCGATGCTCCTCATCCTGACGGAGCTTGAGGATCTGCAATGGGAGAAATTACCCAAATACAGGTGTGCCAAGCTTGTAGCCACATACCCGAGAAGATTTGAGGCTGTAATTGCTGCCAAAGGTGCCTCAACAAAGTACTGAGTAAAGGGTCTGAATACTTATGTAAATGTGATGTTTTAGTTATTTATTTTTAATTACTTTGCAAACATTTCTAAACACCTTTTGTGCTTTTATTATGGGGTATTGTGTGTAGATTGATGATAATAAAAAGGAATCAAATCCATTTTAGAATAAGGCTGTAACGTAATAAAATGTGGAAAAAGTGAAGGGATCTGAATACTTTCTGAATGCACTATAGGTAAACTGAGCAGCCTAATTAGGGATTTGTAATTTCCTCTTTAATGTGGAGTGTACCCATCAAATGGAGCTTTGCACTTTACGGGATCTGGTCCATTCATGAAAGCAACATAACAAGCATATGAGGCCTTTGGCATAATTTGGGGGAATAATGGAGAATAAAGCAGTCATCTTAATGTATGGCTTGACACTTGTATTTCTTTGCATTGATCACAGTAATCCAAATAACACCAGTGCTGTGGTGCAGTGCCATGTGTGGAGGAGTAGAGCTGTGCAGGATACTCACCTCTAAATTGAATAATAAATAAAAATCATCGCTAGTTTACCAAGCTTGTCCAAGAATTTGAATTCCCTTTTAAGAGAATTAATTTGATTTTGCAGTAAGAATATCTGCGGGGCTACAGTGATGGAATAAATTGAGCTTCAGTTTATGACCGGTGCACTTGAATGTAAATTCATCAAAATGCTACTCTGTTTTTCTTTTAGAATCAGATTCTTCCTGAATCTCATTTTTCTTTTTCTCAGATCCCGTAAACTTTTAAGTTCTGATATATTAGCCTGCAGTTTTTAATTCAGATGGTGAATATCAAAGGTTCTTTATTCTAATTAGTTGAATGTGCCTTGTAGCTTTTTCTGCTGTTGCGTCCCAAATACGGTGTACAGAGCATCATGTTGAAATGTCATCCCAATTTTTACAAGGTGCTCTCTAAAATTGGACACATAAGCCTAATGAATAGTTAATGCCAATTATTTGTTGCTGATGTCAAAATTGGATTATGAAGTATGTATATTTTCTCGTGGCTAAACATATTACTCATTCTGTAGTAAATACAGGTTGAACATTGATTTTCCAGCAACTAATGGCCCACTAATCCTATAATCCAGACAAAATTACAAGAGCTCAGTTGAAATTTCCTGGGCGGCCACAGATGGCACTGCGAGGTACGAGCACTCTTTCTGGTCGTGTCCCTCCAGAACTTTGTGTCCTTTTGGTGGGTGAAGAAGGGCTTGCTGGTGCACCTTGCAAGTCGGGAGTAGGGTCGAAAGCCGGGGCTCTAAACGGCCCTGGAGATGGTGCGAGCCGGGATAAGTCACCAGGTCATGCCATTCACATTCAGTTACATTTTACATTTGTTTTACGTTTCTGGCACTCAATGGTGCTTTAGAGACATGGGAGGGGTGTCATTAGCGGGCCAGGGTGTATTGTCGTTTCATATTCATGTGATCTCTGTTGGTCCAGAAAAATTGATATTCTAGAAAGGCTGTGGAACCGAGTATGCGGAAAGTCGGTATTGAACCTGTACTATAAATCCATTGCTTTGCAAATGCATCAGATTTTAATGAACAATAGGGCTTGCCATGTTCCAGCTTCATTGACAAGCTCCTTGAGTTGTGCATTGGTTTGTGAACTCTGCATTTAATTGCGTTCAAAATGAATATGTAGTTCATTGGAAAGTGAATCTGAATTTAGATTTTCTCCCCTTAGATGTAAAAAAATATTTAACGTAGTCACAACAATAAAAGTCAGGATATATTATCCTAACGACTTGAAGTCTTGCATGTTGATACGTTTCTGACCACTGCATCAACATCGACAAAAAGATGAATGGAATTGCATACTAGTTGGAACAGTTCTTAACCATTTGGATTTTAGTTGGTTTAGAGTACAAGCTAGATAATTATTTTATCTGAATTTAATTCTGAATAAGATACATTTTAAGGGCAATAATAGTGTCTCATTGTGCTGTGACGTTTTTAGTAAAATGCTGAACCACCATCTGATTTGCAAATTCAATTGTCTTAAGTAGTTGGTACATCGCTTTGTTTGGCATCATGCTATGAGACTATATGATAATGATACTATTTGATTTCTGCTAAATGCTGAGAATGCCTAAACTTTTTAAAGAATATTAAACCACCGGTCCTTTTTAGATAAATCTTGAAAATTGCTCTGCTCTACAGTGAAAGATAAAATGTAACTTTTTTTTAAATATAGCTATTGTAGAATTCCTGCATGAGCACATAGTTCCGAAAATGGAAGCCAGGCTTGGCAGAAAAAAACAAATGGAAGATATTTACCAACCACAACATCACATGTTCCAATTAAGTGAAATATTTAGTGACATTGAGGATGAAGACGATGAAGTTGAGTCAATACATCCATTGGAAGAACATATTGAGACATCAGTGCAAACTCCAGTTGGAGAAACAAATTAAAAATATTATTCTGCATATCACAAATTTCTCCAGTGGTTGGAACTGATGCTTTTTGAATGGACTAAGGGTTAATAGGTGTGATGCTGTCTGTTCAGCTGTTTTACCCAATTTTCTTTACCTGGGTGCTTACAAACTTCCATACTCTTGTTGTTTTTGTTTAGAATTCTCTAGTTATTATTCTAATGTCTATCAAAGATAAACTTTCTATCAAATTAATTTTGAAATGCTTATTTCAGAAAATTTGTGGAACTGTAAATTCTCACCATGTTTCGGTTATGAAGATGAATAATTCAACTTGGAGTGGGAAGCATCGCATGTAATGAATTAACATGCAAAGATTTCTGACAGGTCTATGTAAATGTTTTACATTTTTAAATTGTCATATTATACATTTTTATTCAACCATGAAGTCTATTTGAATTCTTTGCAGACAGGTCTTGGAAATGTCAATGCAGTATGAATGTTTAACTTCTAGATCTAATGCTTCATAATAATAAAAATAAATATTTACTGATTTATGTTCACTTGAAAAAAGTGAACATAATGTACATTTGAAGAAAGTGAACATAATGTTCATTTGATATGAAATATTTCCTATCACAATGCCAAAAATGTCCTATGTAACAGTCTTCATTAAATAAAACGTCAGAAATTATCAAAGGGATTCTGGAAAGTAAAAATACAATGTTGCGTAGGAGTACTCAGCAGTAGTTTTGCAGCCAGTGAAGATCCACAACCACCAAGCAAGGTAAATGATCAATTAATATTTTGGTGAGATTTGAAGCCTGGATACAAAGGGAACTTCACAAATAAAACACGAAGTGCTCAAAAGGTCCCAGAGTCTTTGTAGACATACAACAATTGTTTTCACGCTGTTAAGCCTTCATTAAAACTACTATTTCTTGCCCTTTTATGAGCAATGCTATAGTAGCGATCAAAAAAAGCAATAGGATTTAATTATATGATAACCATTACTTGTAGCTTTTCAGCAAAATTGTCAAGTTCTCCACTTGTGCTCCACTGGAGAGTCATTCTAGTTTATCTACTTTCTTACAATCTTTATATGTAGAAAAGACTGCTAGCAACAGAGCTAACTGGATTGTAGAAGCTGGAATGAGTAGACAATAATGGGATAAACCACTTGATTAGGACTAATTTTTCTTTTGTGCAAGCTGGCAACAGGCTGAGGGACACTACAGGGAGAAATAAAAGAAAAATACAAATGCAGAAAATGAAGGCAAGATAAAGATACAGGGGAGATCTTTTTTCCTTCACATGTGTTCTGTAGTTGGTTTTTTGCTACTCTAATATCTTGGCCATATTTTGGATTTCACAGTATAAGAGGACATTCTACCTATCGCTCTATGTTGGATATCTTCCCAGCAAACCACTTGTTTGTATATTCTCGAGAGCTAAGTTTATTAACTGATAGAATAGGATAGACATATTTGTATTGAATTTTATGCTATTGCTGCACTTGGTAGGCCTCCACACCAATAGAATTCATTCCAGCAGACATTTAAGCATTCTCCCAGCTATCTGATAACTTTGGGTATTGCTTGCCTTGCACATCTATGGAAACTTTTGCTGCTCTGATGTAAAACTTTGTCTGCCTATCCCCATTAAGTTCCTGCAGAATTTTAAAATATTTCAGTATTGCTGAAATACTGCTTATTCAGTATCTATCTACAATTATCTCCAGATGGCTAGACAAGACAACAAAAGAAAAAGTGTTGTAAAGTGAGATTCAAACAAGTTGATGATTTCTTTGCTCACTGAATGGATTGCTTTTCAGGACAGGTGTTTGGGGGTTTCTGTATGATTGATTGGTTGAATTTTGTTGCATACGCAGTTAGGAAATTCTGTGAAACACCATTTGTTAGATAATAAGGGTTTACGACAATATCTGTGTTGATTCTTGCACATAGAGCAGTAATTCACCTGCACTGCCTCCAATCTAGTGAATTGTATTTACTATTGCAGAAAGTAAGTGCTGATTTGGTGACTATAAGCAAACCACTTGCAGTCAGATCGCTGGTGACCTTGCGCTTCTAGTTATCTATCATTTTAATTCTCCATCCCACTCACATTCTAATGTAAATTGGAGGAACAGCACCTGGGCATGTGGCAGCCTTCCAGATTCGATCTCATGTTAAACGAATAAGTAACTCAGACACATGAATGCAGATGCCAGAATCTTGTGTAAAATGTAAGACTGGTTAACCTAGTTCAGACAGTTTTAAGAGGGGAGATAGCTGGTAGAAAGGGGTGGGACAAGAGCGAGCAAGCGAGAGGTGGATCCAGGCGAGGAGAGGTTGATTGACAGATGAGTCAGATAGGAGAGAAGGGTGGCGACATCAACAAAGGCTGCAGACGTTGAGAGGAGACAAAAGCGTGCAAGTGGTGGAATTTGATCAAGATTAAAGGTAGGGAATTGATTGGCAGATGGTTGGACAAAGGCCAGGGGTGAAAAAAGGCTGAGATAAGAGGTGAAGTCAGGGGAAGGTATCTAGGTGGAAGAGGAATGGGGGCTGGGATAGTGGTAGAAATGGGTGCACATCAAGTTGAGGCACAGGAAAAAGAGGGGGAATGAAGGGAGGGGATTGGCATTGTTGGTTAGTTATCTAAAATAGGAGAATCAGTGTTCATACCATTGAGTTGTAATCTACCATAGCAGAATTAAAAGTTCTAAGGATTAAAAGTAACATTAGCAAATTTGCAGATGACACAAAGCTGGGTGGCAGTGTGAACTGAAAAGGATGCAATGAGGATGCAGGGTGTCTTGGTCAGGTTGGGTGAGTGGGCAGATGCATGGCAGAAGCAGTTTAATATGGATAAATGTGAGGTTATCCACTTTGGTGGCAAGAACAGGAAGTCAGATTATTATATGAATGGTGTCAAGTTAGGAAAAGGGGAAGTACAACGAGATCTGGGTATCCTTGTTCATCAGTCACTGAAAGTAAGCATGCAGGTACAGCAGGCAGTGAAGAAAGCTAATGGAATGTTGTCCTTCATAACGAGGAGTTGAATATAGGAGCAAATAAGTCCTTGTGCAGCTGTGCAAGGCCCTAGTGAGACAACATCTTGAGTATTGTGTGCAGTTTTGGTCTCCAAATTTGAGGAAGGACATTCATGCTATTGAGGGAGTTTAGCGCAGGTTCAAGAGGTTAATTCCCGGGATGGTGGGACTGTCATGTTGAAAGAATGGAGCGAGTGGGCTTGTATACATTGGAATTTAGAAGGATGAGAGGGTATCTTATTGAAACACTGGACAACCAGAACTTGAGGAGCAGCCCCTTGAGATATTTGTACAGGGGCAGAAACCTCACGCTTTCCATATGTATCGTGGGACACGGTCTATCTCGCCGCAGAAAATACAGGAGGCCGGCGAGCCCATGAACCGGCCCTGTGCAACACTCTCTACCCCTCTCCCTCTCGTTTTCTCCCTCTATGGCACCTTTGGCCAGGCCCTCTCACAGATGAACTGAAGCCTCCCCCCCCCTCCCCCCCCCCATAGGGCCCGCCTTTGGCAACCTCTCCTGCTGCAGCTACCGTTGGCAAAGTCCCATTGTGATGTAATTGTGACAGTGGGCAGCTTGAGCCTAATGTGATAGGTGTACTGTGAGTGGCATTGCAGGCTGTCTGTGAGAAGCTGTGGTTACCGTTGGCAACATCCCATTGTGATGTCATTGTGGCACTCGGCAGCTTGAGAGCCCATTGTGATTGGTGTACTGTGAGTGGCATTGTGACATCATCACTGGAAGCTGCTGGAAAAAGGCTCTCTGAGAAGCTGCGGTTACCATTGACAATGTCCCATTGTGATGTCATTATGGCACTCGGCAGCTTGAGAGCCCATTGTGATTGGTGCACTGTGAGTGGCATTGTGACATCATCACTGGAAACTGCTGGAAAAAGGCTCTCTGTGAGAAGCTGCGGTTACCGTCGGCAACGTCCCATTTTGATGTCATTTGTAAATGAGATCCATTGTGATTGGACGTCTGTGAGATGGTATTGTGACATAGTTACTGGAAGCTGCTGGAAAAAGCTCTGAGAAGTGTTTTTTGGCTTTTTAAAAACTTTAATCGTGGACAACGTGAAATATAGGATGAAATCTTAAGTGAACCTGAGCACGGCGTGGTTGGTAAAAATGTGAGTCAGCGTTTTGAGGAAGATATAAAACATACATACAACACACATACAAGATGAGACTTTTAATAGTATACTAGACCAAATGCAGACCCGTAGGGTCTGGTCCCCGAACGTGCTTCAGACCCTGAACTGAATTCACTGTGGAATGAAAAGTCAGTGAAAGCGGCACGATTAGAGACTGTGAGGCCTCGCATCTTCGGCACTTCTGAGACGCCGGCTCTGTCGCGCTGGCTGTTCCCCCGCTGCTGGAAAAGCAGCGGTTGAAGATCCGATGTTTCGCTTGAGGCAGCATGACAGAGCCGGGCCGGGCACCAGCGGTAGGGAAAAATGTCGCCGTTTTTGGAGCGGAGCGGGGCGTCAGCAGCCGTTATGGTCGCTGGCCAGCAGGAGGAGACAAAATGAGTGAGTGGGGGGGGGAGTATTTTATTTTAAAATGGGTGTTTTGAGTGCATCCGTGAATGTAAAAGTGAATTAGCTAGCGAAATGGAAAAAATGACGGAGATTCAGTGTGTGGTGCTGGCGGACTAAGGAATCAAAGAGGTCAAATCTGACACAAACACACACACACACACAGTTTTAATAGTATATAGATAGCTAGATATAAGCTTTGTCATCGTGGCTATCCCTCAAGGTCTGGTCTACGTTCTGTTGTTTTATGGACTCTCAGGTGGCTTGAGTCCAATCCTGGCTTTGCAGCATGAAGACGCCTGTATTATGTTTACATATTCTGTTGTGCTGCAGCAAGCAATAATTCCATTGTACTATCTGGTGACACATGACAATAAAACTCTCTTGACTCTTATTCCAGGAACTTACATTGGGATTCATTGGAACAGTGTAAAAGACCAAAGCTGGAGAAGTCAGTTGGGGATGGCAAATTATAGTGACAAGCAGCTTGGTCTATCAGGGCAACCCTTGTGCTGAATGGAGATGATATTCAGTCACTCAATCTGTGTTTGATTCCATTAGCCCTAAGAGCTATATTTAACTCTCTTCAAGGCATCACTCAAGATACAGCAAAAGCGATGAGCAGCTCTAGTTTCTTTCCTGGGAGCACACAGAAGCCCACATACAACTCTGCCTTGCACACAGGGCCGTCTTAACAGCATTATTGGCCCCCGGGCAAAGCAGTACACTGGGGCCCCTACCTACACAACCACTCACAGGAATAAAAATGTAAATGGTCGATAAAATTAAACATATATTTATTGATACTTCCAACAAAATCAGTGTTTAAACATTAAAAAACATGCTGTACAGCAAAGATTAATCAACACAAACGTTTGAACCAATATAACATGAGCATTGAAAAACACAAACATTTCAATATATAAATGATACTCAATCGGTAAACAATACAGATGGAGATGGCACAGTATGAAATTACTATGAATTATTAATCAAGTGTTCAACACAAACATTTGTGAAATTTCTTTGCAGAGAATTGCTTTATAATTGGCTTGAAGTCAATGGTCTTCAGGATGGCATTTTTCATACACATGAGTGAAAGCCAGTTCAAATGCTGCTGCCCCATTGTGCTGTGAAGCTGATTATTTATAGGTTTCAGTCTTGAAAATGAACATTCTCCTGCACAGTTGGTGACCATCATGCACATGAACACTGAGTGCAATTTCAACATTGGAAAACACAGATTTCAAGTTGTACAAAATTATTTTTCTGTACAATGCAGGAAAAGTCTCACAATTCTCATCAAGAACCATGTAGTGCTTGAGATGCTTACATTTATTTAAAAGGTCACCATAATCAAGGTATTTGTGATACACATTAGCCAGATGTTCACGCTTTTTGTTTAGCTCATCAGAACCAATTGTTTTCAATTCTCTGAAGGAAAACAGATTTCCAATTAATGAATAAGCTTCTGCACGTTTTGTCAGTTCAGAGATTAGAGTCCAGAACAGGAAGGAATGTTTCCACCTTGAACTTTTCACTTTTACTGAGAAATGCCTCTTCTTCTGGTCCATCATATCTAGTAAGACGCACACCGCTTTCATTCACGTTTTTTCACATCGCTATAATCTGAATTTGGACACCTACTCCTGGCTTTCAATTCGTATTCACTAAATTTGTCTAATTTCCTGAAGATAGGTTTTCAGGAACTCAAGAAGATTCATGTGAACATGCTCACATCCTCTGACTGCAGGACCTTACTTGTTTTGTTCACTCTTTCAAGAATATCATTCCAAAGAATTGTGAGAAAGATCGTTTCCAGGTTCTCCATTTTCTCGCTCAATCCTTCTGCCTCTCGCCTTGTGTTCACTTCCTGTTCAGTGTCAGCTGATACAGAATCCAATGCATGTTTAATTTTCTCAAAAACCCCATACAGAGCATGAACAACATCAAAATGAGACGACCATCTCGTGTCAGACGCTTGACCACAACATTTTTTCCTAAAGATGATGCCGGTGAGGCAGCTTTTTCTCCGGGCTGCACCGTCGACCCGTCCTTGCGGCCTACCAGCGGGAGTGGAGCGACGTTTTCCTGGCGGGGACCGCCCAGCACCTTCAGCTTCGGTGGCGGCACAGTGCTGGAGCACTATCGCGGAGCGGGCGATGCCTTGCCTGGGTCGCCGCGCTGGAGCTCCGGTATGCTGAGACCGCCGTGATCAACACCGTCGAGCTGCGGGACTGTGGAGCGGCCAGCCGCGGGTGGCGGCGCCGACTTTAACATCGGGAGCCTCAGAGCACCAACCGACGCGGCCCTGTCGGCTTCGGAATGCCACGGACTCCGGTAGGGAATCAGCCGTCCCAGCCGCTGTGAGGACTCTACCGACGCCGGAGCAACACCACCCGGCGAGAACGGCCAGGAACATCGGGCCTCCGTAGAGGCAACTGTGGAGGCCTCAATAGGCCTGACTATGGGAGAACTGGGGATGGGGACTGGACATTGTGCCTTCCCCCACAGTGGTAACCATTGTGGGGGATGTTTTTTTGTGTGTAAATGATTATTTTACTCTGTGTCCAAGATGGCTGCCGGAAGGGAGAGTGTACGCTGGCGCGCTTTAGCTGCCGCTGCTCTCTCTTCATATTGTGTTTTTGATTTTTGTCTTTGGATTGAATTCTGTCTTTAATTTGTGTACTGGTGATGTCTTTACTATTTATTTAATTCCGCTTACATGTTTTTACTCTATTTGCTAAATTTTGTAAGGTGTTCTTGAGACTCTTGAAAGGCGCCCATAAATAAAATTTATTATTATTATTATTAGAACATTCCATCGATGTGTAGAAGCAGAGAAAAAGGAATACAGACACTGAACAAAGGCAAATAATTTTACAGTCTGTAGACAACACTCTGCTGCTTTTACTCCCACAAAGTTCAGGCTGTGTCCAGCACAGGGGACATAGATGGCGAACCCATTCAGTTGATGAACCCGTGCTTGCAATCCAGTATAGCGTCCAGACATATTTGACGCATTGTCATACGACTGACCACGGCAGTTTGATAGTGGAATTTTGTTCTCATTAAGGAAATCCACAACAGTGTCTGCTAGATTCTTTGCACCATGAGAAAAGGTGGGGATGAACTTAATGAAACGTTCCACAGGCTCACATCCTCAAATGTACCGGTAAATGTCAGTTGATCAGTGTGTGAGATGTGGAAGAGAAATGGAGTACATTTAAAGGGGAAATTTTAAGAGTACAGAATCTTTATGTCCCTGTTCGGTTGAAAGGAAATAGTAAAAATTGGAAAGAGCCATGGTTTTCAAGGGAAATTGGACACTTGGTTCGGAAAAAGAGGGAGATCTACAATAATTATAGGCAGCATGGAGTAAATTAAGTGCTTGAGGAGTATGAAGAATGTAAAAAGAATCTTAAGAAAGAAATTAGAAAAGCTAAAAGAAGATATGAGGTTGCTTTGGCAAGTAAGGTGAAAGTAAACCCAAAGGGTTTCTACAGCTATATTAATAGCAAAAGGATAACGAGGGATAAAATTGGTCCATTAGAGAGTCAAAGTGGACAGCTATCTGCAGAGCCAAAAGAGATGGGTGAGATATTGAACAATTTATTTTCTTCGGTATTCACCAAGGAGAAGGATATTGAATTATGTGAGGTAAGGGAAACAAATAGAGTAGCTATGGAAACTATGAGATTCAAAGAAGAGGAAGTACTGACAATTTTGAGAAATATAAAAGTGGATAAGTCTCCAGGTCCGGACAGGATATCCCCTAGGACATTGAGGGAAGTTAGTGTAGAAATAGCAGGGGCTATGACAGAAATATTTCAAATGTCATTAGAAACGGGAATAGTACCGGAGGATTGGCGTACTGCGCATGTTGTTCCATTGTTTAAAAAGGGGTCTAAGAGTAAACCTAGCAATTATAGACCTGTTAGTTTGACGTCAGTGGTGGGCAAATTAATGGAAAGGATACTTAGAGATAATATATATAAACATCTGGATAAACAGGGTCTGATTAGGAACAGTCAACATGGATTTGTGCCTGGAAGGTCATGTTTGACTAATCTTCTTGAATTTTTTGAAGAGGTTACTCGGGAAATTGATGAGGGTAAAGCAGTGGATGTTGTATATATGGACTTCAGTAAGGCCTTTGACAAGGTTCCTCATGGAAGGTTGGTTAAGAAGGTTCAATGGTTGGGTATTAATGGTGGAGTAGCAAGATGGATTCAACAGTGGCTGAATGGGAGATGCCAGAGAGTAATGGTGGATGGTTGTTTGTCAGGTTGGACGCCAGTGACTAGTGGGGTGCCACAGGGATCTGTGTTGGGTCCACTGTTGTTTGTCATGTACATCAATGATCTGGATGATGGTGTGGTAAATTGGATTAGTAAGTATGCAGATGATACTAAGATAGGTGGGGTTGTGGATAATGAAGTAGATTTTCAAAGTCTACAGAGAGATTTATGCCAGTTGGAAGAGTGGACTGAAAGATGGCAGATGGAGTTTAATGCTGATAAGTGTGAGGTGCTACATCTTGGCAGGACAAATCAAAATAGGACGTACATGGTAAATGGTAGGGAATTGAAGAATGCAGGTGAACAGAGGGATCTGAGAATAACTGCACAGTTCCCTGAAAGTGGAATCTCATGTACAATACAATACACATTTATTGTCATTTGAGCCCCAGTGAGACTCAAATGAAATTTTGTTTCCACAGCCATACAAACAAAAACAATGTCCTACAGACATACACACAATTAAGTTCACACAAACATCCATCACAGTGAACCCACTGTGATGGAAGGCAAAAGTATTTTCTCTCCCCTGCTCTCCCGATGTCCAAGCCCCAGGCGGGCGATGATAAGTCCCACGGCCATTTTAGGCCGTGCCGGGCGATTTACGGCCCCGCTCCCGGTCTAAAAGTCACAAAGTTAGAGCCCCCGGCGGGCGCTGTAATGTCCCACGGCCATGAAGCCGTGCCGGGTGATGTATGACCCCGCTCCGGGTCGTTCCAAACCCCGCGACACGGGCTGGAGAATCGCGTTGCGGGAGCTCCGGGAAGCGGTCTCTCTCTGCCCCCGGACCCGCGAGCTCCCGATGTCCCAATCCACCGGACCTGCGGCTGCGTTGCTGGAGCCTCCGAGCCCCAGGAGTCGAGTCGCAGCAGCGAGTCACCACCACTCCCCACGCACCGAGGCCGGCCAGCCCCACGATGGTGAGTAGTCCGCAGCGCAGTCTCCCGAGCCCCCGGGTCGTTCAGGTTGGAGGCCGCTCCACGGTGCTAGGCCCCAACGACAACGGAGACCCGACAGGGAAAAGGTCAGGTCTCCCGGACAGGGAAGAGATTTTAAACGGTTTCCCCCTCCCCCCCCCGCCCCCCACATATACACATTTAAAAACCAGTATTTAAAAAACACCAAACACTACATTTAACTAGACAAAAAATAAAAAAAGACAGACAGGCTGTAGGAGCCGCTGCAACGAGTCGCGCCGCCACCAGATAGTAGATAGGGTGGTAAAGAAAGCTTTTGGTGTGCTGGCCTTTATAAATCAGAGCATTGAGTATAGAAGTTGGGATGTAATGTTAAAATTGTACAAGGCATTGGTGAGGCCAATTCTGGAGTATGGGGTACAATTTTGGTCGCCTAATTATAGGAAGGATGTCAACAAAATAGAGAGAGTACAGAGGAGATTTACTAGAATGTTGCCTGGGTTTCAGCAACTAAGTTACAGAGAAAGGTTGAACAAGTTAGGGCTTTATTCTTTGGAGCGCAGAAGGTTAAGGGGGGACTTGATAGAGGTCTTTAAAATAATGAGAGGGATAGACAGAGTTGACGTGGATAAGCTTTTCCCACTGAGAGTAGGGAAGATTCAAACAAGGGAAAATGACGAGAATTAAGGGACAGAAGTTTAGGGGTAACATGAGGGGGAACTTCTTTACTCAGAGAGTGGTGGCTGTGTGGAATGAGCTTCCAGGGAAGGTGGTGGAGGCAGGTTTGTTTTTATCATTTAAAAATAAATTGGATAGTTATATGGACGGGAAAGGAATGGAGGGTTATGGTCTGAGCGCAGGTATATGGGACTAGGGGAGAATACGTGTTCGGCACGGACTAGAAGGGTCGAGATGGCCTGTTTCCGTGCTGTAATTGTTATATGGTGTTATATGGTTATATGTCTGGAGTGGAATCCACACTTATTGAATAATACTTTGACTCTTTTATTTCTTCAAGAATAGCACAAAGAACATGTTGTCCCATTAATTCAATAAATTCCTCACAAATGTTTGCCGATAAATACGATGGGTTCCCTTTTCCAGGACTTCCATAGTTTGAGATGTTCTTCCAAAAAAGGGTCAAATTCACTCAACAGCTCCAGAATACCTAAATAGTTTCCATTTTTTGCTGACCCAATAATTAGATTTTCCCCACGAAATGGCAAACATCTGGAGGCAAGAAAGCGAATTACACGTATCAACACTTTGCTAATATGTCTGCTCTGAGCGATGATGTTCAAGCAATGATACCATTGGTATGTCTGCTGGAGGAACTGGATGATTGGATGCAGGAGTGGATGAAGATGTGGATGCTATATTTGATGGAGCAGTGGCTGACGTTGCACCTGGGTTGAACCAAGATGTTAATTTTGGAAGTTTGCTCATTTTCTCCTTTGCAGCTCTTTTTCTCTTCTGTGCTCCACTCAAAACATTACGTTTCATTTCTGCTCAAAGGTTTACGTTAGGTAGCGCGTGAGATACATGCAAGTATCGTTGCAGAGGTGACCGTGATACTAAATCAGAGGCGAATGCCAATGTCCACTTGTTATCATAAAAATTAACATTAATATTGTTCATTATCTTTAGTAAAACACATGTTAAATATGCATTTTCCAATAACAAATATTTATAGTTTACTTACTTACTGCCTATTTTGCCTCCTGGCATGTAGGGCAGCAACAAAGGTCCTCCACTCCTGTCTGTTCTGGGCTAGCTTCTGGACACTACCCCAGGTCGGGTCGATTGTTTTCATTTCCTCCTCTACAGTTCGACGGCAGGTGGTTTTTTGGTCTCCCTCTTTTCCTTTTCCCTTCCGGTGTCCAGTGCAGGGCTATTCTTGGGATGCTGTCTGATACATTCATCCTAGCATCTGTCGATAGCCCTGGAAGTCCATCACGCCCAGTAGTGTTGATTCCTTCAGTTGCTGTTTCCGTAACATATTTGTTTTACGAGACAGGGTTGTTAGCCCTGTGCTCAACCTCCAACCTGGAGGACCAGTGAATCGTTCTTCGTCTCACCTCTACCCTTCGACCTGTCCAGCATGGGAGACCCTAACAGGAGGCGAATCTCCCACTGGCATAGCTCTGGGGTCACTGAGACACATAAGCTCCACGACCACAAGATTGCAATCCAATGGGGAGATTTATAGTTTAGTATAGTATTTATTTTTTGACAGCAAGTCACAATATACATAGATTAGCATTAGCCCCCTATGCTTGTGGGGCCCCGGGCAACTGCCCAGCGTGGCCATGCGTTAAGACGGCCCAGCTTGCACATTCTCTTGGCCCAGCTGTGTGGAAGCCTCCAACAGTCGATGACCATCATCAGCAAGCTTAGTCCTCCATCATCACCCTCCTGCCCAAAGGATTGAAAAAAAGCAAGAGAATTGAAATCTCTTGCTAGAAATCTGAGATGAAAACAAAAACATTTAACGGGTCAGCTAGCATTGGGAGAGAAATAAAGAGAATTAATCCTCTGGGTAGACGATTTTTAATTACAACCAAGGTTGGTCGGTGGGGGCGTTGCGAGATGGCTGCCCTCCCAGCAGCGTGTTCGTAATTTCTACTTTTTTTAGTTTTTTTTAGTATGTCCAAATGTGTGTTTTAATGTCTCTTGGTGTGTCTTGTGAGGATGGTGGTGAGGGGGGAACCGCTTTCGGTCGCCTCCTCCACGGAGAGGCAACTTTTTCCATGTCGCCTCCGTCGCGATCTAACACCATGGATTGGTGCGGCCTTTCCCGGAGTCGGGCCCGGAGCTTTTTTCATCGCGGAGCGGGGCGAACCCATGCCGGGATCGCCAGAAGGTAGTGCTCTGATCGCTGGCTCGCGGACTGTTACAGCCTGAAGCCGCGGTCTGAGGAGCTTCTAGGCGCGGGTGCTGTGTCCGGAGCCTGGGATCCCTCGTTGGGGATCCCGGGAGAAGAGCTCCGACCGCCGGCCTACAACATCCTGAAGCCGCAGTCTCCGGTAGGGAAGCACCGATTCGGGACTTACCTTCCAGACGAGAGGGCATGTACATCTGGCCGCCCGCATCGGCGACTGCGGAGGTTTATGGCCCCCACCACGGGGGAACAATGTAGGAGGACTGACTGTACTTTGTGCCTTCCACCACAGTGAAGAATGCTGGGGTGGATGTTTGTGTTAAATTTTTATTGTGCATTGTGTGTTCTTTTTGATTGTACTGCTGCTGGCAAGTTCATTTCACTGCACTTTATTGTGTATGTGATGAATAAATCTGATTGATTGATTGATTGAACAGCAGTGGGTTGTGATGGAAGATCTACCTGAAAGGTGAACTGTTCTGAGCTGGTCTTATCAGATGGAGTCACTCAGCGGGACAGGTAGCATCTCTGGAGAGAAGGAAGGAATGGGTGATGTTTCGGGTCGAGACTCTTCTTACCAGATATCGCCGAGCGCAGGTCGTTCCCCTCAGCAACTCTACCGCAGACTGTACGGCGCCATGGAGTGAGCCGGGACCAGCCACCCGGAGCGCGGCGCCACCTTATGCCCAGAACGCGCCCACCCGCCTGGCGCGAGCTCGTGGACAGCCGCCCAGAGTGCGGGCGCGGGAACCACATCGCGGACGGTGTCCGCTGGGACTCAGAAAGAGCGGAAGCGCGCCCAGCGCGTTTTAAAAAAAACCCTTCCCAGGCTTGCGCGGGTCTGTTGGATGGCGTCACGTCCGGTGGCGAAGGCTGCGCAGGTTGCGCAGGCATTGAAAGTTTGGATGGGGGAAGTTTGAGGCGCGGGTCGTGCCGAGGTGAGTGGCTGGGTTATCCCCATACCGGAGCGAAGGGAGGAAGCTGGCGGAAGACATGGAGTCAGGGCGGTAGTACGCCGGAGCACGTGCCCAGAGAGGAGAGGGGGGGGAAATGGGTTAGGGGGAAGGTCAGGAGTAAGTGTCGCATAGGTGGTTAAGCGTGGAGGAGGGGAGGGGGAGGGGTAGGCAATTATGGCAGGTGGGTTGTAGTGGAAGGAGGAGGGCATGTGTGGCAGAGGTGAGTTAGTGTGGCGGGGGAGGGGCAATTGTGGCAGAGGTGAGTAAGGTTGGAGGAGGAGGAGGAAGTTGGGAAAAAATGGGGAAAATTGTGATTGATGGGGCAGTGATTGCAGACAAAATACAAAGAAGGTGACTCCAGTACATCTGAAGGAAGCTTTGGAAACCTGTGTGCATGGCAGTGGCTCTTTGCAGCCCGCTACTAGGCTGAATACACTTGTTTTGTGTATTGTGCATACTGTGAAACTACTTTGATTCATAGACAGGGTCATCTACCAGTTGGCTTTTGTTGGACTGAATTTTTACCTGATCACTTTGATTCAATTTCTAATCAAATTGTTTTTACACAATTAGTTAATTTGATAAATGTGCTTAAATTGCCTAGATTAAAAATGATCAAGAACAATTGTTCAAAGTGATCAGGATCAGTTGAAGAACAATGAGGTGTGTTCAAACTTTGCAAGACTTGAAATGTGAATTCAGTGTTTATTTCTCAAGACAGTTTAAATGACGTACAATATCTGTAATAGGACAAAAGGAAAACTTTCAGTAAGAGAGAGCCAAGAAGAGCTGCAGATGCTGAAATCTTAAACAACTTGCTAGAGGAAATCAGCAGGCCAGGTAGCAGCTGAATACGAAATGGACCGGCAATGTTTTGGGTTATGATAATTCTGAAGAAGGGTGCTGACCCATATAATTGCCTGTTAATTTCCTGTAGTTTTAATAGTAAATTATTATGTATGTTTCCTGGATTGGATTATGTTTACACCATTTAATTAACTAGCTTTTTTTTCAAAGGCAACAATTCTGACATGACAATCAATATTTTGCCAATCTTTATTTTGATCGCATGGTCTTCTTGAGAAGAAACATTATGTGTGAGTTTGATGTTGCCTAGATACATTTTGGTTTTGTCTGCTTATACCTCATGTTTCACAGGACGGTGAAAAATCAAAGGGCTGGTACTTCTGCAACTTGGTTCTTTCATCTAAGATAGACAAAAAGCTGGAGTAACTCAGCAGGACAGGCAGTATCTCTGGAGAGAAGGAATGGGTGATGTTTCGGGTCGAGACCCTTCTTCAGACCCTTGACCTCCCCAGAGTTACTCCAGCTTTTTGTGTCTATCTTCGGTTTAAACCTGCATCTGTAGTTCCTTCCTACACAATGGTTCTTTCATCTGCAGGAACTGAAGGGAGCAGTATAAATAGCGACAAATAAAATAATTTGAACTGTGACAGAAGTTACTATGACACCTTTAAATTGGGTGGGTGAGTTTCATTTTAGATTTATTATTGTCACATTTACTGAGATACAGTTAAAATATTTTATTTGAGTGCTATCCAAACAAATCGGTGGTTGGTATGCAAACATTGAATGCCAGACGTCAACGTGGGAGGAGAAAAGAATATTTTTTGTTTCAATACTCTATTCAGAACTGCATATACATATTGCAAACACCTCACTTCTGCCACCTAATCATCTAATTACAAAATGTTTGAAATTATACACAAATTATGTGGTATCATCTCTGAATAACGTGTTGAGGAGTTAGTAGTTTTGTGTTTAGCGTATGCCTAGTTTGACTTAGCTGAAGATAGGGAGAATTAAAAGAAAATGAAAAATAACAGGTGCTTTTGTGTCAAATTTAAAGAGTAACTTTTGAATTCTCAGTTTCAGACCACTTTGTTTTCATTGAGAATTTTTTTTTAAATCACTTGTTTATAAAAATGCATGAAGATGATCATAATAATACATTTAAAATTGAAACTATTGTATGTTGAATAGAGCATAAATGACATTGTTATTAATGACGCATTTGTATGTCACAGGCTATAGCTTGGTTAGTTTGACTTCTCTCTCTCTTCAGCTCAGTTTCTTAAAAATGTAAACTGATAATAGCAGGGTATTAGATTATATTATATTAGATTAGACTTTATTAATCCCCTTATTCAGGGGAAATTCAGATGTCCTTGCAGCACACTAATAAAAAATACAACATAGCATTCAAGAAGAAGTTCAACACCAAAACACAAAAACATCCCCCCACAGTGGTTCCCACTGTGGGGGAAGGCACAAAGTCCAGTCCCCATCCTCTGGTCCACCCAAAGTCGGGCCTATTGAGGCCTCCACAGTCGGGTGCTCCGGCGTCGGGAGATCCTGTCTGAAGAAATGTCCTGACCTGAAATGTTACCTAATTTCTTTTTCTCCTCCAGAGATGCTGCTTGACCCGCTGAGCTACTCCAGCACTTTGTGTTTTATCTTTAATAACAGGGTAAGAATAGGTCTGAATTTAATTGACAATGGGATTAATCCATCTCATTGAGGTCCAAATTCATGAGTGGAGTAAATTCATGAGTGGAGTAAATAGAATGAATGCACCAAGCCTTTTTACCAGGATTAGAGAATCAAGAAGTTGGGGGTGGGGTGGAATAAGATAAAGTGCACAAAAGACTCAATGGGTCAGGCAGCATCGCTGGAAAATATGGGGATTGTGGAACATGGAGATAGACACAAAATGCTGGAGTAACTCAGCAGGACAGGCAGCACCTCTGATAGAAGGAATGGGTGATGTTTTGGGTCTTCAGTCTGAAGAGGGTCTTGACCCAAATCATCACCCATTCTCGACCCTTCTATCTAGAGATATCTTTGGTATTTATTATCATGTGTACAAAAATGGAACACTGAAATTCCTTCTTGCAGCAGCACAACAGGTGTGTAAACACAGTATTCAATAGATAATATAATAAACAAACACAATGTTCTAGCATCCACAATTTAAAAAAAAAACCAATATAGTGCCAGATAAAATCAAAAACCTTGGTCCCTAGTGCAACCAAGGCAGTTCGTAGTTTGGAGTTCAGTTGAAGTTCATAGTGTTCAATAGGCTGGCAGTTGTTGGGGGTCAAAAACCTGTTCCTTAACCTGGAGGTTAGTTTTCTGACTCCTATACCACTTTCCTGATGGCAGGAGTGAAATGAGAGCCTGGCCAGGGTGGTGTAGGTCCTTGATGATGCTGGCTTTTTTGAGACTGTTTCCTATGGATCCTGTCGATGTTGGTGAGGTCTGTACCAGGGATTGACTAGGCAGCGCTTGTCACTTTTTGTAATCCCATTCCTGTGTGTTCAAGTTGCCAAACTAGGCCATGATGCAACCAATGAATATGCTCTCTACTATACACCTTTGGAGGTTCAAGTAAGTATTTATCAACATACCGAATCTCGTCAATCTCCAAAGGCAGTAGAAATGTTGATGGGCTTTCTTTATGATTGCATCAATGTGCTGGGTGCAGGACAGATCTTCAGATTTAAGGAACTTAAAGTTGTTGACTCTCTCCACCACCATTCCATTGATGGTAGAGCTAATAAGACTTGATGTTTCAATCCCTGTAGTAAGTCGACACTCTTGCTATTTGCAGTGGGATTGGAGTGGTGAAAGGTAGGGTAGGTACGTCATTGGGGTCATCAGGTGGGCACCGTCCTTCTTTGACGTTTCATTGATAAGCCCACAACATCTCCAGAGGGCTCAATGGCGATACCTGCATCCCAGTTACACCCCCTTCAATTCCATACCCTCCTGTCTTCATCTTACAGCCCAATTGTTATCTCTCCTTTTGATCCAAAGTCAATTGCTGCTTTTTTCTGCAGAATTTGATAATGACTTGATTGCTTGTTGGAGGAAGCGACCCTTCAGCACCATTTTCTTTAATAGCCTGGTCGTAGATGTAGCAACAAATCCCCTGCATCCCACTTCGACAGGGAAAATCTTGGTCTTCCAGCCATTCTGGGCAGCTTCAGTTGCCAGTTCAGAGTACTTGGTCTTTTTCCTCTCATAAGCCTCTTCTACACCATCTTCCCATGGAACTATCAATTCCACAACGTATACCAACTTGGCTGT
This sequence comes from Amblyraja radiata, assembly GCF_010909765.2. Lineage (NCBI taxonomy): Eukaryota > Metazoa > Chordata > Chondrichthyes > Rajiformes > Rajidae > Amblyraja > Amblyraja radiata. The sequence continues at coordinate 14,688,287 of NC_045987.1, read as the reverse complement.
TGTGGACCGCAGGACCATGTCTGGCCGGAGTGTTGTAGCCACAATGTCTGGGGGAAACACAAGCTTTTTTTCCAAGTCCACTTCCATTTTCCAATCCCGAGCAGGCTTGCATCCTTTGATGTTATCTGGTGCTCTGGAGGTTAGCCTGCTGGTACAAATGTTGTGAAGTGGACATTTCCTGCCGATGTTTGTGGGGAAGCATTTGTGATCTTATGCCTCTGTTCCAGGATTGATGCCAGCTGTCTGAGAACCTGGTTATGCTGCCAAGTGTAGTGCCCTTGGGCGAGGCTCATAGGGCATCCTGTTAAAATGTGCCTTAGTGCTGCAGGTGCTTGGCAAAGGGAGCAAGTGGGGTCTTCTCCGAATTACTGCTTTAGGTTCTGGGGTGATGGTAGAAAATCATAAGTGGCTCTGATGACAAAACCTAGCCGAGATCCTTCCATTTGCCAGATGTCACGCCTGCTGAATGCCCTCTTTTTCAGGCTTTCCCAGTTAGTCCATTGGCCCTGCTTGGCCTTTGAGACAGCCTTGGCGTGTCGCTCTGCCTCCTCCCGTCTTCTCACCTCCTCCACCACGAGCCATCTCTTCTGCACTGATGTTGCCTTGTGCCATTGAGGAGCTTTTGGGACGAGCCCGAGCCCGGCTCTCCCGTGATGGACTTGCCCAACCACATCCCGGAATTGAAGAGCAGACTTAGCACTCTGAACGGCTTCAGATGGGGTCCATTTCCTCCCCATTGGCACACGGGGGGCTGCTGTTCGAATAACAGTATCTTCAGATTCGGTGAGGGTCATGACCAACCTTGCTTTAGTGCATTTGAACTCTTCCACAAGTCCTGCAATCTGTAATTCCAATTTGCCACTCCCGTACAGTCCCAACAGCACGGAAGCACGTACATCTGGAGGATCGTTGCGATGAAGGATGTGAATGTAGTCGCGCTCGAAAAGGCACCAACGTTAAGCAATGTCGGAGTCAAAGATCAGAGGACTAGGACGGCGAGACGAGTTTGCCATGATAGAGATTACAGGCACATAAAACAAATGTAAAAAAACAAAACCCGATAAATATGAACGGAGTAGGTAAGACTCGCTTCTTGACACCATGTAATGAGTAGAGTCTTACACACATCAAAATATTACACATATTTATTAAAGTCCACTTACAGCATTGGTCTGCAGAACATTAGAGTACCTAACAGCTACTCAGACTGAATTATCCGTCCATCCAGAGCTACAGAAATACATGAGCGCCGTCTTTTTCTTTACTTGCTTCATAATTATATTTCATGATAATTAGTGAGTGTAACCATCCAATATTTTCTCATATTAGACAATAGGTGTAGCGAAAGGCCATTCGGCCCTTGGAGCCAGCACCGTCATTCAATTTGATCATGGCTGATCATCCACAATCAGTAGCCCATCCTGCCTTCTCCCCATATCCCCTGACTCCGCTATCTTTAAGAGCCCTATCTAGCTCTCTCTTTAAAGTTTCCAGGGAACCGGCCTCCACCGCCCTCTGAGGCAGAGAATTGCACAGACTCACAACTCTCTGTGAGAAAACGTGTTTCCTCGTCTCTGTTCTAAATGGCTCACCCCTTATTCTTAAACTGTGGCCCCTGGTTCTGGACTGCCCCGATATCGGGAACATGTTTCCTGCCTCTAGCTTGTCCAAACCCTTAACAATCTTATATGTTTCAATAAGATATCCTCTCATCCTTCTAAACTCCAGGGTGTACAAGCCCAGCCGCTCCATTCTCTCAGCATATGATAGTCCCGCCATCCCGGGAATTAACCTTGTAAACCTACGCTGCACTCTCTCAATAGCAAGAATGTCCTTCCTCAAATTAGGGAACCAAAACTGCACACAATACTCCAGGTGTGGTCTCACTAGGGCTCTGTACAACTGCAGAAGGACCTCTTTGCTCCTGTACTCGACTCCTCTTGTTATAAAGGCCAACATGCCATTCACTTTCTTCACTGCCTGCTGAACCTGCATGCTCACTTTCATAGACTGATGAACAAGAACCCCCAGATCCCGTTGTACTTCCCCTTTTCCCAACTTGACGCCATTTAGATAGTAATCTGCCTTCCTGTTTTTGCTACCAAAGTGGATAACCTCACATTTATCCACATTAAACTTTATCTGCCATGCATCTGCCCACTCCCCCAACCTGTCCAAGTCACCCTGCATTCTCATAGCATCCTCCTCACAGTTCACACTGCCACCCAGCTTTGTGCCATCTGCAAATTTGCTAATGTTACTTTGAATCCCTTCATCCAAATCATTGATGTATATTGTAAAGAGCTGCGGTCCCAGCACCGAATTCCATTGGGCATTTGCCAATAATTCAAAGCTATATCAATGGTTCATAACTTCGAAGGAACTTTAAGTTGATTTTTCTGCTGTGTTCTTTGTACCAGAGTTGTGCAAAGCATGATTTTCAATCAAATCTGAGATGGTGACCAGCTAACCTTACTTACTTTTATTTGGTCCAGAATTAAATCATCCAATACCAAGCAATTTATATACAAGTCTCCGATAAACCATCAATGTTTGCTGGACTTTTGGTCCTTGAAAATGGGATTTTTGGATCTTAAAGTACTTGAATTTATAGCTGTTCCAAGTGTACGAACCCTGGGTGCATTTGTACCATTCTGTTAGATGAACAGACTATTTTTATTAGTTTTTTTGCTGTTTATTGTCCCTTCTTTAGAATAAAAAGAGATGCACCAAGTAGTTTTTTTGAAATGTGAGGGGAAAAAGATTATGGATTGCACACCTTTTGTGACTCTTGTTCATTCCACATCATCGTGCATTTTAAACCGTCTGTGTAACAGTGAGGCAAATACACTGAATGACCCTTGTATGGTGGTGGTACTGGTTTTGACTGCTTTCCTACAACCATCAGGTTTTTGAATCTGATCCTATTCCAATCCAATTCACTTAATCCTACCATGGTAGGTGGTGGTGGACTATTTTCTTGAACTCTTGCCAGCTTTGTGGTGAAGGTATTCCCATGCTGTTTATTTGAAAGGAAGTTTGAGAGTTGTGGCTCAGAAATTACTTGAAAATTAGGCAGGTGTGTTTCATGCAGGGAAACCTGCTGGTGGTGTTTCATTGTTCCTGCAATCCATGCCTTTTTTAAGATTCTAGAGATGGTGAAGGCAAAGGGAGATACTGTTGAAGAAGACATGAAGAGCTGTTGCAATGCACCCTGGTATCTCATCGAAACTGATACCCAAGAAATTGGGCTGCTTGTGCGTAATAATATCAAGACTTTTTTTATATACCTCTGCATCACTTCCCTGCACAATCTCCACATCTTAATTCCATTAATTAACTAGACTAAGTGGGACACGTTGGGTCCCAGCATCACAAGGGAGGGCTGATCCCCCAACGCAATATTCCACCTCTCCAACAATTCCAATATTGGTGGCCAGTGTGTGTGGGGGGGGGGGGGGGGGGCGCTTTCTGTAGCACTAGTATGGGTGTTGTGGGCGGAAGGGACTGGTTTCCAGAGGGCTAGCATGGACATTGTGGGCTGAATGGATTCTTAGGCTGGCGGCTCAGTCACTCAAGCCTGTTGTGCTGGCAGAACACTCACTCACGGCTCGTGGGCTGGCAGTTGACTCACGGCTATTCCTTGAAATTCCATTTCAAGCAGGGTGCAAGGCCACCAAATACGTGCAGTTTCACACCATTTCAAGCAGCGTGCAAGGCCACTAAAGACAGCGAGTCATGACCTCTCCCTCCTCCATCTTGCAGAGACTGAGCCATGCCCACATTTCTGGGTTTTATAGTCCCTCCCCCATCCCATCAGAAGGGGCGTAATCTTCATGGCATAATTGACAGGAGAGAGATTCTCAACATTTTTTAAACACTAATAACTCTTATTTTTCATCGATGGGAAAAATCCTCGGAACCTGATGAGCGGAGGGGGACTGAGTAAGATGGCCAAAACCACAGCCGCACGTGGTAGCGTTTTTTCTAAAATCAATATAAAGCGCAAACAGGAAGTGGTCAAGATTAGACTTAATTATCTAGAAGGCAAGGCAACTTTAATTAGGCAAGGCAACTTTAATTAGGCATCACAGCTTTAGCATTTCGAAACCAAAGGCAACACAGCTTTAGCATTTCCAAACCAAAGGTAACACAGATTTAGCATTTCCAAACCATAGGCAACAAAGTAGAGCAAGGACATTTAGGCATTTCCAAGCCAAAGGCAACACAGCTTTAGCATTTCCAAACTATATTTTCAAACCACATTAAGGGCACTGACAGGTCAGTAAAACCACTCACAATTTAGTAGACATGTGTTCAGTGTTATTCACAGCTCAGACAGAGACGTGGCCCTCTCGCTCCTCCATCTTGCAGAGACTGACTGAGGCACTCAACAATTCCTGGTTTTATAGTCCCTCCAGAAGGGGCGTGGCCTTCAGGAGAGGGAATCTCAACATTTTTTAAACACTAATAATAGGTATGTTGCAAAGCCTACCTGAAGCGTCGTTGAAAATCTGTCGCTGCCCGTGTGCGCGATTTTGGCGCCGTTTAGAGGGGGCGGGTTTAAAACGCGATTTTCTCTAAGCTGTTCCAATCGAAAATGTTCAGCCTAGTTAATTATTAACGAAAAATCGCTGGAAGACCCCGTCGCAAAAGCTATTATTAGGTTTAAAGGCCTTGAATAATAGTTATAGTAGTTTAAAAATCAATCTCTAAACCCGCGACCGCCAGCAACCGCAGGGTCTCATAAAGCAAACAACTGAAGTTAGGTTGTATATTTTTACATTAAAAAGGGCTTCTAAAGATCCCTTTATACAAAGTTTAATATTGCGAGTAGCTCAATTTGGGCCCATTATATCCCGCAGTATTTTTCTGGGCATTTGGGGCACAAATCTACCGCAATGTGAACGTTCTAAACCAGCGCGTTCCACAGGGACCCACTGGAAAGCTGATTTAAATGGGCATTTATTTACAGCAATTAAACACTAAATTCCTTCCATTTGGCCTATAAATTAATGTAAATGAGATTTAAAAATCATGTTTTATTGTGAATTATTTGTGAATATTATTTGGACATTTAGGCTATTTAAAAATGTTAATCATTTATTAAGAAATGGATAGATGTTTAGATCTAGTAATTGAAGTCTGAAATTAGCTACAATTAGGTAACTAACTAATTATATGCTTTAATTTCAGGTCATCCAAGTAAGATTATTTTATATTTGTTTCAGAATGCTTCAATCTATGATAACTGAAAATTTCATTCAGTTCTCTTAATTTTTAAGAAAGTTATGGGCTTTTGACTGTTCACGATCACAGCTTTTTTGTTATGTCCATAGAAAATCAATAGGGAACAAGATGCTCATTTCCCAGTATGAAAATGGCCATAACTTTTTAAATACTTGAGATATGAAAGTGAATTAGGTGTCAAATTAAACGTATTTTTATGCTTTATCTGATGGGATAAATTACAGACTTGATTTTTAAAATCTCAAAATTTTGTAACATTGCTACTAATAACTCTTATTTTTCATCGATGGGAAAAATCTTCTTGTCCTGCGCAACGGAGGGGGTCTCTGATTAAGATGGCCAAAAATCACAGCCGTAAGTGACAGCGTTTTTTCTAAAATCAATATATAGAACAACAGGAAGTGGTCAAGATCAGACTTTTATTAATATAGATATCTAAAAATCTATTGCCCTTCATCCTGAATATACTCATTCATGTCCATCATGAGTAGAAAACTGTAAACCCATTGGATAAAATGGCAGTAATTAAATGTCATAGCTGTATAGAAGTCATAAGGGCAGTACAGTCGTGCAGCTGGTACATCTGCCTCACAGCGCCAGAGACCCAGGTTGATCCTGATCTTTGGTGCATTAGGAACTTCAAATTTCTGGTGATAACGTGTCCTGGATAGAGGTAATCATGAAGAAGGTGCCAGCACCTCTACATACAAGTTTAAAGAGTCACTGAATAGTTAAACTTCAACATATGCACTGTAGCAAATAACTTGACTGCTTGCATTATGGCAATTCCAACGTACAGGAACATGAGGTTGCAGAGAATAATTAGACTGACCTGTGCAAGATAGACACAGTTCTCGACACCAAAACCATTAAATGAGACGCTGGCTCAAGAAGGTGGCATCTATCATTAAGGATCTCTACCATCCGGATCATGCCCTCTTCTCACTATGACCATTAGGCAGGAAGATTGAGATCCCACACCACCAAACTACATTCTGACTCCCACCAGGTTCTTGAACCGACTGTCAGAACCTTGGCAACAGAACATTACGGATCACTTCTTGTTCTGACATGGACTAGGTTTCTAATTATGCTTTGGACGAATGTCTTTTATTTTTGCACAGTCTTGTTTCTCTCACTGTCTGGCATAATTTAGGTGTAATTCTGTGTATGGCCTGTGTAAATGTTGTGCTTTTGTGTTTCGCCTGAGATATGCCTGTGATAGTACTGCAAGCAATAGTTTCATTGTACCTATATCTCGGCACACTCATGCGTATAATATAATAATAAACAGAAGTTGCCTCCTTACGTATTGCTATTCTGCCCTGATCATTTATGGAAATGAGTGAGTGTGAATCAAAATGTTTGTGCCAAGTTTTCTCAAACAGGATAAAGCAATCTAAATAGCATGTCAATTGAAAGTGACATCATATAGTTTGTGTTCATGCCGTTTTTGTCGTATATACAATTTTACCAATATGCTTTGTACATGCGGTTATCATGTTTGCTAAGAAGGCAGTGCGTAAAGCATGATGGCAGAGGTTGGTGTACTTTACCAAAAGACAGAGGTAACTGACATCTCTCTGGTGATTCAGTTTCTCTAAAGGTTTTGATCAAAGCATACTTCCTGATTATTTTCTGCATTTTTTGTTATTAATTCAGATTTCCAGCATCTACCTTTTTGCTTTTTAATAGGTGGCTACATTGATGTCAGTAAGCATGTTAGGTTCTGAATGTGTTGCTGAATTCTTGATGTGAGTTTTAATTACTGCAAGTACCCTGTACAAGGAAATAAGAAGGACGGGTTCTAGAGTCAGGGGAACACACTCCATTTGCCAGTTAATATAAATGCAGCATTCTTGCTGTCTGCTAAGTTTAATGATCCAGGCATATAGCCACCACCACCTGCTGCTCATCTTTGGCTGCATGCCTACCAACTTAATGTTGATGTTGAATGTCATCACTGCCATTTAAAGGTAACCATCTGTTTTCCTTGAACCAGCATTCCTTGAAGATGCTTCGGCGCTTTCACTAGCGGCTCCTTCACTGTCATTTCCAGCGGCTTGTGATCGCTGATCACGCTGGTGAAACGACCAAATGTATACTGATGAAAACGCTCCATTGCAAATACCACGGCGAGCATCTCCTTCTTGATCGAGGCATATCGTGATTCGGTGTCGGTTATTGCTCTGCTCGCAGACGCGATGGGACGTCCCTTTTGGAGCAAGGCTGTGCCCAGTCCCTTGTTGCTCGCGTCACACTGAATCATCAGTTCCTCCTTGGGATTGTAGTATGCGAAGATCGGAGCTTCAGATACAATCTGTCTGATCTTGGACATCGCACTGTCCTGCTCAGCAGACCATTCCCATGCTATGTCTGGTCTCGTCAGCTGTCTGATGGGCTCAAGGGTATCAGACAGGCTGGGTAGAAAACGGCTCAGGTAGTTGACTAATCCAACTAGCCTCTGCACACCCCGTACATCTGAGGGTGCTGGCATATTGACGACATCTGCAACCTTTTTGGGGTCGGGTTGAAGTCCTGTGCCAGTGATCACATGTCCTAAAAAGGGTATCTCAGTTGCTCTGAAGACAGATTTGTCTATGCTGAGTTAGATGTGTTGCTGTACGCATCGTTGAAGCAACTGCTCGAGCTTCGAGTCATGGTCGATGATCGCATCTTCCATCGCCTCTCTCTTACCAGAGATGAGAACGTCGTCTGCAACGCAGATCAATCCAGGTAGCCCTTCGAGTGCTTGATGTAATCTTCGCTGGAAGATTTCAGACGATCCACTTAAACCGAATGGCAATCGGTGCCACCGGTAAAGCCCGAAAGGTGTGTTGAACATCAAATTACATGTTTCATCATCAAGTTTCACCTGCCAGAAAGCTGAGCTCATGTCTAGCTTACTGAAGACCTTCGCTTGGTCGAGATCTGGCAAGATGTCCTCAATAACTGGGAGCGGATAGTGTTCTCGCTTCAGCGCTTTGTTTAGCGGTTGTGGATCGATGCACACCCTGAAATCGTCATTTTCTTTCTCCGCAACCACGAGTTGGCTGACCCAACTCGTCGGCTCGTGAATTGGTGCGATCACGTGGCACTCTGCCATGCGTTCTAGCTCTGTCTTCACCTTCTGCTTTATCGCATGAGGTAAACGTTGTGGCGGTAAGACTGTGGGTTGTACTTCCTGGGTTCGGATCCCACCACTGCCACCATGTTCAAGGACAAGCTTATCTAGTAAGTAAAACTTCTACGCATGCCCGGAACCCCCACACATGCCTGGACTTTATTAAGTCATTAAAGGCACATTACACATATCATAACACCACCCTTGAGGGTAGTTTTGATGACTGGGTCATTTTACAGTGGGGGTGTTCTATTGTTCATTTCAGTATTGCACTTACAAAAAAGAAAAAAATATTGTTTCCTTGGAAATAATTTTCAACAAATTTTGAATATCATAGCAGCAGTGCCGTTGAATCAAATAATATGCTGTTAAGAGTTAAAGGTTTAAGCTATGGTCTTCACTCAAAAGCATCTTAAAAGTGACTGCATAAATTTTGCGGTTGGTTATCATGCAGTTTAATGTAGCTTAGAAATCCTTTTTCTTGTCTTGTAAAGTTTAAAATTAAGTACTTTTGTTACATGTTATTATATACTGTTCTTTTGTCACTTAAGCACATTCCAAAGGCATTATGGTCAGAGGTACAGAGAATACACGTTACTACAGGATGCATCTGAGTTGTCTCGTCACATCAGTTGCATCAAAGGCATCTTGTCATGTGGTACAAGGACTTGCATATCAAAGGCATCGGACATTGGTACAAGGTATTTACATATCAAAGTTATCAGTCACTGCATACCTCAAAGGCATCGGACATTGTCTCAATACCTCTTACTGGGATTAATTTGAGCTTCCTCTCGTCAAATTTCAAAGTCATTTGGTCATTATCTCAATACACAGCAACCTGAGGCAAGCCTAGACTGAACAGGGCTCTCGCTTAACTTTTTTTCCCTGTTGCCAGCCGGGCAACCTTGGCAGATTTTTAGGTTGCCAAATGACAATTTAGGTGGTCATTTAAGATGGCTTGCATGACGCGCACGATAATGTGCTCGGATAAATCGCGTAGTTACCTGTCGGAATTAGACTCAATGAAGCATTCACATATTATTTCTGCTTCAAATAAAGTCACAAACTAAACATTCACCAATCAAGACATGATATATCCCACAATGACATGCAGCAAAATTATAAGACAGTATCTCAACTCTTTTTACACATTGCAGTTAATGCAATTTCTATTCTTTCCATTTCCAAACAAAAATGTGTTTGGATTATTCAGCGTATGATCAACCTGTGTCAATAAATCCTGGACCATGGTAACATATATGCGTACGTATAGTTGTGAATGTTGCTCATTAAATAACTACAGTACTGATACTCCATAGTAAGAGCATTGATTTGCCGTTAAAATGAATTCTGTAATAACGTGTCAATGGTAGCAGTGACAATCGAACACTGCGGTTTTAATGTTTCACGTGTTCACAATTTAATTAATCCATCTTTATGGATTAAAACAGATAATAACATTGGGAATTAAAACACATTTGATTGCATTCCGTTATCAAACATAGTCAATATTCGCTCTGAAGACATTTCCAGGACAATAGGGTCAGGGAAGGGGGTGTGTTTGAATCAGTGCGGGGTGGATAGATGGCCGGTGGGGGGGGGGAATGGATGGATTGAGGTAGGTGAATTATTACGTGTTGGTTGGAGTAGGTAAAATTGTGAGGGGAGAGCACGGGGGATGTCAGTGATGTTGAATGGGGGGGGGGGGGTTCAGTACGGGATGGATGGGGGTAGACAAAAGTGCTGGAGAAACTCAGCGGGTGAGGCAGCATCTATGGAGCGAAGGAAATAGGCAACGTTTTGGGTCGAGACCCTTCTTCAGACTATTCCCCCCATTCTTCTTGAATGGGAGCATCAGTACAGGATGGATGGGGGGGGGGGGAGATCAGCGCAGGATGAATTGGGGGGGGGGGGGGGGTCAGTTCAGGGTGGATCGGAGGGTCTGTGCAGGATGAATGGGAAATCACTACAGGATGAATGGGTGAAGGTGCAGGGTAAATGGAGGGTGGGTCAGTATGGGATGAATGCGTGGATTAGTACAGGATGGATGGGGGATCAGTACAGGATGGATGGAGGAGAAGTGCAGGATGGATGGGAAAGAGGTAAGTACAGGGTGAATTAGGGTGCCAGTGTAGGATGGATGGGGGGGGGGGGGGGTATGGCGGCAGGAGAATTAATGCGAGGTGGATAGGGTGATCAGCGCAGGTTGAATAGATTGGAGGGGGGGGGAGATGGGAAGGGGAGCGTAGGGGATGTCAGTGAGGACTGAATAGAGGCGGGAATGGGGATCAGTGCCGGATGTAGAGGAGGGGTCCCAGGATAAAGGGGAGGTGGAGGGGGCGTACGAGAGAGAGAGAGAGAAGGGGGGCGAGGTGGGGAGGAAGGAAGGTCAGCGCTCCTCGGACAACATCGCCCCGCTGCCTTAGCCGTTGGGATTTCCTCGCCACCGCCTCCCTCCTCCACCAGCCAACAGCAAGGTGCGGGGCCGAGCGGTGCAGCTCAAAGATCCTATAGCTAAAGGATTTATGGTACAGCTGCTTCAGAAGTGTCGGAGCGAATGACGGCTCCCGCACAGCAGCAGCAGTGCCGCGACAGCAATCCCGCTAACGGCGAAAACCGTTTTCAAACCCTCCAGCACGCAGAGGTCTCCCCCTCCCTCCCTCCTCCCGGCCTCGGCGTGCGGGAGGGTTTTTTTTTTAAAGTGCCGTTAGCGGCAAAGATCCTATAGCAGAGCTCTGCTATAAGATCTTTGGTTAGAGGGTTTGCAAGCTGCGGCCCTTATCAGGGCGGGCGGGGGGCGGGAGGAGGAGGAGATGGGGCCGCTGCTTCCGCTGTTCGGGGCCGTCATTTGCTGCGACCCTTCGTCACCACGCACCTAGTATCTTGCCCACGCAATACAGCCGTCACCGCCGACACAAAACGTCGCGTTCCTTTTCTCCAGAGATGCTGCCTGACCCGCGGAGTAACCCCAGTTTTTTGTGTCTATCTTCGGTACAAACCAGTATCTGGTTGCCAAGCCGGGCAAAATGACTCGGTGTTTAGGTTGCCCGGCGGCGCTTTGAGTGGTCAATGGCACCCGGGTAACCGTTAATTTCGAGCCCTGCTGAAGAAGGGTTTCGGCCCGAACCTTTGCCTATTTCGTTCGCTCCATAGATGCTGCTACACCCGCTGAGTTTCTCCAGCACTTTTGTCTACCTTCGATTTTCCAGCATCTACAGTTCTTAGACTTGCCTTTCTGTATCAATCTACTGGAGAAAAGCCTGCTTTGAGACTAAATATAAGTTGTAAGCTGGCCCAGGAATCCATTTAATATTTTCTTATATTTTTAACATCATTCTGCCATCAATAAAAGCATTAGATTCTGGAATTGCTTAGCAAATTGGGCAGCAACTGTGGCAAAATAAGCCAATAATATAGGTTTTGTGACCCTTCATTAGTACACTATCACCGTTTTGGATTTCCAGCATTGGCAGAATATTGCTGTTGACAGTGTGGAAATTGGTTTTGTTTGTTTATATCCAGCTGCAGGAGATGGGGTCAGAGGAGATTTTTATAATGTAAAAGACCCTAATATACCTAGTAGTTGACAATATTTTTCTGAGAATGGTGTGAAAACACCATCCTTGTCGAATTTCACCAGCACAAATGGGCAGAACTAGTCGGGTCGTAGTTTCGAGTCTTAGTTTCATACTTTCATTTTTTTTTTAGTCAGATCAATTTTGACAAGTTGACTGCAATATGGAACTTCCTGTTAAACTTAAAACAATCATTTTTGATTGAATTATATCTGTAATAAAGGTATGAATAAAGCATGGGGCAATTTTATAATCTAATTTTAATGTGGAGTATTGATTTTGTTTTCTTATGATTTTGTGCTTTATATCAGGAAAGAAATTACCATGGTGTGTAGAAATTAATTCCCAGTTTTCTACATTTTGTTTAAAGTGGTAACAAGTTTTTCAACATTTTATATTACAATTATTGACTATTTATAATCTGATATTTTGTAGGTACTGATTAAAAGATAGTTTCGTTTTCCTTGATAAAGGCGGATGAAAGGTTTAGTCAAAACAGGAAATGAAAGTGAACATTAAATCGACTTTTGCCACGGGCTGTTTACAAGTTTTATTTTTAAGACTAAAGTTAGTTGAATCTGAATACACTTAATTGGAACAAATATATAGCATTTGACTGTGCAGAGATTTGCCAGTATGCTCTGCAATATTCAGTGGTTATGTTGGCTCGGGTAACAGCAAGTACATGATGAATGACTTGGCATGGCTGGCTAACTTTGTCAAAAGACTGAACTTTTATCAGACATTTTACATTACTCTAATTTTACAAGGTTCCTAAAGCACAAGTCTTACTTGGCTTGTTTTAAGCCAAATATAAATCTGCATACCATAAAGCCATTGACATTTTTGAACTTTTTAATGTTGTTTTTTAAACTTGAATGATATTTAACATTTTTTCTTTTAAACAGTATATTTATCAGGTCATATATTCCTTTCCAAAAAAGTTGTGACATGGATAACATTTAGCCTGTGAGATTCTGTGTGTGCCATGTTGAGGTAATTGACATGTTACCCATTCCATTATATCCCCTGGAGTACCTGCATATCAATAGCCTGCCGTCAAGGCAGCAGTAGGTTGGGCTCATCCTGCATTTACTAGTTTAATTTGCTAGGCATGTAGCCCAAATAACCTGCTCATTTTTGGCTGCATGCCACCAAATGGATGCAAATATTGAATGTCTTTATTATGTCGAAAGGTAGCTTCTGCTTTTAAAGAGGAAACAAAGCATAGCTTCAATGAACAAAAAAGGTTGGTTAAAACTGAATGGGTTAGCGAATGAATATCAAGATTATTTGCTTTTGCAAGCAAGCAGTAGAGTATCCTGTGCCTTTCTTCAAATCCCAACCCCTCACCATAATTTTGCCTTCTGGTAGGAAGAAATTTAGCTGACAGATAAGAGCAATGTTGTGTATTGGTTTCAGGACTACAGTAACACAATAAGGCAGAGCACAGGGAAGGGAACAGAATGACAAATGAAGATGGGGAATCTGGATGGATAACAGCAAAAAAGGGAGATGCCAAGTGGTGTGTGAAAGAGTATATGTGTTGTGTTCATGTGTATACGTGCCTGAATTCTGTTCAGCAGAGTCTAGTCTTCATTCAGTTTGGTATAAAGTAATCCCGTGCATATTTGAGTGGGCGGGGGCTCTGTTCGTGGGCGGGGGCTCTGTTCGTGGGCGGGGGCTGTGTTCGCGGGCGGGTGCGGGCTGTGAGCGCGACAGGCGCTGGGGACGAGAGCCGCTGAGTGAGTCCGGAGCCGGGTCATGGAGCCGGTGAGTGCAGTCGGAACCGGTGAGCCCATACACCCCCTCCCCCCGGGTCACTGGCGCTGTAAGGCAGCAACTCTACCACTGCGCCATCATGCTGCCAGGAATTAAAGAGATAAAAAATGTGCAGGAAAATGTGCCTTTTATGAAATGCCAAATTTTATACAACCCAACTCTCCCGTTAACTAAAAGGTTAGCTTGAAGATCATCCCAATTTTGAAAATGGTTGTTAGCAGGACCAGTGGAATAAAAATGGTTTGTCTTTCAAGAATGACATCACCAGCGTGCACGCACGCACTTCTTCATTGGCAACCACATAGATAACTGGTTGCCTCATGGCACTGGCATTTTCTTTGTGATTTCTTGAACTCAGTCTTGTCATTGTTATTTTTCTCTGTGATCTAATTCTTCCGGGACAGAATATTTACATATACATGGTTTCTTTAACCATGGCATTCCTCTTGAACACAGCTAGTCTGTTTTCCGCACTGTTAGTCCTCACCCACTGTTATTCCTCAACCCCTCTCCTCCCTGGTTGGATGAAGATAGTGATCTACCTGTCCTCTCCTTTCACTCCACCAGCCTTGACTTTCAGCAGATCATTGTCCATAAATTCCACCACCTTCAACAGATGCCATCACCACACACAACTTGCTCTCTTTTCTTTGAGAATTGTGAACAAACTAATCCTGTGCAACTCCCTACTCGCCTTCTCGCATCACCCTTCGATGAAACCACAGGAGATGCGATGATTGCTCTTACATCTTCCCTTCCACCACACAAGAATTCAGATGTTCCATCCGGGTGATTAGCGATTCACCTGAACCTCCGATTTGGTGCTCACAATGGTCATACGGAGGCTGGAGAAACCATAAACAGGTTGGATGACTGTTTTGCAAAACATTTGCATTTAATCTGCAAGAGTTCCCCTAACATCCAGTTGCTTGTCACTTTAATTTTCCATCCCACCCACTGACCATTCTTTCTTTGGTATAGTGTAGAAGACCAACGGAGCGCAGGCCAAGCTCCAGGAATAGTACTTAATCTTTTTTCTATATGCATTTTTAGCCCCCAGGACTCAAATAATGAATTGAATAATTTCAGATAAAACGGTCTTTACAGTTTTATTTCAAACTGGTCAAGTCTGATACAAGGTAATTTACCTGTAACATTATGTTTGTTGCTCAGTAATATTGTTCTTGCATTTTGAAACTCAACCCAGATCAGCTTTGGGGTACAAGAACTGCTTCATTATGCAGCAGAATGGTATTCTCATTTTATAGGAAACATAAAATCATATAACTTATCAATGAAAGAGCACATTAAAAAAACAGCAAACATCTTTGGTGAATTTGACTGCTGCCAAATTTAAATCACATTGGGAACTCTAGAACACTTGTAAGTGCTATATCATTTTTTTAAAGCAGTTCTAAGAGTCTTGTCAATTTGATAGTTGTTTTTGTTTCTGTTACTTCCATTTATTTTTTATTCTCTGAGTACATAACTGAGTAGAAATAACCAAATTAACTGGTTTTGGTAGGCCCAATCACTCATTGTCACTAATATTGTCATATGACTTGTTTGCCTTAATTGGGATCCCATATGCAACCTGTCTTTTGTCTCATTGTTATCTTGTTTGTGCTGTTGAGAGGGAGCTTCCTGAACAGATGTGCAGTGAAGTGTATTATGATGTAAGCGTGTGGTTTGTAGGCAGCCAGTTTTAAGTAGGTCATATTTATGTCTGTTGACGGTTTGTCTTTTTGCTTGCTACCAGGTTAGAACATTTCAGATTAGAAGGACATATGCTTATTGAATGATGTGTTGATTAAATCCTCAGAAAATCTATAGGTAATTCTATCCTATATAAGTATAATTGGAGCTACATTGCATTCATGATTTCCAGTGAAACACTTGGTAGGTCAAGAAACAGAATGGATTCCAATACTACCATATTGGAGTGTTCTGTCTGAGACTAAACAAACTGTTGCTTATGATTTCTCCCGAGTAGCTAAACGCTACATCTCGACAATCAAGGAGTTTAGTTTCCCCTGAAGTAATCAACCTGAGACATTGTTTTGTCATCTTACAGAAGAACTGTTGAAACATCTGTGTTGGGATTCTTCCATGATTTAGTCATTTTGAGATAGACTAAATAGATGCAAGTCAGTCTTATTATTGGGTAGCAGTGGAAGAAGTCAGTTATATTCAAGAAATCTTATTTTATACTTAACTCTCACTTAAGTTTGTTTTCTTTTGTTCAGTTCAGTACTTTTAGCAGAAATCTGAAGTAGCAAACTGTTCTGAAAGTAACATTCTTCATTAATAATTTTGTTACACATCCAGGTTTGTTTATGGTGTAATGCTTAATACATTTTCAAACTTCTGTTTTATGTTTTAAGGGGCCTCTAAATTGTGTTGCTTGCTGTCTTAAAAATATTTATCGTGGAACCACTTTTTAATTTATTAAACTTTCTACTTTAAAATTGGTTATTGAAGTATGACGTTTGTGTACTTAAGATGGGTAAAAAAAGACACTATCAGATTATTAGCAAACTATTCAGAAATCTACCCATTATAAAGAAAGAGATTTATACAAAATTATGGTGGGTAATGTTTATTTTGATCCTCAACTTGTAGCTGTAATTGAATACCTACCCATATAGCTTTTGAAGCATTTGTTCAAGCCAAAAGAAATTCCTCGCCATTTAATTATTTTGAAATGGAAAAGGGTGGCCAAAAGATGTCTTCCCTGAGGTTAGTAGCCGTAAATTTAATTGGATTAATAATAATCCATAACGTTAATTCAAGTTCTCTTTCCATGGATTCAGCCTGGCCATTTAAGCACTTTCAACATTTCATGCCATTGCTTCACATTTCCAGCTGCTTCAGTATTTTGTTTTTCTACACATTTTTTTTTGTTTGCCACTGCAAGGGAACTAGTGTGAAGAAAACCTTGCACAGAGTTGACAGGATCCAAACGTGCACATATAACAATTGTTTAAAGAGCAAAATGAATTGCAAGTCATGATTTTTTAGTGAGCATGGAAATAAATATGTGTGCAATCTCCCACACTTACTATGATTCCTGTAAGGGAACCTATTCTATTTACCCAGATTATCTGGCTATGTTTTACCTATTCTGACAATTTAAATGTTTCTTTAACCATGGCATTCCTCTTGAACACAGCTAGTCTGTTTTCCGCACTGTTAGTCCTCACCCACTGTTATTCCTCAACCCCTCTCCTCCCTGGTTGGATGAAGATAGTGATCTACCTGTCCTCTCCTTTCACTCCACCAGCCTTGACTTTCAGCAGATCATTGTCCATAAATTCCACCACCTTCAACAGATGCCATCACCACACACAACTTGCTCTCTTTTCTTTGAGAATTGTGAACAAACTAATCCTGTGCAACTCCCTACTCGCCTTCTCGCATCACCCTTCGATGAAACCACAGGAGATGCGATGATTGCTCTTACATCTTCCCTTCCACCACACAAGAATTCAGATGTTCCATCCGGGTGATTAGCGATTCACCTGAACCTCCGATTTGGTGCTCACAATGGTCATACGGAGGCTGGAGAAACCATAAACAGGTTGGATGACTGTTTTGCAAAACATTTGCATTTAATCTGCAAGAGTTCCCCTAACATCCAGTTGCTTGTCACTTTAATTTTCCATCCCACCCACTGACCATTCTTTCTTTGGTATAGTGTAGAAGACCAACGGAGCGCAGGCCAAGCTCCAGGAATAGTACTTAATCTTTTTTCTAGATGCATTTTTAGCCCCCAGGACTCAAATAATGAATTGAATAATTTCAGATAAAACGGTCTTTACAGTTTTATTTCAAACTGGTCAAGTCTGATACAAGGTAATTTACCTGTAACATTATGTTTGTTTCTTCCTCCCCACTGATGCTGCCTGAGCTGCGGAGCTATTTCTAGCATTTTCTGGTTTTATGAGGGGTGATCTTAGAGATGTATAACATCATGAGGGAGGGGAAAGATTTAATAGGAACCTGAGGGGCAATTTTTTCCCCACAGAGGGTGGTGAGCTCAAGTGTTATCCATTCCTCTTGTCGATTTGCCTTAGATACTAGACATCTATTCTGGGGCAAAGTATTAATTGATTTGCTTTTCAATTAATACTTGTTTCATAGTAAACCTTTTAATAAACAACTTAACTAGTGACTTTAGTTGTATGTGCAAAAATATAGACAAAGGTACAGTTTGTTTGAAACCAGTTGCAATAAAACTGTAAAGACCCAGTGTTTTAGCTGATCTTTATTCTGCCCCAGGCACCTTAATTGAATGAACTATAGTCTGCTAGTATTTCTAAAATGTATGCTGCTTATTTTCTAGACAGCCCTTGGGAATTTATCATGCAGGAATTGTTACCGGAAGTATTATATATGCTAAACATAATTAAAAGCACACCTGTTACTGAGACATGTAGTGCACTGACTTAATTAAATGATACTCATCTCCACTGCAGGTGACATGTGCAATTTCATAATTAGTTGCTGTTTCTTATTTAAAACAACTGTGACCAAATTACTACGACACCATTTAGTGTATCTTTTTATTTCGCTGTCTACTGTAAATCCTATCACACATTGCCCACTGCTCTATGATTTAATTATGTTCATTACTTTCCAGTTGCAGGATGAGTACTTGTCGTTGGTGCACACCTCAACACCAGTCAACAATTGAGTTTCTACACAGTTACAGTTCTGAGGAGCTCTTGTCACAGGAGCTAAAAGCTGCCAATGAGGATCTTTGCTATTGCCTGGAATGCGTGGTGGAATATCACCGAGCCCGTGATGAACTTCCAACAGCACACAAGGTAATGGGAGGTGTTTACTTGAAATGATTATTATTTGGGGAACACTTTGAAATCTGTGCTGTAATTTTTTTCAGCACAAATAATTGAGCTAAGTGCAAATTTAACACATTTTCTTTTAAAATAATCTGAATATAACCCTTGAAATTTGGAAGATCACATTTTCTATAAGCTGAAATACAGAGACTATTAAACTTGCAAGGGAGGTCAGGTCTGGTCTGAGACCTGCTGGCACAGGTTAAATTTTGGGAACCACGAGGGGAGATCTGAAGGAAACGTGAAGGTATAGAGTTCCCAGTTGCGACTGATTGTAGTGAAGGTAGGAACGGTAAGGCAGGGCAAGGGAGGAACGTGATGCAATTCCTGGGTCCAGATATCTGGATATTAATAATGCACAAAAGAAGCGTGTGCAATGTTGTTTTATAGTAGCTTGTTATACTGCTTGAGACAAAATCTGATCAGTTTTTGTTTCTGTACTTATTGAGTAGAAATTGTGGGATAAACATCTATACATAACTAAAGCTCTGATCTTGTTATCTTCTGATTTGTGCGGTCTTTCTATTTGCGCAAAAACGGTTCGCGATAGCGCTACGATGTTATGCCAGTTCACTCGCTGTTCTCCTATGCTGCGATTGCACCAAGTTTCGTTTCGATCGGTTGAATGTCGTAAAAGTTAGCGAGGTTTTAAAAAAAAAAATCTTAAAAACCGCGCGTGAGCAGATCGATATCTTCTCCTGCCATTCAGCGCCACGCGGATTAGTCTCTTTCCCCTGTCACTCACCGGGACGTTCCGCCCCTTCCTGCGCCATCGTGTCTTTACTGGAGCTGAGGATGGCCGCCGGAGGTTTCCAACCGTACTCAATTTTCGGAGGGACCCGTAGCATCCCAGCCCCGAGCAGCCCAGCCCGGAGTCGGAGATGTCACCAAACGGAAAGCAGTGACTCTGATCCCGGCAGAGGAGAAAGACCAGCGCCCGCTGTGAGTCCCCATCGCACCGCCTATTCCAGCCACTACCCTCTGGTCCCCTTCGCTGGCTCCTCACCCCCTCCCCCGTGATACCCCCTCTCGCCCATGGCTCTTCCCACGTTTTTCCTCTGAGCTCACTCCCCACACTCCGCGCCCTGGAATATTGCGTTGGGGAATGGGTTGCGTTGGGGGACCAGGCCTCCCGTGTGACTGGGACCCAACGGGTCCCACTAAGTTTAGTTTTAAGATAAAATTCTGATGGAGGCACTCTCACTGACTCACTGATTTCATGGCTGAGGACAGAATGTAAAGTGCTTCATTGGCCAAGTTCGTCATACAGCACAGAAACAGGCTCTCAGCCCAATGTATCCATGCCGACCAAGATACCCCATCTAAACTAGTCCCATTTGGCCCATATCCATCTAAACCTTTACAATCGCTGTACCCATCCAAATGCCTTTTAGATGCTGTTATTGTAAATTCTAATCTTTTGGAGATTAGTTGCAACTCTTGCTCTAAGTATAACATAACCACTTACCCATTTCAATAATATAAAAAGGTGCACATATTCTATATCATGAAGTGAAACTATAAATTTGGCTTGCTCTTCCTAAAGCAAACCATCTCCTTAAATCCTTTTAACATTTCCTGCAGTTCAAAAGTGCAAACTGCTCTTATTGCAATTGCAGATGGCAGGCAATTTGACTGTGACTGAAGTAAACTCTCGTCCTCCTCTTCCTCCTCACTTGACCTGTCTGTGTGATTAAGCACCTCGCCCTCTTCATTTACTGCTCCACAGCAGGTGAGCTGGATGAAACGGTGCTTGCCTAGTGCCATTCTTAACTTACCTAATTGCAGCCAGTGAACCACCTTCAATAACTTCTACTTCCACTCTGTTGCTTCTGGTAATCCCCAGGATCCAACCTTTAGCATAATCCTGTCATCTTGTTTTCAATTACAATGTTGCTCCTTGGAGACATCATTCAAAACTATAACATCAGTTTCACTTGAATTGCGCGAACCTCCTCACTTCTGCTAAGTTTTCACATTGCTTGCTCAATATCTTGCACGGGATGTGCAGAAGTTCTCCAAATATCGATCAATGCCAAACTCTTTTCCATAGCTACTAATTTAATTCCTCCCTCCAGTGATGGCGGTATAGCAGCTCGGTTGTCAGAGCTACTGTCTTGGAGGTCTGCGGTTCTGACTTTGGCTGCTAACTGCTGGAGGTTTGCACATAATCCCTGCATCTCGGGTTCTACTGGGTGCTCCAGTTTCCTTTCATGTTCCAAAGATATATTGATAGGCTATCAGGCTACATTAAATTATCTCTTAATGACGAAAGATGGTGTGGGAGAATAACTTGCAGGGCCAAGGGAAATAAGAAAATGAGGAATGGAACTGATGTGATTGATCATTTGAGAGCTAACATGGACTTAATAGTTTGAATGGCCACCTCCTGTATTATAGGTATTAAGTTAGCAACCAAGCTATTCCCATTTGTGAGCTAAACTTTTAGCAAATTTGCCCTGTTGTATTTGACCCCGCTATGAACTATCTGTTACCATTTCTGTAACGTCCCATGACTGCCCCACCTTTAGCTATCTACTATAGAAATATTTATTCTTGCTTTGTTATATTTAAACTTAACTATAGCATACATCCACTCTGATTCTGTGGGTTCTGAGGTGACCGATAGACCAGTGTAAGCACTGCAGAGTCATCCACAGACAGGGCAGGAGGTGCATAGTGAGAAGACGGGTGGATAGTTTAAGTTGGTTCACTCCTGCTGTTTATGCTGGGCTGTTTACTGTTCCTGAAACACTAACACTAAGAATCTTGAGTGCTCCTGAATACGTCTCCTCCATTTTGGTCATAGTTGTCAATCCACATCATTCTGGCGGAATGTGCACTTTTCCCAAGTGGACTTTGAGAACATCCTTTGTTTTATTCTGTCCACTTTTTTTCTTCCTTGAGCTGGAAATGCATGCCATAATTGGCAGCTTGGCTTCGGACATGTAAATGGAACTGACTATTTGGATGTTAATGGAAGGAACTGCAGATGCTGGTTTAAATCGATGGTAGACATAAAATGCTGGAGTAATTCAGCAGGACAGGCAGCATCTCTAGAGAGAAGGAATGGGTGATATTTCGGATCAAGACCTGAAACATCACCCATTCCATTTCTCCAGAGATGCTGCCTGTTCCGCTGAGTTACTCCAGCATTTTATGTCAACCATTTGGATGTTAATGTTGTGGTAAGTTGGCCTGGGAAGATATTGGCGTAGGTTCAGTTGTCCTTAAATTGATTTGGACGATTTTATGGTCATTTTCCAGCCTGAAGTAGGTTTCCAAGTCTAAGGAACATGCAGGAGTGTATGGCTTGCTGTGGCCCGTTAGACTGTGGATTTTGTAACAGGATTCAGACCCTTAAATACCTTTTGCCTCGGTTAGCCAAAGGGTGTTCTTGTGCACTGAGGGGAATGTCTTTATCAATGCCTGCTTGGATTGAGGTTGGTCCTGAGAAATAAGGAGCATTTGCTTCCTTTGATTCAGTATCCATTTTGATCTAATACATTTTTGTGAGGCACTTGCTTATTGAGCTAACTGCCATTTTTCCAATTCTTTCAGGCCATTCATTGAGACAGGATAGATGCAGGTCCGAATTTTGTAAGATCTTGTCATGTTGATGATAAAAATGGTACAGCTGGGCTGCCTACATGGGAACCAGGGTGGTACACACAATTACTTATGTCAAGGGCCATGGGGCTGTGCATAGGAGAACATTGGAAACATCTTGGTGAACATAATTCCCTCACAGGAGTTCAGCACAAGTTGGGTAGCTACAATAGCATGGGAAAGGGAACAATTGGATGTCATTGCTCAGTCTTTATTACAGACATTCTCACCATCGCAGGGGAATGATTAGACTAAATAACATCTGTTAACCCATGTGGAGATGATTAGAGTGGTTCCCATAGTAATAAGGATGACTCCAGAAGGACGGTAGAGTTGCACAGCTGGTAGAGCTGCTACTTCAGAGCAGCAGAGACCCGGGTTTGATCCTAACCCTGGGTACTGTTTGCCTGGAGTTTGCACATTCTCCCTGTGACCGCCTGGTTTTCCTCGGGCCACTCTAGCTTCATCCCACATCCCAAAGGTGTGTGGGGTTGCAAGTTAATTGGCCTCTTTAAATTGTCCCTCATGTGTAGGAAGTGGATGTGATAGTAGGATAATATAGTACTAGTCTGACCAGGTCATCGATGATCAATAAGGATTTGGTGGGCCAATGACATGACCTGATTTCATGCTGTATCTTTCAATCTAGAGGATTTTCAACAGTATTGCAAGATAATCAGGGCAATGGCTGTGAGACCAGAATAAAGGTTCTCCATGTGCAATAATTCACTCAACCATAGAATGTGTGTTTTTGGAGTTTGGTATCCGTCCTGCTGAATGCAGCCGACTGACCATAACTCAGGCCTCTGTACTCTTTTGACCTGGGAGATGATGCTCATGTTGGATCCCTTATCGTTCCAGTGAATTTGGAGAATTTTGTAGCGGAAGCGTTGGTGATATTTTGTCAGTGCCTTAATGTCTGAGTAATTAACCAGGGTCTCGAGCATACAGAAGGCTAGGGATCACTGCTGCTTGATGGACCTGTGCCAGGTCTGAGAATGCTTGCCTAAATAATTCTGTTCTCTTTAATAGTCTATTAATTTAGCACAGGGATGGATTTTTCAACATTTGTTTGCTTGCATCTTTGATTCAGTATCCATTTTGATCTATTACACAATACACAATACAATTTATATGTCACTTGAACCTCATAGAGGCTCAAATGAAATGTTGTTTCTGCAGTCATACACACATGAAAAAAAAGACCCAAGACACAACACAATTTACACAGACATCCATCACAGTGCATCTCCTCCTCGCTGTGATGGAAGGCAAAAAAACTTATCTCTCCCCTGCACTCCCCATTCCCCTCCCGATGTCAGAGTCAAAGCCCCCGGCGGGCGATGGCAATTGTCCCGTGGTCATTAAAGCCACGCCGGGCGATGCAAGGCCACGCTCCGGGTCTTGTTGTTGGAGCCCCCTGCGGGCTCTAGCAAAGTCCCGCAGCCGTTGAAGCCGCGCCGGGCGGTGATGTAAGGCCCCGCTCTAGGTACTCCTCGACCCCGCGACTCGGGCGGGTGAAGTCGCCGTTGCAGAAGCCCCGAAAAGCGGTCTCCCACCAGGGACCCGCGGGCTCCCGATATTACTGTCTGCCAGACCTGCAGTAAGCCTCCGAATCTCCGGGGGTCGGGTCACAGCAGCGCGCCACCACCGCTCCTCCCGCTCCGGACTCGGCCAGCTCCATGATGGTGAGTAGCTCCGCAGCTCCGTGACTGGAGCCCCAGGACGTTCCTGCTGGAGGCCGCTCCACGTTGTAGCCCCAACGACAACGGAGACCCGACAGGGAAAAGGTCGGGTTCTCCGTGCAGGGGAAAGATTTTAAAAGTTTCCACCCCCCGCCCCCCCCCCCCCCCCCCCACACACACACACACATACCCCATCAAGAAAATAATAAAAACTACATTAAAACGGGACAAAAAATAACAAAAAGACAAACGGACTGCAGAGGCCGCTGCGACGTGAGTCGCGCTGCCCACCGAGACATTTTGATCTATTACATTTTTGTGAGGCACTTACCTATTGAGCTAACTGCTTTTTTTCCAATTCTTTCAGGCCATTCATTGAGACAGGATAGATGCAGCTCCACGTCAAAGCTATTTAATATGATAGGCACGACTAGATAAGTGTTCCCATATTTTCTTTGTGCAATATGTCTATCCATTTTTCTGTGCAACTCCTAATCTGTAGTTGATTTCAGCCATTCAATGTGGAGAACAAATTTACCATTCCCTCCTATATCAATATATTAATTTATTTTTAAAATCCATTCGAGAGGTGTGGATGTCCAAGGCTGAGTCAGCCTTTAATTGTCGATGCTGAATTACCATTGAGAAGGTGGTGGTGAGCTGCCTAGAACTGCTGCAGTTCTTGAGTGCAGGGAAACCCACAGTGTTGCTTTTTGCCCTCTTTGTTTAACTGACTCACAGGGGAATAACATGTCATAATATAGTTAAATTCAGTGTAATTGTTGTTATTAAGTCCTGGTTTTTGTAATTGTGTCTTATAGAATTTATGGAAAATCGAGACTAAGCGTTTGGTACAACATTTTGAAAAGACCCTAAAAGAGGAAGAGGAAGAAGGTGAACTGTTTTTAATTCAGGATGAGCAGGAAATTCAGCTCCATGGATACATGGCAGCAGACATTGAAAATGACCTTCGCGTCCCCATCATTGAGATCCTTAAATACCCTTACTTACTCCTTCATGAACACCTCAGTAAGTAATTAGTAATGATGTCAATGCATAAGTAATGTTCTTGACTTTGTGTGGTGGAATATTCTCGAACTTGTTAGATTGCAATTTTGTATCTCATTGAAAAATGTCAACAGTCTTAATCAAGTACATACCAATTAATTAAATTTTGGATTAGAATTGTATTCATTTGTATTCATTCCAAGAAAAATCTTATTTTGAATTTGAGCTATGTTGATCAGATACCCTCATTCACATCTGAGGTTTGTGAAATCAAGGATATTAGGTAAATCCGTTTAATTCAAATTGTTGAATTCGGAAATGTCTAATGATTCATGTTCAATCATTTTAATAGCTCTGCCATTGACTAGGATCATGTAAGATAAACCCTCAGCCCAACCAATCTGTACTTCTGTTTTTTCATGACAATAAATTCAGTCTGAAGAAAGGTCCTGGCTTAAAATGTCATCCTCCATTTCCCCCAACATTGTTCAATGAATTCAACAAAGTCAGTTAACTGGCTTTCCCAGAGTTGCATATTCGGTTTGAGTGTGGGAAAGTTAGGGAAGCTAGTATCTTAAAATTATCTACAAAGATATGAAGGCATAGTTAGCTAAAGTGGACGAGGAAGGTAGATTAAAATGTACTATGGTAGGCATGTAAAGAGATATTTCATGTTTCCCAGTCAGGATATACTCCATTGAGAAATAAAGACTTCTATATTAAAAAAGGAGATCCATCCACTTAAATCCAAGGAAGTTACAGTTGATGTTAAATTGAAAGAGATAAAATGCTGTGAAGACTAGTGGTAGGCTGGAGATCTGAAAAAGCTTCAAAATCAGCAAAGAAAATTGGGCAAAAAAAAATAGGAATATAATAAATTGCAAGAATATGCCAATCGAAAAAAATATAGAAAATTACCACAAAAGGTTAGTTTAATTTATAGATACAGTGCAGAAACCGATCCCCACACACTTGCACTATCCTACACAAACTAGGGACAATGTACAATTACATTAACCTACAAACCTGTATGTCTTTGGAGTGTGGGAGGAGATCAGAGGTCCCTGAGGAAACCCATGCAGGTCACAGGGAGAACGTACAAAGTCCGTACAGATAGCACCTGCAGTCAGAATCGAACCCGGGTCTCTGCCACTGTAAGGCATCAACTCTACCACTGTGCCACCGTGCCGGAAATCTAGGTCCCTAAAATAATACTGAAATTAATAATAGGATAAAGGATTACAAACAGTTTTGTACCCATCTTTGTGGTAGGAAAGCACGTGGAGAGAAGAATGCCGTGGGACAGCAAAGGGCTATTGATTAATGGAGTATAATGAGGGAGAAATATGAGGTATCCTCTTTGATTGGAACAATGAAAATCAGAATACCATTTAATGCAAAGAGAATGCAGAATTGCACTGGTACAGAGATCTATCAGTCCTTGTGCATGAATCAAAAAGGTTACCATCCAGGTTTAGCCTGTAATTTGTAAGGTAAATGGAATATCTGGTGTTGATTGCAAAGGAAATTGAGTGCTAAAGAGCAGAAACATCTAAATCCTACTATACCGGGCTTTGCGAAACAATGCCCGGAGTACGGTGCAGCATTTTGGCCTTATTATTTAAGGCAAGATTTACCTGAATTAAAGAGAGCTCCAAAAAGATTTTCTCATTTGATTTCTGGAATGAACGATTTGTCTTGAAGAATAGTTGAGCTAGTCAATCCTTTACTCATTTGAGTTTTGAAGAATAAAGCATTCAAAATTCTGAAAGGCATTGTACTATTTATTTATTCCTTATATTCCACTCTGACACTGAAAGAAGCTGCTTAGCCCATCGTATCTATGTTGGCTCGCTAAGTAATCCTGTCAGTCACTTTACCACATTTAATTTCCTGTAACATGCCTATTAACTGCCCTGGATTCTCTGACCATCCATCTAAATCAGAGAGAATTTATAATAGCCAATTAACCAACTTAATATTTAAATTTTGGGGATGTGGGAGGAAACTAACCCAGTCAAAAAGAATGTTCGAACTCTGCACAGACGGCATGGAGTTTAGGATCAAAATCAATCGTCAAGAGGTTATTTTTTCTTTAGGTTTACTGTTGTTACGTGCACAGAGATACAGTAAGAAGCTATATTTTGCATGCTATCCAATCAAATCAGATAATGCTATACATAAATACTACTAAGCCAAACCTAAGTACAATAGGAACAGCAAAGGGAAAGATTTAAAGTGCAGAATACAGTTCTCAGCATTGATATATTTCCTCATATAGTTTCTGCAATGACCTGTGTTGTTGCAAGGGGAGGACGTCGAGGGCTTCCCGACTGGTTTATTAATATAAAGGCGTTGACCATTTCACTGATATTCCATATTCCAGTTTTGTCCTCTGTCAGTGCGACACTGGGAAGCGAATGAGAACGAGGGAAGCAGTGGAGAACAGCTCCTGGTTGAGTCATTGATATCTTCCCTAAGGTGCACCAGCGAGCCCTTCTTCACCAGATGCCGCACCATCCGGTTGACGTGGCTGTTGTCGCGTCTTATGTAGCCATTGGACGACAGCACTTTCCTCGTGCACCATGGGCCTCCCTCCCCTCCATCTAGCTACCGCTTCCAGTCAGCTGTATAGGAAAGAACTGCAGCTGCTGGTTTAAATCGAAGATAGACACAAAATGCTTACAGTCAGCTGTTGTTTATCCACTCTTCTCCTCCCCCCCCCCCCTCTACTGCTGCTGCCTCCTCCTCCTATCACTTTGTCCACTCCGCCGCTCCAACCCTCCTTCGTCCCCGGAGTAGTTGTTAATGTTCCGGCAGCCGAGAAGGGTCCGGACCCGAACATTACCCACCCATGTTCTCCAGAGATGCTGCCTGACCTGAGTTTCTCCAGTTTGAACCAGCATCAGCAACTCTGTGTTTCTACCTAGTTTGAAGATGATCCCGACGCACAATATCTTGCATCAGGGTTTATGGAATGTAACCCACACAGACCCTCCCCGACTTGCATAAGGGTTTGCGGAACATAACTTTTGCCTTGGTCAAGTATCAAGTATCCTTTATTGTCATTCAGACTTTTCAGTCTGAACGAAATTTTCGTGCCTTGCAGTCATAACATAGAATAAAATAACAAAACACACAGTAAACACAGATTTAACATCCACCACAGTGAGTCCACCAGGTCCTCCTCACTGTGATGGAAGGCAAAAGTCTAAAAGTCCTTGTCTCTTCCCTCCTTGTTCCCCCTCTGCGTTGAGGCGATCCAGGCTTCCGATGTTGTGACCCCGCCGGGTGATGGTAAGTAAGTCCCGCGGCTGAATCCGAGCTCCGCGAACGGGCCGGTTCAAACTCCAGTCCAGCGGACGAAGCTGTTGTTGCGGGAGCTCCGGAAAAACAGGTCACCAACAGGTCACCTCCGGAGCCTCGAGGTCGGTCCCAGTTGGAGGCCGCCAGCTCCGCGATTAGGCCTCAGCGCAGCACAGATGGAGTCGGAGAAAAGGTTGCATCCCCCCCGAAGGAAGAGACTAAAACAAGTTTCTCCCCCCCCCCCCCCCCCCACACATACACAACTAAATTAAACCGAAATAAACTGTAACAACAGGACAAAAAGAAAACAAAAAAAGAAAAAACAAACGGACTGCAGGCGAGCCGCAGCTGCTAGGGCAGCGCCGCCACTTCCAGAGTCGTGGAGTGTCTGTATTTGCAACTTGAGGCTACAATTTAGCTGTCTATTTTACTTACTACTTGAACAATGATGAAGATTTATAATAACTTCCTAAAAGCATTGTAATAACTTTGTGTTTCAGGTGAGTTATTTGTTGAGGCCCTCAGCAGAATTGAGCAGGGGAATTTCTCCTTTCAGATATTTGAGAAGTATGCAGGAATCTATCTACTTTTGGTACACCCAAATGAAACGGTAAATATTGTCTCTGGTAATTAATGCCATGATATAATATGAAGTTTTCTGTAAAAGTTTATTTCTTTTGTTTGAAAAATTAAAGCAGTGGAACAATCTCTAGAAGCAGAAATAATTTGAATGGTTGGTTTATCAACAGTGGAAATTGCTGGTGAGATTCTTTGGGAAATATCCTAACCATCTTCAAATGCTTTATTACTGACTCATTTGATCAAAAGATCAGAAGCGGAATGTTTGCTCATTGCTCAGTTTGCAATTCTGTACACTATTTCTGTGAAAATGAAACTATCCATGCCCTCTATACTCTCTTGACTCTTCCTGCATTTGTACAATAGTGAGCATTCAGTAAGGGGCACAAATTAATAATGTCACACAAGTGGTAGTTGAGGACAATTTACTCTTTGGATTAATGGGGTTTTCCTCCACCCTCTCCTGAGATAACACTGATCAGACACATAACTGGACCAACCTCATAGTCTGAAGGGAAGAGGAAATACTTAATTTCTTGAGGCAAGTGATTTATGTCCTAACCCGCTAAAGTTTTCACAAACTCTGCAAGGGCATGTGTGAGGAATGTTGTTGGGTTCTCTCCATTTTCACTCTGACAACGGCAGCATTCAGGAAATTCAGGAACAGCCTGCTTGAATGGCGCACATTTGTCAACTTCATTACTGATGGATTTCAAAATGCACAACTGTTACTTATGCAACTTTATTAAAAGCATTTCCCAAGCCTGTGACCTGTAATTTCTCTTCCAAGTCCTGGTTTGGAAATGTATCAAACATCCACATTGCTGCTGGCTATAACTCCTGGAGCTCCCTCTCCAACAACACAATAGGAAATCTTAGATTCTTAGCCAGCGATAACCAAAAGCGCTGCAAGCTCATCATGACTTGCGAGTGGACAAGTAAAAGCTATCATGCCAGCTATAGTCTTACTTTATGAATAGTAAAGGGCATTGATAAGTACCACAGTGCAGGATGTACTACTTCCAAAATAACAGCATTTAATGTTCATAATTAAATATTAACATAAATCTTTGTACAGTATACAAAATGTGACGGCGTGAGGGATTGATTAAACATAACGTCAAGATTCGGATGATATTTGAGCAAATGCAAATTGTCAAAAAGAAAATTATAGCCTTGTTTTTATATATCCAGCGTTTTTGTTTGTGCTTTGTACATTTTTATATTTTTTGTAGGAAAGATGCTGGTTGATGATTTATCTCTTTTTGACCATACTATTGAAGAATTCCTCTCATAAATTCAAATGACATTATTTCACAAAAAAAATCTGCAGATTTTATTCTAATGTTTTATGGGGGTTTGATGCAGAAAGAACCAATGTTGGTCTTTTGTTCTTTGTAGTTGCTGGACTGGGAAATCTTTAGGAGTCTGGGATGAAAATCAGCTGGTTGCAGCTAATTCTCAAAAGTTTTTGCTTGCCTTTTTGAAAACTATTAAATGACATATGACTATTTCCATTTTTAGATCAGGAAATGGGCAATCCTTGCTGCCAGATCTCTTGGAAAGGTGGAGCGAGATGACTTCTATGACCTGCAGGAAGTGATAACCTGTTTATTGAAAGTGATTGAATTGGACCTCTTTGAAAATACAGATTTTTATAATAGTTATGGAATGCAAGAGGGAAAGTTAATTCTTTTACCATCCCATCTTTACGATGTTAACAACCATAAGAACTATTGGCTCGGTGAGTGATTTTCAAAATGCTATTGGTCTGTATGCAAGAAAATTAAAACTGGTAATGGATAACAGGACACTGTTGCATAATTTGTTGTTCAAAAATGGATATTGCAACATTACTAAAATTAATATTGCAAAAGATTCTTCAAGTTTACCTGTCACGAGTAGGTAAAAGTCATCCCTTTGAAAATTCAAATATTCTCAATGGCCTAGATGTCTTTTTCTGTATTGGCTGTGATAGGAAAATCTTTTTCACAAAGTGTTGATATTTTGCTATTACAGTACCCTCCATAATGTTTAGGACAAAGACCCATAATTTATTTATTTGTCTCTGTACTCCACAATTTGAGATTTGTAATAGAAACAATCACATGAGGTCAAAGTGCACATTGTCAGATTTTAATAAAGGCCATTTTTATACATTTTGGTTTCACCATGTAGAAATTACAGCAGTGTTTATATATAGTGCCCCCGTTTCAGGGCACCACAATGTTTGGGACACAGCAATGTCATGTAAATGAAAGTAGTCATGTTTAGTATTTTGTTGCATATCCTTTGCATGCAATGACTGCTTGAAGTCTGCGATTCATGGACATCACCAGTTGCCTTCTCTGGTGATGCTCTGCCAGGCCTGTATTGCAGTCATCTTTAGCTTATGCTTGTTTGGGGGCTAGTCCCCTTCATTTTTCTCTTCAGCATATAAAAGGCATGCTCAATTAGGTTCAGATCAAGTGATTGACGTGGCCACGCAAGAATTCACAATTTTTTTAGCTTTGAAAACTCTTTTGTTGCTTTAGCAGTATGTTTGGGATCATTGTCTTGCTGTAGAATAAACCGCGGGCCAATGGGAACGGGGTGGGACATGTCTTTGATTATGCTTTTCTGAGGCAGCTTGAAGTATAGATGGAGACAATAATTGGTCTGTGATGGCGCAGCTACATCTACAACTCTCTGCACATTCTTGCTGTGATGCAACCGGCCAGTATGCTTCCTATTCTTAGAAAATACTGTGACTTGTTCTTTTTTTTCCTTTTGGAAGGAGAAACCTGCTGTGTTAATCTGTCAAAGTAAAACATTCTATTCATGTGAGTGAGGTGCCTGACAGTAACTTCAAAGTTGCTTGCAAATTAAAATGTTGGAATATTAAATAGGAAATGGTTTGCATTCAAATATTCAAAATATACTTTATGCTGCTTCTTGTTGCGTATGGCGTGCACAGCCTAAAGTTGTAAGACAACTTGTTCTGTTTGTGCACGTCAGGTTGATTGCATTTGTTGAAACAGGGTGGACCACGTGAAGGTTGCAATCTCCCACCCCATACTTTATGCTGAGAATTGGATTGTTGAGATGCTTGTTTTCATAATGTTTTGTTTAAATAGGTGTCTGCATGCTGTTGTTGGTATTGGATGAACAAGCTATGGACTCGTTACTACTTTCCCATGATAAACAGAATGACTTCATGAAGTCCATTCTGAACACCATGATGAAAAGCAAACCAGGTATGTCTAGATATTTCTGTACATGGTATGTCATACAACGTGAGGTGTGGCATAAAGGTACAGAATTGGTTATTTTTATTGGGTTAGTAGCAGATAAAATCATCTGTTTTAGCTAATCGTGTTAATGAACATTGTATATAACCTGTCCGACCCAAATAATCCACATAATTTAGCCTGAAGAAGGGTCTTGACCTGCAACGTCACCCATTCCTTCTCTCCAAAGATGCTGCCTGTCTATCTTCCACATTTGACTCTTCACATTTTAACTTCCTGCAAATATAAAGACCTGGTGTAACATAGCCAAATTTGATGATGGAAATGTAGGTGGGGAAAATGAGTTGTGAAGAAGACACATTGTTAGGGAGAAGGAAATCTATTTTAAAAAAAAATGGTGAACAACTAGTTATCTACAGATGGATTTTTGTATGCTGATTCATGAAATGCAGCAACTTTATGTTCTGGTTTGAAGTATAGTTAAGCAAACACATGATTCATTGTAAAGGGATTGGAATACAAAAGTAGGCAGTTATACAAGGTTCTGGTGAATTTAAATTGGGTTTCTGTTCCCAGGGAAGGATATAGTTGGATAGGAGTTGGATTCATTAGTTTGATTGTTGAGATGAATTGTCCAAGAGGAGAAAGTGAGTAAGATTGGTCCATACTTTCTGAAAAGATTAAAAGGTGACCTCTTGGGCCTTCTAAGATTCCAGAGAAGATTGCCAGAATAGATGCTAGAAGGTTGTTTCCACTAAAAGGATTGTCTAGAACCAGGGGCATTGTGTCAAAGGGTTGGCCTGATAAGAAATGAGGTGAGAGTCATGAATCCTTGGAATTCTTTGTTCCGAAGGGATGTGTGGTTACTAAATATATTCACGACTGATCTTGGACATTCGTTGAATCAAAGGATGTGAGAATCCGGGGGAGGGGGGGAGTTGAGTTGAAGAAGATCAATCATGTTCTTAATGGCAGGGCAGGCACGAGAGACTGGATTAACTACTTCTGTTCATTTCTAAATATTGTAGTCTTGTGATAAGAAAGAGCAGCTTCAGTTGGGAAAATAAAAGCGCCACCACCTTCAGTAGAACTACTTCCTTTTATTATTATTGTTTCCTGTAGTCATAAGTTTCATTTTGATTTCCTGTATGCAAATTTGGCCATGCAAACAGAAAATAGATTGATTTTATACATTATTCAATTTCTGCATATTTTTATGTTCCTGCTTCACCTGCATGTAATAAAATTTAGAATGAAAAAAACTTTTATGCAGACGAATTTTATAACATGCAAGATTAGCAAACATAAAACAAAATTATTGTTTTTTAATTTAAGACATCAGCGCTCTTTGTTTGAGATGAAGCTCATGAATTTCCATAAACCAGCAACCTTTTTGTCAATGTTGAGGGGAAGAAATTATCCTTCCAAAGAGATAATTCAAGACTGTTGGCTATTTTAAAAAACTCGTGCAAATCAAAGCAATTGTTTGCAAATAATGACCCACGTGAATTCAGCCTTCCATTGTGTTCCTTATGGCTTATCTTCTCTCCTTTTGATATTTTAAGTTATAATTTGCAAATAACTGCAATTATGTTTCCTTGACAAAATAATAAATTAATAAATGGCTTTAACTCGGCTAAACTAAGTTCTAAATTTAATCTCAACCTCTTTCGGTATAGATTAGCTGAATGATCTTGCTCTGGCCTCTTATTACCTTAATATCACCTTAATATCTGGGATCAGATTAATGAATATTTTAACTATTCACAAAAATAAATGAGAATGTGCTACTGATTCTTATTTTTGTGCTGATTATATGTAGTCCTCTTGGGCCAGGACCTTCTGCCATGTTGAAGTGTCCACACTCAGCATGGACTTATGTTGAAAGTTGGAACTTCTAAGTTGCTTGAATCTACACGCTCCCAAACTGGTCTGATCCTTAATTGAACTCCCCACATGGCACCACTGTCTTCCTCAATGCAATGCTGTTACTTCCATGGTTAGTGTGTGTGCCTGGTTCATATCTGCAGCAGGTGGAGATGCCAGAACAAGCTTGACCCGTGAAAACTACTTAAACCAAGTACCTGAGCTACCAAGATAGTTGAGTAGTTGAATTTTTAGACAATCAATACTTATTTAAAATCAAAAACACCATTGTTTTTGATTTTAAATACGTTTTGATTGTCTAAAAATGAAACATTTAACTTAAATAAACAAAATAAAACAGTTTAAATATGTCACAAAATTTAAAAAGCGTAAAAGCCATTAATTTTAACAAATTGTAAATACGTGTTGATTCTTTGGAAAATTTACTTTCAATGCAAATGAATAGGGTCATTGTTGTGTTGTCAAACCTGCTGCAACTTATGTGATCACTATTCACCTCAGTCTCGTTCTGATGCTGGATCATGGGGTGTCCACAACTGATGGTACATCCCTATAAATTCTGCCCTTTTAAAACTGCCATTATTGGAGTTTAAAACAAGTATTTTGAACCCATGTGCAAGAGGGTGCCACTGCCATAAGTCTTGTGGCTAATTCAGCTGTTTACACTGCTAAAATGTTATTAATTTAACCACTGAAAATTGATATACTGAAGTTTGATATTTAGTACAGCATCTTTATTGGTGTTATAGGCTGGGAAAATGTTTAAAGTTGCTATTTGTCAATGACTTTCTTTTGCACCAATTTGAACTGTAGGTGATGCTTCTGATCCATTTTGGCCAGCTCTGCAGTGTTTCATGGTAATCCTTGATCGACTTGGATCAAAAGTCTGGGGACACCTCATTGACCCCACTGAGGCATTTCAGACCATTATCAGAAGCCAGAGTTACAACAGCGAAATTGAAAATATTCGTAATTCAAGGTTGGTAAGTTAGACACAGAAATTGAAAGCTGATGAGAAGGAAATTAAACCTGTGGTTATAAATTTTATTCAATAAAATCAAAAGATTTAACTATTAGTGGAATTATTAATGCATTTGTATACCTAAAGATGCATCACAGAACTGAAAATGATTGCTGAGCTGTTAGTAATAGAATGTTAGATATCTGGACCAAAAATATGGTCAAAGCTGTGCCCTAGGAACACTTCCATTTAAGTTGAGAGGTGCAGTGAAGAGATTAAGATAAGCGTTCAACTGTATCTTGCCACAAGGAGTAAAATGGAAAAACGGGTAACCCAGTTGCTTGGATATAGGATTAGACACAGCCAAAGCCTGTCCTAGTTTCACGACCTCTGCCGAGTTTTCCCTTCTCATACTCGCAGCATGGTTGTCACGAGGTCGTGGGTCGAGCGTAGCAGGCTGTGATGCTAGTCGTTGGTACTCATGGCATCAAGTAGGTCGGGGCGTTTTTCTAGCCTGATGAAAAATGTCCACGAGTAAAAAAGGTTGTTAATTAGGTCGTGAAAGTGGAACAGGCCCTTTATGGATCCACTACTTTTGCGTTCAGTCAAAGAGAGTTACTGGAGTCAAAACAAATATGAACTTTTACATGGGTTCCGTTTTTTTTTTTTTTGTCTTGCCTTAGAAATGTTATCTTTCACAACTTGGTTGATGGTGCATGCAAGAAAGGCCAGAATATTCCAATTAATATTTTCTTTTCTTTAAACTTAAATTAGTGAATAAAGCAATAGAGTTGTGTTGTCTTGATTGGTACCACACAGAAGTGTAAATTGCATACTCATTAACATGTATCTAATATAGGGGTATTTTGCTCATGCTTGATTATTGCTTTCATTTGAATTACAATTATTCTTGTCACTGAGTTGTATTTCAAGTCTCAATCCATTGATTTGAGGGCAGCATCTAAGAAAACACAAATGAGTCACGGCTTACTGAGCATATACGTGATTGCAGTTGCAGAAGATGGGATGCGGTCCTCTCTCTCTTTCTCTCTCTTTGAAGGATCTGAAAATGTTTGGTTATGCAGTTGTGTTTTTAAGTAAAATGTGGTCTTAAAGCTTTTCTGTGAGGACTCTTTTAAAAAAAAAAAAAAAAAAAATAATAATAATAATAAATAGATTCACTAACATCTTGCTTTATCAATTCTGTACCTAGCAACCTGTGATGTCTTTTTTTGCTTCAGAGTTGAATGATTTAAATGGATTCATACTTTGGTTAATTTTGAAACATTTTAACTGCTTTCATCCCTTGAACTGTTGGAATTATGTTTGGGATTTAGTTTAGTATGTGAGACCACTACTTGCAAATATAGTCATTTGTAGAAACAGATTGGCTATGACAATACAATTGTGTGGAGGGGAAGAATAAATCTTAGATTGAAAAAACACCAACTTCAGGAGCAGCGGCATGAGGGTTCCCTCAAGCTTGTGTGTTTGCCTACACTTCTTCCTCAGCCGCATTATTAATTTTCGATACTTGCCATCCTCCTCCCCCAACTAATGACTTCTTCCTCTAATTCTTTCTAATCCCTGCTTACTTCCACTCACTTCTTTCCCCCCCCCCCCCCACAAACATCATCCACCACCCACCCAGTGTCTGTGACCTAGCATAGACACCAGCTCTTTTCTGCAGAGAATCTTCCGAAGCGCTCCAACTACTTCTCGGTTGCTGTATTTAACATCAACTATAGCTACCTCTTGTGCTGTGAGTGGCTGAAACACAGAGGAAGGATCTCTAGTGTACGTAAGCATACAATGAGGTAAATAGTTCACATGTGTCAATCTGTGATTCAAGAACGACAGCAATACAATGCTTGTATTTTAGCACAAATGGGTAACGTTGTTAATCCCATTTACCCAAAGCTATTCTGCCTTATTAAAACTATGAAAACCAAACATCTTGCATGCAAATGTAGAAACAAGGAACTGCAGATGCTGGTTTACAAAAAAAGACTGTGCTGAAGGAACTCGGTTGTCGGGTTGAATGAGGAAACGTTTAGTTTAGAGATAGTGAGGAAATAAGACCTTCGGCCCCTGGAGTCCGCGTTGACCAGCGATCACCCATGCACTAATTCTATTCCATACATGTGGGAATATTCGGCCCTTCGAGCCAGCACCGCCATTCATTGTGATCATGGCTGATCGTTCCCAATCAATAACCCGTGCCTGCCTTCTCCCCATATCCCTTGATTCCACTAGCCCCTTGAGCTCTATCTAACTCTCTCTTAAATCCATCCAGTGACTTGGCCTCCACTGCCCTCTGTGGCAGGAAATTCCACAAATTCACAACTCTCTGGGTGAAAACGTTTTTTCTCATCTCAGTCTTAAATGGCTTCCCCTTTATTCTAAGACTGTGGCCACTGGTTCTGGACTCGCCCAACATTGGGAACATTTTTCCTGCATCTAGCTTGTCCAGTCCTTTTATAATTTTATATATTTCTATAAGTTCCCCCGTCATCCTTCTAAACTCCAGTGAATACAAGCCTAGTCTTTTCAATCTTTCCTCATATGATTGTCCCGCCATCCTAACATCCTCTTCACAGTTCACACTACCACCCAGCTTTGTGTCATCCACAAACTTGCTAGTGTTGCTCCTAATTCCCTCTTCCAAATCATTAATGTATATGGTAAACAATTGCGGCCCCAACACCGAGCCTTGCGTCAGTCCACTCGCCACTGCCTGCCATTCTGAAAAGGACCCGTTCACTCCTACTCTTTGCTTCCTGTCTGCCAACCAAATTTCTATCCATGTCAAGACCCTACCCCCAATACGATGTGCTCTAATTTTAGTCACCAGTCTCCCATGCGGGACCTTATCAAAGGCTTTCTGAAAGTCTAGATACACTACATCCACTGGCACCCCTTCATCCATTTTACTTGTCACATCCTCAAAAAATTCCAGAAGATTAGTCAAGCATGATTTCCCTTTCATAAATCCATGTTGACTTGGACTAATCCTTTTACTGCTATCTAAATGCCCCATTATTTCCTCTTTAATAATTGACTCCAGCATCTTTCCCACCACCGAAGTCAGGCTAACTGGTCTGTAATTCCCCGTTTTCTCTCTCGCTCCTTTCTTGAAAAGTGGGATAACGTTAGCTATCTTCCAATCTACAGGAACTGATCCTGAATCGATCGAACATTGGAAAATAATCACCAATGCATCCACTATTTCTAGAGCCACCTCCCTGAGGACCCTGGGATGCAGACCATCAGGCCCAGTGGATTTATCATCCTTCAGTCCCATTAGCCTACCCAATACTATTTCTTGCCTAATGAAAATTTCTTTCAGTTCCTCTACCCCCTTAGATCCTCTGTCCTCCAGTACATCTGGGAGATAGGGAGGGCTTTCAAGACAACAGTGAACTACAGAATACCATAAATTGTACAAGAAGATTAAACATCCATTGATTCCAGTAATAGGTTATGTAGAAAAGGTGGATAAGGAGATAAGGTGAACAAGAAATCCTGTTTGTATTTGCTTTGTTCTACCATTCCCTCCCCCTCCATCTCAGCCACTGAAAGCTAACTTGTGTTCTTTCTCCTAGTGCTAATGAAAGGTCAGACTGGAAACGTTAAAGGGCCTGTCCCACTTGTGGGAGGAAACGACCATCCGGACAAAATGCAGGGGATCTCAGGGAGAAGGGACAATCTCCGTACAGACAACACCCGTAGTCAGGATTGAACCCGGGTCTCTGGTGCTGTTAGGCAGTGACTCTGTCATTATGCCACCCTGGAGTCGGTGGAGGATAAAGAAAAGATTAGGTCCATTGCCAGTGTGGCCTGGAGAGACAAAGCGAGGTCCTGCTGGTGCTAGTGCCTGGTGGAGATTTGTCAGGTGAGTGAGGAAATGTTGATTGAAGGTGTGGATTTGGTGGAGGGTAAAGTTGATGTCCATTGCAGATCTGGGTGAGTGCCTGACAACCCGCTGAGTTGCTACAGCTATTTGTGTCTTACTTTGCATATGAAATTAGTTGGCATTTTGACTTATTTAGTAAGTAATGCTATACTGTTGTTTGTTTTAGCAATAATACAAAGTTAAAACATGATCTGGATGATGACGGTGATGATGTGGTTTCATGCAGCCAGATTGTGTACGACTATAACTCAAGAAAGCAAAGCAAGGTATTAAACAATCACTTCAATGTTTAGTTAAATGCTGTTTTTAAAAAGTCACTTTTTTTCATTTCATTGTCTCCAGATAAATTATGATGAGGATTGACATACAATCCATTATCACAATATTTATTTTGATATTTGAGGTTTTGAGGCGTACACTCCAGCCACTGCCAGCTCTTCTTTTCATCAACTAATAAAAGTTGTGCAGAAGGGATTTGTGGGAACTCACTTTTATTTTTCCACAATTGCATGGCATTTCATTGCATCTCAGTTTGGAAAAGGCCAGATTGTGAACTGTGTACCATACGTTATCAAACAATAATGCTTGCAATTCAGCAAAAAATATGCAATAAATTGGCTTTTTGTTTTAGATGTGAGGATTGGTTGAGGGATTAAGAGAATTTTTGGCAGAAGCTGTTCTAAATTTACAATTTAGAATGTAAGAAACATTGTTTGTGGCTCACACTAGCGCATCACAAATGGAATCCTTGAAACATCAAATTCTTGTAAAAACCCATCAGATACATTAATGTATTTTTAGGAAAGAAATATGCCACCCTACTCGGCCGCATTGGAGTAGACTGAGACTTCCGAGCCATGGCACCCGATCTTGAGCACAATGTCGAAGGACAATGAGGGGTGGGCAATAAATGCTGACCTCGCCAGTGACATCCACATCTTCTGTATGAATGTATTTATTAAAATGCATTGTTTATTCCCCCACAAAGAAGTAGACTTTACAATAAATCTGTCATAACTTTAATGCATTTCCATGAAAGTTTACTGCATTTTTTTTGCACTTTACAGGATGCAGGATGGAAGCACACAACCTGTGCAGAATATTACCCAAGCATGTTTGATGAAATGCAAAGTCTTGCGCATGTACTACAGTGCGACATTGGACAAGACATGCGTGTACACAACAGTACATTTCTCTGGTTTATCCCATTTGTCAATTCTGTCATGGACCTAAAAGATCTTGGCATAGCCTACATTGGTGAAGTGGTTCACCACCTCCACTGTGAGATAAAAGATGTTCTGAATCGGAAAGTTAATTTCTGTGATAAAGTGACTGAGTGCTTCATTCTTATCTTGGTGTCCATCATAGAACTACACAGAAATAAAAACTATCTGCACTTACTTTGGTACAGTTCGCATAAATGGGTGGAGGCATTGGTGAAATGTGCAAATCTTCCTGCCAGAGTGTTTAACCTAAACACAGAGAGAACAACAGTCACAAATAACTTTAAGGTCTCATCGACTGCATTTGCAGTAACATCTTCAGCATGTTCTTCCATCACCAATTCAGTACAGCAGGCATGTGTTCAACTTATTCGTAGTTTTCTGAGAGAAGGGTGTCAATCTCAGCAAAGAAGCATATTTCAACAGTTCCTCGATAGACTGAATCTGCAGCTGCGAAGCACATTTATCCTTGGCTGGCAATTGAGTGCCAGAGAACAGCAGGAATTACAGTCATGTTTAACACAGTTAGTTAAAAATGCAAAATTTAAAACCCCTGAAATGAAACAACTGGACACAGTGGGAAAAGGAAGTGGGCTGAAATATCCTTTAATCAAACGTGAAAAAGAGGACACGGGGGAATGGGGAAAGATGCCTGGATATTGTAACAGTGGTCCTGAGCCACCGTGTTCAACTTTTCAAACAGACAATGGAAGTTCAGTTATTCAGAAAAATATCATGAATCAAGAAAAAATGGCTACTTGCAAAGGTCAAGAAAACCGGTTAAAAGAATCATCTCCGGTTGGAGATTTTTCGTATAAAGCAGAATTGTCCGTGTGTGATGACGATACTTTCCTTAAGACCAAAACCGATGAAGCAAATGATTTGAAAGTTGAAGATGAAAAAGAATATTGGTCGTTGGTGCTCCTTTCTCCTCCTCCACAGTGTTCAGCTTTTCAAACAGACAATAGAAGTTCAGTTATTCAGAAAAATATCATGGATCAAGAAAAAATGGCTACTTGTAAGGGTCAAGAAAACCAATTGAAAGAATCATCTCTGGTTGGAGATTTTCCGTATAAAGCAGAATTGTCCGTGTGTGATGACGACACTTTCCTTAAGATCAAAACCAATGAAGCAAATGATTTGAAAGTTGAAGATGAAAAAGAATATTGTTCGTTGGTGCTCAATTCTCCTCCTCCTCCTCCTCCTCCTCTCGCAGAGAAGATCACCAGGACTGACCTACCAAGCAATCAGCGGCATGCACTGGAACAAACTGGTGAACTCAAACATGAATCTGTTGCTGTGGGTTCTTTGCTTTATGATAATTTACAGACTAAGTCTCTAGAAGTGACAACGAGTGTTCACCACAAAGAAAAGTGGAAACGGTCCATGTTACTCGAGTTCCAGAAATCGTTTAATGACGATACAGTAAAGCCCGAAGCCACCTCCACCATAAACGACCAAAACGTTCCTACTGGAGAAACATGTGGTCCTTCAGCAGGTGTTGGTTATTTTCCTCAGAAAATTGGATCAGTTGAGTCTGCATCATGCAAGTTTAAGATTGATCCAAGCAAACTACTTAATCTGAAAGTTAAGATGCGGGCTATTGATATTAAACGGAAGATGATGAAAGAAAACAATTCTTTGAAAGAAAAGGAATTAGAGGAATTTCCAAAAGTAGAAGTTGACAATAGTCAATTAGATTATATGAATAATAGAAACCAGAACCAGAATGTCAATTTCAACAAAAAAACAATAGCTGGCAGTACTAGTACTGAACAAGTGACTGCCTCTCATCTTCATTTGTCTCCATTTTTTGACAAAAGTGAGAAGCTCTCAAAATCTGATGCTTTAAGACTTAGACCTTTGTCACAAGCTAAAGCAGATTCAAGCACTGCCATCAAAGTTGCAAACCATTCATATCACTTTCAAGAGTGTACAAGCAAGATCAGTGATGGTGATGATATTCCTTTCAGTGAATTAAGGGCAAAATTGAAGAAATGGATTTCGTTAACCAGAGAGAGAAATGCAGTTGATTCAAAAATGAATAAACATCATGGAAATCCTTTGAAAGTTACTGCTATGAAGCATTCTTATTTATCCAGTGACTTGTCTAAAGAGTTAGACAAAATCCCAACATTAAACAAAATTGAGAGAAGAGTAAAAGTTTGCTCCCATGCACAACAGTGTGATTCCATACAGAATAAGGAAAAATCTAAATCTGATTCATCTGTGGAAGAGTTTACAATTGATGAAGATGCTGAAGATGTCAGTATCTCTAATTCACAATCTACAAAGGACAATACCGATGTGTTCGAAGTTGAAAAACCCGAAACACAAAATCTAGTAGGTACAACCAGTGTACAGGAGACCACTGACTCCACTGAAAAAAATGATACTTGCCCCCTAGAAATGCCTACATCTAGCAAGCCTTCGCCAACTTTGTATGAAGAAAATGATTCACAGATTTTTGAATTTGAAAGTGAAGAGCAGATATATTCTGTTTGGGGAGACATTCAGCCGCAACATGAGAAACAAAAAGAGAAAATGGCAACAGAAAAGGATGAATCTGATGTACAAGACAATGGTGATGAAGGAGATGTTAATAGCATGCTTAATGAATGGGGGTATGATACAGATTATGTCCCTGAGGATATCATTGAAAAGGTGGCTGTAGAGGTAGAAGCACAGTTGGAACAAGAAATAATGGCAAGTAAAACTGATAATGAGAAACAATTATTGCTTGGGGTCAAACAAATGTCTTCATGCAGTTCTGCAGGTGACAGTGCATCTGTTTCATGTTCTAGGTTGATTTTTAAATCTAATTGCAAACTTCAAAAAGAGAAACAAAAACACTGTAAGATCGCAGTAAGTAATCTAAATAGCTTTGAGTCCCTGAATTTATCTGATAAAAGTAAACGGCAGCTGGTAGCTGCAAAAACTGTGAGAGACATTCAGCCTGAAATAAAGAAAGCAAGAAAGATTACAGATA
Source organism: Amblyraja radiata (assembly GCF_010909765.2). Lineage (NCBI taxonomy): Eukaryota > Metazoa > Chordata > Chondrichthyes > Rajiformes > Rajidae > Amblyraja > Amblyraja radiata. Next base: position 14,645,298 of record NC_045987.1, on the reverse strand, counting down.
AAGTGGACGACAAAAGAATCAAAATTGGAATAAGAGAAAAATATTTATCCCAAGCTAGTTCCAGGAAAGGTTTGAACAAGTTCATTCTGACTAAGAAATCAACAAATGGTTGTCAAGACCAAAAAGTTAAGAAAAATAGATCAAAGAAAACCTCAGAAAAAAGTAGTTCTCAAACGCCATTGGCTACTACTTCGAACTACACTGCCAAGGATATGCAAGTGACCCATCCTTCAGCAAAACTCCCCACCTCTAATCCAAAAAAAGTGCGTAAACACCCCGAACCTACTTCAACCGTTGAAAAGCTTGGTTTGAAAAAGAGAACTCGTAAAGCTTTTGACCTTTCTCAAGGAAGCCTCGATAATCTGAACAAATTGCGTAATTATGGGCAAGTAATTGGAACCATTGAGAACAAACATCCTAAGACGGCAAAACTCATTGTGCCACAAAAATTGGCGACAATTAGAAATTCACATTTGCTGGCTTCCCAGGACCTTCAGTATCTACGACAATCGAGATCTCAGCGGCACCATAAAGACAAGAAGAGGAGAAATACATCTGAAGAAAGTGCTTTCCTTAAAGGAGCTCTCTCCTCTACGGAAAGGCAAGACTTTTCTATTTCTGTTCAGACAAGTGGGAAGCTCCCATCTGCATCAGTAGAAAATACCATTAACTCTATTGCAGTTACTGCAGCTTCACTAGAAAGAGAAACTAATACAAATTCAACTGAGGGGCATGTGTCAAGTGTTAATGTAAGTGATTGCTTAAATTTAACACAACATGATCCTATCGATATGGATATTAGTACAGATGACAACCTGGAAGATGATGATATGTTAATGTTGACACAGAGGGATCCTATAGATATGGATATAGATAGTGATACCACAAAAGAAGAGGACAATGCAAAAATACCCAATTCCAATGTGATTGATTGCCAGTATAGAGAATGTACTGATGTTGTATCTTCAGAAAGGTTTGGCAAAAACCATGCTGTATCTGAACCCAAAGATGGCATCTTTGCTAAACCAGGATTACCTCAATCTGACCTGAAAAACTCCAGACCCTCTACTGCCAAACGCTTTGCTTCAAGCTCTACTTCACGTAATGCTCAGCTTGCTATTGAAATGGAGGTTATCCCAACTCGTCCAGCTGTGGCAGTTTCCAAAGTGCAGCAACTTCAGACACCTTCATCAGTAAAGTTTGCTGTGCCACAGACATTAAGACCAATCCAACCTGCAAAAGCTATGGAACCTAATGTCCTTCGAACACAAAACAAAGACGTGACTTTCAGACCAAAGTCGTGTTTGCGTACACCTGGTGCAGAATCGTGCTCTACGATTGCACCTTTGCCACCTGGGCAATCCAGGCAAGCTTCTCATTCCTTGAATATGGCAGATCATCATCGGCGGGACGAATCTTACTTGATCAAAGCTGTTCTTAAATGGACCTATCAGATGTTTGACATGTTCGACCAATTTGGGCCACCTGATATGCTTTGTGACCTTCCACTACGAGAGGTGCCTGAAAGGTTTAGATCATATGAAGAATATTTTAGCACGTTTTACCCTTTACTGATGATAAATCTGTTTGAACAGGTGAGTACTGTGCTCCCCACAAATATTAAAATTTGGCAGATATTCTTGGTCATTGACTTGTGATAAATGAAAGAGCGGTACCTGGATTGCCGGTAAGATCATTTTGAAAAACTCTCAGATTGCCCTGGAAAAATTTTAATCTCCATTTTTGAAAAATAATGGTGCACATTTCCACATTTAGATGGGGATATGAATGATACACTTAGAAAAGCAAAGATTGTGGCAGGTTTATGGGAATGAGGCAGCCACAAGAGTAATTTTGATTTATCTTTATGGAATGCTAACATAGGCTGTAATAAATTGTTCACTTTCGTCCATATTTATAATGGAAGATACCTGTAGAGTAATTTATCTATCAACATTCTCAAAGGGTGAACTCAGTCGGTAGAGTTGTCAAGTCACATTTAGTCAAGTCAAATCACATTTATTTATATAGCACATTTAAAAAACAACTCTCGTTGGCCAAAGTGCTTTACAATTGTTATAAGAATAGCACAACAAAACAAACCTCATACAAATATACATGTAGCCCTCACTCAGAGGACGTCAGGAAAGGCTTGGGAATATAGATAATAAGTCTTTAGTCTTGACTTAAAAGAGTCGATAGAGTGGGCAGTTCTGATGGGAAAGGGGATGCTGTTCCACAGTCTAGGGGCTGCAACCGCAAAGGCGCGGTCGCCCCTGAGCTTATGCCTAGACCGTGGGATATTCAGCAACCCCAAGTCGGCCGATCTGAGGGGCCTGGAGGTGGAGTGGTGAGTGAGAAGACTTTTTATATAGATGGGGGCAAGCCCATTGAGGGCTTTGTAGACATGGAGGAGGATCTTGAAGTTTATACGGAACCGCACAGGGAGCCAATGGAGAGAGGCCAGGATCGGGGTGATGTGGTCCCTTTTTCGGTTGCCCGTCAGGAGTCTCGCTGCGGCGTTTTGGACCAATTGCAGGCGGGACAGGGAAGATTGGCTGATGCCAGTGTAAAGGGAGTTGCAGTAATCTAGGCGGGAGGAGATGAATGTGTGGATCTTTTCCAGGTCATCAAACTGGAGGAATTGTTTTATTTTAGCTATCGTCCGAAGCTGAAAGAAGCTAGCTTTTACCATGGCATTGACTTGTTTGTCAAATTTCAGTGCTGAGTCAAATATCACGCCAAGGTTTTTGACGTGAGGTTTGAGTAGTGGGGTAAGGCTTCCAAGGCTGCCTGCTATCATTTTGATTGAGTCCGAGGGGCCGAGAAGGATGACCTCAGACTTACTCTCGTTTAGTTGGAGGAAGTTGTGTGTGTGTGTGTGTATTTGTAAATTGCATATTTCTAACAAAAGTAAAGAAATTTACTGTGCAACTTGATGAAGAAGGCCAATTGGAGACTTCTCAAAAGCGCCTTACGGGAATTTCATTGACGACACATTGACTAAGACAAAGTCCAAAACATTTTACTACCCCACAATAGTTTACCCGTCATTTCTAAGACTATGCTTACTTTTGCATTTGGACATTCCTGCAAAAAATCACAGATTATCAGTCCCCCCCCCCCATTTCAGGGCACCAGAATGTTTGGGACACAGCAATGTCATGTAAATGAAAGTAGTAATGTTTAGTATTTTGTTGCATATCCTTTGCATGCAATGACTGCTTGAAGTCTGCGATTCATGGACATCACCAGATGCTGGGTGTCTTCTCTGGTGATGCTCTGCCAGGCCTGTATTGTAGCCATCTTTAGCTTAAGCTTGATTTGGTGGCTAGTACCCTTCAGTTTTTTCATATAAAAGGCATGCTCAATTGGGTTCAGGTCGGGTGATTGACTTGGCCACTCAAGAATTGATAGCTTTGAAAAACTCCTTTGGTGCTTTAGCAGTATGTTTGGGATCATTGTCTTGCTGTAGAATGAACCGCCGGCCAATGAATTTTGAGGCATTTGTTTGAACTTGAGCAGATAGGATGTGTCTATACACTTCAGAATTCATTATGCTACTACCATCAGCAGTTGTATCATCAATGAAGATAAGTGAGCCAGTACCTTCAGCAGCCATACATGCTCATGTCATAACACCCCCACGACCGTGTTTCACAGATGATGTGGTATGCTTTGGATCTTGGCAGTTCTTTCTCTCCTCCATACTTTGCTCTTGCCATCACTCTTTATTATAGAGAGAATTCTTCTGTCATCAGCTGTGGAGGTCTTTCTTGCCCTGCCAGTTCCTTTGCAATTAGTAAGCTCACCGGTGCTCTCTTTCTTCTTAATGATGTTCCAAACAGTTGATTTGGGTAAGTGATTTGTGCTGAGAGCGCTGCATTAAGGAGGCAATTAAACACACCTGAGCAATTAAAAACACCTGTGCTGCCATGTGTCCCAAACATTATGGTGCCCTGAAATGTGGGGTTGGGGGGGACTATGTATAAAAACAGCTGCAATTTCTGCATGGTGAAACCAAAATGTATAAAAATGGCCTTTAATAGAATCTGACACTTTAACCACATGTGATTTTTTTCTATTGCAAATCTCAAATTGTGGAGTACAGAGGCAAATAAATAAATGATGGGTATTTGTCCCAAACATTATGGAGGGCACTGTAGCTACGTGGCATCAATCTCTGCATGCAGTTATTATGCTCTTTAGGATTCCAATATACCCACACCCCTTTAACATGAGCCACACAAAGATGACTATATAACAAATGACTGGCATTTCCCGGTCTATCCCACTTTGCTATCAATGCATAACTTGCTAAACCATCTGTTGGAGAGTATATTGTGAAGGTAGATGTTTTTTTTAAAAGTGGCATGCATTTACACTATGTAACCTTGTACTCTATAGTCGTCCAACTCGGAGGTACATTTGCTTCACTTTTAAGATTTCAGTAGGCAAAGTATGGGAGAGTAGATGCTCTTGGGATGAAGCAATGTGTAAAAGCAGGCTTCTTTTTAACAACCTGGATAATTAAAATTGGTGATCTGAGAAATGGTATTACTATTTGGAGGATAGGAACAGGGTAATATATTTTGTGCGTTTATTCTTTGTTGCATTAAAGTACTGGGTAGTAGTTTGCAAATATGAAGGTTGACAATAGAAAAGTTTTTAACTGTGAACCTAATTTGCAACATTTATTTTATATAGCTAGCTCAGAAATTGATGGAATCCAAGCAGGCAAATAAAATGATTTGGAACACTCTGATGCTGAAGAGCTACTCTGTAAATGGCCGAGTAAATCGTGCAGAATTTCAAGGTGAGACCAAACCTTGCGTGTAACCCAAATCCCTTAACCTCTTCAACATAATAATGATGCAAACCAAAAGTGATCTTAAACCACTTAACATGAAGATGAGGTTTTACACAAAAAACTATTGTTTCTGTGTATTCTGTCCAAAGCTGGAGCCTGATTCTGTAGTGAAGCAAATTGAGACTGGCTTTTGTGGAGTTTAAATTTTGTGCACTTAGTCTCTGAATTTGTTATCAACAAATTTGTAATATGAAGCAGAATGACTGTGCCATCAATGTACCATTGTGCAAATGGGTCAATTCATTTTTGATTTGTATGTTTGTAGTTTTTGTATAAGCTTCAATAAATAAACCACAATTAGTAGAACTTACACTGAGCTGTCTGGCATTTTTTGAATATATTTGTAACGTGCAGGGCAATTGGATCTATCCTAAGACCAAGGGCCAACCTGTTGGGCCCAGTTAGAGTTGACAGGCACTTCACCCAATCTTGATTTCAGTCTGAAGAAGGGTCTCGACCCGAAACGTCGCCAATTCCTTCTCTCCATAGGTGCTGCCTCACCCGCTGAGTTACTTCAGCATTTTATGTCTACCTTTGATTTCTTTGAATCTTAGCTTGTTTTCGTAAGCATTGTAATTATACCAAAACTTCGATTCTTTTTTTTTTAATTGCCGCAATTATTCTCAAACTTTTTTTTAACATTATTTATTTGCCCCCTTGCTAGGCTAAGTTTTTATTCGAAGAGATTCATATTGGGTGAAGTGCCTTGCGACTTTGTTTGAACCCAATGGGATGAGATTGGGTAGAGTGTCAAAATAAAATTCTCCTTGGGCTTAGGATGGATCCAATTGTCTAGGCAGGCCAGCTCTTTACAGATGTTTTCAAAAACTGCCATATTAGCTCAGTATAAATTTGGGGATCGTATCTGAAAGCATATTAAAGTCTACAGAAAGCAAACTGAGTAACATTCCCTTTAAGAATTTAGTAATACATCATAGGGGCTTAATGAGTCCAGGCCCAGAAGAAGAGCCTGATCCTAGCAATAGAAACGATTGTAGCCAAATCTCCCAGTAACGGGCTGACTGTGACCAAATCTCTTGGTAACAGGCTGGTTGTGGCCGAATCTCTCAGTGTGGTAGAAGAGAGAGCCACTGAGCGTTACCTGAGGGGTAGCTTTCATCCCAGGATTGACGAGGGTGAGGCCTGGGTTCGGGCCTTCACAGCTTAGCAATAAAGAGGGGATTGAGAACAGATTTAATGGTCCCTGTGTCAAGATAAAGGGAACCAAAAGATGTCAGTCAAAAGTAATGTGCTACTTTTTTTATTGAAAATCAAATGGTGTGAGTAATTATTTTCATCATAAATGTAAACATTTGTTTCACGTCATGAAACTGATTGAAGTTGGTCAAAAAGTTGCACAGCACAGCACTGACCCCTTCAGCTCCCCACATTCAGGCCAACCTTTTTGCCCATCCACACTAATCCAATTAGCACAAATTAGGTCAATATCCTGCTATACCACACCTACTGAAGCATCTGTCTAATTGTCTCTTAAATTAATTCCACCACCTCTGGCAGCAAGTTACAGACAACAACAATTCTCTGTGTGTTTAAAAAAAAAGGGGGGAAAGAAAATTGCCCTGAAATCCCTTTTCTAATTCCTTCCTTTCAACCTAGACCTATTCCTTGTTTCTGAATACACTTACCACCGAGAACGAAGACAACTTATTGACTATCTGCTCCTGTGCCTCCATAATTTTATATCTCTATCAAATGATCCCTCAACCTCCTTTGCTCCAAGCAAAATATACCCATCCCATCCAATATTTTGCCACAACTGAAGTCTTTTAATCAGACAACATCTTGGTGAATCGCCTCTGCACTCTTTCCAATACAACCACATCCTTCCTTTTGTGCATTTTTTCAAAACCTCAAACAATACTCCAAGTGCAGCCTAACATTAAAAATTGCAGTACAATATAATGTCCCAACTTTAATATGCCCTGACCTGTGAAAGTAAGCCTTCTTCACTGCCCTATCTATCTATATGTTCACTTTCAGGGCCTTTAATGGATTTGATCCCCAGGCCCTTGTGTTTATCAACATTCCCCTACCGTTTACTGCACATGTCCTACCCCTCTTTGGTTTTCCTGCTTCATTTCCGCTGACATGATTGAGGATGCAATATTTTAAAACACCAGCTACCAAAGTGAGACATTCCCGTGTTCAACATTGAGGCTGAGAATAAGGTCACATAGCAAATTTACCCAATACATTTCTATTGAAGGTGAATTTGTTGACAGTATTGCAGTTACTTTGAATCGAAAGTCAGCCTGGGCACGACAGCCATTGCAACTTTAATGTTTACCTAATTTTGAATGGGGGAGGGATATTTGTAATGCTGTCAGTACTGTATTTATGTTCAGTATTTTGTCCACTACTGATCAACTTTTTTTATGTTTGCTCAGCCACACTGCAGGACAACGAACTTTTGTTGCAACTATATCCAAAAGAAGACGATATTGTGTTTCTCTGGTTGCCACAACGTCAAAATTACTACATGCAAGATGACGGTGAGATGCAGAATGAAGCACATATTGCACATGTCTCAAGGACGTCACGTTTCTCGGGTGAGGTCAAAAGTTGTATACTGAATACCATGTGTAAGAAATTTAAATAGTTAGCTCCTTTTTCAGTTATTAATTTTTAGTAGAAATCATTGACAAATGTTAAGTCTCTTCTATGCCCAATTATAACATATTAAAATAAAGCATTCCACTAGATGTCATAGAATTGTACAGCACAGAAATTGGCCCTTCAGCCCACTATTTCCATACTGACAATGTTTGACCACTGGCGCTAATCCTTTTTGCCCACATTAGGACCATATCGTGCTATTGCCCTGATTCATGTTGCTTCTCTTATTTGTTTGTTTTGTGTTTTGGTGGTACAAAACCACCTTGGTGTTTATAGTAAAGTGTTTTGAATTAAGCCATGCTTCCAGATACTTTACTTCTCGATGAGTTTGAAGAAATGAGATTCTTCAGCATCATGCAAAAAACAATTTGAATGAAGTGCTGGGTATCCTTCAGGCACCAGCATTAGGTGTTGCCAGACATGCCTGGGAAGGTAAAATGCAGTTAAATTCTAAGCTCTCCTAATTTTTGTTTTGAACAGGACGTGATTCACAAACTACTCTTTACCTTACAATCCACACAAGAGGGAATGTTAGTGCAGTGGAAAACCAACCTGTGAGATGCGATATCATTGGATCCATTGTGACAACCACACGGCAGTTCAAAGGATTGCTCTTTCTGGCTAAGATCCCTCTGATTCGGCCAATTCTTTCGGCCCACTCCTCATTCTTTACTGAACGAAACATCATGGAGAGTACAAAGTGGAGTAATGCTGTAAGAACATATAAGTTGTGTTATAGATCTCGCATTTTGCAAAACTTGATTACTAAATTAACACACGTTTGTAACTTTATTCTAAATCTTTTCAGCTTTATTCATAAGCATTTACTTTGGAAATGTTGGGTAACTGAGTTTAAATCAGTGCAGATATAAACTAATAAAACTGCCTGAAAGTTGCATTGTATCTTCTGCTATCTGTAAGGAAGTCATCTTTTCAAAGAAAATTTTTCATTTAAATATGCCAACATCTTTCTTAAATAAAGCAAAATAATAACTTGTACAACTTGTAAAATGAATATCATGAGGGAACCTATTGAAGAATATCCAGACTGAATGTGAGTTGGGTGCTAAGCACCTGGGGCATGGGGTGATGAGATGTCAGGCACCATACTTCAGACCTTTGATGTGTGTAGTGAACCACTGGGAAGTTTTGAGAAAATAACTGCTCTTCTCATTCTTGGCTGTGCTGCTCAAGTTGTAACTTTTGTACTGTTAAAGTAACGATTTAACATAACAAAATTTGGATGTTTTTGTGGAAAATACAAATTTTGAGGTGTCCATATAAGAATGTACTCTTCAATAAAGATGTGTGTGAGCTCTGATTTAAAACATTTTGGAACTATTGCAGTACTCAAGATTGAATACTATTTCAATGTTCAATATTGTAGGTCAATTGCTCTTACAGAAGTACTAAACATGTCATAAAATCAAGAGCAAAAGATCAATTATATTATAGATTAATATTAATATGAAGAGAATAGAACAGGATAATGCAATCTGCATGAACTTGAATTAAACAACATTATTTACTTTCAAATGATTTGTTGTTTGTACCCTGCATAAACATTTTTAACATGCTTTTCTGCACTGTGCCCTGCATATGGTAAAACATAGCATGATGGTGAATGATTTGTGTTTTTTTGTGAATTTCAAGTATGGCTGGTCACTTTTATTTTTCCCTACGCAGAATGAATACAATGTGAATCAGCAGAGAGCAATTAGCATGGCATTGTCGATGGTTAAACAGCCAAGAATTCCTAAAGTCTGCCTCATCCAAGGGCCACCTGGAACAGGAAAGTCGAAAACCATTGTTGGGCTCCTGCATCGTTTGCTTAATGAGGTACCACCATTCTCTCAAGGTGAAATGCGACCATGCATCTGTTGCCTTAATCTCTCCCATCTAGGTGGTTGTGAGGTGTTTATTGAAAAGGCATGATTGGTAGGTGCCTTCTGTTTGGTACACTGCACACAAAATACAACAGTGAGGAAAAGAGTGTAGGCTGGTGAATGGGATGCAATCATCAGCTTGCTTTGATATGAATGGTGTTGAGCTCCCCATGTGATTCTGGATTTGCACTATCCGGGCAAGTGAAGAATGGTATCTTACCAGCTTGATTTGTCTTGTGAATGATGGAAAATCATATGGGAGCGACTTGCACTGTGGAATAAAATACCCAGGCGCTGTCTGAATTTGTAGCCATTGTGTTTCTGTGTACGGTCCAATTCAGTTTCTGGTCATTGGTGATTCTCAGGAAATTGATCCAAGTCATATTGTTATTTATCATGGACTACAATAGCTCAAGAAGAAATATGTTAGTCATATTGAGGGTACACAAAAATGCTGGAGAAACTCAGCGGGTGCAGCAGCATCTATGGAGCGAAGGAAATAGGCGACGTTTCGGGCCAAAACCCTTCTTCAGACTGATATGACCTTCTTAGTCATGTTGGGGATGGACATTTACAGGAACTTGTATGTTAGCTAGCCTGAGCCAGAATTTTGGCATGTGTTATGAATGGACCTGACTGCTATCCTATTTCTATGATTGGGAAGCTCATTGATGAATGAACTAAAGAGGTTTGAACTTGCACTACTACCCTGAGAAACATTACCACTATTATCTGAGTAATAGCTTGAATAAAAGGTTGTTGTATTATCAGAATCCTTTTTGAATGGGATGTTTCGTGTTCGTTTTCTAGGTCTGCACAAAACTTGAGAGTCTTCAATTTACAACTGAAGTCTTTAATACTGACAGCAAGACAACTCCAAAACTCACTCACTACAGACAGAAAAAAACTATATACAAAACATCTCCCTTTGTCCTGTGCAGCGCCGCCTGCTGCACGGGAGGAGCAATGGGCCCTCCCACCCCACACATTCCACCAAACATCACAGGATGCTTCTTGACTATTCTTTGAGATAACTCCTAATTTCAATGAGTTTGAGAGGAGGTCCTTATAACTGTTGTTATTGTCTGAATCTGAGGTCTAGGTTGATATCAGGTTCTTATAGAGAGTCATAAAGTACTACAGCACGGGAACAAGCCCTTCAACCCAACTTGCCCATGCAGACTATGAACTTCCATCTACGCTAGTCCACCTACCTATGTTTGCCCATATCCCTTTAAATCTTTCTGTGTATCTTTCCAAATGTTTTTTAAATGTCATAGTACTTGCCTCAACTACCTCCTTTGGCAGCTTATTTCACATACCCACCACCCTCTTTGTGGAAAACATTGCCCTTCGAATTCCTATTTAAATCTTTCTTTGCTCACCTTAAACCTATGTCCTCTGGTTCTTGATTCATCTGAGTAAAGTACTCTGCATCCATCCTATCCCCCTCATGATTTTATACAGCTTTATAAGAACACCTCTCAGCCTCCTGCACTCCAAGGAATAAAGTTGAGGCCTGCCCAACATCTGCCCATAGCCCAGGCCCTCAAGTCCTGCTAAGTTCCTCAAATCGCTGCACTTTTTCCAGCTTAATGACATCCCACCAATAGTGTGGTGACCAGAACTAAACACAATTTCCAAATGCAGCTACACCAATGTTTTAAATAACTATAAAGTAACATCCCAGCCTCTATACTCAATATCCTGACTGATGAAGGCCAATGTACCAAAAGCCTCTTTACCACTGTATGGCTGTGATGCCACTTTCAGGGAACTGTTATCTAAATGGAATGAGGATTCTGAAATTGGAGGTGCAAAGGGACTTGTGGAGTGCTGGTGCAGGATTCCCAAAAGATTAATTTGCAATTTGAATTGGTAGTAAGGAAGGCAGGTGCAATGTTAGCATTTATTTCAAGAGGAGTAGAATATTAAACAGGGATGTAATGTTAAGGCTTAAAAAGACACTAGTCAGACCACATTGGAGTATGGTGAGCAGTTGTGAGCCCTATATCTGAGGAGGAATGTACTAGCATTGGAGAAGTTCCAGAGGAGGTTTACGAGAATTACCCTTGGGGATTGTTGGGTTAACGTATAATGAGTGTTTGACAGCACTGGGCCTGCATTTGCTGGAGTTTAGAAGGATGAGAGGTCCCCGGGGAGAGGGAAAGCGAGAAATATGGAAGGGTAAGGTGTGAAAATGCAGATCAAATGGGATGATGATCAAGGTAAAGTAGAAGGGTACGTTCTTAGCCGAGGGGAAGGTGACAGTGAGGCATACAATTAGTAATATTTAATCAGGAGAACAATGAAACTAGTCGGAGAACTAGGATGAAGAGAGAGGGAAAGCGTTACTTGAAGTTGGAGAAATCAATTTTCATACTGCTGGATTATAAGCTACCATAGTGAAATATGAAGTGTTCCTCCAATTTGTTCTGGGCCTCACTCTGAACATGGAGGATCAAGGACAGCAAGTCTGTACTTTAGAGTTGGTTCTCATATTACTTTATCCCTTTCAAACCTAGGATCAAGAGAATGTTAAACCATCTTACAGCAGGAACATGAGAAGTAAACGCACCAGGATTCTTGTCTGTGCTCCATCGAATGCAGCCATTGATGAGCTCATGAAAAAAATAATTGTTGAGTTTAAACTGAAATGCAAAAATGTGAAGAATTGCTTGGGTAACTTTTTTCTTTGTTTATTATTTATCTTACTATAACTGAATATCTAAAGAACTGTAACATTTTGAAAATAATAAAAAATTGTCAGCTGTGAATGAATGATATTAATAGTATTTGTGTAGGGGATTTACACTTATTGTTGAGCATTGTCCTACGAGGTAATCTCTTTCCTCCCTTCTCTACATTTCATCTTTCATTGTTTCTTTCTCAAATGAACAGATAATGTGAAAGTTAATTTCTGATCAACAGAATAACAGATGCCAAAGCATTTAATTATTTATTTTAAGTATTGCTTATGCATTTAAAACTTGGTGTCAACTTAATTAATTATTCTCTGAATGTATCAATTTGTTACCATGTAATTCCTCAATGTACTGCTTCCAAATTGTTAATTATTCCATAATTTTTCTCTTCAGGAAATTGTGGCGATGTGAATCTGTTAAGACTAGGGTCTGAGAAAACTATCTCAACTGATGTCATGGGATTCAGTTTGGATTATCAAGTAAATCGTAGAAGGAGTACGTACTTTTTGCCTGAAATTAAAAAAAGTCTCTGGGTTAAAATGTGTTATTATATTGTTCAGAGGGAAAAGTATCAGATCAAATGAGCAATTTAAAATTATTTTATGAGGCTTACTTTAGTTTTTTTTCCTATCGTACAAAGGGGGTTAGGAACATTTTTATATTTGTGTGCCTTTTATTTTGTGTTGAATCAGCTGTGTATGAAAGGAAATTGTCGTTTGTGTAGAAGGTATATTAATTTTGATGCCTCTCAATTTTTAATTAAATTATAATTCACTGCAAGCCTTAATCCTAACTGCCCCATGATCTCGCCTACAGTGCAAAAGTACACCTACGATGTCGGTAGATAGTACATCAATCTACGATATTGCACAAAATGATTTTGCATAATTTTACCATAGGATGACACAGTGGTGGATATGGTAGAACTGCTGCCTCACAGCACCAGAAATCATTATTTGATCCTGACCTCAGGTGTTGTCTGTGGAGTTTATGTTCTCCCTCCTAACCATGTTGGTTTCCTCCAGGGGCTCCAGTTTTGTCCAACATCCCAAATGTGTGTGGGTTTGTCGGTTAATTGGCCGCTGCAAGTTGCTCCTAATGTGGATGTGAAAGTGGGATAACGTTGAATAGTGTGAATGGATGATCAGTGGTTGGGGTGAACTTGGCCGAAGGGCCCAGTATCTCTAAATTAAAACTAAACTAATCCAATGTTTTATTTTGAATGGTGTATAGTACATGAATGTAAACATCTTAAACCACAAGTATTGCTGTCTATTCTAAAATGGTTACATGTGGCTTTATGTACAGAAAGGAGCCATCATGATGCTAATCAGGTCATTCAGAAACAGAAGGATTGGTTGGATAGGAAGTTGGATGAACTTGGAAAGCAATGTGCCATCATCAAAAAAGACAGAGAGCAGGTAAAATCTGATATATGTTGCGACTGGTCTTGGGCAACAATGGCAAGGCAATACTGGGTAAAACGTTTATTTAGTGTTTATTGTACTGCTTATTATGTTGTACTCTTGGATAACAGATGCTGAAGAGTTAATTGCTCTCTCAACAACTGCAGTGAACCGTTGTGCTGTTACAATTATATATCTATATCTATCTATCTACTATCTATACTATTACTAAAACTCTCATCTAGACCACTGCGTTGTTTTTAAATTTATGCAAATACGGTACCCTAAATCGCTAGGATTTTTTTCTCCACCTTACTCGCCGTTCTCCTCTGCTCCAAATTTACTATTTTCCTCCGCATTTAACATCTCTAGTCAAGCGTAGGTGGTTGAATGTGGCAGATCATGAATTCACGGTTGTTGCAGATCAATGGTGTTATTGAATTTCTTAGTAGTTAAGCCCCAGTAATTTTTGTCACACAGTATTGTTTATCTGATAGGACTTGTCAATGTTCAGTTTTACTTCCCAGAAATATTTTCTCCTTGATGCACAACAATTGCCAAAATCATCTTGGTTGTTTTCTATCACTAAATGTACTTGTCTTTCAGTCTTGGCATCCTTATTTAAGATGGGATATTCTTGAATTTAAAGTTAATTCCTGGCTAGCCTTTTACACATAAAAGCGAAGAATGATAATTATTTTGTATCAACAAATATTTTGACAGCCAAAGCTGAGAGGGGATTTTGCCTTAAGGATGAATCTTGAACCAGGGGATGTTGATGCAGAATAACAGTTGTCATTTTAAGGCAGGTTTGGGAAGAACTTTGTATTGTGAATCTTTGCACCCGAGACAGGAGGAGGCTGAATCGTTGAATATACCTAATGTCAAAAGACAAGTATTTGGACTATAGAGGGATCAAAAGTATGGGGAAACTGGCAGAAATGTCATTATGACCACAATCACACCTTAATGTTTAAGAAAGAACTGCAGATGCTGGAAGATCGGGATAGAGTCCTTACAGTGAAGCAGGGTGGGAAGAAATGTAGTCAAGATAGCTAGCTATGGGAGTCAGTGGGTTTGCAGTAGATGTTGGTCAGTAGTCTGTTGCCTGCGATGGAGATGGTGAGATCTAGAAATGGTAGTGAGATTTCGGCAATGGTTCAGGTGCATTTGAGTGCTGGATGGAAATTAGTGGTGAAATGGATGAAGTTAGTGAGTTCTGCTTGTGTGTAGGAGGTTGCACCAATCCAGACGTCAATATAGCGGGGGTAGAGTTCAGGGATATGGCCAGTGTACGCCTAGAACAGCGATTGTTCGACGTACCCTACAAAGAGGCAGGCATAGCTAGGGCCCATGCGCGTGCCCATTGCTACGCCTTGGATTTGGAGGAAATGGGAGGAGTCAAAGGAAAAGTTGTTGAGGGTAAGAACCAGCTCTGCTAGGCGGAGGAGAGTATCAGTAGACGGAGATTGGTTGTTTCTGCAGTCGAGGAAGAAACGGAGGGCTTTAGGACCCTCCTGGTGGGGGATGGAGGGGTAGAGTAACTGGACATCTATAGTGAAGATGAGGGAGTGGGGCCTGGAAAACGGAAGTCATGAAGGAGCCAAAGAATGTGTGAGGTGTCTTGGACATGGGTGGGGAGGGATTAGACCATGGGGGATAGGATGGAGTCGAGATATGTGGAAATAAATTTGGTCGGATGTAAACAAGCAGAAACAATGGGTCTGCCAGCACAGTTCGGTTTGTGGATCTTGGGGAGAAGAGGGAGCCGGAAATGATGAAGTCAGTGATGGTGCTTGAGGTTAAGGCCTGGTGCTCGTCTGAGAGGTCATGGTCCAAGGATAATTAGGATGAGGTGTCTGAGAGTTGGCGCCTGGCCTCAGACCAGTAGAGGTCAGCGCGCCAGACTACCATGGCACCTCCCTTGTCGGCAGGTTTGATAACCCAGTCGGGGTTGTTGCAGAGTGAATGGAGGGCTGTACGTTCGGGGGGGGGGAGGTTAGAGTGAGTAAGGGGAATGGAAAAGTTGAGGCGGTTGATGTCCCGCAGGCAATTTAAAATGAAACGGTCAAAACGAAAAAGAAAAATGATAAGGCAAGCATGAGGAGTCATATGGTTTACTCCTATTTCTTATGTAATCCATTGTGAGATCCCAAGAGATTAATTTGTTATTCATAATTTATATCAATTTAAAGTTTAACAGCAAACAAAAAGCTATCAGTGACCTTATTATAGGGTGGGCAAAGTATTGTCAACTTGAAAAGATCAGATCCAAATGCTGATTCACTTGTATCAAACCTTCCTTTGCAGTACACTTTTTCTTTAGTTAATACCATGCAGTATACCAACTCTTTGGCTAGTTAACACCATTACAATATGAATGAATGAATACTTTATTGTCACATGTGACAAGTCACAGTGAAATTCTTTGCTGGCGTCCTCACTCCACGTGCTCTGTCTTCGTCCGTCAGTCGACCGCCGAACCAACCTCTCTCTCCAGATTGTTGTTATAAAGTTAACAATTTCTACTACAACGTGAAGCATCCTTGACGCCCTTTGATCTTGGGTCTTGAATTTAAAACCACCACACAAATTGTAAGACCAGAGTTTCAATCTGGCCTCAGTAAATACAACTTAAAAGATTGCGTAAACTCAATTGTACCTATTGTAATTTAGATTAATATCTTGATGGATAAAGTTAAACAAGAAGAATAATCAAAATGACAAAAGCCCAGTCAAATGGTAGGGTTTGTTATCCAATTTCCACATGAATCAGGTGTTAAATATAATCTAACAAGATTGATTTTTAAAGCAGAAATCAAACCATTTTGAAATAGAGTTAAGTGCTTGGTGCCAAGTATAGCAATTCTGTGAAAGGAAATGCCAACTTCGTGGAGATATAAATAATGTTTGTCTGTGCTCACATCTACAATTTAACCCCTTTATTTTGATTTTCTACAAAGAAAGAGATAATAATAATAACAATAATATTTGTAAGCCAAGTATGTATACCTACAAGGAATTTACCTTGGTGCTTAGCTCGCAAGGATTAAAATCGCAATATACAATAGACAATTAAAAATAAAACATTATAATTTAAACATGTAAAAATAAAGTACCAGAGTAAAAAGAGGCTACAGACTTCTGGCTGTTGAGCAGAGCTACTGTTCGTGGAAAAAAAGCTGTGTTTACGTCTGGCTGTGGTGGCTTTGATAGTCTGGAGTTGTCTCACAGAGGGAAATACTTCAATGAGCTTGTGGCCAGGGTGAGAGGGCTCGGAGATGATTTTACCCACTCACTTCCTGGCTCTTGCAGTGTATTGCAGCTAACAACTTTATTGGCTGATCGAATGATGCGCTGCAACCTCCGGATGTCATGCTCGACGGCTGAGCCAAACCACACCACGATGGAGGCGAGGACAGACTCTATGATGGTAGTGTAAAACTGAACCATCATTGCCTGTGGAAGGTTGTGTTTCCTCAGCTGCCACAGGAAGTACATCCTCTGTTGGGTCTTTTTGACTCTGAAGTTGATGGTGGCCTCCCATTTAAGGTCCCTGGAGATGATGGTTCCGAGGAATTTAAAAGACTCCACCACTACCCCAACATCAGTCTGAAGAAGGGTCTCGACCCGAAACGTCACCTATTCCTTCGCTCCATAGATGCTGCCTCACCCGCTGAGTTTCTCCAGCATTTTTAACTACCCACAGTTGTGACTGTAGTGTTGTTGATGGGGAGTGGGGGGGAGGGGCCTCACCTAAAGTCTACAATCAATTCCACTGTCTGAAGAACATTGAGCTCCTGGTTGTTGCAATGGCACCAGGACACCAGCTGTGTCACTTCCTGTCTGTAGGCAGATTCCTCCTCATCCTGGATCAGTCCAATCGGGGTTGTGTCGTCCGCAAATTTGAGAAGCTTGACAGAGGAGTCTGTGGAGGTGCAGTCATTTGTGTAGAGAGAGTAAAGGAGAGGGGAGGGTACGCAGCCTTGCGGTGCTCCTATGCTGAGGGTCAGCGGATCTGAGATGTGCTTTCGTAGCCTCACATGCTGCTTCCTATCTGTCAGGAAGTTGGTGAAGTCAGTTATGTTTCTGCCTTACAAACTTGCAGTCGAACTCATTCAGGTCATTGGTCAGATGACGATTGTTAAACGAGTGGGGATTTTACTTCTTGTAGCTGGTGATTTCTTGCAAACCCTTCCACACTGAAGATGAGTCATTAGCTGAGAACTTGCTCCTCAACTGACAGGGGTTCAGGCACAGTCAGCTGGGAGAGTTTGGAGTGTAGTAGCTCTGGCACAATGGTGTTGAATGCAGAGCTAAAATCCACAAACAGAATCCTTGCATATTTCCCCTGGCGGTCTAGGTGCTGGAGGATGAAGTGCAGGCAACCACTGATCTATTGGCCCTGTATGCAAATGCAGGGGGTTTGTGATACTTTTCAGGTGGGCCAGCACATGTCTATCAAGGATTTTCCTGATTACAGAGGTCAGAGCGACAGGTCTGTAGTCATTAAGACCAGTAATCCTTGGCTTTTTGGGTACAGGAACAATAGTGTGGACAATTAGAACAATTAGGGCGGCACAGCGGTAGAGTTGCTGCCTTACAGCTTTTTCGGTGCTGGAGACCCGGGTTCGATCCTGACTGCACGTGCTGTCTGTACGGAGCTTGTTCATTTTCCCCGTTACCGCATGGGTTTTCTCCGAGATCTTCAGTTTCCTCCCACACTCCAAAGACGTACAGGTTTGGAGGTTAATTGGCTTGTTATAAGTGTAAAATTGTCCCTAGTGTGTGTGTAGGCTAGCGTTAATGTGCGGGAATTGCTGGTCGGCGCGGACTCGGTGGGCTGAAGGGCCAGGTTCCGCACTGTGTCTCTGAACTAAACTAAATAGTGGAGACTGAAGCAGGCAGGGGCAGTGCAGGTTTGCAGGGACTGATTGAAATGTCTGTGCAGACTGGTTCCAGTTGTTCAGCACAGAGCTTGAGGGTAGAGGGGGAAACATTGTCTAGCCCTGGAGATTTCTGGCTTTTCTGTCTCCTGAATAACCTTTGCACCTCTTCAATTTCTATTGTTTGTGATGGAGAAGTGGCCAGACTGATATTGGGCAGCAAGGAGGGGGTGGGTAGTGGAGGAGGGCCCAGTCTTTGCAGACTGGAGTCAGGCTGTTATTAGGTGTGAAACGGTGATTGGGGAGGAGCGGGTGGGGGAGGGGATACCTGGGTTATATTTCTGCCTTACAAACTTGCAGTAGAACTCATTCAGGTCATTGGTCAGCTGACGATTGTCTCGCCAGCTAATGATCAGTAAAGCTTGTGTTGGTTTACCTATCCTATTATGAGTTGTCTGTCTTCAAGAAATGAACCTTAACAGCTGGTGATTTCTTGCAAACCCTTCCACGCTGAAGATGAGTCATTATCTGAGAACTTGCTCCTCAACTTCTCAGAGTACCTTTCCTTGGCTCTGATTCCTCATCTCAGCTTGTGCTTGGCCTGCCTGTAGAGGTCTTCATACCCGCTCCTGTAGGCCTCATCTATAGACTGGCGGAGCTATCTGAGTTCTGCTGTAAACCAAGGCTTGTCATTGTTGAAGGTACACAGAATTGTTGGGGAAACTCAGCGGGTGCAGCAGCATCTATGGAGCGAAGGAAATAGGCGACGTTTCGGGCCGAAACCCTTCTTCAGACTGATGGGGGGTGGGGGAAAGAAAGAAGGAAAAGGGGAGGAGGAGGAGGAGCCCGAGGGCGGGCGGATGGGAGGAGACAGCTAGAGGGTTAAGGAAGGGGAGGAGACAGCAAGGGCTAGAAACTGTCTCCGGAGAGAGGAGGAGAACTTCTTCAAAGTAGGCATACCTTGAGGAGATATCGCAGTGGAGTAGACAAAGTGTTCAAAAGGGAACTGCAGATGCTGGAATATCGAAGGTACACAAAATTGCTGGGGAAACTCAGCGGGTGCAGCAGCATCTATGGAGCGAAGGAAATAGGCGACGTTTCGGGCCGAAACCCTTCTTCAGACTGATGGGGGGTGGGGGAAAGAAAGAAGGAAAAGGGGAGGAGGAGCCCGAGGGCGGGCGGATGGGAGGAGACAGCTAGAGGGTTAAGGAAGGGGAGGAGACGGCAAGGGCTAGAAACTGTCTCCGGAGAGAGGAGGAGAACTTGTCATTGTTGAACCTGATCCGGGTCCTAGTGTGGATCTATTGTACTACTGATTGTTATATTAATCTATGTACTGAAATGCCTGAAGCCTTTACTGTGTACCAACCAAGGACTGTAGTGTTATCGTTAAAATCGATAATAGGAAGGAATGAGAATATCCTAGTTAATAATAAATTATAATGCAAGGTATTTTATTAAGTAAAGATTAATTTGACTTCTTTGGGTTCTGAGTAAACTAAAGCTTTGTAATTCTGTGCTGTAGAAGAGCTGGGTAATCAGGAAGTTAGAGGCCTGCATTCAAGCTGCTCTTGACAGTGTTTCCTGTTATGCCCAAGCAAAAAAAATATTTCAATGGTGGGAGGGTATGTATTTCCTGAGAAGTTGCTAGTCTCTGTAAACAGGAACTTCTGTGGGTACTGATACTGAAGATTACATTGTTAAGACAGAATTGTCAATGTTGGGCTTTGACTAAGTTCCTGTTATTTAGAATGTGATCAATAGTTTGTGATTGATAGAATCATAGGTTGACAAGTGTGTTGTATCCGTGATGAGCATACTTTGAATGGGTATACTCTGTGATTGATGTGTTAGACGGTATTGCTGCAACTCTGTATAAACATGTGACTATGTTTCCAAAATACTATAAAAAGTATGCTGTATGACACTTTTTATTAGAGTGGTGGCCCAGGAGGGTTAAGTATCTGTCGTATACTTTACTTTGTATCCCTGGCACTCTCGCCGGCTAATGATCAGTAAAGCTTGTGTTGGTTTACCTAACCTATGGTGAGTTGTCTGTCTTTAAGAAATGAACCTTAACACCTGGTGATTTCTTGCACACTGAAGATGAGTCATTAGCTGAGAACTTGCTCCTCAACTTCTCGGAGTACCTTTCCTTGGCAGCTCTGATTCCTCATCTCAGCTTGTACTTAGCCTGCCTGTAGAGGTCTACATTCCCGCTCCTGTAGGCCTCATCTTTAGACTGGCGGAGCTGTATGAGTTCTGCTGTAAACCAAGACTTGTTGTTGAACCTGATCTGGGTCCTAGTGGGAATGCAACTGTCCTCACAAAAGCTGACATATGACGTCACGGTGTCTGTATATTCACCGAAGCTTGTGGTTGCTTCCCTGAACACATTCCAATCAGTGCAGTCAAAGCAAGACTGTAGGTTTTCAATGTCCCCAGCGTTTCAACTGATTCATAATGGAGCCTTGGGTCTCAGAAATGGTAGCAAATGAGATGGCCTAATTGGAGGTGAAAGGATAAAGGATTAAAGATGCAGAGATTCAGGAAGACATTTTGGAACAGAGGTGCCTGACAATGGTAAAATCAAATTAGACTTGTTCAGGAAAATTTTAACAGCAGCACAGAACTCGAGTATTGTAGGACAAAGGAAGTTGCAGTCAAGTCAAGTTTATTCGTCACATACACATACGAGATGTGCAGTGAAATGAAAAGTGGCAATGCTCGCGGACTTTGTGCAAACAGACAAACAACCAAACAAACTATAAACACAATCATAAACACACACATATTCTTTTACATATTAAATATTGGAAGGAAAAACATTCAGTAAAGTTAGTCCCTGGTGAGATTTACAGTCCGAATGGCCTCTGGGAAGAAACTCCTTCTCAACCTCTCCGTTCTCGCAGCATGGCAACGGAGGCGTTTGCCTGACCGTAGCAGCTGGAACAGTCCGTTGCATGGGTGGAAGGGGTCTCCCATGATTTTGTTGGCTCTGGAGTTGCACCTCCTGATGTATAGTTCCTGCAGGGGGGCGAGTGAAGTTCCCATAGTGTGTTCGGCCGAACGCACTATTCTCTGCAGAGCCTTCTTGTCCTGGGCAGAGCAATTCCCAAACCAGATGGTAATATTTCCGGACAAGATGCTTTCCACAGCCGCTGCGTAGAAGCACTGGAGGATCCTCGGAGACACTTTGAATTTCCTCAATTGCCTGAGGTGGTAAAGGCGCTGCCTTGCCTTACTCACGAGTGCTGCGGCGTGTGATGTCCATGTCATATCCTCAGAGATGTGGACTCCCAGATATTTAAAACAGCTCACCCTATCCACAGGATCCCCATTTATTCCTCAATGGTGTGTACGTCCTCGGATGATGTGGAGCATTCGAGGAGGAGGAGCCATCTTGGGGAACGGCTGCTAACCAGCAGCCGTCCGTTTAATCCATTTTTTTCCCAGTTTTTAGTAAGTCTTGTTTTTCGTTTGTAGGATAAATGGACTTCGTAATGTGGGGGGAAGGAGGTAATCTTACTTCTAGGTCCCTACCTGGTCGGTGAGGCAACTTTTTCTCCGGGCTGCCCGTCGACCAGTCCTCGTGGCCTACCAGCGGGCTTGGAGCACCGTTTCCTGGCGGGGACCGCCCAGCACCTCGGCTTCGTTGGCAGCACAGCGCTGGAGCGCTATCGTGGAGCGGAGCGGGCGATGCCTTGCCTGGGTCGCCGCGCTGGATCGACACGCCGGAGCTCTGACCGCCGTGAGCTCTGACCGCCGTGACCAACACCTCCGGGCTGGGTGTCTGCGGAGCGGGCGGCGCCAACTTTAACATCGGGAGCCTGGGAGCTCCAACCCGGTGCGTCCTTGTCGGCTTCGGAAGCCGACAATCCCCAGCTAGGAAGCGGCCGTTCCAGGTGGCCCAGCCGCTGAGAGGACTCTCCCGACGCCGGGGCAACACCACCCGGCCAGAACGGCCAGGAACATCGGGCCTCCGTAGAGGCAATAGCGGTGGCCTCAATAGGCCTGACTTTTGGGAGAACTGGGGTTGGGGACTGGACTTTGTGCCTTCCCTCACAGTGGTAACCACTGTGGGGGGATGATTTTTCTGTGTGTAGTTACTATGTTAGTCTGTGTCCAAGATGGCTGTCGGAAGGGAGAGTGGACGCTGGCGCGCTTTAGCTGCCGCTGCTCTCTCTTCACATTGTGTTTTTTGATTTTTTGATTTTGTGTCTTTGGAGCGATTTCTATCTTTAATTTGTATATTGATGATGTCCTTATTATTTTTTTTTCTCCGACTATATGTTTTTTTCTCTTCTGTTAATCTTTGTAAGGTGTCCTTGAGATTTGAAAGGCGACCGAAAATAAAATTTATTATTATTATTATGTGCCCTCCACGATCAGCTCCTTCGTTTTTTTGATGTTCAAGAGGAGGCTGTTATCCTGGCACCAGAGTGCTAGATCAGGCACCTCCTCCCGGTAGGCGTCTCATCGTTGTCTGAGATCAGGCCCACCACCACAGTGTCATCAGCAAACTTATTCTAATTGTTATCAGGCTCGGTAACAGATCGATTTTAAAATTCTCACAGCTCGTTTCCAACAGGTGAGTAAGATCATGGTAGGAGTTGGAAACGAGCTGTGAGAATTTTAAAATCGATCTGTTACCGAGCCTGATAACAATTAGAATGAGTTTACTTTGTCTGCACTTCATCACAATGTTGACAATAAAGGCTACTTTGACTTTGACTTTGAAGTTCTTTCACTTTTATCTTCCATGCTGTAAAACATTATTGCTGTCTTTGGCTGTGTTGATATGCTGCTCCAGTTGCAGAAGCATTAACACTCTTGTGTTGCAGTGGATTTGTCATTTTGTGGAATGGAGAAAAGAAGTACTTTAGTTCATTGTATGTGAATATATAACAACAAAAAGTTACACAATATTTGTTAATAATTGGTTATGTATCCTAAGTTTTGTGGTGCTTGTATTTCATGCTAGAATTTTAAATTATTTGAATTCACATTTCTAGAGAGTTATCTTTATTCACATATTAGTTTACTGAAATGACATTAGCATCTACAAGGATGTTACCATAAATCATTTACAAACCCAAATCTTCCATCTTGCTATTCTGTGGTCTAGATTGAACGGGCAATTCAAGAGCGGAAAACATTGGAGAGGGAGAGGGCGGAACTTGGACGCAAACTAAAGGAGGCAAGAGCTGAGCGGCGATTTTTTTTCTCTGTTTTTTTTAACATGTACAAATGTCAACAACAGCAAGCTGTATTATTCATTTAAAATGGAGTAAATTCCTTTTTTAATTTGCAATAAT
Organism: Amblyraja radiata; assembly: GCF_010909765.2. Classification (NCBI taxonomy): domain Eukaryota; kingdom Metazoa; phylum Chordata; class Chondrichthyes; order Rajiformes; family Rajidae; genus Amblyraja; species Amblyraja radiata. Next base: position 14,621,590 of record NC_045987.1, on the reverse strand, counting down.
GGTTATCACAATTATTCTTTCATTTTACTATTATTGGATGTCTAGGAGCATTCTCAAATTTGTGATTCGCTTGCAAGAGCTGTTTGGTAACTAGTTATTCTAATGATGATAATGTGTATACCATAATTTCTCATTTCAAATTCTTGTGTGCTAGTCTTCTGAACTGTTTATATAAAAATGATTTTAAGAATAAGGAACACCAGAGGATATATCAAGACAAAAAGCAGTCAACCAAAAATGTTAATGTCAGCCGATTGCTGTTAAGCAGAATGAGTTCCTCACCCTGAACTTTGCAGGTTAATAGACGATCCCAGGACATTCAGATGAACATTATTCTGGAATCGCACATCATCTGCTGCACTTTGAGTACCAGTGGCAGTATGCTTTTGGAAATGTCATTCCGAAAATTGGGTCATGAACCGTTTAGCTGTGTGATTGTGGATGAGGTGAGTGGAAGTAAATTTTGCAATGATGACCAACTTGTAAAGTGTTTAAGCTAAATCAAATAATTGTATCTTTTGTTAGCCTTTGATGATATAATTTCGTGATGATAGAATCTCAAGAGAGTGTGTGTTTAATTGGCATATATACCAGCAACAGAACAATGAAATTCTTACTTGCTACTGCTTATCAGGCCCATTTAATACAATAACACACAAATAGATATACAGTCCGCAATAACCTACCTGATCTCCCGGTGGCTCAGCACTTCAACTCCCCCTCCCATTCCCAATCCGACCTCTCTGTCCTGGGTCTCCTCCATTGCCAGAGTGAGCACCAGCGGAAATTGGAGGAACAGCACCTCATATTCCGTCTGGGGTCCTTGCGTCCCCTTGGCATCAACATTGAATTCTCCCAATTTGGCTAGCCCGTGCTGTCCCCTCCCCCCCTCCCCTCCCCTTCCTTCACCCTCTAGCTGTCTCCTCCCATCCGCCCGCCCTCGGGCTCCTCCTCCTCCTCCCTTTGTCCTTCTTTCTTTCCCCACCCCCTATCAGTCTGAAGAAGGGTTTCGGCCCGAAACGTCGCCTATTTCCTTCGCTCCATAGATGCTGCTGCACCCGCTGAGTTCCCCCAGCAATTTTGTGTACCTTAGATATATAATAATGACCGGTAATTCTAAGGCAAGAGCCAAAGGGAGAAGTTGGATTGGCTTGATAGTTGTGGATAGCTTTTATCCAGAGTAGGGGAATCAAGAACCAGGGGTTTAAGGAGAAAAGTGAAAGATTTAAGAGGAACCTGAGGAGCAACTTTTTCACACATATATGGAACGAGCTGCCAGAGGAGGAAGTTGAGGCAGGTACCATAACAGCATTTAACATACATTTGAACAGGTACATGGATAGGAAAGCTTTAGAGAGATATGGGCAAAGCAGGCAAATGTGTCTGTTTCTGTGCCGTATGACACTGACTCTAATGCAATAAATTAATAATAGTAAGTGAGCATAACAGTGCAAAACTAAAGTCCGTAGTGCAACAAAGACACAGTCCATAGAAGATCACAGTTGCTGATGTAGTGGTTAGTGTTGTGCAGTGTTCCAGAGCCTGATGGTTGCTGGAAAGAAGCTGTTCTTGATTTTATTTCGTAACATGTGTGTGTTGCTCCTCTATTGCACCTGGTAGAGTGGAGTTGAGCCACATTCTTAAACTCTCAGTTCATCAACTGAAGCTGCTCATAATGCTGTACGGTGGAGAGTTCTGTGATTGTGACCCACTAATAACATCCTGTATGATGTTGATATTAATTTAAATTGTGCATGAATTAGAGCTGAAGATAAACAGCCTAAACTACAAGGGTGGTAAATCTGTGGAATTCAGTGCCACAGAAGGCTGTGGAGGCCAATCTAATGGATATTTTTAAGGCAGAGATAGATAGATTCTTGATTAGTATGGGTGACAGGAGTTATGGGGAGAAGGCAGGAGAATAGGATTAAGAGGGAAAAATAGATCATCCATGATTGAATGGCGGAGTAGACTTGATGGGCAATTGGTCTAAATCTGCTCCTATCACTTAGTTGTGAATTTGTGGAATTCTCTGCCTCAGACGGCAGTGGAGGCTGATTCACTGGATGCATTCAAAAGAGAGTTAGATAGAGCTCTTAGGGCTAGTGGAATCAGGGGATATGGGGAGAAGGCAGGAACGGGGTACTGATTGTGGATGTTCAGCCATGATCACATTGAATGGCGGTGCTGGCTTAAAGAGCCGAATAGCCTATCCCTGCATCTATTGTCTCTGTATCTATGTATCTACATCACTTATCACTATTCTTTTCAGGCTGGACAGGCATGTGAAACTGAAATACTGATTCCATTGATGTATCATTGTCCCAAATTAATTCTTGTGGGAGATCCTGAGCAACTGCCACCAACTATTATTTCCATGGTAAGAATGACATTTAAGAGGGTAGCTACAATATAATTGTTTGACAGGAATTTTTGACCAATTTTGTTTCTGTACCAAGACTAAAATCAACAGGCTCCCATTCTCATTTTACTTCTTCCTCCTCCAACCCTCTTGATTGATAAACTTCCCTTCACATGAGTGCCCCTCTTTTCCATATTCTCCTTTTGGGCATTTTGTATTTAAATATGTGGTTATGCATGAGTTCGTTACAGCACAAAGGTGATGGCGTGCAGAGACCAAATGCTGTTGCTTACATGGATTGCTTCTCGCCTAGAGGAACGTTCCTGTCCTGAAAGAAAGTTTGCTGTTTCCTAATCTCTTGCTTGCATTCAATATATTACTCGGAGCAGAATTAATTGTCACACTTTAATTAACACCTCAGTCATTATCCTGGTGAATCTCCTCAGCATCCTCTACAATGCCATCGTGTACTTCCAAAAGTATGATGACGAGAACTGAACACAGTATTACAGCTGTGACCTAGCCAATATTCTATGTTATTGCAAGATCTCCCATGCCTCATTTAATATTGCATGAAGCAGACCGCTAGTTTCCAGGCAAATGTAGCACACAATTGTCTTCACAGATTGAATGCATGACTTTGTGGGCTGTTGAGATGTTTTCAGTCATTTCATGAGCGGTGCTTTCTATATGGCAGTAATGGACAGATGTATCTGCTGTCATTTTGCATCCAAACTTGGTTTTCCGCAAGTTCAACTTTCCTTGTTTTAAACTAGAGCTGCGAGACCGGGCAACATTCAGCTTTCAGCACATTCCAGACCATTGTACAATTATAATACAGTCGTGATAATACAATTAAAGCTATTCAATGTTTCTTTTTTTGTTTAAAAATTCCTGTATGGTTTTTGTGTCATTTACTTACAGTTCTTGACATCCTTCACAGATGGAAAGCAGAGAAAAATTAATACTACTTTCTTTATACAGAAAGCAAAAGAGTTAAACTATGGCCAATCAATTATGAGCCGGCTGCAAAAGTGCCTGCAAAATGAAGTAAATCAGAACAACTTTGGACATAACCCAGTGCAGTTGCTGTTGACCCAGTACAGGATGCATCCCGACATCTGCCTGTTTCCCTCCAAGTACATATATGGAAATATGTTGGAAACTGATAAGTAAGAGTGTTTTAATTATTAAGGCTCTTGTACTTTGGTTTTTCAAGAATGATCCAAGTCTGTCTTGCGTGGGTTCTCCCACTGTTTCTATTCCCGGTTAGTGCTGTGATGTGGTTGGATCTCAGCTTGAAATATGGTTGACAAATTCAACAACAATCCAGGAGATGAAAGAAAAATATATTATTTGTGCACAGCATAAAATTAATGGTCTTTGTAAATTTCCAATGGCAATGACAGCAGGGATTTGCCTGTTTGCTAAAAGGTTCACTTTCATGAAATGAAGGTTTTTTTTTTAAAAGGCAAGGAAACTGAGTCTTGATTCTATCATGTTTGCACTATCAAACATATCAAAGGTAACTTTGGGGTAAAGTTGTAACAAGTCCAATCCTGAAAAGCTAGTCAATGCGGGATTTATTTTGAAGGTCGTTTCTTTTGTTTTCTGAACATTTAAAAATCAATATTTTCAATATTAATCTTTTTGTAAGGACTTTGAAAATTATTCTCTCAGTTATAACGCTAATTATTTCTGTGTTTTCCAATACATTTTTCTTGGGAGTTTACAATGAATGCTGTTTGTTTCAAAGTGGTCTCTTTTAAAACTACTAAACTTATTTTCCATAATGCATAATAAGTCGTTATTTTTTGTACATTTATATTGATGCAAATGAGCTTCCTCTGAGATATTCACGCGACTAAGAATAACCCAAACTAGAAGTTAGATATTATGAACAAACCACTGGATGAACATATGATCATTTAATAATGCTTCAAAATATAATTTTAATAGCTTTGGTGTAGAAGAGATTCAAGCTACTGCTTCTCACCTCTTTCCTTCTTTCCTATGTTTTTCTAGAAAAGTAGAGATGGAGCGGTGTCGGCCAAACTGGCCTTTCCAATCATACATGTTGTTTGATGTGACAGATGGATTTGAATGCAGGGAGAAAGAGTATGTTTTATACCTTTTTGATATCCTTTGTTCCCTTTTTGTATTCACCTTGTACATGGGCGAAAATCTGGGGGAGGAGGGGTGGGGGACACACATCCCTCCCATGCTTTGAGAGGTGGGGGACAATCCCCCCCATCTTTTGTAATCCAGATTTTGAAATTCGGTGAAAAGAAATCTATTAAAATCTCCGCTTTCCGCGAGACAGTGGGGGTTTCACTATTAAGCACTTGTTAAATGTCACTATTAACATCATATTAACACGATGTGTCACCAATTGTGTTTTGACCTTCAAGTATTACTGAAGGTATTCATGGAGAATTTCTTAAAGTTGTCTGATGCGGGTACACTTACCATTTGAACTAATTGGATGTATTGGTGGATGGGAAAGATTTAAACGGGTCAGGTCATTAAGGGCTCCGGTCGAACGGGTTTCCTGGCTGGCTTGCAGGTAAGTCCCTCATTCACTGCCACTCATGTTAATTTAGTATCTCTTTCCCATCTCTCTTCCCTCTCCAAGGTTGGTTCTTATGTTTGCCTTTATTTGCTTCAGTTTTATTTGTTTAAGTGGTATTTATCACATTGTGACTTTTGAAAGATTAAAGCGGGTATCCGACACTTTCTAAGGACTGAATCGGCCCGTTCATGGTACCTTTCATCGCCCGGCGCAGCTTAAAATCAAACTGCTGCGTCGAGGCGATCGAGGCTCCCAATGTTGAAGCCCCCGGTGGCGATTTAAAGGCCCCGCTAACGGGCCGATTCAAGCCCCACGATTCGGGGCGGACGAAGCTGCTGTTGCTGGAGTTCGGAGTCGGTCACCAACCAGGTTAGCTCCCGATGTTACCGTCCACAGGGCCTCACGGCCGAAGCCTCGCTCGTGCGCGTGTGTGCGCTCGGCCACCAAGAAATTCCCCCCCCCCCCCCCCCCATGTTTTTATAGCAATTTCTGCCCCAGACCTTGTACATGGCCAAATGACTGCAAGAATAGAGCAAACAGGAGCAGAAATGTTGTACTTGTTACCAGAGCAGATTTTGTTTCTGTGTACTAGCTTGTCTGCAAAAGGTGACATTTTTACCAGCTTGTAGTGAAGCCGTTCTTTGTTGTCCAGAAGAGCAGAATTTTACTTTGCAAACGTCCTGCCACATTAATTAATTCTGCAACTCAAAACCTTTGTGGTGTCTTGTCAATCAGAACAGGATAAGGTGGCGTATTTGAATTTGGTCTTAAATCCATTCTGATGCTAACCCAATTTCTCTCAGGGGATGAATAAAGTTTTATCCTATCAAACCACTGAAGGATATACTTTCAGTTTGAACACAAATAGCTAATTGTAACATAAGATTTAATTTCTGCAAATGTTTGCAATTCCCTTGTAATGTGAGAAATTATTTAATTGTTACTGATTATAATGTATAGAATCTCATAGCACATTCCAAAAAAGAGCATTCAGAACAAGGACATGATTATTTCCTCCGTTGCCTCATCTCTGGATTGCATCTATTGTTTACAGCTCTTATACAAACCCACAGGAAATTAAACTGGTGGTAGCTTTAATGAGTATGATTGCAGAGAAACAAAATGGAACATGCCGTAACATTGGAGTGATCACACCGTACAATGCACAGAAACAGGGAATTATCAATCAAATTGATCAAGAATGTAAAAGAACTAAGCTTGAAATTAACAGGTATGTGAAGAGTTAATATTGGAAACATTCCACACCAGGGTATTTTGATCATATTTTCGTGCAGATCTTCTGTGCTCTTTACTATGAACTTGTAGCCTTGGAATAAACCTTTCTTTGTCATTTGCCAGACTAAGTTATAAAGATGAGAGTTTTTCAGTAAAATCCAAAGTCCCATTAAGATAATTTTCACCTTTAAGTTTGATTTTAGTTTATTATTGTTACATGTACCAAGATACAGTGGAAAAACGTTTTGTATTCCATCTAGGTAGATCTGACCATATAATACATAAGTGCATACATCAGGTAGAGCAAAAGAGAAAACACATCTGATGTAGTATATTGTGTTACAGCTACAATGAAAGGGTTAGTGTTTAGGGGGGTTAGTGTGTGTGTGGGGGGTTAGTATGTGTGTGGGGGGTTAGTATGTGTGTGGGGGGTTATTGTGTGGAGGGGGGTGTTAGTGTGTGGGTGGGGGTTACTGTGTGTGGGGTGGAATGGGGGAGAGGTTTTGTTTCCAGAACCTTTCTTTTGAGGGGGTGGCGGTTTTCACGTGGGAAGGATTGATTGGCTCCGGAGTCCTTTTTTGGCTCTGGGGAGCACAGGTGCCGCCCCGCAACGCTTTACAAAAAAAGATTCCAGAACTTTCCTCCAACGCTGTCCCCAGGCGAATGCTGGATTATTGCGTCGGGGGAACGAGTCCCACTTGGGCTAGTGTATTTATAAAATCTTTTGGGATTGTCCATAATATTACACGCCAGAGCTACCTACTGGCTCTTTTTTGTCCTTCTAATCTCCTTTTTCAGTATACTCCTTAGTTCCAGAAATTCCTCCAGGGATGTACTTGATCACAGCTGCCTATACCTGTCCCATGCATCCTCCTTGTTTTTGTCACCACCGGGTGGCGCGAGCAATGGCTGCCTCGCCAGCAGCCTGTCTGTTCCTTCCTTCTGTTGTTTTAATAGTATGTGTTAAATGTATGTTTTTAGTGTTCTTTAGCTTGTTTTATGTTGGGGGGGGGGGGGGGTTGGGGAAACTATTTTTAATCTCTTACCTCGACCGGGATGCCTATTTTTTTCTGTATCCTATCTCCATCTACACGGCGGCCTAACTTCGAGGAGTTGGCGGCCTTTGCTGGAGACTGACTTCGGGAGCTCCAACCGTGGGAGCCTGCGAACTTAGTATAGTAATTCACATATCACTGTACTTTAATTGGTACACGTGACAATAAAAGACCCTTGAACCATGTATTTAATTTGCATATTTGGTCATCTGGAAAGATGTCAATTTATTCATTGTAAGCCATCTTGTATAAATCTATGATTATAGTGTTTAAATGGAATAAAATACACTGATATTCCTAATACGTTTTTTTTTTCAATTTCCAGAACGGTGCAAGTTGGCACAGTGGATGGATTCCAAGGATGTGAAAAGGATTGCATTATTGTTAGCTGTGTTAGGGCAAACAGTCTTCAAAGATCCATTGGGTAAAGTGATTTTTCTTTGATATCTCACTGTTTCCCTCCACACACACACACACACACACACACACACAAGCACTCGCGCACACGCACCTTCTCGTCCAGTTTCCTGCCTGATCCACAACATAATAATTCGCCTCTGTATCTCAGCTTTGAATATGTTCAATAATTCAAACTGCGTGGTGCAATATGTAACAGAATTTAAAGATTCACAATCCCCAAGACAATAAATTTTTATTTACCTCAATCTTAAATGCAGAAGACATCTTTTCAACATCCATCTGTCAAGAGTCTTTTGTCTGTGTGATGAGCCTTTTACTCTGGAAATTAACCTGGTGAACCCAGTGCAAACTACCCACTGCAAGAATATATCCCTCCTTAACTAATCAAAACTGTACATGACATCAGAACACTGTATTTACAGCAAGGACTGCCTTTCATATGTCATTTCCCTGGCAAAAATAGTGATTATACAGAAAATGCAAATACACATTTTCCCCCATTCCATCTCAGAAAATGTCCAGCGTGAAGACTGAACCAAATGCAAGATTTGAGCTGATGTTTCACACTGTATTTTCCATATTGTGGGAAATATGAGAATGCTCTCGTGAGATTAGACCCAGAACATTCTCACAGATTTTCAGCGGGAGGCTTGTACAGTTGCTTGTTAGTGAGGGGAATCCTCTCAATTCTCCATTCATTGTCTCATTAGAAATGGCATTGGTTTCACATGTAATACAATATTGAAGGTTACATTTGTCAATATTCATGTTCAGAATTGTAGATCCATTACACTTCAGAATTATCCTCACTGGTGCCTAGCACACGGCACTGCTTCATTTTACATTGTCAATACAGCAGCTTTTTCAGGGAGTATATCATATATCGCAAGTCTGGTGTCATGCGGTCAACACTTCTAAGTTTGCATGTCACGTGTACAGGAACGATGCAAATTTCAAGATTACTGCAAAAAAAAATGCATACATACAAATATATTTGTAGAAATTAGCATAAGAATAAGAATTAGCATAAGATCGTTTGGCTTGATTTATTCTATTTGTTTCAAAACCCTCTCCTCCAAGTCCTTTGTAAATCTCAATGCTCCTTCCAGGGCGCTCCCTGAACACCACTTCCCTTTGAAAAGCATGTTAATTTTCTGAAGAATTGACATTAGAACATAATAAACATGCGGAAATCTAATGGACACCCAGTTTGAGAAAACACCTTGTTTTATAAAATAAACTTGGCACTGGTGTTTACATTTATGCATTAATTCCAAAGAATTCGAGTTGCTGATAATGATTATTTGACATTTCTACAGGTTCTTAGCAGATCGGCAGCGAATGAATGTTACACTAACCCGTGCTCGTTTAAGTCTCTTCATTCTGGGACATTTGAAGACACTTATGGTTAGTTCACAGTTGATCTCACTACTTTCTCACTTGAGTATTTGTGGCTGCTTCATTATTATAGAACTAAACAGTTTGCTATTCTGCATACTATAAACAAAAATGTATTGAAACTCTCAATGTTGCCCCTTTTGAAGAACAATTGTTTTAATTAATTTGCATGCTTAGAAGTTGCAGTAATTGAGTTTTACAGCGTGGCAACAGAACTTTCAACCCAACATGCCCATATTCGTCCTAGCTGCCTGCATTTGGCCAATATCCCTCTAAATCTATTCTATCCATGTACCTGTCCAAATATTTTTTAAACTACCTCCTACGGCACCTGGTTCCGTATACCTACCACACTTTTTAAAAAGTTGCCTCTCAAATTCTATTCCCATCTTTTCCCATTCATCTTAAACCTATGTCCTCTGATTCTTGATACCCCTATTCTGGGTAAAAGACTATGCATCTGCCCTGTATATTCATTTCTTGATCTTTTACACCTTTATGAGATTACCCCTCATCCTCCTGCACTGCAAGAAATAAAGTATTTTCTGCTCAAACTCTCCCTGTAGCTCAGTCCTGGCTACATCATGGTAAATCTTCCCTGCACCCTTTCAAGCTTAACAACATCTTTAGAATAATAGGGTGACCAAAACTGAACACAATGTGGAAAATGTGGCATCACCGATGTCTTGTACATCCCAACTACTACATTCAATATTCCGACTGGTGAAAGCCAATGTGCTGAAGGTCATCTTGACAACCTATTTAACTGTGACGCCACTTTCAAGGAACTATGTAACTTGCGGTCTGCTCTACAACACTCCCCAGATCCCTGCCATTAACTGTATAGGTCCTGCCCTGGCTAGACTTCTCAAAATGCAACACCTCACACTTATCTGTATTAAACTCAGTAAACCACCTCAGCCCACCTGCCCAACCGATCAAGATCCTGCTACAATTTTTAACAGCCACCTTGACTATCTACAATACCTTCCACTTTAGTATGTCAGCAAACGTACCAATCGTGCCTTGTATGTTCTCATCCAAATTATTGATAGTAACAAAATGCTGGAGTAACTCAGCGGGACAGGCAGCATCTCTGGAGAGAGATGATAGTCACCTTTCATTAATCTTGCGGACCACTGTCTGGATTATCTGGGTTTCAAGATGCCTGCTCTTGTGTGGTGTTGGGGCAGACTTGTACCCACTGCAGGCATCTGTGGTGCCAGGAGGAAGACAAATATCAGTGTGGGAAGAGGAGAGGGGTGGATTGACTTGCTCTTGATGGGCCAAATGCCTCTGTGTCAGCACTTTTATGACTGCTTGTTCAAAAATTGAGGAATATGTTGTCCTTTTCCACTCTCCTATCTATTTTAGGAAGACAAAGATTGGAATGCTTTGATACAGGATGCGACGAAAAGGGGTGCCATTGTGAAGACGTGTGAAAGGGAGTACAAGAAGGACTGTAGAAAAATCACAAAACCAAGACCTGCTTTCTGCAAAACCATTTCTGATCCATGTGCACTGTCAAATGAGAGGGAATCTGCTGTTGCTCCTGTTCTAAAAAAATCCAGGAGTGAAGATTTAAGCTTGAAAACAGCGCCTGGTCTGTTAACTGATTTCAGCAGTGCACAGATTCCCCAACCTCCAATCCCTTCTAAACCAACAGCATGGCAGCAGCCATATCAGGGTCAATCTTCGGTTAGTGTACAGCCTGAGGTGTCAAACACTGTTGCACTGCCTCCAACATCCGGTAGATCAGAGCGATCGGCTCAGTCCACGTACAGGGATCCGAGATTGGCCCGACGGGCAGAAGCTTTCATCAAGGAGGTTCAGCTATGTTTACAAGCCAGCCACTCTCTTTCAAAATCTACTGAAGTGATGCCGCCAGGTTCAACTCCATCCAGTAGTGAACATGGGACAACACATTCTTCACACACTGGACAGACTGCATGGAATTCTGCTTCCAGAGCCAATTATGCTCCTTCTCCCAACTCTGCGCATGGCAGTGGTACGGGTACAGTGCACAGGTTCAGCAACTCTTCAGGTTCTAGCAGATACTTTTATAATGGACAGGAGACAAAGGATGGATATAGACAGCAAAAGTGAAGGCAATGAAATATATATTGGTTTAAGAAGTATTCTCTCAATATGTTTGACTGCAATGTTTTCATGCAAGGCTGATACACAATGTGTTTCTAACAATACATGATCACTGGTGTACAAATCATAGGGTTTGATGCTGAAAGAATGCTTTTTTATTAGAAATAAGCATTATTTTGTATTCATCGCATTTGGCATTTTTCCTGTAGGCTAGTGTTCGACAGCCAAGTAACCTGCCTGTTGAAGCCTTCAGGCACTGCTCGTTCTGACAGCCACTTGAACATATGCAAATGCCTTCATGGTTCCTCGGCTTGCCTGAGCAGCATGGCTAGGGGTCAACCAAAACACAACCATAAACATTGGACCACTTCAACTGAAGCTCTGGCAGCTTATCAATGATGTCATCAGTATTTAAACCTTGTTTGAAAACAAGTTTGTGACACAGATGGAATCCTTAGTTGTTACACTTGCACAAGTTGCAGACTCATTTAATCACTAGGTTTAAGGCATCAGCCTTTCTCAGCATGGATCATGGTACCAAGAGTCTCCAGAAGTTTAACTGTTTATTAAACACACCGCACATTTCTAAGTAGTGCATTTCCCTGAACCCTAGGATACTGTTAGAGATTTTTGAAGTGTGGTAGCAAGTTATAACTGCACACTTTGTTCTTTCACATGATTTATTTGAAAATAATGGGATTTTTTAGTTGGGACAGGATTAACAAAATAATCTGCAATTTAATCCCAGCACCCATCAACTATGACTTTTTAGAAAATTCCTCTAGTTTCTCACCATTGTGAGTGTCTCTTGTGTTATTATATTTCATTAAATAATAAAAGGATTTTGAACAATGTAAACCAAAAAATTACTCAAATGTAAATAGTGGAAAGTTTGCTGTGTAACACCAGAAGGTGTGTCCAGCCAAGAACAGTTTGTGCTGGCCAGCTGCTCAATAATCATTTAGACCATATATGCATCAGTTGATTTGGATTGTGGGCAATATGTATATAGTGATTATCCCAAAGATTTGCATCATAATAGCAACTGGCCAGACATTGTGTAAATAATTGTAAACGTTCTAATGTTCAATGGATCTGAAAGAATTGCCTTTAGTGAACACTTTCCTGAAAATGTCTGGTGGCTATTTAGTTTAGAAATGTAAACACTGTACAGTGTGTGGTATGTGTGTCTGAACTGGTACAGTACTGGAATATATTGGAAATGACATGTCCATCAAATGACAATGTCAGACTTGCCAGTCTTACAGAGTAATGAAGACAGAATTTGTCATCTTTGGGCATTATGCAAATAGTCCTTCTGTTTGAGAGCTAGGTATTTGTGACTTTTTTTCTATTCTATGCACCCTGTAGTATAATATAGATACTATAAAAGATGTTAAATGTTTTCTTTGTTTACTTAATAAAAATGTTTTCTAAAATTACGTGACCCGTATGTGATCAGCTAATTTTCTGAAAAAATACTGATTCTGAGCATTCTGCTGATGACGCAGGCATTGTTCAACTTGCTGCATGTGAATACTGCTTCCTATTAATTATTGGAACACAATCAGCAGCATTAGTAGTGAAGTTAGATTGGATTGCAATCAGCCCAGATGGTAATGTAAAATACAAGATAAAAAGTTTTGTTCAGGTTGTGTGGCTGTAGTTTGGTGCTTTCATTGTTTTAAGATTTTTAGTTTCCAAGGGGTGTAAATACTTTTTATGATCTTCAATTAGTTGCCAAAACACTGTAAAATGCCATCAGATCCAACAATGATTCACCCAAGAATACCATTCATATATCAACAGTTCCAATGTCCAAACAATGCAGTGATGTGAGGAACCGATACTCTGGAAGTTCAGCCAGTTGCCAGTTCTCCAACTTTGTGTCCATGCCCAAATCGATTGAAAGTCTCAAAACTAAATTTAAAAACAGATAACAAGAATATTTGTACAAAAACTTTGTTTCAAATTGTACATTGTACAAAATCCAAGAAATGATAAATTCTGACATTTTTCTTGGTCATAACAGTGGCAGATTTTGAACATTGTATGTGTATAGCTGAATAGTCTATAGGTCCTTGTTGTAATTGTGCGATGTGTTAGTAAATCTGCCAAAAGTGAGTGAAATCTGATTGATCTGATGAGCCACGTGTAAATTGCTTGAAATATTTGTATCCTGTCCATTTGAGCAGCAATTTTTTAACACAAAAATGACACGAATTAAGTTTGCAGTGCATTCCTGCATCATGTGATGAGGCAGCATCTTTACCTAATCCATGGTCTCCAGAGATGCTGCCTGACCCGCTGAAGTACTCCAGCACTTTGTGTCCTTTTTTGTAAACCAGCATCTGCAGTTCTTTGTTTCTACCTGCTGCGGTGATTTTTAATTAACATTTTTCCACAAAATTATTTGGATGTAAATGTCGCAGGGCACTTCATCAGGTGAGTTCCTGGCTGATTTTCTTCTAGGGGTAGAGCACAGTAGTTATTTTTAAAGGTTAAACCTTTTATAAATATTACCTTACAAGTAGGTTTCTTGCCATTGACATTTTACACCTGGTGACCAGTGCACTCCCGGTTCCAAATAGAAACATTGTCATTTTTGTGCTCCATAATGACTTCTGTATCGTACCAAACAAATTTTTGGGGTATGTGACCGCATTGACGCAGTACAGTGTTGAGTATAAATATCTGCAAGCAAGTGATGCGCAGGAGGAAGCTATTTAGCTACTCAAACATATTGTTATTTAATAATACCCGAGTTTCATCTTGACTCTGCATCTTTTTTAAGTGAGGACATTTTCACTACTTTACTCGTCAAAGCCCATCTGCCTTTGTCTTAAAATATTCCCATTTGCTTCCACCACCCTTTGAGAAGAGAGTGCCAAAGGTTCACAAACCTGAGAAAATGTTTGCCTTGTCTGTCTGAAATGGGCAGTGCTTTATTTTGAAACAGTTTCTAGTTTTAGATTCTCCCCATCCAGCCTTATAAGACTCTTATGGCGGCATTTGGTGGTCAAGCCACTTATTGCCAGAACCCTCGTCAGTGGAGCTGGAACTCTCACATGAGCGGTGTTGGCGGGAGTTAGTGAAGGAGACGTTGTCAGTCAACCGGTGTGCACCAGAACAACGGCAGGGACTTTGCTCAAGCCTTCGCTAAACGCGCGTGTATGCCAAAACTGTATTTGTTAATAAATGCATTGTTTTGTACACAATGTTTGGATCTCTACACTGTCCTGAATCTTACAGTCAAATTGCCTCGCACTCTTGCAATGGTTATTGGCCTAGTCTTTCCAAACCTTCCCTCAAGGCAACTTGCCTGTTCAGGTATGTTACCTTTGTGTCAAACATAGAACAGGCCCCTCAACCTACAATATCTTCTCTGAATTGCTTCTCTGTATCTTCTCTGAATTGCTTTCATTTTATTGAAATCATTCTTTAAAAGAAACAAGAATTGTATCTAGATAATTCAATTAGTGGACATCCAGTCCCTTATATAACTCAAGCATCATCTCGCTAGATTTCTATTTTCACAACATTAAACAACAGCTTTATAGAACTGGATTGCATTTGGAGCATTGCGTGCAGTTCTGGTTGCCTTATTATAAGGAGGATATGGAGGCTGTGGTGAGGGTGCAAAGGAGATTTACCAGAATTATGCCAGGATGAGGGCGTATTAGCTACAAGGAGTGGTTGGACATGAATTGTTTTCTCTGGAACACTGGAAGTTGATAGGGACCTGATAAAAGCATATACAATTATGAGAGGCATAGACAGGGTAGATGGGTCATTTTTCCAAGGATGGAAATATCAAATACTAAAGGGCTTAATTGTAAGGTGTAGAGAATAGTTTAAAGGAGATGTTCAGGGTAAGAATTTACCCAGAAGGTGGCGAGTGCCTACAACTCGTTTCCAGGCGTGGGTGGAGAGAGATACGATAATGGCATTTAAGAGACTCTTGGATAGGTATATGGCTATGTAGGGAAGGGTTACGGAGAGTTATGGATTATGTGCAGGCAGATAAAAGTTGGTAACCTTTAGGGGTTAGCGGGGTACCGCAAGGCTCAGTGCTGGGACCCCAGCTATTTACAATATATATTAATGATCTGGATGAGGGAATTGAATGCAACATCTCCAAGTTTGCGGATGACACTAAGTTGGGGGGCAGTGTTAGCTGTGAGGAGGATGCTATGAGGCTGCAAGTTGACTTGGATAGGCTGGGTGAGTGGGCAAATGTATGGCAGATGCAGTATAATGTGGATAAATGTGAGGTTATCCACTTTGGTGGCAAAAACAGGAAAGCAGACTATTATCTAAATGGTGGCCGATTAGGAAAAGGGGAGGCAACGAGACCTGGGTGTCATGGTACACCAGTCATTGAAAGTAGGCATGCACAAAGATCATAGAGGAGCAAGATAGACCATTCCTCGAAAAACGCGTAGTATGACGTGTGTGACTGTCGACGCCATTTTATTGAGCATTTTTTTGGGCTTCCCCCACACTGTCATGGCGTCCTCATCTAAATCATCATCTCACTGCTCCGCAATAAATTGTTCTAATCGTAAATCTAAACGACCAGACCTGTCATTCTTTAGGTTCCCCGATAAAAAAGAAAGGTAAGAAAATATTATTATTATTTTTTGTCGATATTCTGTCGTGAAAATGTTATTTTCTGTTCTCCCATCAACGGCCATTGGGAAATTAGGTTTGTCGGTACATTACAAAGTTATTAGACTTATTTTTAATAGATCTTTACTTACCATAATAATAAAGACAATTTTAACACTTCTGTACGTTTTTGGTTTTGTTCTTGTAAGGGATTGGTCTCCAAAATATGGCCCGCGGGACACATTGGGTGCAATGGTGGGCCGGGGGGTTCGGCGGCGGCCGCAATCAAAGATAGGAGAGGAGATCTGCTCTATAATCTTTGGTCGGAATGGGACGGCTGCGCGTTATAATGTGTTATCGTTCCACTCCCTCTCCCCCTTCTCCCTGTCCCCCTTCTCCCTCTCCACCCTTTTCCCCTTCTCCCTCTCCCCCCTTTTCCCCTTCTCCCTCACCCCCTTCTTCCTCTCCCCCATCTCCCTCTCCCCCTTCTCCCTCTCTTCTCTCGATCTCTCTCTCCCCTCTCTTCTCTCGATCTCTCTCTCTCTCCCTCTCTTCTCTCCCTCTCTTCTCCCTCTCTCCCTCCCTTACCTCTTCGTGAGAGTTGGCAGCTCTGCTATGCCTTGGGTCCAAAAGAGGATAGAAAGAAAATACTTAATGGTCTTTGTAAGAAGATTTTAATAAGCTCTTCTACATTTAAGGTAAATTGACATATTAGAGGCAAAAAGCATCTTCAACATACAGGTCTCTCCACACAACTGAAAACAATTGCATTTAAGTGACATGTCATCCATTGTTCAGGCATGTAGTTATGATCATCTTTTTTCTTATTAGTTAATCCTAAATGATATCTCCTGTAATTTCAGATGTCAACAGTGGGTCCAGAATATTCGTCGACAAGATCTCCTGCACCGAACTGCAGAGTATTTGTCAAATAACTGCTGTCTTATGTACATTGTGTGAAATTGTGATTTGTTAACTGCACAAAACTAATGCAAATGGCGATATATTTATTATTGTATCTACGTTGGACATTTTGCTCTTTGGTGTCAGAACGCGGGGTGGGAGATTGCAACCTTCACGTGGTCCGCCCTGTTTCGACAAATCCAATCAACCTGGTGTGCACAGTCAAATAAGATCAAATAGAACAAGTTGTCCTACAACTTTAGGCTGTGCACGTCATACGCAAGAAGAAGAAGCAGAAGTGTCAGAACGCAGTCTGAAGAAGGCTTCCGACCTGCAACGTCACCTATTCCTTTTCTCCAGAGATGCTGCCTGACCCACTGAGTTACTCCAGCATTTTGTGTCTATCTCTGTTTAGATTGGGCTCGTGGGTGGAGATTGCGGCTGGTCTGGTGATCTAGAATGAGGGCCAAAGTCTCAGAATATGGGTCATGATATTTAGTAATGAGACAAGGAGCAGTTTCTTCACTCAAGGGCTGGGAATCTTGGAATTCTTTATCGCGTGAGATGGTGGAAGTCGAGTCCTTGAAAGGAGAGATATTTTTTTTCAAATACGATAAGGATGAAGGATAATGGAGAGAATGTGGGAATAAGGTGTTGAGTTGCAGGATCAACAATAATCTTACTGATGGTGGTTTGAACTTAGATGGCTTATCCTTGCTTCTATTTCTTACAGAGATACAGCGCGGAAACAGGCCCTTTGGCCCACCGCGTCCGCATTGACCAGCGATCCCCGCACACTAACACCATCCTACACACACTAGGGACAATTTACACTTATACCAAGCCTACAAACCTGTATGTCTTTGGAGTGTGGGAGGAAACCGAAGATCTCGGAGAACACCCATTCAGTCATGGAGAGAACCTACGAACTCTGTACAGACAGCACCCACTGTAAGGCAGCAACTTTACCGCAGCACCACCATGCCGCCCTTAATCCACTAGGGCACTAGGTTACAATAAACTTCCTACATATTCCAGGAATGCATCTCATTAAAATGGGAGAGGTTTAAATGCATTGTAAAATCTGCTGTCAGTTTCCTAGATCGGTATTGCTCTAATGGCCTCTTTGTATCATTTTCTTTGATTTAAACCATCCATTGTTCTGCATTTAGATTTTATTTTTTCCCCTGTGGATCACAAGGCACTGTTTGTTTCAGGGGTGACTAATCTCCAGCGTAATTTGACAAGACAGCCAAGAGGGAAAACACAGGCAGTTCAGATCTGCTGCCTGTATCGCATGAGAGAACAAGAATGAGACCAACTTGTTTTTTGCAGATCATCAACCCCTGACTGATGTTATCAATGCCGATGGTGACTCAAGGATTCTCAACCAGGTGGTGGTTTACAAAGGTCCATGCCCATTGTTCCTCATGGCATACCACCAGCCTCAACAGATCACCTAGTCATAGAGTCCCACAGCTTAGAAGCAGGCCCTTCAGCTCAACTTGCCCACGCTGGCCAACATGTCCCATCTACAATAGTCCCACATGCCTGCATTTGGCCCATACCCCTCTAAACCTGTCCTAACCATCAAATAACCTAACAGAACTGTCATATGAGGAAAGATTTAAAAGACTAGGCTTGTATTCACTGGAGTTTAGAAGGATGAGGGGATTCTTATCATATTGTCTACAGTGTACTATGTTTACAGATTCTGTTGTGCTGCTGAAAGTAAGAATTTAATTGTTGTATCTGGGACAAGCTAGATGCAGGAAATTGTTCTACATGACAATAAAACACTCTTGTTAGATGCAAGGGGATCTTATAGAAACATATTAATGAATAAAAGGACTGAACAAGCTAGATACAGGAAAAATGTTCCCAATGTTGGGCAAGTCCAGAACCAGGGGCCACAGTCTTAGAACAAAGGGGAGGCCATTTAAGACTGAGGTGAGAGGAAAAACTTTTTCACCCAGAGAGTTGTGAATTTGTGGAATTCCCTGCCACAGAGAGCAGTGGAGGCCAAATCACTGGGTGGATTTAAGAGAGAGTTAGATAGACCTCTAGGGGCTAGTGCAATCAAGGGATATGGGGAGAAGGCAGGCATGGGTTATCGATTGGGGCTGATCAGCCATGATCACAATGAATGGTGGTGCTGGCTCGAAGGGCCAAATGGCCTCCTCCTGCACCTATTTTCTATGTTTCTAGAACACTCATCCAGCAATCCTCGAGCCCACCAGGTCATCCCGTAGTCAATTCATCAGCTTTTCCATAAGAACTCCCATCAGTTCTTCCAAAAGAATGACAATCAGCCAATCTCGATTACCCTCAGCCCATCAAGCAGCCCCTTAATTCACCCAGAAGTCTGAACTATTGAATGCTGACTGCATCTCTTTCCATGTCGGCAAGTTAATATCCAGCTGCATGAACCATGTGAAAAGGGAATAAACAGATGCATGTGGTGCAGTGATTTGTGCAGCACTATAGGCCTGGAGACCAAGAGGAGTTCACCATTGAACAGAGTTTGAACGGGGGGCTTGAGGCCCCCGACCGAGGAAGAACAAAAGGAAGGGACTTGAACTTTATTTCGCCTTCCATCACAGTGAGGAATGTGTAGGAGTCACTGTGGTGAATGTCCGTATTAAAATGTGTTTTTGAGTGCTGTTGCTTTTAATTGTATGACTGACCTGGCCAATGAAATTCCTCGTATGTTGCAAAACATGGCAAATAAAATCTGATTCTGATTCTGAAAAGCCTTTCCCTTCCATACTCTTTCCTCTCTGATCTTTTTGCAGTTGCCTGCCTTTCTGTACTTGTTGCAAGAGATTGTCGTGGCATCCAACATCCTCGGAGAATGTAGAATTAAAGGCAGGCAATGCCAGTTTTAAAGATGGTTATTTGCCTCAAGATTGGATTATTGTATCTCCAGAACCTCCCCAGAGGCTCTGGGAGACACAAGGTTCAAGAGGGAACACAAAAAGCCTAATTAGGAAGACTATTAAGAATAAGATTTTCAATTAAAATACTGTAATTGATGGAACCTTGCCTTTAAATTGGTTCTTGGATGAAACCCTGATGGTTCTCACATTGTCTCTTTAAATTTACTCTCCTTTTCACACTTGCATTAAAACACACAGCCACCGCCATTCACAGTGATACTGCCCGGCAGTCTCATAATTACAGTCAACACAGCCACCTTGACAGCCACACAAAATGATGTAAATAAAAATTGTTTTCCTTGTTTAAGAAGTTCAATTTACAATTATTTGAAAATGTGGGGGTTGGTACAAAATACTGCTGACCCACAAATGTGTTGCTATGAGACATTCACATTTAAAAAATCCATGTCTCAAAAAAAGCAAGAAGGTGCCCATGTTATTTGACCAACTTATCAGATGAATTTAAATATGTAGGTATGTATGCATTAGTTTTGCTCCTAATTCCCTTTCAAAATCATTAATATATATGGTAAACAGTTGCGGCCCCAACACCAAGCCTTGCGGCAAAAAAATCCAGAAGATTAGTCAAACATGATTTCCCTTTCATAAATCCATGTTGACTTGGACTAATTCTTTTACTGCTATCCAAATGCTCCATTATTACATCTTTAATAATTGACTCCAGCATCTTTCACACCACCAAAGTCGGGCTAACTGGTCTGTAATTCCCCGTTTTCTCTCACGCTCCTTTCTTGAAAAGTGGGATAGCATTAGCTACCCTCCAATCCACAGGAACTGATCGTAAATCTATTGATCGTTGGAAAATGATCATATGTATAAATATATATGTATGTGTATATATGTATGTATGTGTATATATGCATGTATATGTATATGTGTGTATATATGTATGTATATATATGTTTATATATGTGTGTATGTATGCATATAAATTTATCCATATGTATGTGTGCATATGTATGTGTATACGTATGTATGTATGTGTATATATGTATGTGTGTATATATGTATGTGTATATATATGTATGTGTATAAATATATATATATGCATATATTTATTATTACTATATAATTATATATATAATTGCCTTTATGGTTTATGCACATCATCTTACAAGACAAATGAATTAATAGTGATGATTTAAATCAAAGTTGCTTCTGATCCTTGAGAATAAACTTTATTATCTCTAACTTGCCTCTCACACACAGACACACATTCATATAAATATATAAAATATATATACGTTAAATTTAATTTTGTGCAGTGTGTATTAAAGGGAAACTGCACAATACAATGCAAGGGAAACTACGCAAAGGAGGGGGCTGTTCCCGCTACAAGATACTCGAGGATCTTTGCTTTGGATCAAAGATTATAGAGGAGCTCTATAATCTTTGCTTTGGATCACAGCGGGTGGCATACCGGAAGTCGCGTGTCGCTCAAAGAAATGGCGGCCGTGACGTTCCGTCACGTACTACACGTCAGTCCATTGGATTTCGGAGGAGTGGTCTATCTTGCTCCTCTATGATCTTTGGGCATGCAGGTGCAGCAGGCAGTGGACAAAGCGAATGGTATGTTAGCTTTCATAGCAAAAGGATTTGAGTATAGGAGCAGGGAGGTTCTACTGCAGTTGTACAGGGTCTTGGTGAGACCACATCTGGAGTATTGCGTACAGTTTTGGTCTCCAAATCTGAGGAAGGACATTATTGCCATAGAGGGAGTGCAGAGAAGGTTCACCAGACTGATTCCTGGGATGTCAGGACTTTCGTATGAAGAAAGACTGGATAGACTCGGCTTGTACTCGCTAGAAGTTTGGAGATTGAGGGGGGAATCTTATAGAAACTTACAAAATTCTTAAGGGGTTGGACAGGCTAGATGCAGGTAGATTGTTCCCGATGTTGGGGAAGTCCAGGAGAAGGGGTCACAGCTTAAGGATAGAGGGGAAATCCTTTAAGACCGAGATGAGAAAAACATTTTTCACACAGAGTGTGGTGAATCTCTGGAACTCTCTGCCACAGAAGGTAGTTGAGGTCAGTTCATTGGCTATATTTAAGAGGGAGTTTGATGTGGCCCTTGTGGCTAAAGGGATCAGGATGTTTGGAGAGAAGGCAGGTACTGGATACCGAGTTGGATGATCAGCCATGATCATATTGAATGGTGGTGTAGGCTCGAAGGGCCGAATGGCCTACTCCTGCACCTATTTTCTATGTATCTATATTCTATACACTGTGGGGAAAACCTCTTTGTGGATGTTTTCATCACTTTGTGGATCTGTAAATGAGTTTTTTTTGTTTTTTTTACTTCCTTCATCGACCTGCAGGTGGCACCCAAGGGCTGTGACTGACAATTTAAATCCATGTACCTGAACTGAGCTTCAACAACACTTTGAGAAAGATCACCCATGTGTCTTTTCACTTACTATTCCAGTATACTGTTTACTTTCTTGAAACTTTCCTGTAAGTTAGTTATTGTTACAGACTTTTCAAAAGCAACACCCGCCATATTTAAATAATGAAAGAACAGTCATAGTGCTGTACAGAGCAGTAGCAGGCCATTCGGCCCATCTTGTCCAAGCCAATCAAGTTGGCATATTGACCTAGTCCTGTTTGGAGACATATTTTCCAGTGTGCATACATTACATGCAAAGGACAATGGGGACCCAGCATGGGGGAACCGCTATGGTGGGGGGGGGGGACAAAAGGGGGAGTCTGCGTACTTTGTAACTTTGTCAGCGCTGAAGGTGGTTGCTATTTGTATATATATTGTGTATGTAAGCAAAGAATCTCACTGTGCCTAGTAATGTGACAATAAAGTATTTCTATTCCTCCTATGTTTTCCAACCCTCAATCACTCCGTGATTGACAGTCAATGGGGTCGGTGATCGTCTACCGCTCACGGGAGGTGGACCGGTAGCGTGCTGTGGAGTGCGACCGGTGGCTAGCTGTGTAGGCCGCTGATCGCCCGTCCCTCATCCCCAGCACTCGTCTCAGCTTGCTGCTGAATGGTCGTCTGCACTTGCCTTCGCATAGTCATGTCGTTTAGCGGCTGGAATTATTCTTTCTTTGTCTTGAATCCTTCTCGCCAACTGGCCTAGGCGGGACTTTCAGGTTGCGGCAGAAAACCGATTCTCTAAGGCACCACCACTGCCACCATGTTTGGAGGACATGTTTTTTTCCCCGTGTGCAACTCACGTGCATGCGTGGACTTTATTAAGTCGTTCAATCAATCGTAGTGTACATTACATGCTTATAATACGTCCCATTTGCCCACATTTCACCCATTGCCCTCTAAACCCTTCCTATCCATATATCTGTCCAAATGTCTTTAAAATGTAATTGTATCCATTTTGATAGCTTCTTCAGGCAGCTCATTTCACATATGGACTACCCTCTGAATCAAAATTCCAGACTTTTGACACAAATTCTTCTTTTGGGCAGTCGTTTGATTTCCACCCTTGAAAAGAATATCCTGCCCAATAGCTAATTCCAACCACTGCACACTGTGCCCAAAGCAGGGAAAATCCAATAATATCTATTAATAAATTTGAGTAAATGAACTAATTACTTCATTTATAAATCATATTTGTGATTTGTAAAAATATTTACATAATCCATTCCCTGAAATTGCTACTGTGGGTGGAAAACGCCAACGAAATGATTTCAGCCGTGTGTTTAATTAATTGTACAGGGCACTGGTCCTATGACGAGTTCAGTGCCAGGGTATTATAGATGTAAGGAGCATATTGCTTAAATTCATAATAATGCCACACCATAGTCTGAATAAGGGTCTCGACCCGAAACATCACCCAATCCTTCTCTCCAGAGATGCTGCCTGTCCCGCTGAGTGATTCCAGTATTTTGTGTCTATCGTCGATTTAAACCAGCATCTGCAGTTCCTTCCTACACATCTCCAAGACATAGCTTGTGTTGGTACATCATTGTAGTTTGTGGGTGGAAACATCCCTTGTGAGATTAGTATGTACTATCTGCCTTGGCCTGTCATTGAGAAGGTGCTGGTGATGAGCTGTCATCTTGACTCACTCACCCTCTGTCCTGATGTGCTCACAGTACGCCCAGAATACTGCTGGGTAGCAAGTTGCAGTATTTTACCCTTGCAATGGTGATATTTTCTCATTCAGAATAGTGATACTCTTCCTATGGGAGACTTAAAAAAATATATAAGACCAGCCAAATCTGTCAGTAGTTTTATTGAGAAAACTCTTCATTCCAAATAGGTTAAGACGATTTTTTTCCTAGGGAGTTGAAGAATCAACAATGAAAAATGTCCAGGCTGTGAAAAAGTGTACGAAGAAAATCTAAGCATCGGAAGAAAAGATCATGGAGAGCATGCAAACTCCACACAGAGGGCACCAAAGGTCAGGATTGAACTTGGTTCCTGTAGCTGTGAGGCAGCAACTCAATCACAATAATACTTTATTAGCCAAGTATGTTTTGCAACATAAGAGGAATTTAATTTGTCAAGTCAGTCATGCAAATAAAAAGCAACTGAGCACACAAAACACATTTTAACATAAACATCCACCACAGTGACTCCTCCACATTCCTCACTGTGATGGAAGGCGAAAAAAAAAGTTCAAATCTCTTCCCTTCTTTGCAGCCCACAAAATAGTTGCTTTTTGTAGGGAGTGCATAGAGTTGTCTTTTGGCATTGAGTATGTGGTTCCCAACAGGGAGTGTTAACGCAAACCCTTAAATGATATAAAAAATTCAATGAACATTTGAAATAAGAGTAATAACAACATACAACCTCAGGCACAGACGAGCGGACAGCATCGCCACAAAAAGAACACGCTTTTTTAAGAGTTCCTTCCCTGCCACAGTGAGACTCTTGGCCAAAACAAAATGAACTGATGTCCTGACCTACCTCATAGTATATCATATTATATCATATTATATTGTCTCCTGGGCCTGTACAATTTACAATGCAATCGACACTTTTATATAGGGTTTGTGCAAGTTACAATGCTCTCACTTTCCCCTTTATATAGGGTTTTAGGCACTTTCTCTTTATTTATTTCTAGAGAAGCATATGTTTTTATAGATTATGTGTCTTTCTGTGTGTCTTTTTAATTTGACTTGACTTGACTCTCTGAACAACCGCACAAGAGTTCCTATGTGTGTAAGCACAAATGGCAAATAAAGTTTTTGACCTTTGACCTTTGACCTTTTAATAGTGTTTTAGGGAGAGTGCAGGCAATTAAATTACTTTTTGCAAAGGGATGTCAGGCAAATGGAAAATAAACTGCTTCAACAGTAAGGACTGGTGCTGTTTCAAAGTTGTATGTTTTACAACCACTGAGAAATGCAATGGTCAGGTTAGTTATTGAAGCTTTGATCCCAATCGTGATGTGATTGTATTATATTAAGATCAACGGGAGCCAGGAATGGCTCTTCCTGTAGATTTTACTGTGACAAAAAGTAAATGCACAAATATTAATTTTTAATTGCAGCTGTGATCTGTCTCCCACCTTCAAAACAGTAAAAGTGATAGTTAAAAGTGAAACCTAAGATAAAATGTAGAAAAATCTGTAAGCTCTACATCAGATCAAGCAAAGATATAATTTATTCCACCAACTGAGAGAGGCCAGAGTGATTGACTTTATTTTTTTTGGAGAATTTTACAATTATCAAACTTGTTGCACTGGGGAGGGGGAAAGAAGGGAATCAGATGCAAATAACACAGTAAATCAGTTGACATCTAAAGATCAAAGAGATTGGTGAACATTTAATATCAGAATTCATCATGTTTCTTCTTCCCAGTAGACCACTATCAATGCAGAGATTGCAAACACTGATACCTGACATTCTTTTGAGACTTGATGCTGCACAAGATCAGTGCATGTTCAATAAGAATTTATAGCTGACTGTTAAACTTCAGAGGTGGCAATAGCAGAGGTGGAAACTGATTTCCAAACATTGCTTCCATATTCAGCAACAGTGTTATGGTTTCCATCTTCTATTCCTTGGGGTACAGTTACTGCAGAAACTGCAGATCCAGTTACTGCCTGTTTAATATTGGTACCAATTTGTTTTGCACTTTTGAAATTTATTGAGATTTTTTTTGATGTATAGCCAAATGCCTGATATCTTCAATGATTCTTCCTGTTGAGCATGGTATGAGTGAGTTGCAGAGTAAAGCTCTGATCCCACTTCTCATGCCATATCTCCTAGATTACAGAGAGACTCTGCCTTTATATAAAGATCTGCTCAAATACCTGTACAGTTGGTCATCCGCAAGAATGTTACTTGGTCCAGATGGTTTCCCAGATGGCATAAGATGCTGATCCTATCACATGCTCCATCCTTTTCATATCCCTGTTAAGAATGGTATGATACTTTTTTAAATTGTAAATGTTGATGCACCACCCTGTCCTCAAAGTTGCATGTACCACACAGGCACAGAAATGTCACCAAGCAGATTATTATTTTATTTTCTCATCGCGAAGACCAAAACCAGAAAATAAGAGCAACAAAACTTGCAAACAGTACAGAGTCGAGTGTTGTAAATGTGCTGATACTTTTGGCCTTGTTGCTCTGCAGAGATGGATATGAAACCTTCAGTCAAATAACACGTCAGCAACAGTCCAGACTTGCAGACACAAGGAACTGTAGATGTTGGTTTACTGACTTCACCAGCTACTTTCACATTGACATTAAGTTCACAGCTATGTTTTGCTGACTGGGACACACAAGGCACTGACGATTAATTCTGTTAACATAAATCTAAGCTGTCAGATGTGAGACCTGTCTGTCACTGTGCTGTAATGTGTGCTGGTCACAATATTGGAAGCTCTTTCATTCAAGGTTTCAAGTGCATTCACTTGGTTGCCCAATATCATTCGTCACCACAATAGGCAGGTGCTGAAATCATAGATGTGCATTTGTGCGCAGTTATTTAAATTACAGGCTAGTAGAAGATGGGATGAAATTTTATAAATAAGCACCAGCGGGCCGCAGAATACCAGAAACAATGTGATTTGATGCAATTGTCAACGTATTTTAGTATCTGAGGATTCCTGTTAAATGTTTTTTTGTGTGTGTGTGTGTGTGTGTGTATCCAGCAAAATTATCTTGTCTCCTATTAGAGATAACCTCCATCCCACCTCCTAACCATCACTATATTTTCTCCCCGAGTGAAGAAGACACACTGTGCTGACTTTGATGTGACTTTTACCAGATGTCACATCAGTGTCTCTCTATCCTTACATTCTCTCGCTCTCTCTCGTGCCCAGTGGAAACTCCAAACTGCATGGAATTGAAGACTATTTATAGAAGGTGAAACTCCACCTTCAAACTCAGGACTATCCAGAGAGGACAATAATGTCATCTCTTCTCATTTCCCTTTCACATCTAGATTTTCTCAATACATCTTGCTGCTAGTTATCTTCCATTTTGCCAACTCACAGGCATTGCAATTTCCTGCAAGCCAGGAATAACCTTCTTGTGGGATAAATTAAATGAGATTGTCCACTTTAGTATTGCCAAACCTGAAGTTGCGTTATTGTTAGAATAAGCTTTATAAATGTTTGCTTGTTCCTGTGATGTTGTGTGATGATCACTGTAACTGTGAAATGATTGGATGACTAAGGATGTATTGCTCTGGAAGAGGTGGATTGAAATAGATATTTTATTGTAACCATTGTAAAATTGAAACAAAGGTTTCATGAGTAATCTGAGACAAATTGTGCCTAAAATACACAGATGGGTTTTGGGCATTTAACAGGGGAGAATCCTTTACACAAACCTTCAGTCTGGGAACAGAATGACCTTGTAATTCACAGAACTGGTCAACATCTGTACATTTCTGCCTCAGTTATAATAAAGCAATTATAAATGTATGGAGGTGGGACTGTTATCCAAGTAAGAAAAATATAACTGAAGTTAAAAAATGAAGGGATTGTGAATCTGCTGACAATGATGGAAATCAAAGGTTTTGCTTGGACAATTTTCATAAGTGACATAACATATCTGCCAACTTTTTATGGCTGATGATGTTATGAAATGGAATATAGAATAAATTGCCAAAAATAACTAAATGTGGAAGACCCAGCAAGAAGATGAATGATGGGAGAGGGGCATCTGTGGCAAGAACCCAAGGTTAGTTCTGACCAAAGTCCCTGGAATCAAGAGGAAGATCAACAAACCAGCTGAATATCTGATCTGCACAGTTGTGCCAACTGATTGTGACTCCTTGCATTGTACAAATCTCAAAAACAACTACTATAATTTAGCTATTAAATTGGTAAGTTGACCTGAAAAATGAACGCAGCTACTAACAAGTATGTTTAATTTCACGGGTGTGATTGTTCTGTCGTAACCTCTTGATCACTGACAGAGGAAACGGCCACATGAGAGTGAAACTAGCAGGAAAACTAAGTTGACAACTAAACGTTTAACTCATCCTTGGGTAAGCAGGGAGAATTTTTGCAAAATCTTTCATTAAGAAATTGGAGCAGATTGTGCTCAGCCACATTTGCTGATGTGTACAATTTTATTATTTGATTCAATAACGATGGTAACAGTTGAAAACTTCTGAATCTATGTTCTGTTGTAAACAGTGCTAAGGAAGGGTTCAATCTGTTCTGTGAGATTTAATGAATTGTGCATAGTGGCTGTTGATAAAGTTATATTAGCATTTGCAAGGAGAACCAAGTTCAGTAAATTTTTCCATCTGTTCGCCTTCGTGAAAACTATTTATCAAAATGCAAAACCTGGTGCAATACTAACACTTTGAAGAAGTAAATTATTCCAAACATAATATCTTGGCCTTCAATATTCCTGAGTTTAAAAAAAATATTGGTTTACATATCCTGCATGTTTAACACAGCACTTCTACGTTCTTGTGCTTTCCCAAAGTCGGGTATTTTAATTGTATTCTATTTAATTTCCTCTAGGGCCTGTCCCACTTAGGCGACTTTTTAGGCGAGTGCAGGAGAATCTGCGCTTGCCTCATGATCGCCACATGGTAAAACATTTTTCTGCGACCAAAAATTGGTTGCCATAGGGAAAATCGATAATCCTGTAATCGTAGGTGCAGTTGTAATTTAGTTGTATGGATTCAGAACTGGTTTACTGATGGAAGACAGATAGGATACAGATTGAAGAGAGTTGTAGTGGAAGGACACTATTCAGGCTAGAGGAGGTCCACAGGGTTCTTTGCTGGGACCTCAGTCGTTTGTGATATATATAAGTTACATGGATATAAACATAGAAGGGTTTGTTAAGTTTGCAGATGACACTAAGATTTCTGTTGCCGCAGACTGAGTAAGGCTGTCAAAGTATACAGTGAGATATAGATCAGCTGCAGAATTAGGCAGAGAAATGCCAGATGGAGTTTAATCCGAGCCAGTACGAGGTATTGCACTTTGGAAAGTCGGATATAAGGAAACTAATGTATGGAGGGATCTTGGGGTCCAAGTTCTTAATTCCCTGAAAGTGGCAACAAAATTAGATAAAATGGTAAAGAAGTCACATTGTTTGCTTACCTTCATCCATTTTGACAAAGGATCTTCAAAATGAACAGGAAAGGAGAGGGAGACGGGCATAATACAAATAAATGGATTAGCAAAGCACAGTCAACATGGACGAGGTGAGCCGACTGGGCCAGTTTCAGTCATTCTACAACAGGAGGCCAATATTAACAGATTGCTGTGCTTTGTGCCATGTTTACCCTTTAAGTGAAGTATTTGATTAACCAATTTCATTCTTCTGTCCTGCACAGCTCTGCCATGTGTAACCAGCCATTTCTGTATATTTAATCGTTTCTGCAGGCATCTCTAAACTGTGTGATTTCATTGTTAACTGGACATCATAATGGTTCTGAATTAACTTCCCAAATGGCTCTTTGTTTCAGACACTCTTGCTTTCTGTCCGCTGCAGTAACAGACTGAGCTGTGTTGGAGCAGGAGTTGCTGGACATGCGAGAAATGTGTTGTAGATTCATCACAACCTCTCAATGCTTCCAGGTGCAAATGAAAATTGGAGCAAGCTGAAAGCGGTGGATATCGTGTAACTCGGACTTCAATCACTCTGCGACTGCACCGTCGAAGGAAGTTGATGCCTGGGCATGAGACGTACGTTTCTTTAAATACCTGGTTAGCAACCACGTTGTGTGCAACTGAAACTTTGAGGAAAAGGTTCAGCTCTCTTTAACTATAGAGTTTATCAGAGATCTTATCACAAATGAGGTATTTGGTTCCTGCTTTAATAGAAGCTCAGCTCCTGTCAGTCAGATGCCGTCCAAACTTCCTCTTGGGCCACTATATTTCATGTGTATTTGACATAATCACAAGTAAACTTTTCAAATGTTTGATAATAATGAAATATACATCTTCTGACTCATTTTACCATGTGCAGATGCTGAATAATTTATTCTGAATATTTTTACCATGATGTGCTAACACTCACTAGATTTGGCCATGTTAAGCTAACATATATTAATAATTAAAGACTGGTATTAAATTGTGGAATTAAAGCTACTGAACTTCAAAGGGATGTTGGCCTTGTTAATCTTCTCAGTCACTAATGTCCGATCCTTGGGACTTCTCTACAAATCGTGGTGCAACAAGCCATTAAACTGAATGAAAGAGGAGTGCTAGGGAATTCAGAGGGGGAGGGAGGGGGAGGCAATCGCAAAATAAGGAGATGGAATGTGTGTTTAAATGCAGGAAAGATTGAGCCAACATTAAGTATGAGGGATTTTAATCCTTGGGTACACAAAACCGAAAAAATCTAAACTTGCTCAGGAAGTGATCAAGGACCAACAGAAGTTAGCAAACCTATCATCCAACATTGAGAAGGTGGGACCTATATCCTTCAATGTTATTTACTGCTGCTTGAACTGTGATCTCTGCTCTAATACAACTGTCAGATAATATTGAAGAGAATTCAGAGAGATTTTATAAGTACATTATGGGAAATGGGGTAATTAAAGAGAGGGCCATTCAGAAACCAAAGCGGTCATATGTGTGGAGCTGCAGCAGATGGGAAAGATCCTTGAGTATTTCTCCTCTGATTTTACTGCGGAACTTGAGAAAGTTAATGGAGATGTCTTGAGGACAGTCTGTATTACAGTCAAGGAGGTAGATAAATCTCCCAGGCCTGATCAGGAATATTTGAGGACAATGTGGGGAGCGATAGAAGAATTTTCCAGAGCTTTGGCTGAGATATAGTTCCCATTTTAGTGGCTAAAAGTTCTGTGAGGTAGATAGGGTGGTCAAGAAGGTTTGTGGTACATTGGCCTCCATCATTCAGGGTGTTGATTATAGATGTTGGGATGTCATGTCACAGTTGTTCAACACGTTAGTGAGGCCACATTTGGAGTATTGTGTTCAGGTTAGTCACCCTGTTATAGGATGTCATTAATCTGGAAAGATTGTAGAGAAGATTTATGACGATGTTACCATAACTTGAAGCCCTGAGCTATAGAAAGAGACACAAACTGCTGGAGTAACTCAGTGGGGCAGGCAGCATCTCTGGAGGAAAGGGATTGGTGATGCTTTGAGTCAGGACTCTCCTTAAGGCTAAAGAGGTTGGGCAAACCAGGAGTTTGTTTTTTGGAGCTTAGGATGCTAAAAGGTGATCTTATGGAGGTGTGTAAAATCAAGAATCAGATGATATAGGTTTAAGGCAAGATGGGAAACATTTAATCGGAACATGAAGGATATTTTTTTCACACAGGGTGGTGGGTATATGGAACAAGTTGCCAGAAGAGGTATTCAAAAGGGAACTGCAGATGCTGGAATATCGAAGGTACACAAAATTGCTGGGGAAACTCAGCGGGTGCAGCAGCATCTATGGAGCGAAGGAAATAGGCGACGTTTCGGGCCGAAACCCTTCTTCAGACTGATGGGGGGTGGGAGAAAGAAGGAAAAGGGGAGGAGGGGGAGGAGCCCGAGGGCGGGCGGATGGGAGGGTGGGAGGAGACAGCTAGAGGGTTAAGGAAGGGGAGGAGACAGCAAGGGCTAGCAAAATTGGGAGAATTCAATGTTAATGCCATACGGACGCAAGGTCCCCAGACGGAATATGAGGTGCTGTTCCTCCAATTTCCGCTGTTGCTCACTCTGGCAATGGAGGAGACCCAGGACAGAGAGGTCGGATTGGGAATGGGAGGGGGAGTTGAAGTGCTGAGCCACCGGGAGTTCAGGTAGGTTATTGCGGACAGGTGCAATAACAACATTTAAAAGACATTTGATCAGGTACATGTGTAGGAAACGTTTAGAAGGATATGGGCCAAATGCGGGCAAGTGTGACTAGTGTAAATGGGGCATCTTGATCAGCCTGGACAAATTGGGCCTTAACGCCTGTTTTGAGTCTGTCGTATTTCTGACTGCATTTCTAATTAATTGTGTGCTAAATGTAGAAATGCATCGAGTCTGTGTGTACATGCCCGATTGAGGAATTACTGCTCTCTCTCTATTTTAGCTTAAGAAGCAATAAGGACTTAAAAAATTGAAGGCAAGGTGCATTTATAGTGTTATGACTATTTTTGTTTGAGCTGCCACTCCAAAGTTGTACTGGTTTGTAGGTTAATTGGCTTGATAACATTGTAAATTATCCCTAGTCCCTAGGATAGTGCTAGTCTGTGGGGATCACTGGTCGGGCAGACTCGATGGGCCGAATGGGCCTGTTTCCGTGCTGTATCTCTAAACTAAACCACCTCTTGAGGTTAGCCAAGGATTTCCTAATATCTGAATGGTTACAAGGGAATAAAAAAGGCATTTGGTTGGAATTTAGGACATTGCAGAATCTATAGCAACACACTCAATCACAATAATACTTTAATAGCCAAGTACGTTTTCCAACATACGAGGAATTGCCAAGTCAGTCATACAAATAAAAAGCAACGGAACACACAAAATACATTTTAACATAAACATCCACCACAGCGAATCCTCCACACACCTCACTGTGATGGAAGGCGAAAAAAAAAGTTCAAATTTCTTCCCTTCTTTGATCTCCCGCAGTCGGAGGCCTCGAACCCTCCATTGACGGGACGAACTTGACACCCATCGCCGGCTGCGCTTTGGCCCTCCACATCAGGGCGATCAGCTCCTGCATCGGGGGGATGTTGGCTCCCCAGCACCGGGCGATCGAGCCGCGCATCAGGGCTGGTCGTGCCTCTGCGTCATTGGAGCTCCCGACTAGCCTCTCCCGAGACTGCGAGCTCTCGATGTAAAGTCCGCAGGCCGCAGTTGGAGCGATCCCAGCCAAGGGATTGACTTCGATGTTAAGTCCACGCCATGCGGTGGGGCTCAAAGTCGGTCCGAGGAGGATATCCGACCAGCTCCATTGATGGTAGGCCGCAGAGTTACCGGAGATGCAACCCGGAAAACAATCGCATTTCCGGTAACTGGAAAAACGTTTCCCCCGCTCCCTCCCCCTCCCCTAATTGTGCAGCGCCCCATGTGAGACTAGACAGAAATCAGAGACTTAAAATAAATCATTGACACTTTCATGTAATTCTGACCTAAAGGAGTAAAAAGCAGAGCTATTCTGATGCACAATAAATTAGTTGCTTTATGGAGACCACAGTATTTGTTCCTCCATATCTTCTTTGATTCAATGCAAAGCTCCATGTATACCCATTGGGAGCACACTCTGTGTATTTCAGTTCTATTTAGAATTGCTATCGAGTGTTGTGTTCTTGAGCAGCTGCTAGATGAGAGATTTAAATGAGATCCAGCTGTTTCTGGATGCTGCCGAAAGAGTTATACATCTTCTTTCTCATTTGGTATCAGCATGCTTGTCCCCTCTAAGGCCAAGTGCTGCCACTGCCCTGACTGGTGATTACATCATGACCTGCCTCATGTTCATCACTTGCCGTGTGGTGAATTGCAGAGTATTTCTTGCATTTCAGTAGTAATCACACTTCCAGTTCAAGTAAAACTCATCAGAATGCAAGGCTGTGAAAGGTGATATATAAATGCAGACTGTCAGTTTGCTTCTGAGTCCTTTACAAGCTGGATGAGTCTTATAAATATTAATTACAAGCAGTGTTGGAAAGAATGTAAATGCTGGTTTAAATCGAAGGTAGACAAAAAATGCTGGAGTAACTCAGCGGGGCAGGCAACATCTCTGGAGAGAAGGAATGGGTGACGTTTCGGGTTGAGATTCCTCTTCAGGCTGAAGAATTAAAGATTCAATTCAGCAGTGTTCATTGGTTCTTTGTCACAATGAACTGTAATGAATCATTTAAGCTGATTGTCAGGAAAGTCTTCCAATTTCTAGTGTATGTCAGATCATGAGTGAAGCCATTGCCAGCTCCTGTCTCTTGTCAATCAGAGCGGTTGGACAGATCTGGGTGTCACAGGTTGCCCAGGGAGGTAACTGATAGGAGATCTAAGGCAGCCATAGATTAGAGCACAAACAATTGCTTAGGTGACAGGTGGCAGGTGAAAATGTCAAAGACTAGAGGGCATAGCTTTAAGGTGAGGGGAGTTAAGCTTATTGAAGATGTCTGGGGAAAGTTTTTTTTACACACAGAAGGTGGTGGGCACCTGGAACCCACTACTGCGGGTGGTGATGGAGGCAGATATCAGAGGCATTAAAAAGGCTTTTGGACACGCACAAGGATATGCTGGGAATTGAGGGATGTGTAACAGTTGGTCTTGGCGTCACGTTCAGTTCGGACATTGTGGACCAAAAGGCCTGTTCTTCTGCTGTACTGTAATTCTATGTATTATGTACATAGTTCTGAGTAATCAATATTAATACTGAGTGTAGAGAGAAGTGCAGCACAAAATATTAGCATTCTGGTACAGTAAGTAATTGGGAATGCTGAGGAATGTTGTTTTTTCTGGAGTATGGAAGTGGGAGAGTTGGATATCTCTGCTGGTGAGATCATGGCTGGAATATTGCATACTATTGGTCTTCATGGTCTTTTCATTGCAGGTGATGCAGGAAAGGTTCCCTCAGTTGATTCCTGTACTGAAGATGTTGTCATGTGCAGAGTGAATGAGCAGTTTGGATCCACACAACATGAGAAAGAAACGTAGAAAGTAGTAGGTGCAGAAGTAGGCCTATCGGCCCTTCGAGCCAGCACCGCCATTCAATATAATCATGGCTGATCATCCAAAATCAGTACCCCGTTCTTGCTTTTCCCCATATCCCTTGATTCTGTTAGCCCTAAAAGCTAAATCTAACACTTGAAATGTGATTGTATTGCAAAATTATTCTGAGAACTGACAAAGTGGGTGCTGAGAATCTCTGGAACTGGAGGGCATAGTTTCTGAATAAATGGTCACTTTTTCAGAAATGAGAAGCCATTTATTTGAGGAAAGTGAATCTCCAAGCTGTGCACGTGAAGGCATTCAATGTATTCAAAGTCAATATTGACAGCAGGGAAGGCAAGGAGTAATGGGGAGGGAATATGAAAGTGGTGTTGAGACCATGATGCGATGAAGGAGTGACTTTGAAGGGCCCTTTGTCCTATTTCTTTGTGTTCTTGCTACTCCTGGTTGCCAGCCAGAGCCACGAGCCTGAAGGCGTAGATGGGCCAAATGGGGAAGAGTGGTAGCTCTTTAGGTACACAAAAATGCTGGAGAAACTCAGCGGGTGCAGCAGCATCTATGGAGCGAAGGAAATAGGCGACGTTTCGGGCCGAAACCCTTCTTCAGACTGCTTTGGGGCCACCTCCTGCACCCACACACAACTGACTGACTTCATCCACTTCACCACCAACTTCCATCCGGCACTCCAATACACCTGGACCATTTCCGACACTTCCCTAACATTCCTTGATCTCACCATCTCCATCGCAGGGGACAAAAAATATCTCCTCAGTGGTAGCTCTTTGTTGGGAGCGGCCTTGTTGAGGTGAAGTGCCTTGGGAGGTAAAGTGTGAGTCTTTGGCTCAAGAGTCATTGGCTCAAGAAGCTGAGGCACAAGAGGCTGAGACAAGGAGGCCACCCTTGAATCAGTTCTGCGTGTGTCCAATATCTAAACTTGTGACATATTGCAGTGCAGAATATTGATTATAGAAGTTGGGAGGTCATGTTGCCATTGTATAAGACGTTGGTGAGATCGCATTTAGAATAATGTCTCTCCCAGATGCGATAAATGTTTGTTTCAAAATGCTAATATAACACATTCATTTGTAGGATGTATAAAGTTGAATACATTTTGGAGCGATATATTTGATATATTTACAAAGCTTTTCAAGTCAAGAATAGAACCTAATACGGAATGGATTATATTTGGAATAATAGTAGAAGATATCAATTTAAATAAGGACCAAAAAGTTTTTTTAAATTATGGGTTAATAATTGGAAAGAAATTGATACTTAAATTTTGGAAAAATACAGCTATTCCAACTGTTAAAATGTGTATTAGGAATATGATGGACATAGCACGCCTTGAAGAAATGAGACTCCGACTAATAGATAAATATGACCAATTCTTAAGGCGTTGGTCCCCTTTTATTGACTTTTTGGAATCATGTGATGCAGCGGTACCGTAAAGATTACTGATTTCAGGTCAGGTCGTGGATAGATTTACATCTCCGAATAAAGATTTGAAAATTTCTCTTTTAAGGGTCTTTTTCTCCTATTTCTACTTTCCACTTTTTCTTTTCTTATACACACACTTCATGTTTTTCTATTTTCTACTATCTATTTTTCCTCTTTTTCTCTTCTCCAAATTTATTTATTTATTCCCCCCCCCCCCCTTCTTGTCTTTCTTATTTCCTTTCCAAAAACATAAAACTAGAGGTTGTACATAGAATGTATAATAACGTTATGACATAGTTGGCACCTAAAATTAGGTCCCACTGTATTGTTTTGTATTGTATTAACTTCTAATAAAAATAAACAAAAACAAAAAAACAAAAAAAGAATATTGTGTTCAGTTCTGGGCACCATGTAATAGGTAAGATATTGTCAAACTTGAAAGGGTTCAGAAAATAATTACGAGGATGTTGCCAGGACTAGAGGGTGTGAGCTATAGAAAAAGGTTGAGTAGGCTGCGTCTCTATTCCATGGAGCACAGGAGGAGGATGGGGAATCTTATAGAGATGTACAAAATCATGAGAGGAATAGATCGGGTAGATGCATAGTCTCTTGCCCAGAGTAGGGGAATCGAAGACCAGAGGACATAGGTTCAATGTGAAGGGGAAATGATTTAATAGGAATCTGAGAGGTAACTTTTTCACACAAAGGGTGGTGGGTGTATGGAACAAGCGGCTAGAGGAGGTAGTTGAGGCAGGGACTATCCCATCGTTTAAGAAACAGTTAGACAGGCACATGGATTGGACAGGTTTGGAGGGATATGGACCAAGCGCAGGCAAGTGGAACTAGTGTAGCTGGAGCATTGTTGGCCGGTGTGGGCAAGTTGGGCCATAGGGCTGGTTTCTACACTGTATCACTTTATGACTCTACAGTACTGTTGGTCCCTCACACAGGGGAATTGATTATTCCCATTCCAGAGGCACAAAGTATTGGAGGAGCCTCGTTTCCTGGTGACCAGGGAAGGTGTCTGCCCTGTGGCTGGACCTTTCTCCAGCAGTGGTGATATTGAGTCCAGCATCTTTAGAAGCCGTAATGCAGATATGAACATCTGGATCGCCTTCACAAGGGGGTCTTTAAACCAGTATATCTGTGAACAAGAACAGTTCAGCTATTACTCTGCCCAGCTCATGGTCCTGTAACAGTTTCTTGCTCCACAGATACTGCCTGACTTGCTAAATATTTCTGGCATTTTTATTTTCCTTTAACTGTGGGGAAATGTATCCTCCTGCCATGTAACCATCTTATTGATACAGTGGGTTTCTCATTCCCCTTCGTCTCTCCCTCTCGGTTTCAATTTGCTCCTGACATCCTAATTTACTTAGATTATGTTCCCCGATTATGGGTCAGAAAAAAAAGAGAGAATGCAGCGGAATGATGTTAACAAGTCACTTTACTCTGTGTTGTCACTAATAAAATGCCCATAATATGTGAACATTCAAATAGAGCAAAAATAACCATTTCTACAAAATAAGTATTGAACCTGGTATAATAATACTGCTCGGCGTGTGATATAACCAGCCACTCGCTCCCTCCGACCATGCTCCTTGAGAATTCAGCCACTCCTCCCAGCCGACTGGTATTTTGCAAAGAAACGCAGCCACTATTGTTTGGGCAATCGGTACATCTGGACAGTAGATGATGTTGAGTATGCAGCAGAATCTGAAGAGTCCGCTCTGCAATTCCTCGCCCTAAGTTTTGGAATTGCTTCCTAGAATTTCCCCCACCCCCCACCCCCCCATACGGATTATGAGAACGTTCACTGTAGGATACGGCACAGACATGTACAGTCTCGTCATTGTCACCGAGATACACGGAACTGCGACCCTGGCCTGGCCTGGCCCGGCCCTGGCACTGGGGCGGCGCAAGTCGTCTCAGGCGCCCGCCCGCTCTTCAAGCCGCTCGGCGGCCGGGCTCCGCGGCCCGAGCGAGGTTCACCACGATGCTCGCCGACTAGGAGCAGGGAGCGGCCAGCAGCAGTGCGAGAGCGGCCAGCAACGCGGTGGCGGCGCCGGGAGACAAGCTGGAAGCCGCGTTGCAATTCTGGTCCCCGGGGCGGCAGCGGCCGCCTTGACAGAGGACGCCGGTGTATCCGCCAGCGCACAGGCAGCGCTGGTTGTGGTGGCAGGTGCCGCCGTTCTGACACAGCAGCAGCTCGTTGTCACAGATGTTGGCTGCGTGGGTGAAAGGGGGGGGGGGGGGGGGTATGTGGAGGGGAGAGACAAAGAAATGTTGACAGTTACTGAGTGACCCTTTCATCAACTCTTCAGGACCTTCCATCCAACCACCCCCTCCCTCCAGCTTTACATTTCACATCTCCTCTCCGTGGCATACCCTTTATTTCCTGTCCGTTTCACTGCAAACCTTTGCCACTTGCTCCACCTATCTGCCACCCCCCCCCCTCCCCTCCCCCCCCCCCCCCCCTCACATGTGCCAACATATTACTCGCTAAGCTTGGTTACCCCCCTCTCTTCCTCCACCCCCCCCCCCCTTCACCTGTACCAACATATTACTAGCTAAGCTTGGTTCCCCCCCTCTCTTCACCCCCCCCCCTTCCTGCTCCCCCGCGGCCTCTCCATCACCTCCACATATTCTGCCTGACCCGCTGAGTTCCTCCAGCACTTTGTGTTTTGCACAAGATTCTAGCACCTGCAGTTCCTTGTGTCTCCGTTTTTAACCAGAGGGTTCGTTCACCCTGACGCTCACGTTTCCTCTCTTCTGATCATTTATTTTTGGCAGAGATGCTGAACTAGTTGGATGAAGTTCAAGTTCGCCTGTGACTCCCTGACACGCCCCTGGCACACGCTGCTCGCTCCCTGCCTTGGTACATGATGACATCTCTAACTCTAACCCAAGTCAAAGCTCGTGATCTAAAACGCCCACCGTTTGCCTCTCCCCGCGGACGCTGACTGACTGACTTGCTGAACACTCAGTATTGCTGTCCCAGGAAGGTTCACTCCGGCAAACACTCCCCCCCCCCCCCCCCCCCCCCCCCCTCCTCCCCCGCTTCACACTCGCGGACTGGCTGGGGTCTTGTCTCGTTTAGGGACGGTGCGAGCCCAGCCCCGGCCAGAGATGAACCCGCGTACTCACGGAAGCAGCCCCGTCTCCAGTGGTATCCTGACTTGCAGTCGTCACACTTGGAACCCATGGCCCCCTCTTTACATTCACAGTGGCCCGTCTCGTTGCAGCGATCGTGCCTTGACCCGTGCTGGTTGCAGTTACACCCTGCGTTAAACACATCACATGTTGCCATTTTGGGGACATCCGCGACACGGTTTCACCAGCCCTCCCAGAACTGTGGTCAGCTTCACCGCGGGACCTCGGTCCAAGCCAGCGATGTTCCCTGCCCTCACACAGCTGAGAGGCGGGTTAGGGTTGTAACACAGTTGTTTAATATTCATTATATTTGATATTTAAGAATATATCTTTTACTTTTGTATTGTGGTGGTGGGTGTATTTGTATAGTTTTGTATTGTACATATTATTTTAGTAAATAATTGATTAAATTTGTTTTTGGTAAAATAGAAGTGGATACACAGTGCAGCGAGTACACCGTGCAGTGAGAACTCTGTGCAGTGTATACACGGTACACTGTGCAGTGTAAA
The DNA here is from genome assembly GCF_010909765.2 of Amblyraja radiata. Taxonomy (NCBI): domain Eukaryota; kingdom Metazoa; phylum Chordata; class Chondrichthyes; order Rajiformes; family Rajidae; genus Amblyraja; species Amblyraja radiata. The sequence goes on along the minus strand of NC_045987.1, from coordinate 14,581,845 downwards.
CTCCGTACAGAGGGTATACCGTGCCGTGTATACTCCGTACAGCGGGTACGCTATGTAGTGACACCATGCAGTGAGTACACAGTGAGTACATCGTGGACACCCTTCAATGGAGATAACGCACAACGCACGAGTACCCTGTCCAACGGAGACCGTGCAGCGAGTTGGCTGGGGAATGTGAGCACCGTGCAGTGGTCACCACGCAGGCATTGAGGCGCCGGCACTGACCGATACAGACGTTCTCGTCGTCCAGCTCGGCGGACGCGTTGCGGAAGAAGCCCAGGCGGCAGTACTGGCAGTGCTGGCCCCGGGTGTTGTGTTTGCAACTGACGCAGGTCACTATCTTCAGGTATTCAATGTAACTGCAGCGGTTGGAGTGGCCGTAGCATTCACAGTCTGAGGGCGAGAGAGGAAGGAAGATCAAAAACCAGCGCCAACTTCAGTACGTTTAAGAAGGAGCTGCAGATGCTGGCAAATCGAAGGTAGACAAAAGTGCTGTTTTCAACGTTGCCTATTTCCTTCTCTCCATAGATGCTGCCGCACTCGCTGAGATTCTCCAGCACTTTTGTCTACCGCCAACGTCAGTACATAGAAACATAGAAAATAGATGCAGGAGCAGGCCATTCGGCCCTTCGAGCCTGCACCGCCATTCAATATGATCATGGCTGATCATCCAACTCAGTATCCTGTACCTGCCTTCTCTCCATACCCCTGATCCCTTTAGCCACAAGGGCCACATCTAACTCCCTCTTAAATATAGCCAATGAACTGGCCTCAACTACCTTCTGTGGCAGAGAATTCCACAGATTCACCACTCTCTGTGTAAAAAATGATTTTCTCATCTCGGTCCTAAAAGACTTCCCCCTTATCCTTAAACTGTGACCCCTTGTTCTGGGCTTCCCCAACATTGGGAACAATCTTCCTGCATCTAACCTCTCCAACCCCTTAAGAATTTTGTAAGTTTCTATAAGATCCCCCCTCAATCTTCTAAATTCTAGCGAGCACAAGCCGAGTCTATCCAGTCTTTCTTCATATGAAACACTGACTGATTTCCTGCGGTTGACTTAACAGTAGGAGTAGATATGGGACAACTTGTTTGATAACTTAAAGAACCTGATCCAGAAGAGGTGTAAACCCAATCTCAATTTCACAACTTTCTTGTTGTTGAAATTGAGTGATTTACAAAATGTAATGAATTTGTGAATGTATTTAGTGAATATGAAACATGGACAGAAGGATAAAGAAATGATTGATGAACTGGAAGGATGACGCAGAAAAAAAAAACATAAACATGTACATTTTTCCACAGTTTTCTTTCTGAAAGCTGAACTGAAGTTAAGCTACACGTCACAGACACAACGTTGTGGAGCGGGGTTTCCAGCCATAGCCGTTCCACTAAAAGGAAGAATGAAGCAAGTTCAAATCCGCATATTCTCTTATTTCGCTTGAGCAGCTTACAACCCAGGGGTAAAATCCTTGATTTTTCTAACTTCAAGTAATCCCCTGTCTCTCCATCCCTCCCCCATCCATGTTACACCAGCTTTTCCGTTCTCACCTTTATCATTGTTACTGTTTTGTATATCTTTCATTCATGTGTTCTATATCTCTCTACATCATTGTCTATACCTCTAGTTTCCCTTTTTCCCGGGACTTTCAGTCTGAAGTAGGGTCTCGATCTGAAACGTCACCCATTCATTCCCTCCAGATATACTGCCTGTCCTGCAGGGGTTACTCCAGCATGTTGTGTCTATCTTAAGAACAAGACTGATGTCTGTTGACATGGCGAAATGAGGCCTAGAATAGTCTCTGGGTGACTCGGAGTTGTTCTGGTGTGACGAGGTTTCTCTGTGGCTTTCCATGGCAGATGCGTTGAATGGATTGGCTTAGAGGGAGGAATGAGGGAAATTAGTTTATTGCCACGTGTATCGAGGTACAGTGAAAAGCTTACGTTGCGTGCCAACCAGTCTGCGGAAAGACAATACATTATTCCACTCGAGCCACCCACAGTGTACACATACACGATAAAGGGAATAACGTGAATAAAGTTTAGTGCATTAGATCAAAAGAGATCAGGAAGCCATCAGGCTGAGTCAATCTTAGAGGCAATCTGTGCTGTTTGCCACCATTCCTCTTTGAAGAATATCTCAGTGGCAGTTTTGGGACAAAAGCAGGGAATGGGATACTTACCTTAATGAAACATACATTGAGTGTCTCCTTGAAAACTAAAACCCACGGCCAGAATTTCCGCCTTGCTGTTCTGAACAGACACTTGCAATTTTAATCTTCAGACGCTCAACACATTACTTGGTTAACGGGCATATTTTTGTTTCAAACGGAATAAATAAAGGGTTTCTGATTATCAAAAGCCCCAGGGCACATAATGTATTCTGTTGAGTATTCTAATTTATTGCTTAGATTGCCAAAGTCGTCCAATATGTGGCATATACAGAATCTCATCTCTACCCTTTGGACAATATCTTCACACTTCCATAGCCCGCCCGATAATAAGGGGCACTCAGGGGCCCGAGAGGTTCTCTGGTAGATTAGCATGTTCGCCTTTAAGTCTCAAACAAAAAAGAAAAAAGAAAGCACCATATTGGAAGTAACAGGGCTTGAAGCTGTCGAGATCCCGGCAGGACCAGTCGAGAATAACTCACAGACCACCTGACTGATCATTAATGGCCAGAGCTGCAGAAATGACTTTCCAGGCGCAAATGATACTTTTACTTTCCAGGTTCAAACCTGACTAGATTGCACACAAAAAATGTATTGGTTTGCAAACGATTGAACAAATTGAGCACTAGCTGATTTGTTACATCCGACCTGTGGAGAAACACCCATAGCCTTGGCCATGGAGGAGAAGTGTAGACCCAGAATAGAACTTCTGGACGGCCCTATTTTCAGGTAACCAGCCGAATGTGGGTGGGGTGGGAAATAGAAGAGGATAAACATGAACACAAATATACAGAACAACTCTGACAGTGTAAACGGCGAGATCTCAAATGCATAGACTGCATTATAACAATTACTTTCCTACCTTCAACACTCCTCTGGGCGCCTGCTGGCTTTGGCCTTGGTTGCGACTGGCGCAGTTTTTTCGCTTTTTCTGGCGCTTGAAAAGTCAAAGATTCCTCCCATTTATATCACCACATGTAACATATCAGGATAATCGGTGAAGCAAATAACTAGGCTAGGCATAACATCAATGGTCAGTTGGCACTACACTGGATCAGGTTTCACAGACAAGGGAGCTGCCCAGCGCTGGGGTTGTAGCAATTAACAGAAAACGACTACTAGACAATGGGATTTGAGAGTTTGGGACACTCTGGGCACAAATCTGTTGGAGCGAACGCTCACCTATTGTGGGCTGATTTCACCCACATAAACGGCAACGCTATTTGGTTAGCACCCGGGCAGCGGATTGGAAAAATCACAGTGTTAGTCGTCCTGAAGTGAAGCAGTGGGTCCAATGGTTTACGACCGCCATTGCCATTGCCAATGTAGAAGAGCGTGATTGTAGAAGCCATTAGCACATGTCACCGACTGTTAGTGGCGTGAAACGGGTGTTCTCGCTGGAAACTAGTTCAATGGAACCAACACTTGAGGTAAATCTGCAGGATGTTCGCGGGTGAATCCGACGCCAGCAACATCTCGGGCATGTGCTCGGAGACCAAGTCGTCGTATTTAAAACCCGTAGGAAAAAGTTCATTTGTCCTAGGGTGCAGTTTTTTAAGTAGGAAACGCCACGTCTATCTGTGCTTCCTCCAAGTTTTCAGTCACTGTCGCCAGAAATATCAGAGACCTATTAATTGTGTGTTTGCAGGAGTTGGCTCTCCGGCCTGAACTTTCCAAGTCTATAACTGCGTGCCTAATATTCGCCTGGCCACTGGATATGGAGATCGTTGTGTTGGAGTGTCATCCGCTCCACTGGGAGAGAATGTAAAGAGAAAGGAAATTAAATACCTAAACACCATTCGGTGAACGGAGTGTTATTTTAGCGGTATTATGCCGTTTAAAAAAAATAATAATTATTGCGCAATTTGCACGGAAAATCAGTCCTACGAAATTTAAAAGAGATTTTATTTTTGAAAACAAGACCACCTGAAAAGCAGAAAGACCCAACAGTTTACTGCCGGACAGGGAACTTCATTGATTCGGGAAGGTTCGGTAAAACTCAATCAGATGAGAGTCTAGAAGTAGAAACAATGAACTGCTGGTTTACAAAAAAAAGGCTGAAAGTGTTGGAGTAACTCAGTGGGTCAGGCAGCATCTCTGCAGACCATGAATAGGTGATGTTTTGGGTCGAGACCCTCCTAGTGTGTTCCTGGTTTCTGCTGGGATTGAATCTGCTCCCAGCATCTTTCGTCTTTGTTTCAGATTTTGTATTTTCTTATTAACTAAACGAGGCAAACAGAGGCGTCTGCCTCTGACAAAGGTTACAATCACAGGTGAGGATCGTCAATCTGTTTCATGAGCTCAGTTTGGCAGTGGCTGATCTGTGGCTGATGCCTGTTTACCCTGAAGCCAACATCCATTTAACATTTAAGATGCAGCTTTTAACAAATGTCTCTGAGCTGCCATTCATTTCAATGAAGGCTTGATATGTTAAAATTTAATGAGTATAATTCTCATTTTACATGGATAACTGCCGAGTCTACCATTTGTAAAATAATCCAAGGAGACAGATTGAAGCATCCTCGCCTTCACCTTTCCAAATGTTAATCTGTTGATTAGTTTATCAAACCACATCATTTAATAGCTCGTTATTCATCATCTAACTGCTTTGAGCTGCGGTAAATGTCAGGAGAGTTTTAAGTTTCCCGAATGCTTCTATTAGTAGAACATTATGTCGACCTTTCTCTGCCGAGTTTGACTTTTGATGTGTATTCTGTCCCCTGCTGGAACATATGCGCAATAGCGCCATCTATTGGACTTTTATTGTTAAAGGTCAGTTGCACACAGGAAGTAGGAAGCAGGTACACAAAAAAGCTGGAGAAACTCAGCGGGTGCAGCAGCATCTATGGAGCGAAGGAAATAGGCAACGTTTCGGGCCGAAACCCTAGGAAGCAGGAATTAGTCTCCTGTCTTAATCTGAGGAAAGACATTGTTGCCATAGAGGGAGTACAGAGAAGGTTCACCAGACTGATTCCTGGGATGGCAGGACTTTCATATGAAGAAAGACTGGATAGACTCGGCTTGTACACGCTAGAATTTAGAAGATTGAGGGGGAATCTTATAGAAACGTACAAAATTCTTAAGGGGTTGAACAGGCTAGATGCAGGAAGATTATTCCCGATGTTGGGGAAGTCCAGAACTAGGGGTCACAGTTTAAGGATAAGAGGGAGGTCCTTTAGGACCGAGATGAGAAAATCATTTTTTACACAGAGAGTGGTGAATCTGTGGAATTCTCTGCCACAGAAGGTAGTTGAGGCCAGTTCATTGGCTATATTTAAGAGGGAGTTAGATGTGGCCCTTGTGGCTAAAGGGATGAAGGGATAAAGGGAGAGAAGGCAGGTACGGGATACTGAGTTGGATGATCAGCCATGATCATATCGAATGGCGGTGCAGGCTCGAAGGGCCGAATGGCCTACTCCTGCACCTATTTTCTATGTTTCTATGTCTTTGTTTTTTCTGTCATGTTCAGCAGCAGAAGCAATCCATCCAAATCCTAGCTTGCTACGCTTAAGAAAGCAATGGCTGTAAGTTTATAAAGTTCACTGTATGCTTGGAATGCTATATTGGAGAATATTTATGGCAGATGATGTTTAACTAATTTCATTAACTTCATAGCATTTGTGAATGTTTAGATTGTTAGTCGGCGGCCATTTTGTAGCACCTTACATACAAGGAATAGGATTTGCTTTGATTGTTAATAGGATGCTTATTATATATTTGGCCTATATGTTTATTTCTATTTAAATGTATATTTCTGCAAAGGAGAGTAATCTGTGTATTTTTCTTCTCCTTTATAGTTTCACTCGTTTTTTCAATATTAAGAATGACAGCACTGGAATATCATCAAATTTAAGAGCAGAGATGCTAACTTCCTGACTCGCGTCTGATTATTGAATCGAGTTTGGCTGACTGTCAATCTACGTTCTACTTATGATCATAAGATCATAAAATTCGCGGATGACACAACAGTGGTGGGACTCATCAGCGGAGATGACGAACCAATGTACAGGGAGGAAGTAAAACAACTAGTGGACTAGTGCGGCAAAAATAATCTAGAATTAAATGTCGACAAAACGAAGGAGATGGTTGTCGACTTTAGGAGGGCGCAGCCAAAGCATACACTCCTCAACATCAGTGGCACTACAGTGGAGAGAGTGGAGAGCATAAAGTTCCTCGGTGTGCAAATTACAGACAGCCTCACCTGGTCCAGGAACACCACTGGGACCGTCAAACGGGCCCATCAGCGACTGCACTTCCTGAGGAAACTAAAACAGGCCTCACTCCCCACCAACATCCTCAGGACTTTCTACAGGGGTACGGTGGAGTCTGTACTCACGTACTGCATAAATACGTGGTACTCCACCTGCAACTGCTCAGACAGGAAATCTTTGCAGAGGGTAGTGAGGGGAGCAGAGAGGATCATTGGCGTCTCCCTACCCTCGGTACAAGAACTGTTCCAGAGCCGCTGTCTGAAAAAAGCTCAGAGAATTGCTAAGGACAAACTGCACCCCCTCCACATACACCTGGATCTCCTGCCATCAGGCAAGAGATATCGAAACATCAAAGCCCGGACGGACTACAAGACTGCTAAACAGCTTCCTACCACAGGCTGTGAGGCTGCTAAACAGTCACTCTGTACTCACAGTCACTTGATTCTGCGGCTGGCACGGACACTTTAATAACTGGCACTGGCCACTTTAATAACTGGCACTGGCCACTCAAATCAGCTGCCCCGGACATTTTATGATTGGTTTATTGTATTTTAACGTTGTGTTTTACCTGCTTTTAACTATTTATACTGTTCCATCAGGGACTGGATTGTTTTTAGTATTATGTGTGAAATGTTTTAAATTTCATGTGCGATGCTCCGCTATTCCCTGGGAAACGTCTTTTCATTTTGCACTGTACAACTGTTGCTTGCAAGATGACAATAAAGGTTGATTGATTGATTGATTGATTGATTAACAATCACGTAGGGAGGACAGTTCAGTGAAAAAGCCAGGACAACAATGAGTGAAGCAAGCAACTGCAATAAAGCTGCAAAAATAGGAAAGACAAAGGATCATGATGACAAAGCATCGCAAGCCAGTGCACACTCACGACTCACCTCCTCCTCTAGATCTTCGAGTAGTGCAGCCGCTAAAGCTCGTGCAAAGGCTGAGGCTGCACGTGCAAGAGCATCATTTGCTGAGAGAGAGCTGGACATAAAAAAGAGAGAGCAAGACTAGAGGCAGAGAAAGCAGGAGTACAGGCAACTTTAGAAGCTTTACATTTGAAGCAAGAGGCTGCTGCTGCTCTAGCACATGCTGAAGCTTTGGAAGCAGCTGCAGAAGTGGAAGATAGAGAAAGTCACAGCCAAGGTCAGTCACACTTACAGCAAGTCACAAAGCAACGAACAGAAGACTATGTACAGGAGCAGAGTGAATGGCTAACTGTCGACGCTATCACCTCTTCACCTGGCAGACCATGCATCAATGAGGACTCGTCACCACCAGCAAAACATGAGGTCATCCAGGTGACTCATTCATGCTACAATGATGGTTACCAACACCCTCAGGTCTACAGAGCTGAAACCAAGATAGCATTGAGGCATCATGCTTCCCCATCTCATATACACCAGGCTGGCCAAAGCCCTTCTCGCAAAGTCTGCTTTGCTGAAGCGGAACCTCTATTAGGGCATATAGCTTATGACAAATACCCTTTGAATCGTAAACAACACCTTGCACCTGAGACAGGACCTGCTAGTATGATCGACTTCGCCAAGCACTTAGCAAGAAGAGAACTCGTGACCAGTGGGCTCACTAAGTTCGATGATAAACCTGAGAGCTTCAGAGCATGGCAATCATCCTTTATTAACGCCATTCGCGGCTTAGATCTCACTGCTAGCGAAGAGCTAGATCTCTTAGTAAGGTGGTTAGGCAAAGAATCGTCAGAGCATATCAGAAGAATTCGCTCAGCGCATGTTACCGACCCATATGCTGCTCTTCAGCCGGTCTAGACAGGCTCCTGGATTGTTGCGCTGCTCCAGAGGTAATAGAGAGTTCTCTATTCAAAAGGTTGGATAGCTTCCCCCGCATAACCAGTGAGGATCACATCAAACTTCGAGAACTCGGAGATTTGCTTATGGAGTTGCAGGCTGCTAAAGAATATGGATACCTACCTGGTTTGACTTACTTGGACAAGGCCCGTGGTATCAACACAATTGTGGAGAAACTCCACCATGGCCTCCAGGAAAAATGGATCTCGTTGGGTTCAAGATATAAAGAGGAGCACAGTGCCTGCTTCCCACCATTCTCCTTCTTTGCGCAGTTCATCTGTGGAGAGGCAAGAACTAGAAACGACCCAAGTTTTGCCTTTTCAAGCAGTGTCAGTAGTCCTTCCAAGTATGAGAAGCCTACCCAGAGACAGAATAATTCAAGAACCCCCATATACGTACACAAGACTGACATCGCTACAACATTTATAGACAATACAGACAAAACAACGCACAGCAATGACCCGGCGAAGATTTGCCCCATCCACGGCAAACCTCATTCCCTCGCCAAATGTAGAGGTTTTAGAGCCAAGCCCATAGAGGAGCGGAAAAACCTACCTTAAGGAGAACAGCATATGCTTCAGGTGTTGCTCCTCATCTTCCCACTTCGCCAAAGACTGTAAGAAAGTGCTCAAGTGCAGAGAATGCGAAAGCGACCACCACATCACAGCAATGCATCCAGGCCCTGCCCCCTGGACCTCTAAGCCCCCCATTCACGAGCCAGAGCCCACAGCACAAGAGAACGAAAGTCTCAACCTTCCAACCACTATCACTTCCCATTGCACTGAGGTATGTGGCCCTGGCCTTTCAGCTCGTTCTTGCTCCAAGATATGCCTGGTAAAGATATACCCACGTGGGCAGCCTGAAAGCTCAATCACAGTGTATGCAATTCTTGATGATCAGAGTAATCGCTCTTTAGCGAGGTCAAGTTTCTTTGATCAGTTTGGGATTGAAAGTGACCCATCCTCTTACTCACTGAAAACTTGTGCAGGAGTGATGGAAATGACAGGAAGAAAAGCAGATGGCTTCCAGGTTGAGGCTGTGAACGGAGGGATAGTAATTGATCTTCCTCCATTCAGCGAGTGTGATGAAATTCCGGATAATAGGACAGAGATACCAATACCGGAGGCAGCACGTCAACACACTCATTTCAGTCCGGTCGCAGCTCACATCCCAGAACTACATCCAAATGCTCAGATTCTACTCTTGCTTGGAAGAGATATCCTCAGAGTACACAAGGTGAGGCAACAAATCAATGGGCCTGGCAACACTCCCTTTGCACAGAGACTGGACTTAGGCTGAGTCCTCATAGGTGATGTTTGCCTTGGGGATGTGCATGAGCCAAGCATCAGCACTTTAAAGACGCACATCCTTGACAATGGTCGACCCTCATTCCTCACCCCCTGCCAGAGCCAAATATATCTCAGAGAGACGGTGAACCACGGCGGGGAGTCAACATGTGTTTCCTTCACCTACAAGTGTCTCTGCTGACAAAGCAGTTGTGGATAAGCTTGGCAGCTCAGCATTCATGAGGACTGAGAATGATGATAAGTGTGCTCCATCCTTTGAAGACAGAGCCTTTCTTGTAGTAGCCATTTGGCCTGTTTTGCATGTCATTGTGGATGGCATGTGCCTTTAAATTTTAGACTGCCCGTTATAATGTGGGTGGGAATTATGACGTGTTTTTGGGCGTGTTTGGAGCTTAGATGCTTGCGCAGAAATTTAGTTTTTAGATTAGTTTGGAGAGACGATGGGGAGGTTTAACCCTTCTACCATGCGGGGTCCACGGGAGATCTAAAGGAGATCATGCAGATCTTGCCAGTGTTACAGAGACACGAGGAGTTTTCTAATGTCTAAAGTAATAAGCAGGAGTTCGAAGAAGATTGTAGTTCTTCGAGTCGGAAGGAACTTGGATGTATCTTACTGTTTTCTAGCAACAATAAAGCATTTATTCATCAAAAGACTGTGTTTTGAAGTCATATCCGAGAAGAAGCTCTGAAGGACTCTGAGTGAGCTTGCATGCGTTTAGAAGACACCCCCTTCAACCATTCTCGTCCAAATAGCGGCTAGTGGTGCTAATTACCTGAAAGATATGATAATCTGGTGCTAAATTAAGTAGAAGTGAACCTCCAGCAGGGGGTTTAAATACCAGTCCCAGAGAGTGGGACAGAAGATTCAATCGAAGCGAAGAAGGCTAAGACCTTGGAGAGGCATAGCCAAAGAAGACTGGTTCCAGTTGTGGAACTGAACCAGAAATACAGTCCCAGTGAAGAGGACAAAAGATTGGCTAAAATTCTCGGAGAGGTTTTAGCCAGAAGAAAGTGGTTCCAGGAAGATAAAGATCTCGGCCAGAGAGAGGCCTTGAGGTCTATCGACAGCATCGAGACGTATCTGAAGACGTATCACTGGATTTGTGAGTTCAAATCGATTATTACTCTTTGAATTAAAATCACAGCTTAATTAAAAGACTTCTGTAACAGCTCAGAAAGTGTTTTCTCCAGCTTGTCTGGGGAAAGCAGACCAAGCTTGGATTGTTTTGAATTGCTCCTGATAAGTGCATTCCATTGAATTAGAGCTACATTTTGCACCTGGTGTTAGAGAGATGTTCTCTACATTATCAGTATGTTTTTGTTTTTGAAGAAATGTTGACAAAACAAAGCTACAGCTACTAGCAGAGGCTTTTGTTCGATTAATTTAAAGACTTGGCAATCTGCCAAGGCCTCTTCAAAATCATGAATTTAGAAGACGAAGGATCTAGAAGCTTGGTGCTTGAAGGAGCACATGGTGGAGCCACAAGACCAGCCAGACAAGTTAAACTCACTGAGAAAGGTCGAATCCATGTTCTCAAGGAGACTGAATTGGGTAGAAGCAAGTTGTGGAAGAGGATTAGTAGGCTGCTTGAAAGTGTAAAGGTAGCCATGGAATCAGCAGCTAACCTGGAGAAGGTTGAGGATAAATTACGCCTGATACGTAGCCTTAATAATGAGCTTAAAGAAAAGCAGGACACACTGCTGGAAGCAGAGCGTTCTCAAGAGGAACGTGAAAGACATTATAAGTGGTATTCAGAAAATACGGAGTATTATGATGAATCCATGGAAGTTGCAGAAACATGGTTGGCTAAAGTTGACAAAAGTGAAGGTTACAGAAAAGGAGATACTAAGCATGAAGAAGAAGAAGAAGAGGAAGAAGAAGGTGATGATATTGCACAGGGACATAGTATCTCGAATGTATCTTCACGAAGATGTGGAAAAATTGAGTGATTATGCAATATTTCTAAGAGATTGTTGCAGCTCGATGAGAAATCTCAGCTACATGTAGGAAATGAATCTTGCAAGTAATATGAGAATCATCTTGAGCAGGTTGCCCAGAAGAATGAGAGAAAAGTGGAGAGATAGGGCAGGTGAAATACGAGATAAGGGCAAACAAGTAGCCAGGCTACCAGACCTAGTGGAATTCTTGGACAAAGAAGTACGGTACATGTCAGACTCATACAACGGAACTATTGAAGATCGCAGACCACTTGCCACTTATAAAGGTTCTACCTTTACCAAAACTGAAGAAAGATCTGAATCTAAGAGAAGTAGTTTTGCTATCATGACCCTATCTGCAGAAAAGACAGATGAAAGAAAAAGAAAGGTGTCTACTAGCAAGCAAATAGTATTTTGTTTGTTATGTGATGAAGTTGGTCACACCATAAGATGGTGTCGTAGATTCAAGATGAAAGAATATGAAGACAAGATGGATTTCTTGAAGGTGAAGGGAATCTGGTTTGGATGTTTGAAAAAGGGACATAAGGTGAGAGACTGTAAGAGTCCTATTATTTGTTATGAATGCAATCAATATCCTGAAGCACTTCACATTGAAGTAGAGCTGTCAAAGCACTGGGAAGAAGAAGAAGAAGAACTGGAACAAACGGATGATGAAATACCAGAGCAAATAGAAGAAGATGAACTGGAACAAACAGAAGAGGGCGAGAAGCCAACTACTAGAGATGCTATCACCTCGCCTCAAGTATCTGCTCATATTGGGGCTGGGGTTGAAGCTCGTAATTTTTCTATTTTACCAGTGCAAGTAAGGAACAGCAAGACGAATGCAGTGTTGCAAACATATGCTTTTCTGGATCATGGACGTTCGACTACCTTTTGCACAGAAAGGCTGACGAGAAGGCTGAATATCAGAGGAGAAGAGACGAAGATTCGATTACGTATCATGAATAAAGATAAACCGAGCATGAGTCATTGCATTACGAGTATGGAGATATCTAGGTTTGGATGAAGATAATTTCATACCACATCTGAAGTGTTTACGCATGGAATTATGCCTGCTGGTCGTCAGAATGTGCCCAGATGTGAAGACTTAAAGCAATGGCCTTACCTGAAGGATGTCAAAATATCAAAGATAAATGCTGATATTGACTTACTTATTGGAACGAATGCTCTGAAAGCATTAGAACCTGTACAGATTGTTAGGAGCCAAGGTGATGGACCGTATGCTGTGAAGACCCTACTTGGATGGGTTATCTATGGCTCCTTGTGCAAGATTCAGATTCAGATTCAGTTTCAACTTTAATTGTCATTGTCAGTGTACAGTACAGAGACAACGAAATGCAGTTAGCATCTCCCTGGAAGAGCGACATAGAATATGATTTCAATAAATAAATCTATTTACATGCATACAGTCAGTGTTTTTCCTGTGGGAGGAGTGTCCGGCGGGGTGGGGGTGTGATCGGCAGTCACCGAGGTACATTGTTGAGTAGAGTGACAGCCGCAGGGAAGAAGCTGTTCCTGGACTTGCTGGACCGGCAACGGAGAGACCTGTTGCGCCTCCCGGATGGTAGGAGGTTAAACAGTCCATGGTTGGGGTGAGAGCAGTCCTTGGCGATGCTGAGCGCCCTCCGCGGACAACGCTTGCTTTGGACAGACTCAATGGAGGGGAGCGAGGAACCGGTGATGGGTTGGGCAATTTTCACCACCCTCTGCATTGCTTTCCGGTCTGAGACAGAGCAGTTGCTATACCATACTGTGATACAGTTGGTAAGGATGCTCTTGATGGTGCAGCGGTAGAAGTTCACTAGAATTTGAGGAGACAGATGAACCTTCTTCAGTCTCCTCAGGAAGAAGAGACGCTGGTGAGCCTTTTTGACCAGAGTTGAGGTATTGGGGGTCCAAGAGAGGTCATCGGAGATGTTGACCCCCAGGAACCTGTAGCTGGAAACACGTTCCACCTCCGTCCCGTTGATGTGGATGGGGGTGTGCGTGCCGCCCCTAGACTTCCTGAAGTCTACAATGAGCTCCTTGGTCTTCTTTGAGTTAAGGGCCAGGTTGTTGTCAGCGCACCATGCTGCTAGGAGCTGGACCTCCTCCCTATAGGCCGACTCATCGTTGTTGCTGATGAGGCCAATCACCGTTGTATCATCTGCATACTTGATGATGGTGTTAGTACCATGTACAGGTGTGCAGTTGTAGGTGAGGAGGGAGTAGAGGAGGGGGCTCAGCACACAGCCCTGTGGAACGCCGGTGTTCAGGGTGAGGGTTGAAGAGGTGTGCTTGTCTAACCTAACAGACTGGGGTCTGTTGGTTAGAAAGACCAGTATCCAGTTGCAGAGGGAGGGGTCGATGCCCAGGTTACCGAGTTTGGTGATCAGTTTAGAGGGTATAATGGTGTTGAATGCTGAGCTGTAATCGATGAACAGCATTCTTACGTAAGTGTCTCTGTTGTCGAGGTGGGAGAGGGCGGAGTGAAGTGCCGTTGAGATGGCATCCTCCGTACTCCTATTCTTGCGGTAGGCAAACTGATAGGGATCCTTTGAGGTGTGCCAGGACCAGGGAATAAGGGAAACGGTAGCCAGGTGAACTGCCGTGCTGTTGCTGTTAACCAAATATCTACAGGTAAATTGGAAAAGCTGTTAATGAAGCCATATAATCATGACTCTCATGAAAGTACCAGCAAACCATCTGAAGAGATGTCGAAAGAAGAATTGAAGTTCATGGATGTTATGAACGACTCAGTGAAAGCTGATGGACATTGTTGTGTGGACTTGCCTTTCAGGCAAAAAAGTGTTGATCTGCCAATGGAAAGAGCATTTTTTTCCGACCTGGTCCTGGATTATATTTTGTTGGAGTGCAAGATTTTTTATTTTTTTATTTTTTTTTAAATATTTTTATTTATTAGAAGTACAGTAAATTACAATAGTACAAGCCAGATATATCTTATTCCATTTATTGTACCCCTTCATTTTTTAAGCTTTAAGGAAAGGTATAGATAAAGAAAGTAAAGAAAGTGAGAGAAAGAAAGTTGTGTTCGTGTAAAAGAGTGATCAAGGAGAAAAAAAAACAGAGACCCATTGGTTATAGAAAATAATTAAGAAATAGACCCTAGAAAAGAAAGGAGGAAAAAAGATAAACAAAACAAAAAAAAAACCTAAAGCTCTATTATAAAAACCGCTCAAAAGGGAAATACCAACTTCATATTTTTCCTCCCCCTTTACCAGATCCTGAAGTGCAAGATTTTGCTAAAGAATCGTTCCGACGGCCGTTCTGTGTGTTTTTTTTAAAAATTCGCCCGACAAGTTAATCGCTGGAGTGATTTTAAAATCAGCTTCTGAAGCCGTTAACGCCGACAACGGGGACAGATTTAATGTAGGGGACAGGTAAAAGAAAGTAGTTTATTTTTATGTATAAAAGTGTTTCTTAAGATGCATTTAATTCACATTTTAAGTTGCGAAACGGTGATTTGTTTCCCCGAAGTACCGGCAGTGTTTTTGCTGCCGGTATGGGGGACTAAAATCACTGCAACCGCAACATTCCAAATGGTCGCGTTCCAGAAAAACCCACTCGCAAGCTGATTTAAATGGCCATTAATTTACAGGTATTAAACATTAAATTCCTTCCATTTGGCCTATAAACCCATGACAATGAGATTTAAAAATTATGTTATATTGTGAATTCTTGTGTGAATGTTATTTGGACACTTAGGTTATTTAAAAAATGTTAATCTATTCTTAAGAAATGGATAGATGTTTAGATCTAGTAATTGAATTTTATAATTAGCTACAATTAGGTAACTAACTAATTATATGCTTTAATTTCAAGTAATCTAAGTAAGATTGTTTCATATTTGTTTCCGAATGCTTCAATCTATAATAACTGAACATTTCTTTCATGTTCTCTTAATTCTTAAGAAAGTTATGGGCTTTTGACTGTTCTCGATCACAGCTTTTGTGTTAAGTCAATGAAAAAGCAATAGGGAACAAGATGCTAATTTCCGAGTATGAAAATGGCCATAACCTTTTTAATACTGAAGATATGAAAGTGAATTAGGTGTCAAATTAAACTTATTTTTATGCTTTATCTGATGGGATAAATTAAATACTTGATTTTTAAAATCTCAAAATTTTGTAACATTGCTATATCATGCCTGATTTTAAGGGATTGGTATGCACGATACGAACTAAAACCACTGTTGTAATAAGATTAATAACTAAGTTGTGCTTGCTCCTAGAAGATGAAAATGAAGATGGAAGAGCCAGAAGAATTCTGATTGCAGATATATAGTGCCTGCTATTTTTTTCCTCGTTAGTATAGTGGTTAGTATCCCCGCCTGTCAAGCGGTAGACCGGGGTTCAATTTCCCGAAGAGGAGCTGCGGGGTGTTATTCCCTGACCTTTTGATTTTGATGTATGTTAAGCCTTTATGGCCACTTTTTTGATGTTTATTGGTAATTGCCTCATTAGGTATTTGGAACAATTAGGGTCTGGTATGTAGTGGCCATTTGGCCTGTTTTGCATGTCATTGTGGATGGCATGTGACAATTTTAGACTGCCCGTTATAATGTGGGTGGGAATTATGACGTGTTTTTGGGCGTGTTTGGAGCTTAGATGCTTGCGCAGAAGTTTAGTTTTTAGATTAGTTTGGAGAGACGATGGGAGGTTTAACCCTTCTACCATGCAGGCCATGCGGGGTCCACGGGAGATCTAAAGGAGATCATGTGGGGTCATGCGGCTCTTGCCAGTGTTACGGAGACACGAGGAGTTTTCTAAAGTCTAAAGTAATAAGCAGGAGTTCGACGAAGATTGTAGTAACGAGTCGGAAGAAACTTGGATGTATCTTAGAAACATAGAAACAAAGAAAATAGGTGCAGGAGGAGGCCATTCGGCCCTTCGAGCCTGCACCGCCATTCAATATGATCATGGCTGATCATCCAACTCAGTATCCTGTACCTGCCTTCTCTCCATACCTCCTGATCCCTTTAGCCACAAGGGCCACATCTAACTCCCTCTTAAATATAGCCAATGAACTGGCCTCAACTACCTTCTGTGGCAGAGAATTCCACAGATTCACCACTCTCTGTGTGAAAAATGTTTTTCTCATCTCGGTCCTAAAAGATTTCCCCCTTATCCTTAAACTGTGACCCCTTGTTCTGGACTTCCCCAACATCGGGAACAAACTTCCTGCATCTAGCCTGTCCAACCACTTAAGAGTTCTTACAGTTTTCTAGAAACAATAAAGCAGTTATTCATCAAAAGATTGTGTTTTGAAGTCATATCTGAGAAGAAGCTCTGAAGGACTCTGTGAGTGAGCTTGCATGCGTTTAGAAGACACCCCCTTCAACCATTCTCATCCAAATAGCGGCTAGGGTGCTAATTACCTGAAAGATATGATAATCTGCCGCAACATTTCTAAAGACTATGGAAGAAGAGTGCCATGAAGATGACACCAACAGCTGGGTGGCGCCTCTATCTTTCAGAGTACCCAGACTTCCTCTTCCCAATAATAGAGATCAGGCCCCCTCTCGTCTTGCTTCTTTACAGCGCACCTTGAGCAAAAGGCCTGCAATGAAAGAGCAGTTCATTGCCTTCCTGGGAAAAGTGTTTGAGAACAACCACGCTGAACGAGCACCCCCACTGAATGCTGGTATCTGCCAATCTTTGGAGTTTACCACCCTCAGAAACCAGACCGTATCAGGGTGGTCTTTGACTACAGTGCACAGTATGGTGGAATGTCACTCAACAAAGTTTTGCTTACCGGCCCAGATATGAATAACTCCCTCCTTGGAGAGTTGATCCGCTTCCGAAAGGAACCTGTAGCCATAACAGCCGACGTTCAGCAGATGTTCTATTGTTTTGTAGTGAGAAAAGACCACAGGAATTACCTAAGGTTTATATGGCACAGGGACAACGATATGTCAAAGGACATCGTTGAGTATCGGATGCGTGTGCACGTCTTTGAGAACAGTCACTCTCCTGCCATCGCAATCTATGGGCTAAGACGTGCTGCTCAGGAAGGTGAGAATGAGTACACGTCGCTTTGTGGAGAGTTATTTTTACGCTCATCTCTTTGCCCACAGAGTCCAAGGCCATCGATCTGCTGAAACGATCTCAAGCATGTCTTGCTCAGTCAAACCTGAAGCTGCATAAAATCGCTTCAAACAATGCTGCAGTCATGAAAGCCTTCCCCGTTGAAGACCTGCCAAAAGACATAAAGGATCTTTCCTTGACTGATGAAGCTTTACCAATGCAAAGAAGCCTCGGATTGTACTGGGAAATGGAGTCTGACACATTCACCTTCAAAGTCTCTGCAGAAGAAAAACCATTCGCTCGACGTGGAGTTTTGGCCGCAGTGAACAACCTTTTTGACCCCCTCGGTTTCGTGGCACCAGTGACCATACGAGGGAGGGCACTACTGTGTGAATTCGCCACCATTGACAGTTGTGACGGACACACCACTTCCAGAGAAAAAGCTAGAGAAGTGGAAAACGTGGAGAGCTTCGCTTTGAGACTTGAAGAATCTTCATATCTCACGCACATACTCCCCCCACTCTCTTCTTAGTGCTAAACACACAGAGTTGTGCCTCTTCTCTGATGCTTCCCACACAGCCATCGGTGCAGTAGCCTACCTTAGAGTAATCTCCGAAGAAGGGCAATGCCGTGTAGGATTTGACCTAGGGAAAGCTAAGTTGACTCCTCAACCGGAACCTACGACACCTAGACTTGAACTCTGTGGGGCGGTACTGGCAGTGGAGATGGCGGACCGGATACTGGATGAGATTGCCCTCAAACCTGACGCAGTCAAGTTCTACTGTGCGGTAGTCCTGGGGTACATCTTCAATGACAGCAGACGTTTCTTTGTCTATGTACATAACAGGGTCAGACGCATTCGACAGACTACACGCCCGGAACAGTAGCACTATGTGCCGACAGATCAAAATCCAGCGGGTCTTGCAACAAGGTCAGTGTCTGCATCACAGCTTGCCAACACTTCATGGTTTACTGGACCTGCATTTCTGCACAAGCCGCCAGAAAGTTCTCTTGAAGTGCGAGAGTCCTTTCAGTTGATTGATCCAGAGCTAGACATTGAATTCCGTCCACAAGTCACTCAAACAATGCAGAGACAACTTACTTCCCAGCGTTTCCAACATTTCTCCACCCGGAATTCTCTTCTCAGAGCTGTGGCACTCCTCATTCATGTGGCTCGATCCTTCAGGTCAGACTCCTCCAGTGCCTCTGATAAATGCAAAGGTTGGCATTGGTGTGATAAGCCTCGCACTCCGGAGGAGTTGTCTGCCGCTAGAAATATCATCATCAAGTCTGCACAGAAAGAGACCTATGCTGAGGACTTCAGTAAACTCACAGGGAACAGAGAACTCCCTCGATCCAGTCCACTTGTGAAGTTGAATCCAGTGGTCCTTAAAGTCGGTGGACGCCTAACTCAAGGCACCTCTAAGAGCTACATGAGACCCAAATTTCCACCAACCCTGGTTGTGTGGCAATAAATTATATCTATCTATCTATCTATCTCTGAGGTCATTCTTCTCCTTCCTGAGAGACAAGGATCCTGAGGTTACTTTAGCGGATGTTAGTAGTGGCATCTATCGATGTCAGGCCTCTGCTGGAACTTATGCGCAATAGCGCCATCTATTGGACTTTTATTTTATAAATTAAAGTGTCCACAAACACACTCTCTCTCCCTCCCCCTCCATCTCACTCTCTCCCCGAACGGTTAGACAGTCATACTCAGGCGTCGACGGAGACAGATGCAATTTTGTCTCCTCTGTGTCTTAGCCTGTCGGAGAGAGGGGGAAGAGGGGGGGGGGGGGGGGTGAACCTCCTTCGTGCAATCCTGGGACTGACTCTTGGTAAAGTGGCTGATAGCATTGGCCCTCATGAAGGTGCTGAGAGGTTTTCCAGACAATCCAGCCTTGGCGAGATCTTCGATCTGGTTAAACCTCCCATGTTGCTCTCTCCACGCGAGGATTTTCTGCGCAGTCTTCACTCCTATCCGTGGCAGGGATTGCAGCTGAGTAGTCGTGCCGTGATTCAAGAGGTGCAGGATGTGGTCTCGGTGGCTCTGGGCAATGCCCAGGTCTTGAGATATTTCCACAGGACCAGCATCCTCATCGCATGTCTGCTTGGAGGAGCTGGTACGCCGGACTTCTGGGTAAAAGCAGCATTGCAGGAGTTAGGAGGAATGGTGAGTCCGGATCAGAAGAGATTGGCACTAATGGTCTTGCATTGATGATTGCTGATACTTCAGCCATGAGGGTACAAAGGACTTCGTGAGTGAGGTGCAGTGACCTCCGTTGTAGCAACATGGAGTCCAGGATTCTGCATGAGACGCCAATCAAACGTTCCCAGGCCCCTCCCATGTGTGAAGCATGAGGGGGGTTGAACTCCCATGTGCATCCCTGCTGACTTAAGTACCTCTGGATATTTGTCTGCTCGCTAGAGTCCTTGTCCATCTTCAGCTCTCTACTTGCCCCGATGAAATTTGTTCCGGTGTCAGATCTAAGCTGTTTTGCTTGTCCACGGATGGCGAAGAACCGGCAGAGGGCGTTCTCAGAGCTGTGGCACTCCTCATTCAAGTGGCTCTATCCTTCAGGTCAGACTCCTCCAGTGCCTCTGATAAATGCAAAGGTTGGCACTCCGGTTAACATCTCACCCCGAAGAACGAACATGGAATAATGAACAGTAAAATATATATATGTACAAACAGTAGCAATTTTTCTGGGGGAAGAGGTGTCCGGGGGGGGGGGGGTGACTGGCGATCACCAAGGTGCAGAGTTCAGTAGTGTAACAGCCACAGGGAAGAAACTGTTCCTGAACCTGCTGGTCCGGCAACGGAGACACCTGTAGCGCCTCCCGAATGGGAGGAGGGTAAACAGTCTGTGGCTGGGGTGAGAGCAGTCCTTGACGATGCTGACATCGCTTGCTTTGGACAGACTCAATGGAGGGGAGTGAGGAACCGGTGATGCGTTGGGCAGTTTTCACAACCGTCTGCAGTGCTTTCCGGTCGGAGACAGAGCAGTTGCCAAACCATACTGTGATACAGTTGGTAAGGATGCTCTCGATGGTGCAGCGGTAGAAGTTCACCAGAATCTGAGGAGACAGATGGACCTTCTTTAGTCTCCTCAGGCAGGAGAGACGCTGGTGAGCCTTCTTGACCAGTGTTGAGGTATTGTTGGTCCAAGAGAGGTCATCAGAGATGTTGACCCCCAGAAATCTGAAGCTGGAAACACGTTCCACCTCCATCCCGTTAATATGGATGGGGGTGTGCGTGCTGCTCCTAGACCTTCTGTAGTCCACAATGAGCTCCTTGGTCTTCTTGGAGTTAAGGACCAGGTTGTCAGTGCACCATGCTGCTAGGAGCTGGACCTCCTCCCTATAGGCTGACTCATCATTGTCACTGATGAGGCCAATCACCGTTGTATCATCTGCATACTTGATGATGGTGTTAGTACCATATACAGGTGTGCAGTCGTAGGTGAAGGGGGCTCAGCACACAGCCTTGTGGAACGCTGGTGTTCAGGGTGAGGGTTGAAGAGGTGTGGTTGTCTGACCTAACAGACTGGGGTCTGTTAGTTAAAAAGACCAGTATCCAGTTGCAGAGGGAGGGGTCGATGCCCAGGTCGTTGAGTTTGGTGATCAGTTTTGAGGGGATAATGGTGTTAAATGCTGAGCTATAGTCGATGAACAGCATTCTCACATAGTTGTCTCTGTTGTCAAGGTGGGAGAGCGCGGAGTGAAGTGCCGTTGAGATGGCATCCTCCGTACTCCTGTTCTTGCGGTAGGCGTACTGATAGGGGTCCAGTGTGGGAGGTGAATGGAGGGGATATACTGAGGCATTCCGGAGGGAGGTCAGCCATCTTCTGTTTCTCCATTTTACTCCTGAGCTTGCAACATGTGATGCAATCATGCAAAACAGAACTGATAAGTAGCTTGCCACCGACAATCCACAGACCTGCCGCTCTGATGGCTCCCTTTGTGAACTGACTGCCCTGGTGCTTTACCTCTTTATGATGTTGCTGCACTAATAGCTTGGTGACGTGGCTTTTATTCTGTCCTCTGCTGGAACTTATGCGCAATAGCGCCATCTATTGGACTTTTATTGTTAAAGGTCAGTTGCACACAGGAAGTAGGAAGCAGGAAGTAGTCTCCTGTCTTTGTTTTTTCTGTCATGTTCAGCAGCAGAAGCAATCCATCCCAATCCTAGCTTGCTACGCTTAAGAAAGCAATGGCTGTATGTTTATATAGTTCACTGTATGCTTGGAATGTTATATTGGAGAATATTTATGGCAGATGATGTTTAACTCATTTCATTAACTTCATAGCATTTGTGAATGTTTAGATTGTTAGCCGGCGGCCTTTTTGTAGCACCTTACATACAAGGAATAGGATTTGCTTTGATTGTTAATAGGATTGTTTATTATATATTTGGCCCATATGTTTATTTCTATTTAAATGTATATTTCTGCAAAGGAAAGTAATCTGTGTATTTTTCTTCTCCTTTATAGTTTCACTCGTTTTTTCAATATTAAGAATGACAGCACTGGAAAATCATTAAACTTAAGAGCAGAGATGCTAACTTCCTGACTCGCATCTGATTATTGAATCGAGTTTGGCTGACTGTCAATCTACGTTCTACTGTTAACAATCACGTGGGGAGGACAGTTCAATGTGCTTTACCGCCCGTTCTCTTGTATCTTGTCCCAGTCGAGGGTAATGCTGACTTCAGGGGCGAGGGTCATATCTATTGCATCGCCCATTATTCGTCCATCCCTGAAATCCAAACGGGCCTCTGAAGTGTGAGGCAGATTGACTGGCGGCGGCTCCCGCGGAGGGGTGTGAGTGTGGAGGCCGACACTCGGTGTCATCTCGTCGTGGGCAGGAACGTCAACTGTGTTTGGCTTTGTGTGAAGGGTTTACAGGTCTCCAAGATACTCTGTTCACAGTGGAACCTATAGACTAATCGCGAGTCCACACGAAAACAACTTTCATGGCAAGAGGCATTCTTGGCGTGGGTTTTCTGTTAGTCGGATCTTATCATGGTGTAGAACTATGGTGTAGTCTGTTAACTGTGTACGTTGTTCGGGAAGATGGCCACTCCGGCGAGAATCGATTTTGGCTGCATTTGTGTGTGATCATTCTGGAGTCTTCGGCATGTTTGCAGCGTCAAGTTTGTTGTCTCTGTGTTGATCCCTATGTCACTATGCACGGCACTGGACCCGCTCCTAAACCAGTTCAGGATATCCAGGGACAGTTCTAGGACAAATATCCACTTTAATATGGAACCTAATCACCATTTATTTTCAGATTGGATCAGACTGAGTTACTTCTATTCCAATTCAAACAATGGAAATTGTACAGTGACCTTAATACTGCACTAAATTGACACATTTACTTACTTTCTCTCAGTTAAACCTGCAATTTAACTTCTGTTACACACGGGCTTGGAATCCTTCAATCTGTTTTGCAACGCACACTGGCAGGTTGATGGAACGTTGGGCACCTAACATTTATATCAGAGCATGGCCAGTTGCAGAACTGTGTCTCTCTGTGGCCTCCCCAAACCCAAACCCAATGTGGATCAACACAAGAATGGGGTATACAATGCGCACTATAAAGCTCATTTACACACTGTTATATGTGACAACGGTGCTTGCGTACTGCACTCAAAGTGGAGTGATGAGGTGGTGTGATGTGAGCATTCATCACAAATATGTCTCAGAACAAGACCATTAGTGTGACACAAGGAGTCTCAACATGAGAATAATCTGACCACCATTTCTACTCTTGATATCATGTAAATTAGTAAATCCTATGGAAACTTCTCATTCCCACTATTAAACCTGCTTCATTCCCCTGACTCATTCAATCTGTTACATTGGTTTTCTTACCTGTAGATCAGTATTACGTGTCATTGTTTCTATCTCAGAATATTGTTTAGTCTGTTTAGAGTTTACTTTAGAGATACAGGATGGAAACAAGCCCTTCAGCCCACCAAGTTCACAAAAACCATTGATCACCCATTCACACTAGTTCTACTATCCCAATTTCACATCTACTCCCTGCACACTAGGGGCAATTTGCAGAGGCCAATTAACCTACAAACTCACACGTCTTTGAGATGTGGGAAGACAGTGGAGTACCTAGAGGAAACCCACATGGTCACAGTGAGAACATGCAAACTCCACACAGACAGCACCCAAGGTCAGGATTGAACCCAAGTCTCTGGCGCTGTGAGGCAACAGCTCTACCATCTGTGGCACAGTGTCCTTGAATCTTGTTATTTGATCAACTGAGAAGCCTAAAGTGTCCTGAACAAACACCAAGCAGCTGGAAGACCTCAGCAGGCCAAGTGGCATTCTGGAGAGATGAAGGGATGGTTGAAATGTTGTGTCAAAACCCTGAGTCATGAAGCAGGATCTCCTCCCAAGACATTGACCAATCCTTTGCCTCCTGACCTGCTGAGTTCTTTCAAAAGTTAGTTTTTTGCTCAAGGTTTCTTGCATGATAAGAATGCAGACTACTGACAAATACACATTCACCTCTGGAATTCCAATGATATTGGGAAATTGTGCTACTATATCTCAATGTTACAGCAATGATGATGGTGTCCCCTTCCATCAGAACATTGAACAGTACAGCACATGAACAGGCCCTTTGGCCCACAATGTCTATGCCAAACATGATGTCGAGACCTACCCTTATTGCCCATGAAGAACAAACTAACTCCTCAGCAATTGCTCATAAAGACATATAGCTAGCTTACTGTTATCACTCCTTGCCTAAATTGTAAGTCGTGATAAGCATTTACTGTCAGTAACTCAGTGGATACAAGACCTCCTGGTTTGTAGTCATTTCACGTCTTATCATTTCTCAGACATCTACAGCAGACTGTTCCTCCTCTAGTTGTGGCCATGCATAAATTAACATCAAATGACACATTATGTCAGCTTTACACTTGTTTTGACACTTGAAAATAGTTTTACTTTTACCTTTCATAAGAAACAAAGATATCAATTTAATTTTAATTGGCAGGAATGTAGTAATTACGTGGCTTTTATTGTGTTAGTCGCTGGAAGCAATGCTGTTTAATGTATTCCAGAACTAATTTTGCTTGTTAAAAGTGATGTAGTTATCTACATATTTCAATTACATCTCGCAGACATCTTATGTCACTTTTGAAAATGGCACTGCATATCCATTATCCTTCTGTAAATTAAGGTTTTAAACACAAGATTAGATCTGGTGCCCTTTTAAGTAAAATCATTGCTCATTATGAGATTCACTAGTGCTCACCAAGACATTCATATTATCAGCAGGAACGGGAGTTGAGCAAGAATCCGAGAGGAAAGGATTAATTTGTCAATGAACTTGTCTCCAGAGACGATGTGCTGCATACCCTGCATCTATTCCATCATTGCACACGGTGTAGGCCATGACCTCCTTGTGTCACACATCAATGTTGATTGTTCAACAGCCTGAACCACTGTCTCCCTATGCAGAACCTTGTACGGTATGTGCAACGTGTCAAGGTGGGGGAGGGTGGCCAGGGATACGACCCCAAACGTAGGCAAGCAAGATAATTGAATGCACCAGACAGGAATACGATCTGTTCATTTGGTAGGGGTGATTTGTTTACTGGGGAGGTGCAGGCAAAAACAATATTATCTGGTGTACATTGGAGTGGATCCTTTTACAGATAGATATAGCTATGTTAACACTAAATATCGAGGGACTTTGTGAGCAGACAGTGGCAAATCTGTTGAGATTTCAAGTGGCAGTGACGAGAGTTTGTTCAGAATCAGATCATTAGGTATGATGTTTTGTTGAAGAAAGATATTCCACTGGGGAGAACAAGACCCTCTGTGTGTTGAAAGTGTGCATTCAACTTCTAGCAGCTGAATATAAAGTGATTTGCAGTAATAGGAAGTCATGAGATTTATGCCCAGAGGAGCAGCGTAGTGTAGAAAACCTGCCGAATACTGCACAGCGGAGAAAACGGATCACTTCAAGATATTTCAAAAGGGAACAAATCCATTAACAGTTATTACAAGTAAATCTTCCATTTTCATTCGCTTAGCAGAAACATCAGTTTTCTGGTGTACGCTAGAGTGGATATTTTCTACAGACACAGCTCAGCTAACATCTAAATATCGAGGGGATCACTAGACTAAAAATCAGTGCCAAGGTTCTGAACAAATATTGTTACTGGTCAGGATTAATAACTTAATATAAACTTACCTTTCTTCATTCCTTGTTCTGAGATTGTGGTGCGTCCTCCTTGTAAGCAAGAGGGAACCATCACGTCGGTGCAATGTGTTAGGAGCAAGTGAAGACTTTATCAGCAAGATCATTTCACTCTACATATGAAGCCACGTTTATTTCCTATTTGGTAGCTGGCCTTTATAGTGAACTATGATATCCAACATAAATCACATGAAATCACATGGTGTACCCTAGTAGTACAGCACAGGAACAGGCCCTTCGGCCCATAATGCTTCATCTGTGGTTACAGATGCAAAGATTTTTTCATCTGGTAATTGTACTAAATGAAAAGCTGTTCTATTGGATTCTGTCAGCATGTTCAATTACTTCCAATAAAGAATCCAACATCTTCCATTTATATAGTGCCTTTGATAACAGTCTAAAATAATTCATAGTCAAAGAGCCATATAGCATAGAAACAGGCCCTTCGGCCCACATTGTCCATGCCTACCAAGTTTACATTTGGGCTCGTCCCATCTCACTTTGAGCCTATCTTCTCTAGGGATGAGTGCTCGATGAATACAAAACCCCAATTAGGACACGAGCAATGAAAAACAACCTGCTGGAGGAACTCAGCAGGTCAGGCAACATATGTGGAGGGAAATAGACAGATGATGTTTGGAGTTGGGACCACTGAGCTCCTCCAGCAGTTAGTGTTTCACTCAAGATTCCAGCATTTGCAGACTCTTGCGTCTCTTTACAGCACAAGCAGTCGAGTTTTAATCTGTGGATGAGTGATAGGGAAGCATCCTTTTGACTGGTTGTTTTACTCCAAACGGATGCACAATGTCAGACTAGTACTTTGAAAGTTGTAAGTGTTGCAAGAGGCAGGGTATTGCCACTAACTAAATCCATCTGTGAAACCGCTACTAGTGGATTCACTTAACCAATGCTACCTCTAAATAATGTAACCGCTATTATTTATATTACATTTGGTGTCAAAATGATTAGTGATACAGCTATGTAAAGGGATGAATTAGAAATTAGAAAGTCATTTTTTTTGTACAGAATAGCTGATTGTATGGTACGGGCTAAGCTTGCTGCTGAGTGTGTGAGATATTAGTGCAAACCTGCTGAGCAGTGCAGTGAATTGACGTTTTGTGGGAACACTTCCATTGCAGAATTATTCTTGGGCCGCATAACTGCAGGGATTGTGCCTAACGAGAGGTCCATCGTTGTACAAGGCTGATATATTCCATGGACTGCGGCAATTTAAAGATAATTGATCACTTGGCAAAACCTACTTGCAGCCTTTAGAAGAGAGTCGAATGTGTTTTAACTCTTTGGTACAATTTGGGTGAGGCTGTTGTGTGAAATAAGAGTGGAACAAACATAATGTAAATGACAACCCAAGTTAGATGCGGAAAACTGAGGCAGTGGGCTGGTGGTGGAAGGTGTCAGATGATCTCTGGTGTAGGATCAGTGGGGCCACATAACATTGAAATGGGATTATCAAGATGAACGAGAGTGACATTGGCATGAAGTGTGTGGGTGCTGACTTTGGGCAAGCACAAAATTCCACTCAGCTGTGAAGATGTCCATGGTGGAACTACCTGATATTCTGGCCTCAGGAGAAGATTTTAGGAAACATATAAAGATGTAAATATAAATATAAAGACGTAGTGAATAGAAAACAAAAGAAATGCTCGGCAACTTGAATAAGCTCTGTGTAAAGTATTTTACATTCTGTCAAACAGTATGGGATATTAGCAGCTTTCATTTTTAACTAATAAATACCCGAGGGTTTCATTTATTCGAAAAAGAATGATAAACTCACCCTTTTTAACATCTTGTTTAGCGGTTGGCACAAGTCCTTCAACAAGAAACACAAGCACAATCTCTAAGGTTGCTTACAATCCACTAATAACATCGCCAATTTACTCGCTTCAGTTACTGGTACTGGATATTGCGTTCACTGAAAGATGACTAATTTAAAAAGAGGTAGAAGGACTAGTAACTATGGAGAGGATGGTTCTATTTCAATGTTACTAGTGACAAGGAATAGCTAGTTTTAAAATCAATTAAAATTGCTCAAGCCAACAGTAACTCAGCCTGCATTGTTAAATGGTGCTCTACATATTGGTATATGCTAACTATTACTAGTTGTTAATGATGAGAGAGGAAGACTTACTCTTCTTGGCCTCCTTATTGAGACGTGGAATGATATCTCCTTTCACTGAAGCAGAACAAAGGCAGATAGATGAGCATAACATTCTGAGGAAGATTCGGCTCTCAATGGCTCATTTCCACACTCACATGGGGAATTCTACAGATTAGGTTGTGCTATTGACCAATATTAAAGGAATATAATTCAGCACAGGAATTACACCAAGCACTGTGGACTAAGGCTACAGGGAATGGATCAGTTTGCAGGAAGGTGCGATCTTTGATTCAGGAAAACTGGCAATTATTTTTGTGGCCAATCGAGTAATGAAATGATCATTGTTGCTTTGTTCCTCTTCCTTCTGGTGTGATACAGGAGAGAGTGTCGGTGGGCCTAGTTACTGCTTCCATATATATAGAGACAACGCTGCCATTCATCATTCCTCTCTGCGAAACTTGAGCATGAAATCCTGCTGAAGATACCAATGTTTTAAATCTTTGTTTAAAAGATGGACTTACTGATGCACTCGTTCCCAAGTGTCAGCAGGAACATAAGAACATCAGATACAGGAGCAAGAATGCACCAGTCAGCCCCACTATTCTGTTTCACCTTTGACCAAGGTGATGGCTGATTCATGTTGCCTTTTGCTCTGCCACTTCATAGTCACTCACCTAAATTTCACGAGAGAGACTTTCATTCCGTGTCTTAAATGTTTGAGCAGCGGTTTGTGAATTCTGTAAGGGTAAATTTCTGGTAGGGGAATGGCTGTAACACAAGGGTTGCTGGCCCTAGTTCGTGGAAAGGAGCGTTTCATGGTCATTCTGCAAGCTTCTGGACATCAATCTGCATTACAGAAAGGGATTATTTAACATTGATTTTTTTTTAAAAGAAATATTTATGGATTGGACCTTTACTGCTGCCACTAAGACTGGCACTTTGCATTCAAGGTTACAAACTATTTAGCGCAGCTCCATAGAAACCTGGCTCTTTGAAGTCAATGGAGAATGCAAGGTTAACCATGCAGAGGCTTCCTTCAATCTTTTCTTCCATTGCTCTGTCGCCTCCGCCTCTGTGCCTTTTTCTATGGGAAGGTCCTCACCACCCAGTGATGACCCCTTCTCCTGTCGTCACTGGTCCCCCTCCTCTTGGACCCCCCAGAACAGCCTTCTACCCTCTCTAGACCTCTTTATTTCAAACTGCCGGCGTGCCATCAACCGTATCAACTTTTCCACTCCCCTTACCTCCTCCAACCTCACCACCTCTGAACGTACAGCCCTCCACTCACTCTGCAACAACCCTGACATTATAATCAAACCCACCGACAAGGGAGGTGCCGTGGTAATCTGGCGCACTAACCTCTACCGGGCTGAGGCCAGGCGACAACTCTCAGACACCTCCTCCTACTTATCCTTGGACCATGATCCCACAGATGAGCACCAGGCCTTAATCTCAAACACCATTACTGATTTCATCACTTCTGCCTTCCACAGCCTCTAACCTTATCATTTCCCAGCCCTGCACAGCCCATTTTTACCTTCTCCCCAAAATCCACAAACACAACTGCCCTGGAAGACCCATTGTTTCTGTCTGCTCCTGTCCCACGGAAATGATTTGCATATACCTCGACTCCATCCTAACCCCCTGATCCAATCTCTCCCAACCTATGTCCAAGGTACCTCACATGCCCTTCATTTCTTTAATGACCTGCTTTCCAAGCCCCCACGCCCTCAACCTTACTATGGACGTTCAAACACCTCCATCCCCCACCAGGAATGCTTTAAAGCCCACTGTTTCTTCCTCGTCTGCAGAACCATCCAGTTTCTCTCTACTAACACTCTACTCCACCTAGCGGAGCTGGTCCTCACCCTCAACAACTTCTCCTTTGACTCCTCCCATGTCCTCCAAGTTCAAGGCATAGCTATGGACACCCACATGGGCCCCAGCTATGCCTGCCTCTTTGTAGGGTACGTTGAACAATCCCTACAAAGGTTCCAGGCGTACACCGGCCCTATCCCCAAACTCTATCTCTGTTACATTGATGACTGCATCGGTGTTACCTTCTGCACCCATGCAGAACTCATGGGCCATCAACTTCACCACCAATTTTCATCCTGCACTCAAATTTACTTGGACCATCTCCGACACCTCCATCCCCTTTCTTGATCTCACAGTCTTCATCACAAGAAATAGACAATTGACTGACGTCTATTACAAATCCACTGACTCCCACAACTATCTTCCCACCCTGTTTCCTGCAACTGTATCCCCATTCCTCTGTCTAAGCCGCATCTGCGCCCATGATGAGGTGTTCCATACTAGGACATCCGAGATGTCCTCATTCTTTAGGAAACAGGGGTTCCCCTCTCCCATCATAGATGAGGCCCTCACTCCTGTCTCCTCGATACCCTGCAGCTCCGCCCTTGCTCCCCCTCCCCCTAGCAGAGACAGAGTCCCCCTAGTCTTTATCTTCCACCCCATCAGTCGTCGCCTACAACACATAATCCTCCGAAATTTCCGCCACCTCCAACAGGATCCCACCACTAGGCACATTTTCCCATCTCCACTCCTTTCGACCTTCTGCAGAAACCGTTCCCTCCGCATCTCCCTGGTTAACTCATCCCTTCCCACCCAAACCACCCTCTCCCCAGGTACCTTCCTCTGCAACCGCAGAAGATGCAACACCTGTCACTATACCTCCTCCCTCGACTCTGTTCAGGGACCCCGACAGTCCTTTCAGGTTGGGCAGAGGTTCACTTGCACCTCCTCCAACCTCATCTACTGTATCCGTTGTTCAAGATGTGGACTCTTATACATCGGCGAGATCAAGCGCAGACTGGGCGATCGTTTCTGCGGAACACCTTCATTTTAAAGAACAGAATGATTGAGATTGAGACTTGACCACATTACACCTCATTTAGAAAGTGACTGCCCATTAGTTAAGAGCAACATTTAGGGGCACTAAATATGGTTATTGATCAAGAATATTTTACAATGCAAATTATTTGTCATGGGCAGAGTTAGTGGTGTCAGGTCTTAGAATTCTTGCAATTAATGAGAAACACTGCCCTGAATAATGATTATTGGTAAAAATCTCAACAAAAGCACCAGTCTTGCTAATTGTTGATCAGGATTATTTTGCTTGAGTTTCACTCAGCTGTCTGAACCAAATCCCTTGATTGTTTACAGGCTCAGTGTGAAGGAAGAAGTGATCAAGTAACTTTCTGAGGCGCAATGTGGTCATGTCTCAATCTCAATCATTCTGTTCTTCAAAATGATTTTTTAAATTTTAAAATAGATTTGCAATCTAACTTTCCCTTTTATCACAAAACGCACACCTCCCCCCCCCCCCCCCTGCTGAATTGCTTCACTCTGTTAAAATCAACTTCAATAACTCAGATGTGTAAGAAGGAACTGCAGATGCTGGTTTAAACCAAAGATAGACATAAAAAGCTGGAGTAACTCAGCGGGACAGGCAGCATCTTTGGAGAGAAGGGATGGGTGACGTTTCGGGTCGAGACCCTTATTCAGACCCGAAATGTCACCCACTCCTCCTATCCCGAGATGCTGCCTGTCCTTCTGAGTTACTCCAGCTTTTGGTGTCTATCACTAACTGGATGCTGGCTTCACAGAACCAAGAGGCTGTGGTGCTACTTGGTCTTAGCAGTAGCTGCCAACTTCTGAAAAACTCTTGCTTTAGAATTGGACTTCCTTTATCACTGGCATCCCTGGTGTTTGCTGAGTCTGGAAACACTCACTCCCTGCAATATAAATTGGGCAGTAAAATTAAAGCTAGTTAATTAAAATTTACAGCTGGAACAAAGGGTTGGAAATGCCTGTGAGTTGTTAACTGGGCATAACCCCTTTTATAGAGTGTTGTGTGGGCAATGAATAGCTCATTCAAAGAGCAGTGATTTGAATAATAATCTGACTGGTGTTACTTTGCTCCTGTACAAGACAAGGTCACGGTTATAGTCACCCTGCTTGTCATTGGAGTCCTTTGTTTTCATTAATATAAGAACTGACTGACTACTAGTTCCAGTCTGAAGAAGGGCCTCGTCCACTGAAGTGATGTTTGCACACAGACACCTGAACCACAATCTTAACTCTGGGCAGGGAGTTCATGTAGTCACTCGCCCAAAACTGATCAGGCCCTTCGGCCCACCGAGTCCATGCCGACCATCCATCACTCTTTCACCCTAGTTCCATGTTATCCCACTTTCTCATCCATTCCTTACAAACTTGGGCAATTTACAGAGACCAATTAACCTACAAACCCACATGTCTTTGGGATGGGGAAGGAAACCAGAGCATCCAGAGGAAATCTGTAATAACATTTGAGTGTTAAAAAGGGAAAGAGTATTCCTGGTGTTAACAAACTCAAAGTTAAAAATGAAATCTTTCCACTACTCAGCATCTAGAATGAGGATACACTCTGATATCTCACCTTTGTGTTAAATCTGTATAGATTCAAGAGAGACAGCCAGTGATGCATTAGAATGAATGAGAACTCAGCGACTTGGAACAACAAGGACCACAATCAAAAGAACTCCCTCTGGTTCTGTGGGCCTAAACTCCAACGGGGTTGATGGTTTATTTTGTTGAAATAGATATTTTTTTTAAACAAATTATAGAGCGAGCATAGTTTCACCGAGTTTCCCCTCCACATTTTGTGTGCACACTGATCTCATTCCAGGGAGTTCTGGGACCTACATGTTGCAAGGCCGGGAGGAGATGGTACCTGGCACCTTCTGCGGTTTCGGTGAGGCAGCAGCCCCAGCTGAAATCACCGCTTGTGACTTTCGGATTACTGTGCACATGTGAAAGAAAGGAGACATTTAGCTGTGTACGTGTTGTGACCACGTAATATATAGAACAGTACAGCACAGGAATGGGCCCTTCAGCCCACAATGTCCATGCTGAACATGATGCCAAATTAAACTAACCTGCTTTGCCTGCACATGATCCATATCCCTCCATTCCCTGCATATCCATGTGCCTATCTAAAAGCCTTTTGTCATATCTGCCTCCACCACCCCACCTGGCAGTGTATTCCCACCGCTCTCTGTAAAAAAAAACTTGCCCCACAGAATTCCTTTAAACTTGTTCCCTCTGATATTAAAGCCATGTCCTCTTTAGTTTAGTTTAGTTTAGTGCTGTTTAGAGAAACATCATGGAAACAGCCCCTTTGGCCCACCGAGACCATGCCAACACTCGATCACCTTTCAACACTAGTTCTATGTTATCCCATTGCTTACACATTAGGGGCAATTTTACAGTGGCCAATTAACCTACAAATCTGCATGTCTTTGGGATGTGAGAGGAAACCGCAGCATCCAGAGGAAACCCACATGGGCACAGGGAGGACATGCAAACTCCACACAAACAACACCCAAGGTTAGGATTGAACCTGGGTCTCCGGCACTGTGAGGCAGCGGCTCTACCAGCTGTGCCACTGTGCTGCTTGGCTTTGACATATCCACCCTTGGAAAAAGGTTTTGACTGTTTACTCTGTCTATGCCTCTCATAATTTTAAATCTTCCCTCCACCTCCGACGCTCTAGAGAAAACAATCCGTTAGTCCAACCTCTCCTTACATCTAATTCCCCTCTAATCCAGGCAGCTTCCTGGTAAACCTCTTCTGCACTCTCTCCAAAGATACCACATCCTTCCTGTGATGGGGTGACCAGAACTGCACAAATGTGGCCTAACCAGAGCCCTATAGAGCTGCAACATTGCAACATCCTGGCTCTTACACGCGATGTCCGGACCGATGAAGGCAAACATTCCAAATGCCTTTTTTACCAGTTTTAGTGAGCTAAGGACTCGGACCCCAGTTTTGGATGTGGTTACCAAATAGTTACAATAGTCTGTGGGTAGGTTTTAACAGCACACCCAGGCAATTGGATTCACCTAGTATATGCCATCTTCATTTGATTTTGCCTTCTGCTGGCTGTTTTACATTCGCTCACCCTTCCCTCAGTACCACCCAACACTTTACTTTAACCATTCAACTTTAAAATCTTTCTTCCTTGATTTAGAAGACTTCCTCAAAGTTCTGCACGCAGGTTACAACCTTTGGTGCTGTTCCCACAGCTGGAAGCTGTTTGTCGTGTGAAGCACTTTGGTGTGGGGATGTGGGAGTGAGGGTCGTGATAAGGACTCATGGTTCTGTGTATGCCACTGTCGTTGCTGGTCCAGAACTGCACACGTCCCAGGACATCAGCACAGCCAAGGTTACCAGTTGCAGATGATCTCAGGAACTATCACTA
Source organism: Amblyraja radiata (assembly GCF_010909765.2). NCBI lineage: Eukaryota > Metazoa > Chordata > Chondrichthyes > Rajiformes > Rajidae > Amblyraja > Amblyraja radiata. Next base: position 14,547,722 of record NC_045987.1, on the reverse strand, counting down.
TGTTGGGAAGTTATCGACAGGTTAAAGCCACCCGCAGGGAAACAGAGAGACACTGCAAATACTCTACTGCTTCAGAAATGCTCAACCAAATATCCAGAGAGAAGCAAAACCATGTACTGCAAATTTAGGCACTGTGCCTTCAAGAAGAAAATAATGTGATTATTGCCATAGACAGAGACTCATAGTTCAAATGATGACAGCAGTGGAAATGAAAACCTCTGTCGTAAATGGCCACCTGTTCTCTTCTGTTTTTGGGCATTTAAAACCCAATGTGTTTGCAGCATTACTCTGTTTATTTCTATCTCACTTTGCAATCCATCTCCTTTCCTAAAGAGATTCTGGTCAATAATTCCTGTGTGGTCTACAAAACGTCGGTGCTCACCAATTACTGAACTGAGCGCCAGCTCCAGGGAAGAATCGTTCTGCCATCTTGCCTGGTGAGTTGGCAGGTGGCCTGGCAGCAGAGGGTCTGGAGGCCAGTTCATTGGAACCCTCCTCCTCCTTACTGCTGTCCCCGCTGAGTCTGGTACCACACCTGGTGTGGACAGGATACCACTCGGGATTAGTTTAGATTAGTTTAGCTTATTGTCATGTGTACTGAGGTACAGTGAAAAGCTTTTGTTGCTTGCTAACCAGTCAATGGAAAGATAATACATGATTACAATCGAGCCTCTCGCTACATGATTAAGGGGAATAATGTGAATAACGTTTAGTGCATGATAAAGCCAGTACAGTCTGATCAAAGATAGTCCAAGGGTCTCCAATGAGGTAGATAGCAGTTCAGGACTGCTCTCTCGTTGTGGTAGGATGGTTCAGATACCTGACAACAGCTGGGAAGAAACTGTCCCCTGAATCTGGACAGAGTGTTTTCACACTTCTATACCTTTTGCCCGATGGGAGAGGAGAAAAGAGGGAGTTGCTGGGGTGAGGCTCGTTTAGGCCACCCCAGACACTCCATCCTCCATCAGGGGACTTGCGAACCAAGTCAGGTTGGCAGAGTGGCTGCAACAGAGCTGAAGTCACGTGACTGGTCTTACTGAGAGGTCGCGGCACGCAGCAAGAGCTGATGGCAAAACATGAACGTTTTCATCAATAAACACGGAAAATCACCCGGACAACATTCTAAAAGGTGAACTCTCCAGCTGAGTAGCCGTCAGAAGAATTATTTGCACCCATCAAGCTTTCATCTAAAATTTTAATTTCATTTAAAGAAACTGTGGAAAAAATTTCCTTTAAGTAACAGATAAATAACATGCGGAACAAACTTAGATTAGAAACCAAAAATGTTTAAAAAGAAACAAAAAGATACGTAAAGTTTTAAGAATGATGATTAAAGTAAGAGAACCGATGGATGTAGGGGTGTGAGAGAGTGGGGGGAGAGAGAGGGATGGAGAGACAGAGAGAGAGGGAGAGGCAGAGGCAAGTGCCCCTGGGTCATACTTACTGCCGTAAGCGGAACTGGCAGCCACACCTGGAAGGAAATCAGAAGTAGATGTTAAGGAAACCAGCAGTGAATTGAGGATCAAATGTCCTCCCTCCATGCTGTAACAACAAAACTCGGACAGTGGGTTCACTGCCATCTTCCCCCGCCTGCATTTCAACCTGTTAGTGTAGAGTGGGGACTGCCGTTGTCAAATACCACTTATGGCTTGACAACCCTGCACTTTATATGCTGAGTGCAGCTTGGTGTACAACGTTCACAGATGCTGGTAGTCACACTAACTGGGTCATTTTAGAGGAGCGGGGTCACTCGGTTTTTGATTTTTCGGGGCAAGGAGAACAAATGTTGGGTGGGGTGCTGTGTGTGGTCGTCCCTGCACCATCTTGTGAAGACTGTATTCTTTGCTCCCCTTTACTCTATTGTATTTGAGTCTGACTTGATTGTACCTATGTTTGGTATATCTGATCTGTGTAGAAGGAACTGCAGATGCTGGTTTACTCCGAAGATAGACACAAAATGGTGGAGTTAGTGGGACAGGCAGCATCTTTGGATAGAAGGAATGGGTGACGTCTTGGGTTGAGACCCATCTTCAGACTGGTATATCCTGTGTATATCTGATCTGTTTGGCTAGCATGCCAAACAAAACTTGTCACTGTACCTCGATACATGTGACAATAATAAACCAAAACCTTAGCCTGATAGCGGGTGTAACGGACAGTTGTAGCGAGTGAACCCTGGGCCCTTTACACATGGAGATGAAGGATGTGACACTGTCAGGTCAACACCAGTGAGGCAGATGACCATCTGTCTGTTGTTAAACAATGTGCTTCACCATTGTAAAATGTGGCCTCCACAGATCCACTTGTATAGCTGTGTCACACGGGCAGGAACTTTGCAAAGTTGGCTATGGTGAGGTCACTGTTATGTCAAGCTGCACTACCCTCTAGTGCTTGCTATAAATTCATATCCTAACATGAATTTTTATATAAGAAATCCCAGAGGAGTTTAAAGTGCTCATTTATACGTGACAGCGAGCTTGTCGACCATTGGTGTATTCGGCTCTTCCTGTGAAACATGGGTCTGTGGTTGGGTTCTGCCCTGGGAGCTTTTTACTGTTCAAGAAGTGTAATTTCCCTTAAGTTGTCGTGTCACTTTTACATTGAAGTGCATTCAGCTACCGGTCTCCAATGGTATGTGCCCTGCTGCCTCTGCACTAACTCTGAACCCCATCCACCTGCCCTGGGACATAAAGGGAGCTTCACGGTCAACTAGATCTTGTTTTTGAATCTTTGATTTTAAGTTTTATCTGATTAAACTATGTGTGCATCCAGGTTATGGCTCAGCTACGGCATAGATGAAAGTTCAGTCTTTGTGTCAGAGGGACCTGCTGGAGATCACTAAATTCTTCACTGACTGACTGCTTGATTCACCCATTCCCCCATTTGCAGCAGACAGTGTGGATTAGCTCGCCAGAACTTACCTTGGGCATGAATAGCCAGGTACAACGAATCAATAGGGAAAATTCCAATTATATTAGACAATAATTAGACATTTCAATTATAATATCTTTGAAATAAAAGTTGAAAATAGCAGAACTAAACAGCAAGCTGGTCAGCTTCTGAGGGGGAAGAACAGGGAGATTTACACTACACACAAAATCCTTTCTTTAGACCTAAGATTTTCCACGACACAGTGTTCGAGCATCCTCCCCCAGTGGGAATGGAGAGATGCTGAGCAATTAATCTGGCAGATTTTTAACCTTTCCCTGTGGCAGATCTCTGTCACTGTTATAAAGGCAATAATTTATATTTATAGGCCACCTTTAACACGGAGAGAAATCATCCCAAGGTGTTTTGCAGAGATAAAATCAATAAATGTACAGCAAGCCGTGTACATTAATATCTTGACTCTAAGGACCAGCATCTCCAAGTTGCCTTGTTGAAAATGTCAGTATTGGCAGTGGATAAATTGCAATGTTTGCTTTCCTGCCTCAGACTTCGACTTTAAAAAAATCACAGGTCCAGTTGAGACAAAAACTGTTCTCAAGACATTTTTCTGTCTGTTGTTAAACGATGTGCTTTATTTCTTGTTCAACCTCGACCTCAACAATTAATAGGGGAGGTATGAGCCAGAATTCCAGTCCCAAACCTTCACCAATATTAGGATAGTGTTACCTAGTGATGGAGAACAAATGGCCTTCAACCAGTTTCCTCTCTCTTGATTTTCACACGTTTTAGAGAATGGAGTACTACTTTGTGTTGGATCAGGATTATATTCTATCTAGAACATAGAACGGCACAGCAAAATAACAGGTCCTTCGGCCCACAATGTCTGTACCAAACATGATGCCAAGGCCATCACTTATCTACTGCACATAATCCATATCCATCTATTTCCTGCATATCTATGCCTATCCAAAGGTCTTTGAAATGTCACTGCTTCTGTCACCAAACCCCGCAGTGTGTTTCAGGCACTCACTGTGTCAAATAAATTGCCCTACACATCTTGTGTAAACTTTGCCAATCTCATCTTAAAGTTATGGCCTCTAGTATTTGATTTTTTTTCATCCTGGGACTAAGAGTCTGACTGTCTACCCTATCTATGCCTCTCATGATATTATATACTTCTATCAGGTCTCCCCACAACTTCCGGTGTTCCAGAGAAAACAATCCAATCTGTCCAGCCTCTCCCTGTAGCTAACTACCCCTAATCCAAGCATCATTCTGGTAAACCTTCTCTCTACACCCTTTCCAAAGCCTGATTATCCTTCCTGTAATAGAGTAATTGCGGTAATATTTCAAATGAGGCTAAACCAAAGTCCTATAAAACTACATCATGACTGCTACCGTCCCTGAAATTGGTTTGAATTTCATGCAGGTTTTCAGAGGTTTCTACAAGATTCAACAGTGACAAAAAAATATTTGTTGATGAGTTCCACTGTGCCTGGATTTAACCAAATCATGTTATTCAGAACTCCTATTTTTATCCTCTATACCACTGAGGGTGGGATTAATCTTTAGTTTAGTGTATAGATATGGTGTGGAAACGGGCCCTTCGACCCACTGAGTCTACACCAACCAGTGATCATCCATTCACTTGTTCTATCCTGCACCCCAGGGACAATTTACAGAAGCCAATTAACCTACAAACCTGCACGTTCTTGGAATTGTTGAGGAAACCAGAGCAACAGTAGAAAACCCACGGGGTCACAGGGAGAATGTACAGATTCCATACAGACAGTTCCAGCAGTCAGGATCGAACTTAGGTTTCTGGCGCTGTAAGGCAGCAACTCTACCGCTGCGCCACCACGCTGCCCTGTCTAGAACAAAGGAACTCCTTGCTAACTGCTGTCATTGTTCTGAACAACTGCTTCTAATAACCTGGGCTTTCAGTTGGTGCATCTGACCATGGTTGTGATGTTGGGATTGTTGACAGAAGATGAGTGACAGAAGGGAGACCTGCAGAGTTTTCGAATGTTGAAAAAGAATCGAGCATTGGGAAGAGACGGATTATTGTCTCATCTCGTCTCCCGGCAGTAACAAATCCCAGACACTACTCATGCATACAACTGTACTGCCTTTTTAATGAGGCATCGTGGAGAAACTTCCAGAACACATGGCATGCCTGCACTGTAGGAAGGAGTAAGATACATACAGCTGTTGGCTGTTCCCATTGGGTATGGACTGTAGTTGCCCGGGCGCCATGATTTGGCTTTATAGTTCCTCTTGCACTTTCCGCAGTCTTGGCCCGTCGTGTTGTGATCACACTCGCACATCAAAATCCCTTCCTTGAAGTAGCAGCTGTTTGCGTGCATGTTGCACTTACACCTGGAACAAGAAGAAGTGATGGTCACAGATCAGTGATAACGGCCGCCTAACCTCGTTGCCTGGGTCTAGTGAAGACCTGGTGAGCTGGGCTGTCAGCGTACAACTGATGGGGCACGAGAAAGGACACGAGCATTTAGTGCTGGTGTCTCGGGAACTCCAGCTCTGTGACCTGCAGCTCCAATTAAAAGTAAAGCATCTGCCACTGCGATTCACGGCTACCTGCCAACTCCCAGAGTTAACATACCAGCTGCAGTGACGAAGCCTGATAGTCATCAACCTCTGAATGATGCACAATTATTTAAAGAGTAATTTCGTAATTTAAACAGCAGTTTGCACAGTCCTCTCCCCCATTCCCTGTTAGTGAGCTCTCTTCACCACATCCAGATTCATTCTATTAAGAGGTTGAAATAAAACCTAAGAACTGGAATTACACAGTGGGCCAGGCAGCATCTGCGCAGAAGAAATGGTGTTCATGATTCAGGTCAGTGAATGATAATAATAATAATAATGTCTTTATTTATATAGCACATTTTTAGTCAACTTGCATTGACCCCAAAGTGCTTCACACAATTACTTCCATACAGACAGGCAAAGGTGGGTGAAGTGTCTTGCCCAAGGACACACACAGGCAAAGGTGGGCGAAGTGTCTTGCCCAAGGACACAACGACAGTATGCACTCCAAGCGGGATTCGAACCAGCTACCTTCCGGTTGCCAGCCGAACACTTAGCCTATTGTGCCATCTGTCGTCCACAGTGAAGCAGAATAGTAAGATTAAACGAGAACTTACCAGTTAGAAGTTTGATCTTTATTTTATGAGGAGTAACGTTGAGGGAATACGTGAAGAACCCCGCTAGGACGCATGCGTGTCATTCTTCAAAGCAGCGGTGTGAAATCACAGATAACTGTAATGACTAAACATAGTAAGATTAGAGAAGAGATACCAGTTGAGTATATGATCAAGGGTGGGAGCGGAGGGCACATATTCCCTCAACGTTACTCCTCATAAAATAAAGATCAAACTTCAAACTGGTAAGTTCTCGTTTAATCTTACTATTTTACTTCGGAGTCACGTGAGTGACTACGTGAAGATTTTAAAGCTCTGTGATTTCATGCCGTGGAAACGAGTCCATGCATCACATCTGCCTTGATTATGGGGAGAATAGTGTTAACATCATTAGATATCAATATGATATTAAAATAACAACATTTTATTAACACCAAATCATAGCCCCTATTTATGGGGTAAAATCATATTACAGAATTTAAAAGTGTTTCTGCAAATGTTCCAGGTTCAATAACTGGTTTATTATAAAATCGTTGGAACGTTCTTTCCGTTGACCATCCTGCAGTCTTGAGGATTTAGTCCATAGGAACATCCAACTGTATTGCTGCTGATGTAGCTGCAGCCCTGGTGGAGTGAGATTTTAAAATGTTAGTATCTACTCCCGCCTTTTTTAGGACCTGTTTTAGCCATCTTGAGATGGTCTGGACTGTCACTTTTTTGTGTGGCTGTTTGTGGCTGATTATCAGTGCCATTTCTTTGCCTCTGATGATTCTTGTATGTTCCATATATAATAGTAAGTGAGTTACTATGCAGAGACGATCATCCGTCAGGTAGGCCCGGAACTCTATTCTTTGCCCTGCTGATCCCTGTCTGTTCTGTTTAATTAATTCATGGATATGAAAAGTCAAATTCCCAGATGAAATAGTCAAGTTGTCCAGCCTTAGTTTTTGTAGTGACTGGACCCTTTATGCCGTGACCAAAGCCATCAGCATGACCGTTTTCATCGTTAGTGTCTGTAGGGACAGAGCTGTAGGTGGAGACCAGTTCCTCAACATGGTCAATACAATGCTCACATCCCAAATTTGGGTGTACCTGGTTCTTGGGGGATTAGTATTGAAAATGCCCCTCATGAGTTTGGTTACCAGGAGGTGTGTCCCTACAGAATGCCGCTCTGTTCCTTGCCACAGGTAGTTTGACAGAGAACTTCTGGCGCAGTTGATGGCACTATAGCTGAGGCCCTCATCATAGTGGAGGCTTGCCAGAAATTCCAGAACAGACGGAATGTTGTTTGATCTGTGGTTGAGGTTGTTGTCGTGACAGTACTTCCCCCATTTCTTGATGTGCACCAAGTACTGTTTTTTGGTGGACTGTCTGTGGGCCGATGCAGTCATATCCATTGTTCGGTCCGTCAGTCCCAGGTGTTGTAGTGGCGCTTTCAAATTCTACAAATTAATAGGTTTGTATGTTTATGACAGGGGTGACTTTCCTGTGTTACCGGATGGACCAGTAAACTTGGTCTATGATGGATGGTGATGCATGGTTCTAATACCATGTCTAGTATCACCGGGAACCATGGTTGAGTAGGCCAATCGGGTACTATCAAAATACCAGACGCAGAGTCTTGTTGTATTTTCCTTAATACCCGACTGATGAGGCAGAAAGGAGGGAATGCATAAATAAACAATTTCCCCCAATGCAGCGAAAATGCATCTGTTGCTGCTGCCCCAGGGTCTGGTTCCCATGAAACATAATTTGATAACTGGTGATTGAGCCTGGATGCGAAAAGATCGATATCTGGTGTTCCATACCGTGCTGTAATTTCAGCAAATACATTTTTATCCAACATCCATTCCGTGTTTTCATTGAATTTGCGTGACCTGGTGTCTGCCACTAAATTTAGTTTACCTGGTAAGTAGGTAGCTGATATCCAAATATTTCTCTGGATACACCATTGCCAAATTGTGTTGGCCAGATTGTCACATGGTGTCGATTTATTTCCACCCATATGGTTGATATATGCTACCACGGTGGTGTTGTCAATTTGTAGTCTAACATGCTGGTGATTTAACCCAGAACAATATGACTTAAGGCCATGGAATGCACTTAACATTTCCAGGTAGTTTATGCCCAGTGTTTTTAATAATGATGCCTCCTGTGCATTCCATCTCCCTCCACAGCTGGAGATGGAATTGGTAGCTCCCCAACCAAGTGCACTGGCATCAGTTTGTAGTACCATAGACGGGTTGCTGATAATTAGTGGATTGGAACAATACTTGATGTTGTGTTCCCACCATTTTAGTTCCATTATGGCCTCTGTTGGTAGCTTCATTGGTCTGTCAAAATGGCCACCATTAATTTTGAGTGCTCTTATTTTTGCTCTCTGTAAATTTCGATAGTGTAAAGGTCCAAATTGTGTGGCTGGAAATGCAGCCACTATTTTCCCAATTATTCTAGCTACCAGTCTAATGGATGGTTTGGTGATGTCAATGATTTCGCTGCAAGCCTCTTTTAAGGCTGTTACCTTTTCTTTCGGCAAAGTCACTGACATGAGAACTGAGTTAATGGTGAACCCCAGATAATCCATTTTTGTTGAAGGCGTTAATTTAGACTTAACTGGATGGATGATAAAGCCCAGTTCTTCAAACAATTGTTTTGTGGCTGTTACTGCTTGTTCAGTCAATTCCAAAGTTTTGCCAACAATAAATATGTCATCTAGATATGCCATTACCAAGCGTTTTTGTTTTCGCAGTAACACTAGGGCTGGTTTCAAAATTTTTGTGAATAACCTGGGGGCTGATGTCAGCCCATTAGGTAGTGCCCTGTATTGTCAGACCTGACCCATCCAGTTGAATTTTAAATAATATCTGTGGTCACCTCTTATGGGTACTGTATAGTAAGCATCTTTTAGATCGATGCTTGCCATGTAGTAGCCTTCGGAAATCAATTGCTTAGCAGTAACAAAGGTTTCCATCTTGAAATGAATATATTGTACAAAGGTATTTAAAGTAGTCAAATCGATGATGATGCGGCAACCACCATCTTTCTTGTTTTTTATAAAGATATTGGACACGAATTCCTGTGATTCGTGTTGGGTGTGTTCAATTACTCCTTTTTTATATAGCCGCTGTAGTTCAGCATGTGCTTTAGATTTTTCTATACCTGTGAGCACGAACATTCGGTTCGGTACATGCTGTACTGGAGGGTTATGTTTTTGTATAAATTCTATGGTATAACCCTGGATACTGCTTAGAATCTAAGTGTCGGTAGTTATCTTATTCCATGCATCCAAATAATATCGTAATCTCCCACCAACTTTCATGCTCCCTTTAATTCTTAAGGAACCAGACCCACCTACCTCCATGGTTACCAGTGGTAGGTGTGTTATTTCTTCGGCATCCTCCGTGGACGTTGAGGCGCCGTTGTCTGGGTCTGTTGTTGGGTTTGTATTGAAGGTTTGCGCATTTTCTAGGACGGTCGGTCTGGGCCATGGCCTAAAAAATGCCGATGTTGGGTGTTCCTGGTTTTTTGCGCTAGCTCCGGTTTGTATTGGCCGACTGGGGGGTCCGTAGGGGTGATATTTATGGCCGTAGTGGCTTTTGGTTGCTGGTTTTATGAGCCCCAGTGTTTTTGCCTCTTCATCAAGTTCTTTGACTTGTTTTGGTAAATCCCCTCCAAATAGTAGTATTGGCAGTTTGGAGGTTCCAGGTTTACAGAGGCGGGCAAATTTGGGGTCTAAAGCTGGTTCGATAGCACTTTTCCTGATGTTGTTCAACTCATATTGTGAGTTGCAGAGTAAAGCCAGTGCATCTTGGTGGTCTTGGGTCATGTTTTGCTCCTTCAATGTGCGGGCAAAAGCTATAATTCCTGCCGTTAGGACTTTTAGGACTTTCTGAATTTTCAAGTCCCTTGTTCTAATTGATGTCCCCACATGTTTCCAGATGCACTGCTTTACACTGGGAACATTTAGCGACTTGCAGTTCCCTGGATGTAAATGTCGTGCCATGGTGTCTGATAGTGCCTGTGCCTGCAGTTGGTTAAATGACATATAGTCAATGCTTGCCGCTATTTTCGGCTCCAGGTCTTGGCCAGTTTGGTCTGGTTGGATAAACTGGGACACCATGTCCAGCATGTTTTCTGTCACCCCAGGCATACTGGGGGTATGTGCACTGCCCTCTTCAGGGTCAGCCCAGAATGGATCCTCCGTGCTCTGATAAGGGAGAGACACTGTGCAGCCCCACAAGGGGTACTGCTGTGGGGCTTACTAATTGCCCACTGTGGCTAGCCTCCATCTCCCGGAGCCTGCCACTTTGGAGTATTTCCTCCAGCAGCCGCTCCAACTGGCTCTTATGCTCTCGGGCATAGGCCATTCGTGGCTGCTCCTGATCCAGCAGCCGCTCCAACCGGCTCCAATGCTCACGGGCACTGGCCGCTAGCGGCTGCTCCCCATCCTGCAGCCGCTCCAACCGGCCCCGGTGCTCACGGGCACTGGCCGCTCGCGGCTGCTCGTCATCCTGCAGCCGCTCCAACCGGCCCCGGTGCTCACGGGCACTGGCCGCTCGCGGCTGCTCCCCATCCTGCAGCCGCTCCAACCGGCCCCGGTGCTCACGGGCACAGGCCGCTCGCGGCTGCTCATCATCCTGCAGCCGCTCCAACCGGCCCCGGTGCTCACGGGCACTGGCCGCTCGCGGCTGCTCAAAGTCAGACTCATCGGAGTCTGGCATTCGGTCCGTTTTTTGCTTCGCTTTCCCGCCCGGCTTCGCCGGTGCAGGAGCGAAGTTTGGCACAGCTGTTCCCATTTCGGGAGATTGGCGTGCCGTCGGCTGCTGCTGTTGCTGCTGGCTGTCCGCAACTCCGCCAGCTTTTTCGCAGCCTTCTGTCTCGTGGATCTGTTCATCTTTCCACCTGCAAGGTAAGTGGGAAAACGCAGAGTCTCCTTACCTACTGTTCCCGGCTTTTAAATTCTGCCGCTAAAGGGGAACGTCCTTCCCCCTGCTGTGACTCATTGCAATGCGTGTAGCGATATGACACGCATGCGTCCTAGTGGGGTTCTTCACGTAGTCACTCACGTGACTCCGAAGTAAAATCAACGTTATTCTGCTGAAAGGTCATCTACCTGAAAGGATACCTTTCTTTCTCTCTCCACAAATGCTGCCTGACCTGCTGAGCATCTCCAGCATTCCCTGTTCATCTTTCAGGTTCCCAGCAGTACCTGCAAGTTTTAGACTCAGAGAGCTATACAGCATGGAAACTGACCCTCCGGCCCACTCCAGCTAGTCCCATTGGCCAGCATTTGGTCCCTATCCCTCTAAAACTTTCCTATCCGTCCGCCTGAACAAATGTCTTTTAACTGTTGTAATCGTATTGGTTTATATCTAAATGTTTAGACTGCTAGCGTGCCCTGCTTTCCTTTGAGTTCTGCTACGGCTGGGTTTCACCATACAGGAAATGACCACCCCTTTACCCCTGTGAAGCACTTTGAGTCCGCCTCATGTATGAAATGTGCTATATAAATAAAGTTGCCTTGCCTTGCCTTGCCTTTACTGAAGGTAGACAAAAATGCTGGAGAAACTCAGCAGGTGAAGCAGCATCTATGGAGCGAAGGAATGGGCGACGTTTCAGGTCGAGACCCTCTTCAGAAGAGGGTCCTTCGCTCCATAGATGCTGCTTCACCCACTGAGTTTCTCCAGTATTATTTACCTACCTTCGATTTTTCCAGCATCTGCAATTCTTTCATAAACACCCCTTTTCTGAAATTATGTTGAAACATTTTGCAGGAAACCAGTCTAGCTCACATTGTGTGGCACAGGTTGAAAATTAAATGTCGGGTTCAGGTGAAGATGAATGAAGAGTTGGAGATGATTGGATTGTGATATAGATGAAACTTGGGAAGCACTTGGTTACATTCATTATATTGAAATTCCTTCCATGAAAGCAGACGCATTCACAGTGGAGCTTATCAGGGCAAACATGTCACAAATGTTAACACTTTATTTTCTCTAATTTTTGCAGGTAAAATAAGGGTAATCTCTGTCATGCAGTGGGTCTGAGTCCCAGTAACACATGTAGTGTAAAAACCTGACATATCTGACAGTGGTGCAGCTATTGCTAATATAAGGAGGCAAACAGTAACTTCCGTGTTATACCTGCACTTTGGAGAAGCTGCAACTCACCCATCCCTTGATGTCAGGTTGACCCTGGCAATGCAAAGATGAAGATGATCATGGGACACTGGAAGTGACAGAAATGTAGAGGTAGATGTCATTATGAACCACACAGAAATGGACCTTGTACCACTGATGATCTCATCCGGGTGGAAACTTGGAGGAGGACAAGAAGCTAATGCCCCTGTCCCACTTAGGAAACCTGAATGGAAACCTCTGGAGACTTTGTGCCCCACCCAAGGTTTCCATGCGTTTCCCAGAGGTTTTTGTCAGTCTCCCTACCTGCTTCCACTACCTGCAACCTCCGGCAACCACCTGCAACCTCCGGGAACCGCACGGAAACCTTGGGTGGGGTGCAAAGTCTCCAGAGGTTTCCGTTCAGGTTTCCTAAGTGGGATAGGGGAATATGGGATGGTTTTGGAAAACTCCAGAGGTGAGAGAGGAGTGGCAAAGTCCTCATATCCCTTTTTCAGCAATTCCACAAGTGGTTATATGAGGATAACTTGGAACAGTCTGTCTCGTTCCTTCCCTCTTTGTTGTTTTTTAGTATGTGTTAAATGTATGTTTTAGTGTTCTTTAGCTTGTTTTATGTGGGGGGTGGGGTTAAGGGAAACTTGTTTTAATCTCTTACCTCGATGGAGATGCAATTTTTCCCGTATCATATCTCCGTCCGCACTACGGCCTAACATCGATGAGCTGGCGGCATCTGCTGGAGACCGATTTCGGGAGATCAATCCGCGGGAGCCTGCGGATTTTAACATTGTGGATCCCGCAGTTCCTGGTTAGGGACTGACCGGGAGCTCCAAGCCGCAGGAGCTTCAACCGCCCTGATCGCGGGGGCTTCGATCGCCCCAACGCGGGGGCTTCGATCGCCGGCTGCGGGAGCTTTGATCGCCCTGACTGCGGAAGGTTCGACTGCCCCGACCACAGGAGAATAGAGAGGAAGAAGATTAGACTTTATTGCCTTCCATCACAGTGAGGAATGTGGGGAATCCACTGTGGTGGATGTTTATGTTAACTTTTATGTAGTTTTGTGTCTTGTTGCTTTTTTTGTAGTATGGCAGTATGGTAATTCGAGTTTCACTGTACCTTAATTGGTACATGTGACAATAAACTGACCTTTGAACCTTTGAACCTTTTAAATACTGACATATAAGACGTGGTTTGTTAATACCCCAAGTATCTTTTTTTTGGGAAGGAGCAGAATTAGGCCATTCAGCCCATTAAGTCTACTCTGCCATTCAATCATGGCTGATCTATCTCTCCCTCTTAACCCCATTTTCCTGCCTTCTCCCTATGACCCCTGACATCCATACTAATCAGGAACCTATCTATCTATCCCTTAAAAATATCCATTGACTTGCCAACACAGCCTTCTGTGGCTAAGAATTTCAGAGATTCACTGACCTCTGACTAAAGAAATTCCTTCTTACCCTTTGGGAAGGGTAGGAGTTAAAACGCCATATGGCAGCTAAATCTCAGATAAATTAATTTACTCCTTTACACATTAATTTGCTGTGCTATCTTTAGAATGCAATGATTTTGCAGGATAGAGAGGCAGGTTGGCCTAGTGTGGCTGCCCTGCCTCTCTGTACATCTCACTTCATCTCTTCCATTACACACAAAGCCCAGTTGGGACTCAACCTGTTCCAATGGCCATTTCTACCATATCTACGCTTGGTCTCACCGATGTAGAGCAGCTGATATCTAGAGCAGTGAATGCAATAGATGAGGTTGGAGGAGATGCAGGTGAACCTCTGCCGCACCTGGAAAGACTGCTTGAATGGAGTCAAGGGGGGATGTAAAGCGACAAGTGTAGCATTTCCTGCGGTTGCAAGGGAAAGTGCCAGGAGAGGGGGTGGTTTCAGTGGGAAGGGACGAATTGACCAGGGAGTTACGCAGGGAGCGGTCTCTGCGGAAAGCAGACAGGGGAAGAAATGGGAAGATGTGGCCAGTGGTGGGATCCCGTTGGAGGTGGTGAAAATGTCAGAGGATTATTTGTTTTATGTGACGGCTGGTAGGATGGAAGGTGAAGACAAGGGGGACTCTGCCCTTGTTACAAATAGGGGGATGGGGAGTGAGAGCAGAGTTACGGGGTATCTTTTTTTTGGGAAGGAGCAGAATTAGGCCATTCAGCCCATTAAGTCTACTCTGTCATTCAATCATGGCTGATCTATCTCTCCCTCTTAACCCCATTCTCCTGCCTTCTCCCTATATCATCTATAGTAGAAGAGGGGAACACCCGTTCCCTGAAGAATGAGGACATCTCCGATGCCCTGGTGTGGAACACCTCACCCTGGGTGCAGATGCGGCGTAGACGGAGGAATTGGGAGTAGGGGATGGAGTCCTTTGAGAAAGCAGGGTGGAAATAAGTGTAGTCCAGATAGCCATGGGAGTCAGTGGGTTTATAGTGGATGTCGGTCAATAGTCTATCACCTGCGACGGAGATAGTGAGGTCTAGAGATGGTAGGAAAATGTTTGAAATGGTCCAGGTGTATTTGAGTGCAGGATGGAAGTTAGTGGTGAAATGGATGAAGTCAGTGAGTTGTGTGTGGGTGCAGGAGGTAGCACCAATGCAGTCGTCGATGTAGCGGAGGTAGAGTTGGTGGATAGGGCCCTGGTACGCCTCGAACAAAGATTGTTCGACATATTCTACAAAGAGGCAGGCATAGCCCATAGCTACGCCTTTATTTGGAGGAAATGGGAGGAGTCAAACAAAAAGTAATTAAGGGTAAGGACCAGTTCCGCTAGGCGGAGGAGATCCTTTTTAACATGCTGATCAGAATGAAGAATGATACTCGCCCATTCTTCTGCCCATGTTCTCCAGAGATGCTGCCTGACCCGCTGAGTTGCTCCAGCACTTTGTGGCCTTTTGTGTAAACCAGCATCTGCAGTTCCTTGCTTTTCCTTAATTTCTTGTCTAATTTATTTTGTTTAGAATACCTGGGTACTACTGTTAGCTGCATATGAAGTCATTCACCTGGTAACCATTTCTAACACTGCTAGCAAATATGCATCGAGCCTTAGATTTGAACTTCATGAGATGCAGCCAAGCCGGTTTGTAGCAGGAATGCTGCAGTTTTCAAACTCCGAGATGAATTCTAGTGGACCATTGCCGGGAGGTCTACACACTGACTGAGAATAAGAAGCCTCTTATGGTGGAATAGACGACAACATCCTTTCCCCAGTCACTTTGGTGTAAAAGGTTTTCAAAAAGCAGCCTCCAAGTGGAATTATCCAGCACATGTCAGAGCTAAGACTGGGATGTTGATCTAAGACATCACTTCTCTGATCTGAATAGTGTTCGAGTCCGACAAAGCAAAATTTCCTTAATTGCGAAATGCGCATCTGGTGTGATAATATTCCCAATTAGGTAAAACCGCCTCACAGGCACCAAATTAGTTCACACATCGTGTAAACAGATTGTTCTTTTCAAGTTCTTTTTATGGAAACATATCTCAAAAGATATTCAAATTCGGCACCTGAGCCACATGTCTCCTATTTTCATCAGCCAACCAGTTTTCCATCTGCACAATTAGTGATGCCATTTGGCATCTCCTGGGAGTGTGGGGTCTTTTGAATCCCGGTGCCATCTGTTGTCTATCTGATCACAGCTAGCGTGTTGCTGTGGTGACAGTTCACATTGCTGACACTCTATCTGGAGAACGGTTTTGTGGCAACAGTGGGTTGTGCTGGGTGCTGGGTTTAGTGAAAGAGGGTGGGAGGCCAGTCAGGAGAGGGGGAGCAACACTCGTGATCTCCCATTGACTCCGACCCCCTTTGCTGGGCTAATTCTCATGTCAATAATCAGATGCAAGTGAAGCTTGGTCTAAATTCAGGGAAGAGTGAGTGGGTCCTTGGACCTGGATAATTGATGTTTCCCATTTATAGTTCAAGTGTGGACTGGGACACCACAGGCCTTCAGCTGCGCACATCATTGATTGGTCTTCTAGCCTTTGTCAGGCCTTATCCATTCCCACTAGACCAACCAGTGAAGAACACCTGAAACCTAACCCAATAACTATCTTCCTCATGGAGAATACACAACGCGCGTTGAATGAGCTAGACTCTATTCATTGGTCCTAGACCCTTGACACCACGGAACGGGCATGTGGACTTGTGGCTGTGATGAAGTTGAGACATTGGTGCTCACTGCTATGACACGACACTGATACACATGCACAGTTATAACTTCAGAAACCGCTCTCACGTTTTCATGCTCCTCCATCATAGACTACACAGTGTTGGTCATAGTGCAATCAATTCTTATTTTTCCTAAGTGGGAGAAGTGAGTGTGATCCCTGCTTTTGTGAGGCAGTTCTTCTCTGAGCACCATTTGTGGAAAATTAATTAAAAACCGTTCTTAGGTCAATTTTTTTCTCTCATTGGCTGGTAAACTTTTGCATTAAGCTGCCAGATAAAGTAATAAAATCATATCAGAGGCCATCAATGTGAAACTATTGCCGGGGCTGGTTGACTTACCGGAAGAATGAGCACAAAAGGCTTTATTTTTCTTCATTCTGGTGCTCTTGTTCAAAACAACTCTTGGCTAATATTGCAGAGACACTTAGTTAAGAAGGTCCGTTGTGCTGTAGCAGTGAAACATCTGCTTATTTTGTTCTTTTAAATGGTGTCTATTAGTGCTCTCTGAGGCTCCAATTACATGAATATGGCTTATTAATTGATTAGAGTGGCAAGCAACAGGGCAAAGAGAGTGAAGGCTTTTCCAGACAGGAAATAATAGCTCAGCCCATGTTATTTGCTAGTGTCAATGGGGCACATTACTCACAGCCTGCTCCAGACTACTGTCTCCTGCCACATGTAAGACTACAGTCCAGGAAAAGTCTTTAACAGTTTACCTCACATTGATTGTAATTTTGTATTGGAGGAATACACAATTTGGTGCAGCCAATCTATTACATACATCGATGCCTTAACAATTTAAAGATATAATACGATCACATTTTACTCTTTCTGTCTCCGTTCACAAGTCTAGTGGAACATGCCTTCCAGCTCCAGTTAGACTGATGGACTTACCAATAATCATGTTCCTATCATTAAACCTGTGGACTCTGTGTGCTTTTTGTTTGATTTTCTTGAGATGCGTGCATTGCTGGAAGTGGACTAATTAAGGACATTGTACATGGCTTTGTACGGCACAGGTCATGTCCTACAAACACAATTGAGTTTTCTGAGAAGGTGACAAAGGTAACTGATGGGGGTAGGGCAGTGGATGTTGTCTACATAGACTTTTGTAAGGCTCTTGACAAAATCAATCATGGTAATCCATCCACATTGACTTGTTATTTTGGATTTAGAACTAGTTTATCCATATAGGACAGAGGGTAGTGATGGAAGGATGTCAATTTGGCCAGAGGTTTATGACCAGTGGTGTTTCACATGGACCAGTGCTAGGACCTCCTGTTTGTGATATATTTAAATGATCTAGACAAAAATGTAGATGGGTTAGTTTATTGATGACACAAACAATCAGTGGAGTTGTGGACAATGAAGAAAGCTGCCAAAGAAAGCAGCAGGATAGTGATCATTTACAGATATCAGGATAGGTTACATGGGTGGACAACAATGGGATATAATATAGAAAAATATGAACGATTCATTTTGGCAGGAATGAAATGAAAGAATATTATTTAGACAGTGAGAGGCAGCCGAGTTCAAGATGCAGCGGGATCTTAGGGTGTGTGTTGAACTCACTAAAGGCTCATATGAAGGCAGAGTTAGTAATTCGGAAAGTCAAAGGAATGTTAGTGTTTATTGCGGGGGATTTATATAAAGTTAGGAAGGTTATGCTTAATTTATATTGAGCATTGGTGAAATCTGAAAAACTGTGTACATTATTGGTTTCCTGACCATGAAAGAATGTGAATGTACAAGACAGTTCGGAGAAGGTTGCTGGACCAATAACTGGAATGAGTGAGATGCCTCATGAGGAATGGTTGAACATGTTGTGCCCAATGGAGGTGAGAACTCGGAGGTGCCACGATTGAAATGTGTGATTCCGAACAGTTCGACAGGATGCATGCGGAGAGGACTTTTCCTTTTGTGGGAGAATCTTAAACTAGACGTCACTCTTTCGAAATAATGGGCTGCCTATTTAAGACACGGATGATTCAAATGATTTCTCTCAGAGGGTTGTGAGTCTTTGAAACTCTTTTCCTCAGAGGATGGTAGTAGCAAAGTTTTTAACTATTCGGTGGGTGCAGGAGGGAGGGGGGGGGGGGGAGGGGGGATCTTACCTCAGGTAACAGGAATGAGTTACAACCAGAATAGCCATCATATTTTAAAGTCCTAATTCATGTTTGTTTCTTCATAAAGTGAAACTTAACAGTGATGAGAGGGAGAGAGAGAGAGAAATAAAGAGAGAGACAGAGAGACAGAGGGAGAGAGACAGGGAGAGATATATATATATAAAGAAAGCAATAAGGGAGACTGAGGAGTTGCAGAGAAAATGATAGCACAACAACAGGGTTTGACAAGGAGTACTGTGGAAAGGAATACCACACCAGGCTGATTCAAGAACAGGGGGTCCAAGATATGTCTGGCCCTGACTCATTTCCCCGTCCCCCCAACCTGGCCCCAGCTCGAGGTCACTGAAACTAATATGGCACCGATAGCTCCATCAAATGTGTGTTTGATTGCTGAATAAGCCACAATACTTGTTATTGATGGAGTGCCAAGCATTCCCCGAAGCACAGAAATGCATTTCTCTGTTCAATTGCTAAATATATAACAAGGTTAATTTTGTTACATTACCATTACCAAGAAGCTCTTGTGCACTCAACATATCCTGAGATATCATCTTCCATTTTATTGACTTAATAGCGGTACCTTTTCAGTAAGTAATGGCTAAATTTTACTAAGTATGATTTTCACCATGATTGCAGGTCAAATGATGCTACATCGTTATGTTTCTGGCTCGTTAACAAACTGCATAACTCACTAACTCACTAGCATTCAAGGAAGGCAGCCACTAGTTTGGGTACAAAAGGAGATTTATACTCAGATATCTTTTGGTGAAAAGAGAAGAAGAATCGGCCAACAAATTCAGAGCGATGTTTTCTATTAGGTTGTAAATGATGTCTTGTGAGAACTTGTACAATGACAGATGTGAAGTCAATAATGTTACACCGTCTCATGTGTGCGGACAACACCAGATCTTCTGTCATCTGCCAATTGATAAAGGGACCATGCTGGTCTCTCATGGTTCACTAAAATACTGAGCTGAACTGTGAAGTAGATTAGTTGATCAGAATGAAAGACTCTTATAGAAACATAGAAACATAGAAAATAGGTGCAGGAGGAGGCCATTCGGCCCTTTGAGCCAGCACCGCCATTCATTGTGATCATGGCTGATCGTTCCCTATCAATAACCCGTGCCTGCCTTCTCCCCATATCCCTTGACTCTACTAGCCCCTAGAGCTCTATCTAACTCTCTCTTAAATCCATCCAGTGACTTGACCTCCACTGCCCTCTGTGACAGGGAATTCCATAAATTCACAACTCTCTGGGTGAAAACGTTTTTTCTCATCTCAGTCTTAAATGATCTCCGCTTTATTCTAAGACTGTGGCCCCTGGTTCTGGACTCGCCCAACATTGGGAACATTTTTCCTGCATCTAGCTTGTCCAGTCCTTTTATAATTTTATATGTTTCTATAAGATTCCTCCTCATCCTTCTAAACTCCAGTGAATACAAGCCTAGTCTTTTCAATCTTTCCTCATATGACAGTCCCGCCATCCCAGGGATCAATCACAAGGATTATGTGGGAGAATTTCCCCAGGTCTATTTTAAAATAATTGGAATCATGCTTTTCCATTGATTGTAATAAAAATACAAAGAACAGAAATAGCTGAAACATGTCGATCAGAAAGCTAAGGTCAACAATTAAATTAATATGTATACACCATTTTCATTAAGTGTTGAGAAGGACGAAGTTGGAGAAGGTGGATATGGTAAAACTGCAGAGACAATGTGTAGAAATGATTTCAAATGAAATGCTAAACATTTGGGTGACACGGTGGCACAGCAGTAGAGTTACTGCGCTTACAGTGTCTGAGACCCGGTTCGATCGTTCGATTACAGCGTTCGATCCTAACCACTGGTGCCTGTGTGTACAGAGTTTGTATGTACTCCCCATGACCTGCGTGGGTTTTCTCCGAGATTTCTGGTTTCCTCCCATACTCTAAAGACGTACACGTTTGTTGGTTAATTGGCTTGGTATGAACGTAAATTGTCCCTAGTATGTGTAGGACAGCGTAAGTGTGTGGGGATCGCTGGTCGGAACAGACTTGGTGGACCGAAGGGCCTGTTTCTACACTGTATCTCTAAAACTAAAACAAAAAAACTGAAGCTTTGGATAAAACTGAAGCTTTGGATTAAGACAACTGTACATGTCCTTGTTGAAACCACACGCAGTACTGAGTGCAGTTCTGCTTGTCCTGTTAAAGGACGGATGTCATTAAGTCTTTAAATTCCAATGCAACCCTTCCAGTTCTAATGACCAGATCACTTATGCAAATAAGGACGACTGCCACTACCAGAACAATGCAGGCGAGACTTGACATCCCACTTCCTGACAGTTTGAAAACAATTTATGGATTTATTTGAAGTAGAGGCATTAAGCAGACAATTATATATCTAGCAGACTTTAATTCTAAAACAGAATGGCGGCACAGTAGCATAGCAACAGAGTTGCTGATCTACAGTGCCAGAGACCCGGGTTCGATCGTGACTAAAAGTACAGGTTGTACGGAGTTTGCACATTCTCCATATGACTGACTGGGTTTTCTCCCGGTTTCCTGCCAAAGGCATGCAAATTTGTAGGTTAATTGGCTTATGTAAATTGTCCCTAGTGTGTAGGATAGAACTAGTGTGTGGGTGATCTTTGGTTGGTGCAGACTCGATGGGCCAAACAGTCTGTTTACACTCTATCTCTAAACTAAACTAGACCAAGATAGGAGTAGTTCAAGTTCAAGTTCAAGTTCAAGTGAGTTTATTGTCATGTGTCCCTGTATAGGACAATGAAATTCTTGCTTTGCTTAAGCACACAGAAAATAGTAGGCATTTACTACAAAACAGATAAATGTGTCCATATACCATGATATAAATATATACACACATGAATAAATAAACTGATAAAGTGCAAATAGCAGAAAGTGGTTATTAATAATCAGAGTATTGTCCGAGCCAGGTTTAATAGCCTGATGGCTGTGGGGAAGTAGCTATTCCTGAACCTGGTTGAGTATGATTTATTTTGCAGGGATAAAGTGATTTCTCTCTCAGTCAATGAATTGCTTCTTGGAGAAAGAATAATACTCCAACCTTGTCTTGATTATGGGCTACTAACATATGGGGATATCTGAGAATATATTTACAGAGGGGATTGAGAGGTACAAGGCATGCAAATTCCAGCAGTTAAGAAGTTAAGGCTGACATTCTCTGGATGAATAAGAGATCAGAGCAAAACTATTATTAAAGACATTTAGAGCTGAGGAGACATCTAATGATGGATGTCATGAACAAAATATAGTATTCACAAATCTATGTTATATTCACCCAGTATATAAGGTAAAATATAAGATAAATATAAATGGAACGTAAGATAAAAGAATAAGTGAAGACAATGAAATAAATTATATAGTCTTGATTATAGAAATAAGATGATTATGGTAGTGGAAATGCAAGAGATTGCAGATGCTGGTATAGCACAAAACTGCTGGAGGAACTTAGTGTGCAAAGCAGCCTCCACGGAAGGTATGGACTGACAACGATTCAGATCAGGTAATTTTTCAGTCTGAAGAAGGCTCCAAACACGAAACATGATTAAGGTAGTGCTGAGTTACTGAAAAATGAAACAGGTAAGTGTGAGAGAGAAGTTTAATGAATTATTGGGAAAAGACTGTTCAGGTTAAGGAATTTCACAGCTCAAACTGGGTCAAAGAAGGCAATCTCAGATTTTCGCTTCATTTTGATCGATGCAACAAGAAAGAGATACTATAAAGCCATCTATAATGTTTGGGACAAAGACCCATCATTTATTTATTTGCCTCTGCACTCCACAATTTGAGATTTGTAATAGAAAAAAAAACATGATGTTAAAATGGACTATGTCAGATTTTAATAAAGGCCATTTTTACACATTTTGGTTTAATCATGTAGAAATTACAGCAGTGTTTATACATAGTCGTCGTCCCCCCCCCCCCCCCCCCCCCCCCCCCCCCCCCTTTCAGGGCACATAATGTTTGGGGCACAGCAATGTCATGTAAATGAAAGTAGTCATGTTTAGTATTTTTGTTGCATATCCTTTGCATGCGATGACTGCTTGAAGTCTGCGATTCATGGACATCACCAGTTGCTGGGTGTCTTCTCTGGTGATCTCTGCCAGGCCTGTATTGTGGCCATATTTAGCTTATGCTTGTTTTGTGGGCTAGTCCCCTTCAGTTTTCTCTTCAGCATGTAAAAGTCATGCTCAATTGGGTTCAGATTGGGTGATTGACTTGGCCACTCAAGAAATTACAATTTTTTAGCTTTGAGAAACTCCTTTGTTGCTTTAGCAGTATGTTTGGGATCATTGTCTTGCTGCAGAATGAACCGCCGGCCAATGAGTTTTGAGGCATTTGTTTGAACTTGAGCAGATAGGATGTGTCTATACACTTCAGAATTTGTTATGCTACTACCTTCAGCTGTTGTATCATCAATGAAGAACGGTGAGTCAGTACAGCAGCAATACATGCCCAGGCCATAACACCCCCACCACCGTGTTTCACAGATGAGGTGGTATGCTTTGGATCCTGGGCAGTTCCTTCTTTCCTCCATACTTTGCTCTTGCCATCACTCTGATATAAGTTAATCTTCGTCTCATCTGTCCACAAGACCTTTTTCCAAAACTGTGGTTGCTCTCTTAAGTACTTCCTGGCACATTGTAACCTGGCCATCCTATTTTTGTGGCTAACCAGTGGTTTGCATCTTGCAGTGTAGCCTCTGTATTTCTGTTCATGAAGTCTTCTGTGGACAGTGGTCATTGACAAATCCACACCTGACTCCTGAAGAGTGTTTCTGATCTGTCGGACAGGTGTTTGGGGATTTTTCTTTATTATAGAGAGAATTCTTGTGTCATCAGCTATGGAGGTCTTCCTTGGCCTGCCAGTCCCATTGCAATTAGTAAGCTCACCAGTGCTCTTTCTTCTTAATTATGTTCCAAACGGTTGATTTTGGTAAGCCTAAGGTTTGCTTATGTCCCTAATAGTTGTATTCTTGTTTCTCAGTCTCATAATGGCTTCTTTGACTTTCATTGGCGTAACTTTGGTCCTCATGTTGATAAACAGCACTAACATTTTCCAAAGGTGATGGAAAGACTGGAGGAAAGACTAGGTGCTGAGAGCTCTCTTATACCTGCATTAAGGAGGCATTTAAACACACCTGAGCAATTACAAATGCCTGTGAAGCATGTGCCCCAAGCATTATGGTGCCCTGAAATGGGGGGACTATGTATAAACACAGCTGTAATTTCTACATGGTGAAACCAAAATGTATAAAAATGCCCTTTATTAAAATCTGACAATGTGCACTTTAACCACATGTGTTTTTTTCTCTTACAAATCTCAAATTGTGTAGTACAGAGGCAAATAAATAATTATGCCCCAAACATTATGGAGGGCACTGTAATTTGACCAATTGGCCTGTTGCAGATTAAGAAGTAATATCCTCATCAACCATCTATGATCTCAGGTGTTCATGGTATTGCATTGGCAGTGCTTGCTAAGGTGAAAATGAGGTCAGGGCTACAATCACTTCACGAGGCCCTTATTGTCCTCCAGAGGCAGGTATGGCCCTTTATATTGAGACCACATTAAAAATCACAATGCAGTAGAGGTATCATAAGGAAGCAGGACTTGGCCAGTAAGTCTGCAAAGGGCTTTGTTCTACTATTATTCAATTTGAATTAAAAAAGATTTGAGTAGGAAGCAGAAAATCAGCCTTATGGCAAAAAAAAAGCTGGAAAATAGAAAACAAAGACAGTGGATAAAAGTTGTGACTGTTGGTTAATGGTGTTCGGTGTTCCACACAAACATGTATTGGTATATAATCAAATTGCATTTAGGAGTATGAAAACTTGCTAAAGAGTCCAAAGGGGATTGTTGCAAACTGTAAAATATTGGAGGTGGACACAACTAAAAGAGCAAGATGGGCTAAGAGGTGGCAAATGCTGTGCAGTCTAGGAAGAATTACAAAGAGAAAAGATATAACTTTAAGTACAACATTTTTAATTGGAGAAGAGCAGAGAGACTCCATTATATAGAAAGTGATGAAATGGAAAATGGCAAATGGGATCCTTGGTTTTGTATCCAGATACATAGAAATGCAAACATGCAACTCTGACCTTGTAATAGAGCAAGTCAATGGCACTTAGATCACTGTATACAATTGTGACTCTTATAGTATTTCCATGGACGGCAGGTGCGGCTGTTTCCGGAGGGAATCTGTAGTGCCATTCAATTAAACATCGCTGATCTGAATCCCCACTCCATCCACTCTCTTTGATTTAATGTCTCTTAATACTCAATAAGTAATGAATCTCAGTTTTGTAACATTCAACTGATTAGGTGGAAGAAGATTTACCATTTTGATTCGCATCAGCCTTTTGGCGTGAAGAAATGCTTCCTCTGTGAAACTTACATTTAAATTAACGGCTACATATTCTGGATTTTGGCAACATCAGAAAGAATATCTATTACCCTAACAATTCATATAATCATTTAAATCAAGTAAATGAAATCAACCCTTACTCTCCTATAATCAAGGAATAGAGGTTTAGTGTGTGTAGCCTAATCTCTATACAACTAAAAATCTTCATCTTGTTTGCGTGTGTGTGTGTGTGTGTGAGAATCTGATTAATTCCTACCTTCTTCCAAATGCTTCCCATTTTCACACATCCTACTCACATTTTTCCCGTCGAGGCGATAAACATCTTCCCGTCGCATTCCCACCTATATTTCCGAAGTTATTAATCATTTAAAGTCTTAAAAACAGTCCGAAAACTCACCCATTTCGGAACAAAAACCCGAGTGACGTCACAATGCACTCAGAAGGCAGGACGGGACACTCTGGGAGGGACGGGCACTCCAGCGCTCGCAGTGAACGAGGAATGGCGGTGGCTGCCGCCGCCCGATGCCCGGCACCTGGTGGGGCTGGAGTGAGGGCCGAGCCCGGGGCTTGGGATGGGGCCGTGACCGAGGCCGCTGGAACCAAGGACGAGCCTGGGTGCGGGGTCTGGGACAAGCCCAGAGATTAAACCGGGGCCTGCACTGGAGCCCAGGCGGCGGCCGAGCTGACGGCTGGAGTCTACAGCCAGGGCCAGGCCGTACGAGAACCAGGCCGAGTTCCAGGCCCTGGCGTTGCTCTACGGCCTGGGTAGGTCCTGGGGCAGGGAATTGGAGTAAGGGGAGGAGGATGAGGGAAATGAGGAGGAGGGAGATGGGATGGGGAGTGGGGTGGTTGAGGGAGATGTGGGGGAGGGGTGAAAGAGGATGCCCCCTCCCTATCTACCCACCGTCTCTACCACCCTCATTCTCTGCCCCCCTCCCTCTCCCTCTCCCTCTCTACCCTTCCTTGCCCCCACTCTATCCCGCACCCTCTCCCTCTATCCACCTCCCTCTCTCTCTATGCCATCCCTCTCTGCCCCTCTCCCTCCCTATCCCCGATTCCCTCTACCCTCACTCTCTACTCCCCTCCCCTCCCCCTCCCCCTCCCTCTCTACCACCCCTCCCTCTCTACCACCCTCTCTACCTCCCCTCCCTCTCTAGGGATTGAAGAGGGAGGGTTAAGAGGAGGAGGACGGAGTGCTGGGGGATGAGGAGAAATGAGTCACGCCTGCGCAGTTGGGGGCTATGCGTGAGTGGTGCAATATTGGAATCTTGCCTTGGGGGTAGGCCCAACGGGTCTGCACTATTTCTAGTCATATATAAGACCTGAAGCAATGTAATTGACTCCTAATTTCCTACTGAAATGGCCTGATGCATCACTATAGACTAATGTAATGAAACACAACGCCTGACCTATGTGCCAAATCACACCCTCTAGATTTAGAAATATATCATAGTCCCTGGGTCGAAGTCTTAGCACAGGTTCTAGGGATCTGAGGGGGAAAGGTTTTTATTCAGAGAATGGGTGATATCTGGAAAACATGGAATTAGATACAATTACTATGTTTAAGAGGCATTTAAGCAGACACTTAAAAATGCATGAATCGTAGAAGGATACTGTTCTTCTGTGAGCAAGTGGGATTAGTGTGGTGGGCGAAGGGGCAGAGTGAATATGGTGGGCTGAAGGGCCTATTTCTGTACCACTAGACTATGACTTTAATTCTCTATCTAACAGCATCTTCAGCAGAAGGCCATCAGTGGTTCAAGAAGGCACATCAGCACCACCATCGCAAGGGGTACCAGGGACGGGCCCGTCGACACCACACAAATAAATAATTTATTTAAAGAAAACTCTTTACTGATCTGTCAGAAAGAATTTAGAAATTAAAGGAGAAAAAATATTTTATAGAGTGGCTAAATTTGGAAGTCTTTACTTAAGACCAGTTCAAGCAAATGAAAGTAAAATTGACTGTTGGTTGAGAAATGGGGAAAAGGGAGTGTGAGGACGGTGCAGTGGAAGGATTAGGTTAAGCAATCTTCAATCTGGAGCAACCAAAGCCAGCGAGCACTGAGATACCGACCTCACTGAATGAAGGTCAAAGCAATCACCGTTTTACTCCACCACAGCTCCCAATCTATCTCAATGTGAAACAGTTTACCCATTTAAAAATTTCCTTGCACTTCCCAGGCAGTAACATTTTTCATTTTGTTAAATTATTTATGTAATTGTTGTCTGCTCATCGAGCACAGAATCAGCCACCGAGTTAGACGCCGAGTAAAGAACCAGGGAACTGACACAGGCGTGGAGGGCAGAGGCAGATTGAGCCAAAATCAATGGGAGTCTCTGAAAACCACTGGGAGATGTTTCTAGAACAATGTTAGCCTTGAAGATGAAACTGCACGTCACAGTCAAAGTGTCTTAGAACTGTACAGCATGGAAATAGGCCATTCAGCCCACCTTGTTAGCATACTGGGCTGTTCCCATTTGTCTGCATTTGCCTCATGTCCCTCTAAACCTTTCCTATTCATAAATCTATCCAAATGTCTTTCAAAAGTCGTAATTATATCCACTTCTAAAGCTTCCTCACATTCCAGCACATTCCAGATATGGACAACCACCCAAATTAAAAATTGGCCCCTGAGGAGCCTTTGAAATCTCTCCACCTCAACAAATGTCCATGCCCTAACTTGCCCCCATGTTATCCATGCACCTCATGATCTTGTACACCTCAATAAGATAACCCAATGCTTCAAAGAGAAAAGTCCTAGCCTATCCAACCTCTCCCTATAACTCAAGACCACAAGCCCAGGTAATATCCTAGTGAATCTCTACTGCACCCTTCCCAACACAATGACATCCTTCCTGTAGCTGGGCAACCAGTGTGGAAACACAAATAGTCAAGCAGCATCTGTGGGAAGAGAAACAGGGTTGATGTCTCATAGACTCTTCATCAGAATTGGAAAAGGCAGAAAACAACAGTATTTTCAGCTGCAGAAAAGGGTTGGGTGTAGTGAACAATGTCTGCATAGGAAGCAGATCAACGTTGTCAGATCCACCACTAATTATGGCAGATGTCAGGCTGAAAGGATAATTATTTGCTTCCAACTTAGAACTTGCTTTTATTTGCTTTTACAAGCTCTACTCTTGAAACTGAAACCCCAGTCAGTGTAAAAGCAAACCTTTCAAAGGGGGGCATCTGAACTTGCAGTGAACCAGGGATCAATTCCCAGCCAGGATTACTGACACTGCTGCCCATGTCAGCTGGACATAGAGTTCTGGAAGTGGGCAAGATTGGCTCAGCTTGTAACTGGGCTGAGGTGCAGCAGCTCAGTGATGTCTTGTGTCTTGAGAGGTACTGGTGTGTCGGGGGAAAAGTAGAGGATGCTTTCAGGCCTGGCAGGAGCTTCAGGTCTGGATTGGACAGGATCCCACCTCCAGCTTTGGGAATTGGCCAGTAATGCCCAGATATACCAGCATCAAAACTTCTGAGCTGGATCAAAGAAACGGAAAGCCAGTTCTTGCTGCTCCCTGCTTTCTTGCAACTTCTGACAAACATAATTGTCAGGAGGCTTGGATAGAGTCCAATCAGGTTAATTCCCAGTGCTGAGAAATTATATAAAAAGTGGCGATGGGAAAAATACATTTAAATGTTTTGCTTAAAAAAACAGTTTTCTCCTTGATCATATGGCAACGTCAGAACTGACAGGTCATTCAGCCATTAAACTGCAACATGATCCCACTCAGTTATCAGCTTCCTCTCCCCAGACTGCAGATGCATTCTGACTCAAGTTACCTTTTGTCTTCCTCCCATAAAGAGATTGCTGCAATTGTTCACAGAGCACACCTTACACCAGAGTGAGAGTCCAGTTATCTCCAGGACAGACGACTAATCCAACATATTACAAAGGTCAAGGGGAAACTAAATGCGTCCACTTTATCTTTGTTTAAATTTATCTCGTTGCTTAAATCAGATGAAAATGTAGCTCTGGATGTGAGCGTCAGCTGAAAGGCCAACCTCTTTCATCTTTCAGCTGGGCCTCCTCTTCTAATAAGTTCCATCTGTCTCATCTTACACATTAGATCAATGGTAACAGGACATTTATTGAAAAGAAAAGCTGCTGTCTGCGTCTGGAACCGGGCCAGCTCTGAAACTGCAGCTTCAGCGCTGCTGTAACCCTTTAGGGAGTCCTTCTTGTGGAGTTTGCTCTGCATTCGTAATGCAATTTATAAAAAATTCAAGGTTCATTCATGTCCAAGATATGCCAAGTCATCTACCATTGTCAGGATTAACCCAGGGAAGAAGCATTGCTCAACTCAAGCATTCTGTTTCCATTCTCGCTCTAAAGTTGGTGCAGGGTTACCACGTCCCCATTACAAACCAGCCACACTTGGGCAAATATTGTGTTCCTCTATGATGCTGGCTCAACATCCTGAACTTCCCACCCAACAGCATTGTATGGACATTCACAGTCGTGCCTCACCACCATCTGGGCAATTGGAGGAGGACAACACCCACCCGCATCCTAGCAAATGTGGGGGCAAATGCCTTCTTCCACAGTGTGATTCACTCATCCACAGAGTTTCTGGTTAGTGAGACTGGACAGCAAGTAGCTGCAGGTTATCTGACTGTGGAAGATGCCACACTGAAGTCTGGTCTCATCTGATGTCCACTTTCCAACTGAAGCCTCCGAATCACCTCTAATTGCAATCGGTTTGTCCTTAACAAGTGCTTGAGTGAATATTGGGATCCTCTGCTGGAATTGGTGCAATGGAGTGGCACGGGCAACCAACTGTGCTGCTCGGATATTTCAGAAGCCAATAAGACACACCAAAGTTTGAACGGGTACAATAATGGGGCAACGGAAATCCTGGTTACCACCTCTCACTGGGATTTGTGGCTTATAAGGAGGACTGCTTTCTTCAAGGACCACAAATGATAAACAATCCTGTCAAGTCAACAGCTGCCTGCTTGTTATCACACAAATTGGCCAAAGAACATATGATCCTAATTGGCTCTGACATGAGACTGCAGCAGCAATTTGAAATTATAAGCATCATGAGCTAATTATCACAAGCTCTAGGAAGTGTAAATTGTTTTGAAAGCCTAGTGAAGGACGTTGAATTCATAAAAAAAGTCCCTATGGCCCACAATTATTCTGTTCCTCACACCACTTCACTACCTGATCCTTCAATGCATGTAATCTACTAATGCTGGCATCCATCGGTATTGTTTCACCGATGTGTAAGAAGGAACTAACTGCAGGCGCTGATTTAAACGGAAGATAGACACAAAAAGCTGGAAGAATTCAGCAGCAGCATCTCTGGAGAAAAGGAATAGGTAAAGCTTCGGGTCAAGACCCCTCTCCAGACCGAGACTGATTATTGATTCAATCACTTGTGTATGTTAAAATCCGTGTTGCTGTTTGATTCTTTTTATTGGTTTGTCCTTAAGACAGACTCACTTAATGCCTAATCTTTTATAAACTTATATAAGCCCCACCTTAACCAGTTTTATTTCCAGGATAGAAGGTTATTTTCAAAAAGCAAAATCCATTACACCATTGCTTCGTCTACACCTAACTCACTCAATTGATGTTTACATAGCCTCAACATAATCTCAATGGACTTCATTCCATTATGTTGTCAATACATTTCAGCATTTTAATTATCTTGCCGCATTGTCTGGACATTTATCATGAGAGTCTACCATTACTCCCTGTCTGGGTCTTTCTTTGCTAATTCCATTCCTTGTGCCACACATTATCTTTCCCAGTGTTCAGTACTCTGCAGTTGATGGTACTACTTCTGTTGCCCTCTTGAGCAGATGACTCAAACTTCCTATCAGCTGGGTTCCTGTCAGCTGGGTCTCAATTTGCATTGTCCTGTCTATTCTACTGACATGCACAGATTTCAAACCCTTGAATTTGTTTTCAGGACATTTGTGTACATCAGGGCAACTGCGGACATACAAATTAGGAGCAGGAATAGTCCTCCCAGCCCACGAGGCTATTCTACCATTCAACCAGGCTGAAATGTCTGTGACTTCTGCATTCCTGCCTCTTCTCCAATATCCCTTCAGCCTCTGACATATCAAGGATCTATCTACCTCTGCCTTAAAGTGTTCAAAGACACTGCTTCTACTGCCATTAATTGCAGATTCACAACCATCTGACACAAAAATATTTGCCTCACCCTGCCTAAAATGGATGACCCTATACTTTGAAGCAGTGACCCCTAGCTCTAGATTCTCCCACAAGGGCGGCACGGTGGCTTAGCAGTAGAGCTACTGCCTTATGCCCCTGTCCCACTTAGGTAACCTGAACGGAAACCTCTGGAGACTTTGCGCCCCACCCAAGGTTTCCGTGCGGTTCCCAGAGGTTGCAGGTGGTTTCCGGAGGTTGCAGGTAGTGGAAGCAGGTAGGGAGACTGACAAAAACCTCCGGAAACCTCCGGGAACTGCACTGAAACCTTGGGTGGGGCGCAAAGTCTCCAGAGATTTCCGTTCAGGTTTCCTAAGTGGGGCAGTGGCATTACAGTGCCAGAGACCCGGGTTCGATCCTGACTACGGGTGCTTGTTTGTACGGAGTTTGTATGTTCTCCTCGTGATCTGCATGGGTTTTCTCCGAGATCTTCAGTTTCCTCCCACACTCGAAAGACGTACAGGTTTGTAGGTTAATTGGCTTGGTATAAATGTAAAATTTTCCCGAGTGTATATAGGATAGTGTTAATGTGCGGGGATTGCTGGTCGGTGGCAGGATTCAGTGGGCCGAAGGGCCTGTTTCCACGCTGTATTTCTAAACTAAAAAAAACTAAAACCAAGGAGTAAACATCCTCATGACATTCTCCCTGCCAAGACCCCTCAGGGCTCCCCTTGCTGCTTCCCACTCAATAGCCAATTTCATTTCCAATATCATACTCTGCTTTGGAATACCTTGGAGATTATCTCTAATACAGCATGCTGTAGGATGTATTCCAAAACTCTAAACAAATTGAAGTTAAATTGTAACTCGTTCGATCGAAACACAGAAGATACAGGAAAGGTCGGAAATTTTATTTTTCCAAATGTCAAAGTACAGAACTGTAACAGTGGGGGAAATCGAGCGAATGACCACTGTGCGTGCACTTAACAGGTAAAGCGAAGGAAGATGTGGTTTATATATAGCATGTGGATCAAATGATGTGGAAAGTATATGTGTGTTTGTCAGTTGATTAATAGGAAAATACTGAACTCAATTATACACAAAATTGGAAATGTTTCTTTTAAACTCTGTGTGAACTGGTGTTTGAAAACTAGGAACAGAAAGCCTTTCAGTCCATCGAGACTACCCACTTATTCAAACAGCATGGGACACGGGAGGGCCATTCAGTCCATTGAGATTGATCCTCTGCTCAATATATCAATGTTGGTCCACTAACTCTACACCATATTCCTACACTCTATGATTTCTTTTGTGTCTAGGAATCTATCAATACCTTTTTAACTCCATTCAATGACAAGGCATTATGTGGTAGAGATTTTTGCAGGCTCACTACCCTCAGAGGAAAGAAATGTCCCCTTATCTCAGTTCTGAGTGTTGTCATGAGTCTGTGACCCCTGGTTCCAGGTACCTCAGAACACATTCTCCCACCAAGAATGGGTTCCAACCCGAAAGGTCACCTATTCCTTTTCTCCATGGATGCTGCTTGACTCCAGCATTTAGTGTCTACTATTCCCACTTGTGGCTATAGCCCTGGCAGAATGTTGCATTTTTCAACAATACCTCAGTGACACAACAGCCTGCCTCACAGCATCAGAGATGCGCGTTCGATTCTGACCTCACGTGCTATGGGGAATTTGCACATTCTCGCTGTGACTGTGTGGGTTGCCTTTGAGTGCTCCGGTTCCCTTCCGCATCCCAAGGGTGTGCAGGTTTGTAGGTTAATTGGCTTCTGTAAATTGAGTGTGTATGGAGTAATGACAGTAATGTCTCCGACTACATTCTATCTTTGTTCCGCCCCCTCCCCTGACATCGTTCTGAAGAAGGGTCTCGACACGAAAGGTCACGCATTCCTTCTCTCCAGAGATGCTACCTGACCCGCTGAGATAATCCAGCATTTTGTGTCTTTCCTATTAATGTTATATTTTCATCTTTTGCTGAGAAGTTAATTCACCTCCTTTTTCTTATTACGTCTTTCCAAAGGACAAAAGATTCCTGGATATTTGGATCCCAGCATTGGGCACCTGTAGCTGTACTATGGTCATTATATCCTATTTCCATCTAGCTGTGCTGCTAATTCATCTACCCATTCAAATACATCTTTATGTTTATCTTTTTAACATGTGTATACATTTTTTGTACTATGGTTTTGATTTATCTTACTATCATTTCTCTTACTCAGACTCCACTATTAAGGCACTATTCTTTGTACACCCACTGTGCATACACATATAGGAAAGATTCAGCATGTCCAACTAACTGAACCCATTTTTCTTCCAGCAATATGTGCCGCACACATGCATTTACCCGATCTTATTGAATCTGTGCCAGTTTACGGGTATTAATCCAGACATTATTACCTTTGTGTTTCTGCTGTTTATACACCAGCTACTCAAACATTCTCAGCAGAAAATTGCATGGTACATACATTTGAAAGTTCACGGGATGAATCTAAGACTGGCAGCATCAGCATGTCTATGTTCAGATCAAACGCATTTTTCCAAGAGTCTCCTCATCAATACAACCCCTTGGCAAAGCGTTACCCACAATTAGCAGTCTCCAGAACACTGTAGTTTGCTGAATCTTAAAAAAATGTCAAAGGTGAGGCAATATGTGCTTCTTAAATCTGTCCAACTCAGTTGCCAAATCAAATAATTAGCAAAATAAAAATTCCAAACGATCTTCATAAAATTTTCATCCCAGTGACGGTGAGTTATTTGTCCTGTAGAATGTTTCCCGAACTCAGTCATCTTTGCGTGCAAATCCAGACAGGGGGTGTGTTCAATTTCAAACATTAGACAGCTCAGAGGGAGATAATCTTGTTGGTGAGGATATTTTTAGAGCTATTTTTTTGTTTTCCTGATTAAAACAAATTGATTCTTTAAAGCAATAGCATGGTGTTGACATTAATTATTAATACTGGAAGGTGTGGGAGATCTATTTCCTTTGTTTTCTCTTGTAAATAGTTTTGACAACGTCGCGGGCTTAAATGTAGAATGCCCTGACAATGAACCATGGAATATGGATAGGATATTTCATCCTAACCAGTACTGGTGGAAATGCAGCCTGTCCCCCCTAGTTAATATCCTGAGATCCCCTGATATCCAAAGGATAAACAATCCAAGTAGGTTTTATATAATTTCCACTTGATTTGGATGATGACACCCAACAATATGGTTACTGATCCTGATCTCACCAACCTTGGGATTATTCGAGAGGTTACCATGTACGTAGCCTGATGCTGAATACAAATGGTTGAAGGGTGGATTTGCAGTGAGAGCAGAAATCATTAAAGTGTTTTAGCAACTGTTTCCATAGCATATTAATATCAATGTACAAAATAATTCAGAGACACTGAGATCGTGTCTTCGTAGGAAGACTGTGCATTTTCATAAAATCATAGTGCACATCAAAGTGCCATGCCACCAGCAAATTAATTTTGAATTGCACCCATGCTTATCCTGTTGATCAGTCCTGGTTGTTCTCTTCCACCAGTCCATAGTTTAGTGGTATTTGTGGGGGGGGGGGGGGGGGGGGGGGTTGAGGGATGGGCTGCACTTTATTATTTCATTCACATCTTTCTATTGGGTATTTTGGAGTTTGTTCTTTGTGCGTATTTCAATTGCGGACTCTGGTGCGCCTGAACGTTTTGCTAAGGTGCGTACATTGTGGTGGGGTCAAACTCCTGACACTATTTGCTGTGCCTCCAATTGTGTGAACAACAGTGGTTCATGGTGCAGCTGAGCATTATCTGCCGGAGAAGCAGAGATGGACTCATTGTTACAGCCTTATCCAAGGTGCTCACATCCCAACAAATGCTCTCTATCAGGAGTCTGCTCCTTATTGCAACTCCACAGACAGACCAGTGTTATACATGTGCCAGATTGTGGGAGGCATTAGTCATTTACTTGAACAGGTATCTCGTTATTCATGGGTAATGGCTGAATCAGATGAAATCTTCTGCCCTTATTATCTAGTGATGGGCTCGATTGAGTCCAGGATGCCAGGATGAGTGGGTGCATTCCAGGATTTGGAATATTTATACCTGTTAGTGCACAGTTGTGAGATTTTAAATTCATGTTGGAAAATGTTACCTTTGGATGAATGCAAAATGAAGAGAAACAAGATCATTCTCAAACTGGTGGAAAGCAACATTTGGATGGACTAGCTCAGTAAAAGATGCAAAGTGCTGGAGTAACTCATCGGGCCAGGCAGCACCCTGGAGAACATCGATAGGCGATGTTTCGGGTTGGGACACTTCTTCAGACTGGCAGAGTGTTCTGTTCCTGAACTAAAAATCCATGGGCCTGGTCTAATGACCCTGAGGCATGAGATAAAATCCTAAACTGTTCATGAAATAGTTTTTAAAATATAGTATTAGAAGAGAAATCATAACAGATCAGGATTGTTCTAAATATCTTCCTTGAAGGAAAGAATCCAGACCTAAAGATATGCGCCTGAAAAATAAAAAGCTGCAGATGCTGGAAATCTGAAATAGAAACATGAAGGGATGGAGATGCTCGCAGGTGAGGCAACATCTGCAGTGAGAGAAAAACAGAGTTAATGTCAACTTTAACTCAGTTTCTCCCTCCACAGAATCTGCCGAACCTGCTGAGTATTCCCATCAATCTCTTTTTATTCCGCACAAATGTGCATGACACCTGATTATGCTCTGAAATGAAATAGTGAGTCAGTCAGGTGTATCAAAACCCCCGGGCACTTAGGGAGCCTCCTCGCCTTTGGACCAGGGGAGGCAGTTCATTTGTCAAGGGCACTAGCAAGGGCCACGATTGACCTTGCCATCTGTCCTTCGTCCAATGACAAACACTGAAGTCCACATACCTGCCAGTTTTCAAAAGGTTCAGACGTTATCACCAGAATAAAGAACAGCCATGTGTCCTTTTCACCACGGTAATGTCAAGTGTAAATGATATGATGTGTTTTGACATTAATTACATTATCTAGCCAGGGAGGACTCAGCAAGGGAGCTGCAGGTAGTGACGGTAAATCGCACCAGTGGAAGGTTCAAGGTAAAGGCTCTGGTTTGGTTGCGTTCCCACAAGACTGAATTCCAGCTTTACACTGACGAGAACAAGACAGAAAGCCACATGCTGCACAAGCTGTTCCTGTTAAACTGACTGAAACACCCATTAAAAATGTATTTTAACAAAAAACAAAGAATTAAAAGATTACGGATGTATTATCACTAGTAGATTTGAGGAAGTGGTCAATCTGTCAGGACTACAATGAATCAGATGGAAGCTGTCATTCTAAACGTCAGCATCCGCACTTTTTTGAGCTCTGATCCGTGAGTCAGCACGGAAACAGTACCTTTGGCCCAACTTGTCCATGCTGACCACGATGCCCGATCTAAACTAAACCTATTTGCTCCTGCCTGGTTGATATCACTCTAAACCTTTCCTATCCATGTACCTGCCTAAGTGTCTTTTAAATGTTGTTATTGTACCTGCCTCAACTACTTCTTCTGGCAGTCTGTTCCATACACACAGTCTTTGTGTAAATCACTCCCCTTTAAACTAACTGGAACCCATGAGAATTCCTCCAAGAGAGAAATGGGCACAATTGAAAGGGTAAATATGTCAGAGACTTCCACCCTCAGAGGAAAAGCAGCGCTCAGTTTGTGCCCCAGCTGCTTGGTCAGTATTTGATGCTATAAGCATACCTCTGCTCCCTAACCCCTCCCCACACCCTCACAACTCTCCACCAATTTAGCACATTCATTCTCTCATCTTTACTATTGGGAGCTGTTCCTGCTTGCTGCTTCCCACTTGCATTTTAACGTTGAGTCTAGATCCTGTATAAGATATCATGAGTACAACGGAAAAGGAAAATATTTTCTTTCTCTTAACTGGTCCACTCTCCCTCACAGCAGCTACAGACAGAGATTCATACAACCTTTTATGTTAGGAGCAGGATTCGGCCACTTGGCCTTTCAAGCCTGCTTCATCATTTTATAAGATCATGGTTGATCTGACCTCAATGCTTCAGCAACCTTCCAACCCACTTGTGGACCCTTATATCTACTTCTGCCATGAAAATATTGTACAACTTTGCTTCCACTACCCCTTAAGGAAGAGAGTTCCAATGTTTTATGACCCTTTGAAAGAAGAACTTTTGCCTCGGAACTGCCTTAAATGGGTGACCAATTATTTTAAGCAGTGACCATCACAGCCGACAGTCTCTCCACTTGCACCGACCTAACATCTCAGAATGTTTTGTGTGTTTTCCTTCAGTGAGCTCTGTAGAAAAATTTGAGGTTCCAACCCTGCCGAAGGACAGAGAATGTGAAACAAGAGGAGTGTTATAATTATTGCAGGCATCAGGTCAATGTTTTATGGATGTGCCTCTTCTAGATTCAGATGGATATACATAAGGGTCAGCCACACAGTCACTGCAGATGTGTGGTGCTGATTTTCCAAAGGTACAGACATCATCACAGGAATGAAGATCATCTTTTCACAGCGGGTAATGCCAAGTGTAAATGATGCGATGCGTTTTGACACGGGTTGCATTATATATTTTCCTAACCACCATTTGAGTTTGCAGTGAGGATGAGCCCATCAAGATGAAGAAATTAGCAAAGAGAACAAAACCTTGCATCTTGGTTTCCCTGTGTCACTCACCCAGCACTCCGAGCTCAGTGGAAAGTGGCCCCGACATTATTGCATTGAATGGGTAAATATGTCAGAAATAAAAACAGAACATGATCTTTCCTTCTGAAACATATCAGATTTTTGTTTCTGATTAATAATCATTGATCAAAAATTGTAATTCTGTTTGTCTCTCTCCAGACTGTTGGATCTCTAGCGTTATCTGTTTTTATTTCAGTTTTCCAGCATCTGCAGCATTTTGCTTTTTCACTGATGTCAGAAAGAGATTAAGCCACCCAACATAAAGCCCCAGCACACCATGCTTCCATGTCCCATTGCAACATTCTAATGGTTGTGCTGATTAAGGTTACCGATTTAGTGCTAAATTGTGCCTTTTGTGATGAACTAAAAGTGATGTTTGATAACACCAACCCATAGAAACTACTACATATTATAATGTCAGCTATTTTGTATATTGGTTTTCATGAGAATGCAGCATTGAATGTGACATCAAACAATAGTGATCATGGAATTGGTGTGTTCATGCAATCTTCTTTGTTCCGTGATATGGTTTGATCTGTAGGAGGTAAATGGGTTGCAATTTAAGTCAGATTAACCACTGACCGGAGAGTTTTCAGCCTCTTGCACTTTCCACCAACCCTGTGGAGTAGTGAGGGTCGAAATAGGCAGATAGAACAGGCGAATGCCTGGCTGAGGAGATGGTGCAGGGGGGCAAGGATTCAGAATTTTAAACCATTGGGATTTCTTCTGTAGCAAGGGTGACCTGTACAAGAGGGACATGTTGCACCTGAACAGAAGGTGGATCAATATCCTAGTGGGCAAATGTTAGTGCTACTAGGGAGGGTTTAATGTGTAGAAAAGGAACTGCAGATGCTGGTTTACACCAAAGATAGATACAAAATGCTGGAGTAACTCAGC
Source organism: Amblyraja radiata (assembly GCF_010909765.2). Lineage (NCBI taxonomy): Eukaryota > Metazoa > Chordata > Chondrichthyes > Rajiformes > Rajidae > Amblyraja > Amblyraja radiata. Next base: position 14,509,100 of record NC_045987.1, on the reverse strand, counting down.
AGGACAGGCTGCATCTCTGGATAGGAGGAATGTGTGACATTTCAGGTCGAGACTATCGAGGGAGGGTTTAAACTAGATTAGCAGGGCATGGGATCTAATGCCGTAATGAGGCAGGTGGGATGCTGGAAGTCCTTACAGAAGATAATGACAGCAGGTTCAGTAGTCAACATAGGCGGAAGCAAGGCAGGGAATGAGGAAAGAAGTTGGATTAAATTGCATTTATTTCATGGATAGGATGGAATAATGAATATTATCAATAGGTAATCAATGGATATTATTGGTAAATGTTATTCTCCGTGTCCGGCATCTGTACATTGTGGGCAGCTTGATTGTAATCATGTAGTCTTTCCTCTGACTGGATAGCATGCAACAACAAAAAGGTTTTTCACTGTACAATAAACTAAACTAAAAAAAACGAAACTAATATTTAACTGTGTGTTGTTGCATTAACGGGCGGCTGTTATTGGGTGGTTGTTAAACTGGTGCAATTAAGAATGTATTTGTTGCATTGCTGGTACGTATTACAATTAAACATTCTTGACTCTGGGCAAGTCTCACCTTTTGAAACCCTTTTGTACGGGGTAGTGGGTGTATGGAACAAGCTGCCGGAGGAGACAGTAGAGGCAGGTACTATTGCAATGTTTAAAAAACATTTAGACAGGTACATGGATAGGACAGGTTTAGAGGGATATGGGCCAAACTCAGGCAGGTGGGACTAGTGTAGATGGGACAGGTAGACTCTCATACTCTCAGACCAGGGCAGACTTTTAACCCAGTTTCTGTCAGTGAACAGCAAACATTTAACCCACTACCACTAAACACCACCCTAACATAACAAATACACTCCTTACTAGCTGATAACTATATTGATAACTTCCAAAAAATAGTTAATTCCTGCTTTTAGCATAATCATGGCCCAGGCAAGTACCATCTCTGTGGCAAAAGTGATATTAATTCTGAATCAAGAGGATAACATGAACACACAAGGCATGATAAAAAAAAAAGAATGAATGAGCATAGGAGAAAAGGGATAGGAAATGATCAGTGACTTATGGTCGCAAATCAGGCTTCACTTCAGTACCTCATCCACCAATCTATGTGAAAGATTATTGTGAATTTATTGCCCTTGGAAATTTGATATTTATATTTCAACAATTCGATCCCACTTCCCAATCTACAGCTCATTTAAATTGAAGTTACCAATATAAGCCAACAGCTGATTGATTCTTTATGCTAAGAGGCACATTGAGGTATTTAGCTGTGTCATGACAGTCCATTGTCTGCCTTTGATGATTGACTTTTATCAGATAGTTCAGCTCTGTGAGCATTTGCAATGTTATTTAGCCTTTCCTCTGGAACAGGTTAATAACAGCGTCTCATGAGTTTGATCACAGAGTTTATAACATTTTCTGCAGTACTTTCTAAAAAGAAAATTGAACCTTACAATGAATCTATTTCAATAATAACCTGCTCCCTTACCTGCCCACAACTTCAACATTAGAAATTGCGTAGAAGTACTTGTTTAAGTATTTCCTCTGCACAAATGTCCCTCCGGTTGCGGGTTTTATCAGCCTGATGCGAAGGTCCGTTAACGTGAAAAAGTCTCTTAGACCCTTGTTGATGTCCATTCTCTTGTACAGAGCCTCCATGTTCTGGAGGAACGAGCCTGCAAAAATCGCAAAGCGTTCTTTGACCTCAAAATGCAAGTTCTTCTCATTTTCAAAGCCCACCCACTTGGAGTAGTCTTCGGTGCAGATGATCTGGAGAGCAGTCACGGGTGAGAGATCCCGGACATTTTTGGCCTCCATTCTGAAGGCCTCCATGCAGTCTTCTGCATAGTACTGATAAGGCTGCCATGTCCTTCCATAATTTAGGGACTTCTCCAGTATCATAGTGGTGGGTCGGCCTGCCTCAAAGGTAATGACGATATTCTCGGTGAGTTGGATGCTCTTGTTCCAGGACAGAGTGATGTTAGCCAGGAGAGGTTCAGGGTATTTTTTCCAGGTGACACTTTGCCAGTAAGTTACAGGTCCGTTATCTTCCTGATCAAACATTAGTTTGGGGGGGTGAGCCAGGTCAGGGTTTGAAACATCACATTCACTAAAGCACATGTAGGGATTGCCCTGAAATGAGAACATTTGAAACGTTGCGTTAGTTCTGGTTAATTTCTTTGGTGGTTCATTTACTTAGCAGTTCATTCAATAAGACAATAGAGCATGCTTACAACACCGACAGTGATGCCACAGTAAATAGGAAGGATAGTTCATAGCATAGTATTACATGCTATCCAAACGGATCACATAACACGATACAAAAATACAATCAAGTCAAACCCAAGTTCAATAGATAGAGCACAGGAAAGATACAGAGTGGAGAATATAATTCTCAGCATTGTAGCACATCAGTTCCATAGATAAAATCCTATGTTCACATTGGGGTAGAAATAGAAACATAGAAACAGAAACATAGAAAATAGGTGCAGGAGGAGGGTATTCAGCCCTTCGAGCCAGCGCCGCCATTCATTGTGATCATGGCTGATCGTCCCCAATCAATAACCCGTGCCTGCCTTCTCCCCAAATAACTTGATTCCACTAGCCCCGAGAGCTCTATCTAACTCTCTCTTAAATCCATTTAATGAATTGGACAGTCAACTAGCTTATGGAAGAATCATTCAGAAGCCTGACAACAGAGGGGAAGAAGCTATTCCTGAGTTTGGCGATGCGCGCTTTTAGGTTTCTGCATCTTCTATTAGATGGGAGCTGGAAGAAGAAAGAATGTGTGGAACAAGTCTTTGATTATGTTGGCTGCTTTTCCGAGGCAGCCCGTTCATACAAATGTAGATGGAGTTAATGGTGGGGAATTGCTACGATTTGTGTTCAGTATCCAATGATACTACATACGGTAGGGAGTTGAGGGGCCTCCTTCTGTTCTGTGTGTCTCTGTGACTCTACACCCTATGGTCATGTTCCTGAAGCTGTTCCTTCTTCTGTTCCTGAACCTGAAGCTGAGAAGCTGTTCCCTAATCAGGAGGTAGACAAAAATGCTGGAGGAACTCAGTGGGTGAGGCAGCATCTATGGAGGGAAGGAATAGGCAATGTTTCGGGTCGAGACCCTTCTTGTCTTTTGGGTTTTTTTATGTCGGGGGGGGGGCGGAAAAAAGAAAGGAAGTGGCAGAGACAGTAGGCGAGGGAGAGCTGAGAAGGCGAAGGGGAAGGAGGGAGAAAGCAAGAACTATCTGAAATTAGAATTATCTGAATCAGGAGATCATTTGGCCAAAGGTGTCTATGGAGTCTACCCATCCGTCTCACTGCCCTGTGATGGAATATTGTCCACTTTCCTGAAAGATGTCACTGCAACACTCAAACTGCTCCACACCATCCAGCATTAAACAGTTTTCATGCCTGGCAACCTATCCATCAATTTGTAGGTGTCTTTATCACAGTCATACTCCTGGAGCACCCTACCTAATTGTGGGAATTTATTCAAATGATTCACAAAAGATTGATCAATCCCATCTTCTCAAGAACAAGGAGGAATGGCAACAGCATCCCCCCCTTTCCCCTGAATAAATGTATTAAAGATATCTACTGTTAATGTTTGGGGGACATGCTTGCAGCAAAGAACCTATTTATTTATCTGTTTTCCTGTCTTTTGGGAAGTTAAAGTCGCCTATACCTCAGTCAGCCAATATGTGCAACGTGAGATGCCACAAACAGCAGGTAAGATGTATCACCACTTAATCTGTTCCATCAGTGTAAAATTGTGAAATATTTATGATCTTTAATTAATGCTTCACCCACAATATGACACGCGACACTTTTGACACAGCAGAGGTCTCTGCACAATAAACTAAAGTATCTGCCTAAATTATGTCTTCAAATTCTGAACCAGGGTGAAATGCAATCAATTAAATCATGTTGACACATTGCTATAGTCATACAAGGATACTGAGTGCACTGATTATATGCACCTACTATTTCAGTCTTCACATGAATATTTTTATTTGAGGAAACTAATTGCACATTCAAATCTAACAGAACTAACTGTGTTTATTCATAGCTAAACGTGTTTCAAAACAATAATACCTTGAATCAAAGTATAAAACAGAATAATAAAATGGTAAATAAACCAATATTTAAATGTGGATATTGTTTTAAACAGAACCTGTCCACGAATAACCAAATGCAATAAAAATAGTAAATTCAAAAATAGAGATTCTTTGACGTTGTTAGTCAGAGCGATTGCTCTGTGTGGATATCACATGTATTATTCCCACTTCGACCACAGATTGGCAGTGGACCAACTTTCCACTTTCCACCCAAATAACACAAGCTGAGAAACCCAATACTCTAAAACTACTCCAGCTGCTAAGTTTGGAATGCAGGAGCCATTTTTCCTCATGAATGTGATTCTGCAATAATTGGGGCTTGGTATGAATGGGCTAGGTCTGGAGGGATATCAGCCAGCATGATTGGAGTAACCAGGGAAATGGATGGAGAAGCAAGCATTAACACATGCATTTAACTTCACTACAGAGCTTTTGCATCATACCGTGCACTGATGGAACAGCGCATTAAACTGTTTTGCAAGAGGTTTAGTTTACTAACAGACCTGAAGTAAATTGCATTTACATTTATGAATGTCCATACATTTTGGAACATAACTCTGTAAGAGGCTCAATGTATGTACACCCATCACAGTTTCAGAATTATCTCCATAGTCTTAAGACACGTTTGCCTTACATTTGGATTGTGGTGGGTTGTTGTTTTCCTCCCTCACCAACCAGAACTGTCACATTTGCTGGTGTGCTGTTTTCACAGATTAATTGAATGGCACTGTGGTATATTAAAAGGATATGATTGTCTGAAGTCTCTGTATAATAAGGAGTTAGGTTTGTCAGGAATATTAGAATGACAGCAGATGGTGGTGTATATCAACAGTAATTATGTTTAAAGTAGAGAATGAACCTAATGTTTTTCTCAAATTGTCAAACTAATGACAGAGTTTTAAAACTGCCTTTCGTTCTAACACCCTAGTCTTTGTTCCCATCGCCTTATTAAATTTGTGCGTCAGTTTCTCTTAACATATGTGTTTTCTATTGGGAAAATTTTATCTTAATTTATAGATGTGCTAAAGCAAGGATGGATTTTAACTGGATCGTAACTAAAATGAAAGTGTTTTTTTAATGAACTTCAAAGAAAAATAAAATACTCTGGGGAAGTTGGCACGGGCCATTAGCATTGCTTACTCTTTCAGATCTGACAGCTTTGAAGTTTTGAAACGGTATATGGTATGCATTTTAACACCAGTTCATTCTCATTAAAAATTTCCCAAATCTATAAGCATTTGGGAGGATGCAAAGTACTAAAGGAAGCATATTGATTTGAAAAATACATGAAAAGACACAGGGATACAATTTTGTACAAGATTACATTTAACCTTCTATATGCTGAAATATCCACCTGCCTTCAATCTGCACATACCATCATATAGTTAGCATGTTCTCTATCAAATGGTTTTAAAGGATGTGGGAACAATCACAGTGAACACAGCGGTGTTAACGTGGGAAGCATGGAGCTGTGAATGAGATGGTCTTTTCATGGATTGGATAGGCAAAAGGACTAGGTAAAGAGGTAACCAATTTGTTTAATTTAAAGATACAGCACGGAAATAGGTCGAGTGTTGATTACCTGTTCACACTTGTTTTATGTTATCCCACTTTCTCATCCACACCCTACATGCAGAGGCCAGTTAACATTCAAACTGGCACGTCTTTGGGATGTGGGAGGAAACGGGAGGAAATCCACAGGGAGAACGTGCAATCTCCACACAGACAGCACCCGAGATCAGGATCGAACCCAGGCATTTCAAGCCAGTGGCTCTACAAGCTACGCCACTGTGCTGTCTTCAAATAGAAATTCCAAAGAGAAGCTTAGTTCCAAGGGGAGTGGATGAGGGGTGTAGGGAAAGAAGAACTGTGGGAAGTAGTGAGGTGTCAGTGTGAGAGGGATAGGTAGAGACCAGAGAAATAGAGATGTGCACAGATCCCAGCAGCTTTTTTAATTGCCCCCTAGCATTTGGACTCAGAGGTGAGAAGGGAGAGGGTTGGGAGAAAAACACCTCTCCGAGGGAGAAAGTGAAAGGTGACTACTTTGAGGATGACCCAGAGTTGTGGGAAGCCAAGGCTCTGCAATTGGTTAGGATTCAAGGGTAGCAAAAAATGTGTTGAAAATGAATGTCTGTCCCTACAGATCAAATAGCTTGTTATGAGACCTGCAGTCTCCCAGACTGAAGCCATTCTGGGAATGACTGGGAACCATCCCCTCTCTGAGATCAGGAGGAAATGTTACCATTTCATCCAATGGGTTTTACTAATCTGTTTGTGATCAGAACTTTTAAGGATCTTGGGGGCGAAATTAAATATTGATGATAAAAATTAGTTCGATTATCACTGACATATTATGAGACATACTCAGTAGTTAATTAGCCACTAATGGAGTCACTGGGCTTTCTAAAGCTGCTGAGTGGGGCAATATTTTAAACAACCTGTCGGTCCTTAAACAGGAGTAAATATTGATGAAAGTGAAGTAATGAAAGGCCGGTGTTGGTGGCCGATGTTAAAGGCATGAATCTATAAAGGCAGCAGACGAACGCAGAGACAAACTGAGGAAGCATCAGGTGCAACATGGAGAAGACAAGCCGCCTCACATCCCCTGTGCATGTTCCAGGACAACTTTTGCCCGGTTGATACAGACACCCATAATATTGATGAAACTATTTATCCTCTTAGACTTCAATTAATCGAACTGCTGAACGCCTAGAAAATAATAAATACTTAAAACAAGTATTTAAACGAGTGTGTATTTACCGTGCGCTACCCGGGTATCATTAGAACATATAGAGCAGTGTAGCACAGGAACAGGCTCTTCAGCCCATAGTGTCTCTCTGTGTCGACCATGATGCCTAGATAAACTAATCTCATCTACCTCTGATGTAAAAGATAAATGCGAAATGTGGAACAAAACACCGGTGAGCTGGTATTGTTGTAGATTGGGTACAGTACACACTGGGGTTGTGTCCCAGTAGAAACCTGGACCTGTTGGATGCCAGCACCGTGTTTCGTTCATAAATCCAGCATTTGCAGTCCTTGTGTCTCCAGCCCTGACTGAACCTGTTTATCTCTATCCGTCCTCGCTCTGTGCCTCCTTCAAGTAAATAAACTCTGCGCTTTGATTAAATATTAATATCCCAGAAAGACCTCTTTCCAAGGAGAACGTTACTAATTCAGGCGCTGCTCAACCGCTCTCAAGTTCTATTGATTTTTTCTTTGGAAAGGTCGTCTGAAAGCAAGGTCGCCTGCAACTGGGAATTGTAAAAGTGTTCCTCGCTGTGGATAATGTGATTCTGCGACAGATTCTCATAAGTATTTTTTTCTCATTTATGGAAGGAGAGAACGTCGTGTTTATAAGGGCGATCTGCAAAACGTTCTGGGACTTTGAGATGGGGTCAAGTGTGTCAGAGATCACTTGTCCCTCTCGCCCAGTGTCAGGGGGAACATCTGAGATATAGAACTGCGCAGAGTTACTCTGCGGACCGGAACAAGTGTGATAGGGGTGTGGGGTGGCTGAGGGGAACGAGGTTATGGAACCCCACTTCTCACCCGTAGTGTGCCAGCTCTGTCCGGTCTGTGTCAGGGTTAAATTCATCGGGTTAAATCCGGCCAACTACTGGCTGTAGTTGATACATTTTTGCCAAGAAAACCATGGCATCGTTAGCAGCAAATCTCCCACCATGCCAGTCCCTCTGCCCGACCCATCTCTCTGATTTAACCTCCTTGCTACTCGAACGATGGGAGACCATGCGCGTCCGCCTAAACCCGTGGTTGTCCTCATTGGAGTCATCGAGTGATACAGAGTGTGGAAACAGGCCCTTCGGCCCAACTCGCCCTCACCGGCCGACATGTCCCAGATACACTCGCCCCACCTACCTGCGCTTGGTCCATATCCCTGCAACCCTGCCCTGTCCATTAGAGGCTGCTCTTATGAGTAAACGGGGATTAGACCGCCATAAATACTTGCCAACCTAGTGTGTACTCTACAAAGAATGGCGTCATTGCCAGTCCAAACAAATCTATAATTATCGCAGGGGATATTGAACAGAAGGGCCTGGCGCCCACCCTGGTGTAAATCCACCGGAGTTAGACGCTGGATATACACCTGAGCATCTCCTGCTTGATGTTTTTCATCTTCCAGCAGTTTTTTTAAAGTAAAGGAATTCTCTTTTCAGTATTAGAAGGAACACGGGTAAGAAATATTTCGGCGATTTGTTTTTCAGATTGGTTCTTCGCCGCCATATTGCCCCTTTACCAGACTCCACACACACCTCCTAATGTCAGTGAAACGGCATCGGGCCAACATCACTCATTCCATCAGTTCCATTCGGCCGGTGAGTTGAAGTAAAAGTGAATATTAATGCTGATCTGCTCCAGGGCCCTGTCTTCCCATTGGACCTGGATCGGTGTGGGCTCCCCCCCCCCCCCCCCCCTTCCCCGTGAGGTGGTTCCTGCAATCCCGAGGGGAGCCACGGTGGTAGTAGAACGAGTGGTGAATTCTCTCAACCCTGAGAGAGCGCTGCACTGTCGCGGGGCTCGGACGCGAAGCTTTTCTCATAGAAAATATTATCACTTCTTTCAAAAGAGTGTGCATTCTGTGCCTCGGCCAAAATTTACCGTAAAAAAAAACACCAGAATGAAATCAGTTCATTGTCACGTTATTCTGCCGGACGTAGATTTGACCGCGGGATTTTAACATGTTAACGATGACTACAGGGAAAATTCTCTTCATTAGCTCCTTTTGCGGGATAGATGCTATAGAAATGCAAACCCTCTCGTTCTCCTATGGCCATTGTTGAAAATTAGATTTGCAATGTTACAAAACTCATTTGAAATAATTTGTTTTTTGAAACAAACTTTCAGGATTTTGAGCAGTCTCGCGAAATCGTGGTGTTGTAATCTCTTGTGTTTCAGAAGGAACTGCAGATGCTGGAAAATCGAAGGTGCACAAAAAAGCTGGACAGACTTAGCGGGTGCAGCAGCATCTGTGGAGCTTCCTTCGCTCCTTCGTTGCCTTTTCCCTTCGCTCCATAGATGCTGCTGCACCCGCTCCGTTTCTCCAGCTTTTTTGTGTTGTAATCTCTTGTTCCTCGAGGTGTTGGACTCAAGATCAAGATACATTTATTTGTCACGTGTACCAATGCAATGTGTGGTCGCCATACATTTAGATAGTTGAGGGGTTTGCACGTTATGTGGTAAATATCCCTGTACACAAGCGCAGGGCAGTAACAGGGCGGATAGGTTACAATGTTCTGGAGAGGCGGATCTGAGCAGATCTTGCCCCAGTCATCGTTTCAAAGTCTCACTTAGTCACTGACCCTTCTCCGTTCAGCCAATCCGACCGGACGGCCTTTGGAGATTTACACCAGTTTGTCTTCAATTGCTTCTTTCTCGCTCTCACGTCATCTGGTAACTAACGGGATTCAGAAACTCATCCAATGTTTACTCGGGATGGTGGGTGCAGGGATGTGTAGGAAGGAGCAGCAGATGCTGGTTTAGCCCGAAGATAGACACAAAATGCTGGAGTATCTCAGCGGGACAGGCAGCATGTCTGGTATAGAAGGAACGTGTGACGTTTCGGGTCGAGAAGAATGGTCTGTCAGAAGAAGGGTCTCCATCCGAAACATCACCGATTCTATCTCTCCAGAGATGCTGCCTGTCGTCCCGTTGTTACTCCAGCATTGTGTGTGCAGGGATGTTGCTTGACCCAACCGGTGGCTTCGCCCAAAGAGACAGAAGGTTGCGAATATCTTCTGACCTATCGGGAGAATCGACCCGGGTCCTCCTGTTCGACCAAAATGCGATTAACCTTGCTGCGTTTAGTGTTGCAGAGTTGGACCATTCTCTGGCTCGGTAGCTGATGAGCGCCCGGCTCCACTCCCGGGCTGAGAGCTGAGGTGAATCCTAAAGCTGCTCAGTGTGGGACATTTCTAAAGCATTGTTGTAGGAAGTAACTGCAGATGCTAGTTTAAACCGAAGATAGACACAACATGCTGGAGTAACTCAGAACTGCAGTAACTCAGTCTCAAAGAGTCTCGACCCGAAACGTCAGCTATTTATTTTTTCTCCAGAGATGCTGCCTGACCCGCTGAATTACTCCAGCAATCTGTGTCTATCTTCTTGTCCTGGAATGTCCTCGCCTACACAGCTGCAGTCCCCGCGCCAAATCCGAGGCACTTTGGAAGATTTCTGGACAGCTTAATTTGGTGACACACGAAAGCAAACATTTGCTTCACTAACAGAGGATTCAAGGCGCACGACTGATTTACTGCGGCCGGTTTTATTGCTAGCCTGTGAGTGAAGATCTTAAATGTATATAGCGACTGTTAGTGTTACGAGCACGGTTCATTTCAAAACACAGTAGGGTGTCTTTGTGGGGATTGTAGGACACTGAATATTCACAAAAGGATGGAATCATAGAAGCGGGCAGCACAGAAACGCGCGGGTACGGCCCTACTTGTCCACGCTGCGCCCCTCTGACTACATCAGGTCCGTGTCCCTCACTGCCTTTCCTACTTCTGTACCTGTCCAAATAAATCCTATAAACGTTGTAATTGTAACTTCAGGGAGCTTCACGTTGAATTCCACCTGTCTCTACAGGATGTTGGAGGATTTGAGATACTGACAATGAAAAACGATCTTACGTGACAGGGCCCTTCAGCTCCAAACTACTTAGCCGGAGAACTGGGTCAGTGGGGAAGAGGAGGGATGCGTGGACATGACGGCAGAGTGAGTCGCTGAAGAAGGGTTTCGGCCCGAAACGTCGCCTATTTCCTTCGCTCCATAGATGCTGCTGCACCCGCTGAGTTTCCCCAGCAATTTTGTGTACCTTCGCTGAATCCTGTCGGGGCCGCGTGGAGCGGGCACACCAAGCGCACAGAGACTGAATACGTTCATTCAGAAATGGTGTTACACTGCACCCTCGGCATCAGCGGTGATAGTTTAATGCATCGAACATTGAAACATATATAGTGTAGTTAGGAACTGCAGGTGCTGGTTGAAACCGAAGATAGACACAAAAAGCGGGAGTAACTCAGCCGGTCAGACAGCATCTCTGGAGAAAAGGAACAGGTGTACGTTTCGGGTCGAGACCCTTCTCCACATCCTTCTTCAGTATACAGTGTTTTTAATCTGCAGCAGTTTCACGGAACAGCCGTGAGGTTACTTCCTCGAAAAACAAGAGTTACTGTTGGGGCTATATGCTCTGTGATGGCATTGGCCGCTTTGTGTTATGTCAGTGGTGTGTGAGGCGAGGGATCGCGGTGGAGAGAGAGGTGGCCGTGAGCGAAGGCGCTGGTGCCGCCTATACCTGTGTTTGTTTCATCAGCAACAACACCAGATGATGTTGGTTATCTGACAAAGCGGCACACCATGAATTAATGATGATCCCCATGGGATTGTGGATCAGGAGTTAGCTAGCTCCCTCACATCTCCACCGTGGTTTAAGCTTCACACACACACAACAACAGTCAGCTCAGGCTCTGGAGAGGTGACATTTTCATTTCTAGCAAATTTACATTCTCGCGTTTCTGAGACATTGTGGTCAAATAAGTGGAAGGTAGAAGATTCATCCGGATTTCTGGATCCAAATGGCAGAATTCAGTTTTCTGCCCGCGTCAGACCAACGAGAACATCGCTGGCCCGGTAAATGTGGACTTCACCGCGATTGTGTGATGGTTTTGGTTTTCCGCTATCAACAAACTTTCATTTTTACTTAAACCCGGACTCAGTTGCCCACTGTTTGCTGGCATTCGATAGTCATTACTAAACTGAACACATCTGAAAACTTGTTGACGCCGCACCGGAGGAGGGAGGGGAGGGGGGGGGGGGGGTCAGTGGAGACTCCACAAAGCTTTTAAGAATGACCCTGGCAGAGGGAAGAAGGGAGATGAAATAAGAACCGTTAGAAGCGGTTGTTTGCACTAAAGACAATAATAACCATAGAGTCTCCGTTGATACACACGTGGTTTTTAAACTAATCTTACAACTAATTCGATCTATATAATCCCCGCTGAAAACAGTCCCAGGGATATCTCCTCGATTCTTCGATTCCTTTCCAATCGATTGTTCGCGGCAGTGGGGACTTAAGAGACACACATCCTGTTCCACATCCAATTTGAAACACGTTATAGTGGATTATTTACTCCAAAAAAAAAATCACAGGTATGCCGAGAGGCAAAAAGTTCCACTGTGGGCGAGAGAGCGCCTTTCGTTGGTGAATGTCGCCAATATTTACAATGTACTTCCTGCTCTTTGCTTTTTTGAAAACGAAAGATTACATTGATCGATAAAAGTTTACTGCAACAATGATATGCGAATCCCGACCCGATACGTCGACCATCCCATTGCCCCCACAGATGCCACCCGACACCCGCTGGGTTCCTCCAATAGTTTGATGTTTTTCCTCCCCGGGATCTAGCAACCGCAGTCCCTTGTGTCCCCATTACCTTTACCCGGAGCTATTGCTCGGTTTGAACTCGTCTCCAATTTGCACCCCCCCCCCCCCCCTCCAAACCCTCCACCCCACTCTCCGCAGTCCGCAACAGAGAACGGGGTCGCATGTAATGCCGGGTTTTAACAGTTCCAAGTAACATTGGGGGATTTTGATAATCCGTTCGTTGGCTAATCCGGGTGCAATGTGTAGAGTATGGATTCTATCTTTTTAATCATGCATCAGACTCTTAGCGTCCATTCCAAATAACCGTGTGTCTATTAGCCAGCTGTTTATTAAGCTAAACCGACGGCATTCGCTCTCGGCTGAATTATTGATGCCGTAAAGTGCTCCTGGACCGCGCACTGAATCCGAGTTTAGCGAGCCACACTTAGTGAATTACCAGCGAATTGCCAGCGAGCCGCTGTTAGTGAACTACCAGAGTCCCGCTGAGTTACTCCAGCAGTTTCGTGTCTATCTTCGGTGTAAACTAGCATCTGCAGTCCCTTCCTACACAATTGCCTGCAGTGTTCCCTGCCTGTACTACCACATGATGGTCTATCCAGCTTGTCCCTGCACATTCTGGAGCCGATTCCAGGGCCCAGCGATGTAGCAAGCAAATAGCGGATGATGCATTGATCCTCGCACCGCCCGCTGCACAGCTCGGACAGTCACAACCAAAGCGCGGCCCGACACGCAACTACTTGAAGTTTCTAAGCTTTGTTTTAAGTGTATCCCGTCAACTCTTTATGCTGCTGGACCACGGAGAGAATCCAGACAGATCATCTTCTCTCGAGGTCCAAGTAGAAGGGGTGATAGATAGGTGGCAGCAAGGCTTATGATGGGATTGGATCAATCTCATAGTTGCGTGTCCCGGAGAGAAAGTTGCCGTTTGCCGTCGGCTCTTCGCCCTCTTACCCCTCCCCACTTTGTGAAAGTCTAAGCATCGGTTTTCCCACGCCGTTACCCCCGGCTTTACGGAGCTGCGCACCATTTCGGAGCCCGCTACTGTTCACAACTCGCGTAAAGGAGCAGTCGCAGCACGAAGCAGCGACGTTTAGTTTAGTTTGGAGATACAGCGCGGAAACAGGCCCTTCGGCCCAGCGAGTCCGCACCGACCAGCGACCCCCCCCCCCCCCCCCCCCCCACCCCACGAACACTATCCTACACACACACAAGGGATAATTTACAGTTATACCAAGCCAATTAACCTACAAACCTGTATGTTCTTGGACGTGTCTGAAAGTTTACTCGGAATCAGACCAGTGCATGAAATAGCAACCATTAGACATGAGGTGCAGATGGAAACAGTGTCTCTTGCCCGCGTATCCCCGTTACACTCCCCGCCCGCCCCCCTTCCCCACTTACCAGGGCACAGAAGCGCTCGGGCGGGTCCCCACAAGTCACCACAGCCGGCTCCACCTTCACTTTCAGGTAGGGCTTCATGGACACGGGTCTGGGTTGACAGGCGTAAAACTCCCAGGAAGGGCCGTCATCGGTGTTGACCAGCGACTTGCAGCTGTCGTACTGTGTCCTGGCCGGCAGCAGAGAGTAGATGAGGGCGGCCAGCTGTAGCATGGGCATGGGGCCGGAGCGCATGGTCCCCGGGCGGAGCGCACACGCGGGCTCGGGTCGGGTGGCGAGGCGTGCCGGGCACGGGCTCAGTTCAGCACGGGTAGCAAGCACACAGCAGACCCGCTCCGCCACATCCCGGGCGCTCCATAGTTCCCGAGAGAACTCAAACCCCCCGCCAGCTGAACCTCATAGATCCAACCCCTTCAGATGTCCGTGCAGAGGGAGCGGGTCGGTCTGGCCGCTGTCCAAGTGTTAACCCGCCGCTGTAAAGTCCTCCAAATCCAGCCGGGGATTACTGCGAGCCCATCTGGACGGCCTGAGTTCTACGCCTCTCCAATCCTCTCCTGATTCGCGTGAACATTCTCGGCAACTAAGTGAGAGAGAAACATAGGCGTGAGCTGACACGGGCGCATAACTTACACTAGCTGGAAAGGCGCCTGCTTTGCGCGTTCCTTCACTCCCACTGACAGGAGGGGTTTCCCACAGCGCGGCGTGGCGCACACGCCCCTCTGCTCCAGTTTGGCACCGCGGTTGTGGAGGGCGGCCGCGAGTTTTACTGCGGGAATCAGGGGTCATTGGTGGAGAGGAAGGGTGGCACGGAGAATAACGGAAGGTGAGACCGACCTGGAGGAAATGAGCGACCCGGTGCTTTAAACATAACGCGCGCTGGAGGCGGGAGCTGCCTCCACATCAAAGGTTGGTCGCGTCCCGGCCTCTCCTCCTGGCTTCAAGGGCAGATGGCCGCACATGCCGTGGTCCAACTTAATGTGGAGACTAAATCCCTCTAACATCACTTTCAATCACTATCTGTGCTTTTATGTCAGAGCAGCATCAAGTCTGCGCAACTTCCTCCAGCGCAGCCCCGGGCTCGGCTCTTCCCAATCAGCTTAAAGGGACAGCGCTGAGCCCAAGTGCTCTTAAAGAGGCAGATGTCGGAGACGGGCGTTTGATGGGGTGGAGTGGGGGATCCGGAGTCCGTAAAGAACCCATCATAAGGATGGGAAGCGAGAGGAATGGCTCCGAATTGACTGGCCAGTATTTTCTCACGGCGGTGAGGTGGGATGGAGGGGGGTGGGGGGGAGTCGAGAACAATTTGGGCCACTTTGGGCCAGTTATCCAAACTCCCGATCGGCTTTCTGGGGAAGGGTGATTCAAAGTCATATAAGTAAATTCACGTCTCAATTTTCTTTAGAAGAGAATCGCAATGTAAAATTAGAACGAGCTGGCTCGAGAGGAAACGGGCTTAAAGACAAGCGTACTGACATCTCAAGGCTATTAAATCTGTTGAAATGTCGCCAGCATCTTGGCATCAGGCAGGTGAACTTCACAGTGAAAGAAAGTACACGCACGGCACTCTCCCCGGTCCCTGTATGGAAAGAAAGGGCTGCGGTGTGTGATGAACTTTAACCTGGAATCTGTGCAGGACTGAGCCTCGCAAAAAAAGCCGGTTACACCGCGCTTAATGCGCTCAAATCCCCCTGCCAGATGGGAGAGGTTCTGCAGAGCTCCGACTGCGAATCGCACCAGCAGTCTCTCCACGCCCTCACCCACATTGGTTGTTTTTTTTAAAATCATTAAGCAACAGACAATGGAACAGAAAATAGATTATTTTCAGTTAACACTGCATCTGCTCTGTCTGTCCTTTGACTTAATCCGGCTGTGCTCGGCGGCGCTTTGACCCAGTTCCAGTGGTGTGCTGCTGGAGAACAATGTACAACTGAGAGAGCGAAAATAAAGACTAGCAGATGCTGGAAATCTGAAATAAAAAAATAGATAATGTTGCAAATACTCAGCAGGCCAGGCAGCATCTGTGAAAATAGAAAGAATCCACCTTCTGGTTCCTGAAGCTCTCATCAGAGGAGGGCGAGGTCTGGGAAGAAGAGCGTTCCTGATAGGGCGGGGGTTGCGATGTGGTCGTCAGTGGAGGTAGGTTGGTGAAGGCTTGTAAGTTTGAGAATCATCTCTGTGGTTGAGGTATAAGGAGAGGGAGAGGCAAAAAAAGGGGGGAAAGAAAAAGACTAGAACTTTTCAACTTTAGACTTTAGATATACAGTGAGTCCACCGAGTCCGCGCCGACCAGCGATCACCCCGTACACTAGCCCTATCCTACACACTTGGGACCATTTATAATCTCCAATTTTTACCGAGGCCAATTAAACTACAAACCTGTACGTCTTTGGAGTGTGGGAGGAAACCGTAGCTCCCGGAGAAAACTCACGCGGCCTCAGGGTGAACGTACAAATCCGTACAATCAACACCCGTAGTCAGGATCGAACCCAGGTCTCTGGCGCTGGAAGGCAGCAATTCTACCGCGGTGTCACTGAGCGATTGAACACAGCAGTGCGAGAAATATGAGATCAAAGAGAACGCTGCAAATACCCACACCTGATCGGTGCAGACCAGGAGAGAAAATCTGAGCTAATTACCAGTTAATGACCGTTCATCAGAACTGCCCGATTCCACTACCAACTGGAAAAGCTGGTTCCGTGAAGTAGTTGCTTTCAGTGTTGATTGCTGAGGTGCCCAGTTGTCACATCGGGTGTTAACCCGTGATCTTACCTTGGCCTTCAAACAGCAGTGTACAAGGTCAAAGACGGGAATATGTATGAAGGATCTGCAAATGCTGGTTTAAACCGGAGAAAGACACAAAAAGCTGGCGTAACTCAGCGGGACAGGCAGCATCGGGTTGGGTCTCGACGTTCCGGGTCGAGACCCTCCTTCAGGCAGGAAGGTCATAGTGGAAGAGGGAGGAAGAATTCAAATGCGAAGCAATTTTCCAGACTGAATGAAAGTTTACCTCCATGATTTCACTCAATGTACCTTTGCTTACCTCGTAGAGGAGACATTGGATTGTGCTTCATCAAATGCGATTCGCGTGTGCCCTACACAGTTGCGTTGGATTTGGTTCTGATCTTTGGATAAACCAAATGCAGATTGGGCCACTGCTTTACATAACATTCAGTCCACCGCTGTGAACCTGATCTTCCAGTCACCAGTTCGCCACCCTGGATCCACTCCGGCTTTGGCCTCTTACACTAGAACATTGAACCTAGACGGTATAGCACAGAAACAGGCCCTTCGGTCTACAATGTCTGAACCGAACATGACGCCAAGATAAATTAATCAGCTTTGTCTGCAATGACCCATATCCCTCCATTCTCTGCATATCCAGGTACCCATTAAACAAGCCTCTTCAACGTCACTATTGTATCTGAGTCCACCGCCATCCCTGGTAGCGAGATCCACGTGTAAAAACACCTGCCCCTTTATACTTCACACCTCGTACTTTGAGGATATGCCCCCCAGTCTTTGTCATTTCCACGCTGGGACAAAGGTTCCGATTGTCTACCCTTTCCGTGCCTCTCATTGTACACTGGTCCAACGAATCTTAAAATAACCTCAAGGAACAACATCTGATCTCCCAGCTGGGCGCATTACCCTTATCAGGACTCAGCGCTCTCGAGATTACAGCATCTTTAACTTCCTGTGTCCCGATTAATCTCATACATTCATAAATTCTAGGAGCAGAATTAGGCCATTCGGCCCATCAGGTCTACTCCGCTATTCAATCATGACTGATCTATCTTTCCCTCTCAACTACATGCTCATGCTTTCGCCCCATTACCCCGACACTAATCAAGAATCTGTCAATCTCCGCCTTAAAAATATCAATTGACGTCCTCCATAGCCGCCTGTGGCAATGAATTCCACCGATTCACCACCCTACCACCAAATACATTCCTTCTCATCTCCTTTCTAAAGGTAATTCAAATATATTTCAAACTTCACTCAGTGATCTCTCAGCGGACACCAACGCTATTTTTACCCCGTCACTCTTGGATTCAACCCTCGCTCATGCTTGTTTTCCAACTTTGCCAGTTTCCGATGAAAGTCATCAACTCTAAAACATTTATCTCTCCACAGACGCTGCCCGTCTTGATGAACATTTCCAATATATAAATGGAATATGGTTTGTGTTCGCTCCTGCTAGGGAAACAGTCGAGGTAAAAAGAGACGCTTTCATAACTTCGATGTAGTGTAAGATGAAAATATAATATATACTACTGTCGGACAACGACCAACCAAAAACCAAGCATGTCCCCTCTCTCATCTTTTGAATCAGGAATCTTCCACAATCTGTCTCCCCGGTAATTAAGAGGAGCGAGTACCGGTACTCACAGGATCTGACCATATCCCTTGAAGGTGCAATCTCTTCGCAAAGCTTGACAGGTACCAGCTACAGAACAAGCGCCTTTCATTGGCGTGTGGCGCCACACGACCCTCACAATGCAGGCCTCTCATGATTTGCACGCATGAGACAGGGAATTACAGCACATTCCATGTTTCTATCGATAAACTTTATTTCTGAATAGTTTCAGATTTCTAGCATTTGCAATATTTGGCTTGCTGCTAACCTCCAAGAATTTTTGTTTTGATTTCAGAATTGCAAGATTCAGGAGTTTTTTTTTGTAATTCCTAGAAAGGAATCGAGTTAAAATACATTGATTTTTTGGCGGGAGTGATTCGGGACTGAAGTCTCCCAAATTCACATTATCTTGATAGAGTTTGCAGCCAGGACTTGTATTCAAGCAGATTCCCAGGGATTAATTTCCAAACCACATGCAATCTCTTTCATCAGTTTGCCAAAATCGTTGCATTTGTGGACAATATTAAAACAGAGAAGTAATAAAATAAGGATTTGGAACACATATGAAAATGGCTGAGAAGCGGCAAATGAAGCTTATTAATGAGGATCACAAATGTAAACTACACGAGACACGAGACAAAGCCATGTGTCACTTGAAGTCCAAGTGAACAGAATTGTTGCAGGAAGTTTCTCAAGGGAACACACTTTCTGCAAGTATGGGTAGACAAAAATGCTGGAGAAACTCAGCGGGTGAGGCAGCATCTATGGAGCGAAGGAAATAGGCAACGTTTCGGGTCGAACCCCTACTTCAGACGGAGTTGACCTTTGCTGTAATTCACTTGCCCGTGTGTTAACCTCCCTAAAGGCGCTAGCTACCTCTTGTATTTTGTTGCAAGGCTCCCATCAGAAAATAACGACTGCAATGTTAGGGCGTTCGGGTCAAACTGCACCTCCATTGGGAAGACCATAAACTATTTATAAGGTTAACAAGATGCAACAGATGTCGTGCGGAGTCGGGGCAATGTTTGAATGAAGACATGCTCAGCTTGTAACTAGGTGCTAGTGTGGTGGCAGAAAACCCCCCAACTTGTAGAGAAGGCTCTGAGAGGGTCAGTAAATTTGAGTTTAATTATAGGATGGAGAGGCTTTTTATTGATAATAGAAATTTCGGGATCTGGAGCAACATTTCTTTGAAGTATAAAACATTAAGCGGCTTAGCTGTTAAATCCAAAATCTTGCTAGAGAATATAGAATAGAATATCGTAGATTAAAAATATTTTTTGTCGGGAAGGACAACATACGTTGAACGGACAGATGACAATTGGAATTTTTAAACAGACTTAAAATTCCGGCCTCTGCAATCCTACTGTGAACGTGAAGCGTGTTCCAATACATTGAATGCTGGGCTCAGAGAGATGGGCCAAATGATCTTCTGGTGGCAGTTGTCTTTACTTACGTTCTCAGCAAAATAAGACATGAATGGACGTTTGGAAGCACGCAGTTATATTCCTATCTTGAAATAAATGAAATAGGTTGTCCTCTCTTTAAATTATATGACAGAAAACCTTTCAACACCGCCGTTGTTTTACTGATCATGTCTGCCTGCTTGTCCATCTATCAAAGTGTATCCAGGTATCTATTTATCGATATTACGACATGCCTGTCCGTTGGACTAGACGGTCACTCAGTGTATCTGACTCGAATCTCCGGTGTAATCTCTACGAGTTGTCTGTGTGGAGTATGCATACCATTTTCGATTATGACAAAGCAATTCATAATCAGGATATATATAGTTCTATTTCCCCCTCTCAGTAATCTGCAGTGACCGGTTTCACGCTTTCCCCGGCCGGAGGGTCACTGGTTTTGAATTAATCATCCGCTCTCGCATCTCGTGTTGTCTTTCGAGACAGAATTTCGCAAGGTCATTGACCGATCAATTGTGTCCCTTTATAAATACATCTCCTGTACATTTCTGTTCCAATGACATAACTCTGGAAGGCAATATTTACGTGTCCATAGAATCGCGGTGCTATTAATGGCCAGCCATATTTATTGTTCTCGCTGCCGTCTCTTTCTGTCTTCCGGAAACCTGTACCGGTGTTATTGGAATTTCAAATCATAATCATAACCCGTTGCTTCATCTAATCCTGGTGAATTAGGTGAAGTTTTGTGATTTCATTGCAACCCCGGTGTCCCTGACGCGATATCTTTTTTGGGCTGGAAAGTTATTAGATTGCCCATGTGACAGCTTGTACCTCCCCGCTGTTAGAGCGTGGGACTCCATCATCATCACAGGAACCAGACATCAACGTCTGTCGTCTGACTATTCTTCATACGAACACATCAAGAAAAGGCACTGTCTGCATTATTTACTGATTTTGAAACTCCGGTCAAAATCTGGTTACTTATTTTAAAATACGACATGTTTTATATATGACTGTAGCTAAAGCATTGCTCTTGCTCCTTGTGCACAGGGTGGAATCTCAGGTCTCGTCAATATTGCAATATTTGCTGAATCGTTTGTATGTGGCTATAGTTTGGTTTGCTGGTGTGAAGTACACGAGGTAAGATATCAAAGGGCGTGGGGGGAAAAGTCATTTCATCCCAACAATATCGAGATTCACTGAAACCCGTTGAAATGCCAGCCAGGTTGATCTATGATTTGTGGCGTTGAAGTGCTGTCGCTTCTTCAGTCATTATTTCTTACGTTTTCTGCCTGTTTTGGAGCAGGCTCCAATTATCACCGGTTATCTCATGGTCAGCTTCCACTCGTTACTTCCCCTCCCTCCACCCCGACCCGATCCTGTTTATTTAAGTCTCAGTCATACGAGTATCCTCTTATTTCATTTCAGAAGCTGCAATGAAGAGATGCCTCTCCTTTGTTTGACACGCTCTTGTGCTGTCATCCGTTCCTTTTATGTTCCGCCAAGGTAAAGGTGCAAACGTGACCACAACTTATTTTTTTTAAGTGGTTGTGGGGAGAAGCGAAGGCGGAGGGAAGGGCTGGTAGTAGGGGCTGGGGAGGGGCCCCTGTGGCTTGTGGTGGGGATGAGGGTGGGGGGTGGATATGTTGGCTGGCCTGTTCAGGGAGTAACGAGCAGGCCGCTGTGAGATTTCAGAGGTGGAACAAGTCCACCTCAATATACCTACAAGCTCAAGCTTAGTCCAGACATTTGAACACGAAGATCTGGATTTTAGTCCAGGGGAGAACAGATGTGTGTTGGGAGGGTCACATCCAGGGCGCAGTGTTCAAACTGCGGGCGATGGTCACAAAGGCCAACAAACTATTTCCCCGAGAAGCATAGTGGGTCTCTACCTTGGAGCTCGAGGTTTCTGGGATCGGTTAGCCTTGATCTTTAACTAAAATGCCAGCAGAAAAGGAGGGACGTTATTCTTTAATTGTGATATCAAAGCATCATCTGTCACTGATGTTTGTGGGATCTTGCTGTGTGAAAATCGTCTGCTGTCTTTCAAATAGGACAATTATGTCTACATTTCAACATCCTTTCATTGCCGATGAGGTACTCGGCAACTTTATATTTTAAAGGAATATCTGTCAACCGGCTCAGGTGAATTTTCACTATGATTTTACTGTCCGGGGAGGGAACAATGTACATTGTTAGAAACGTGCTCCAAACAGGTGATATGATTCCCAGATGGGATAGGATATAGGGCTAGCAAGAACATTCACGTTCTCTTTCCTGATCGGCCCCTGTGGACCATTAGGCTGGTGTGGATCTGCCGAACAGCCAAACAAAACCTGCAAGTTTTGGTCCGTTCACGTATTTGTTATATTTATTAATCACCTCCGTCTCTTCCAGTCCCACGTGCGTCCGGAACAAGATGGCACGGTATTCATTAAACGCGTGCCCAATGAAAACTTTACTGGTTCTAACAAAGCCACCAAAACTTGTAAAATTAACCTGTCACGGCTGTACCTGGGTTCTTCGACCTATCATTGCTCATAAGAGTCATCACTCCTCTCGATCCAAGTATTAATTCAATTCAATTTTTCAATTTAAAAACTTTATTGGCATGATAAAAAAACATTGTTATATTGCCAAAGTATAAAACATGACATACATATTTAAAATGCATAAGTATAAATACAAGTATACAATATTATCTCTTTCACAAAAGCAGCATATCTCGTGAAAAAAACATTTATTCCCATTTCCCACGTGGAGTTGGACATTGTGCACAATAGAAACTTCATGGTGCACGATAGTATAATTCCACACTGAGAATGATTAGCCTCGGAGCTCTGTGATTCTTTGGACTTTATCTTCTACTGTGCAAAGTAATTGGTACAAAAGGATGTGGAGAATCTGGTCAAGGGCAGACTTTGTGTAGAGCTTCAGGTTTCTGTTCTATTGGATTTCAAGTTGGCTTTCAATCAAGTCCTGTATTTTTTATTTGCTTCAGTTTCCTCTCCAGCTAGTCTTTAATTATTATTATTGTATAAGTCTCGAATATCAAACCACGAATTAACAAACATCTGTTTATTGTTTCTGATTGTTATTCCTTCTTTTCTTTCCTCTCCTTTAATTTTTTTATTTCCTCTTCGTTCTTCCTTACTTACTCAAACCTACTTGTTTTGAATCATTTAATCAAATCTCTTTCAACTTAAGACTTTGGTTAATAACAATTCTGTGAGTGGGATAAATTACTATTTTACATCAGTTGTATAAATGTGAGTTGCTGCTGTTCATAGTGGTGGCATCAAGTGGAGTCAGTAACCAGACATACTCATTCAGAACTTTATCACTTGACATGGTCAAAATCTTATTTGCCTTTTCATTATAAGTTGAGCGAGGAAGTAAGCTTATTTGTCTATGAACATCCCATGTCTGATCTTATACACTTGGGAAGGGCAACATTGAAACACTGAAGATCCATGTGCTGAGAGTGCTAGAATGAGGAATTCCTGCGGTGATGTTCTGAAACTGCAATAATTAATCTCCAATAGCCTGGTGTCAGTTTTTATAAGGATTCTAATTGCTTGGTTTATGAGGGCTGCCTTGCTGTTGAGGACAGGTACTATCACAATTATTAAGAAACTTTTCGACGGGTACATGGATAGGACCAGTTTAAAGGGATATGGGCCAAGCACAGGCAGGTGGATCTATTGTAGATGAGACATGTTGGTCAATGTGGGCAAATTGGGCTGATGGGACTATTTCCATGCTGTATGCCTCTATGATAGATTACTCCCTATCCTCCATATCCATGTCTGAATCAAGGGGGTGAAGAGAGATCAGGAGTGAAATCACACCAATGGAGCCTAAAATGACAATGTTATTCGTGAATCACTCATTTGATGTCATTATCCTCCATTACTTTGTTGACAAACCTTGGAGAGAAGTTACTACCTGGTTAGACCTATCCAGAAAACGGGTCATTGGAGAATGTCAGGAAGATGCTGGTTTTATCATTGTACAGTAAAGACAGAGATTCCTGAGACTTGATAAAGGTCATAATAGAATGTAGTGCACTTACCTATTGCCCCTAATTATAATATAAAGTGTTTGGCCAGAAACCATGTAATCTTTTACCAGAGCCATGACTTTTATGTATTTGATCTTCAGTTTTATCAAAGGACATTACTAGGTGAACTTTTTGAAAGCAGTAACAGCTGTCTTCATCACCCTCAGATACAATGGGAGGTTCTACAAAAATACTTTCCTGTTCCCATAAGGTAACAAAAGGATCTTCATGATTGTAACTCTCTCCTCTCTGGTTTACCCCAAAAGTCCATCCATAAACTCCAATTGGCCCAGAACTCAGCTGCCCGCATTATCACCAGAACCCCATCCACCAAACACATCACTCCCATCCTCAAACAACTGCACTGGCTCCCTGCCCAATACCGCATTGATTTTAAGATTCTCCTCCTCACTTTCAAAGCCCTCCACAATCTCGCTCCTCCATATCTCTCTGAACTCCTCCAGTCTTACACTCCATCCCAAACTCTCCGATCCTCTTCTTCCTCCCTGCTCTCCACTCCATCTGCCCGCCCGTCCACGATGGGATTCAGAGCCTTCAGTCGTTCCGCCCCTCGCCTCTGGAACTCTCTCCCACTATCCATCCATACCATAGAGTCTCTCCCCACCTTTAAAACCTCCCTCAAAACTCACCTATTCCAACTGGCCTATCCCACGTGACCCCACTTTCTATCAAATTCATGGATATGTTGTTTTTGTTTCATTTGATTTATATATTTGTAATTTGCTTGTTTTAATTGTAAGGTGTCCTTGAGTATTCTGAAAGGTGCCCATAAATAAAATGCATTATTATTATTATTATTATTATAAACATTCTCCATGAAGTCTGAGGCTTCATGATATCCCTAGTGGGATCATGTGATGGGACCTTAACTCTTGCAGAATTATGGTAGGTAATGCTCGAATGACCAGGTGAGGCACTAATTATGTTTTCTATCTTTGGTAAAAGACAGGTTTCATCATACACCTGGACAGTTCAAACTAAAACTAATATTTTCAGGTTGAGAGAAACATAGAGGCACAAGTAACTGAAAATACATTCCAAAATATCAAAAATGGAATTAGTTCCTTGAAGCTTAAAAATCCCAGACAAATATGCATCAAGCCGATAGCCTAATCGTTAAAGAGTTAAAAGATAGCCTAATTGATAAAGAGCTGAGAAGAGGAATCGGAGCTGCCAAGGAAAGGTACTCTGAAAAGTTGAGGAGCAAGTTCTCAGCAAGTGACTCTTCTTCAGTTTGGAAGGGCATGCAAGAAATCACCAGCTATAAGAGGAAAGCCCCCCCGCTCTTTGGACAATCGTCAGCTGACGAACTACCTGAATGAGTTTTACTGCAGGTTTGAAAATCATGAACGTAACCCTGGTACCCCCTCGCCAACAAACACAGCCAGACCACAGTCTGCAAGGAATGGACCCTGCACCCACTCCTTCCCATTCACCACCTCACACCTACTTAAGGCAAGACTCCAGTAATGAAAAGAGTGGACCCTTTCCCACCCCCACCAACACTTCACACCCAATTACTCATTTTTAACCAATCCCTGCAAAGATGCACTGTCCCTGCCTGCTTCAAAGTCTCCACTATTGTCCCTGTACCCAAAAAGGTAAGGATTACTGGTCTTAATGACTACAGGCTTGTCGCACTGACCTCTGTAGTCATGGAGACCGTTGAAAAGCTTGTGCTGGCCAAGCTGAAAAATATCACAATACCTCTGCTGGACCCTCTGCATATTGGGCCAATAGATCTGTGGATGATGCAGTCAATCTGGGCCTGCACATCATCCTCCAGCACCTAGACCGCCAGGGGACCTATGCGAGGATTTTGTTTGTTGATTTTAGCTCTGCATTCAACACCATTGTGCCAGAGCTACTGCGCTCCAAACTTTCTGAATTGACTGTGCCTGAACCCCTCTGTCAGTGGATCACCTGCTTCCTGACAGACAGGAAGCAGCATGTGAGACGGGAAAGCATATCTCGGACCCGCAAACGCTCAGCATAGGAGCACCGCAAGATGCGTACTCTCCCCTCTCCTCTACTCTCGCCACACCAATGACTGCACCTCCACAGACACCTCTGTCAAGCTTCTCAAGTTTGCGGACGACACATCCCTGATTGGACTGATCCAGGATGGGGATCTTTGTACTCTTTTCAATTTGACATCTTTCCTATAACATGATGCCCAGAACTGAACACAATATTCTAAATGCGGTCTCACTAACGTCTTATACAACTGCAACATGACCTCACAACTTCTATACTCAATACTCTGACTGATGAAGGCCAAAGTGCCAAAATACGTTTTGACCACCTGATATACCTGCGACACGACCTTCAAGGAACCATGCAACCATCAACCATTCCTCTGCCCACCTGGCTAATTGATCCAGATCCTGCTACAATCTTTCACAACCATCTTCACTATTTGCAAAACCACTCACATCTGTATCATCAGCAAACTTGCTAATCTTGCCCTGTTCTGTGACGTTTCACAGAGTGCTGGAGTAACTCAGCGGGTCAGGCTGAGTATAGAAGTTGGGAGGTCATGTTGCAGTTGCATAAGAAATTGGTGAGGCCGCATTCAGAGTATTGTATTCAGTTCTGGGCACCATGTTATAGGAAAGATATCATCAAACTGGAAAGGGTCAGAGAAGATTTACGAGGATGTTTCTAGGACTAGAGGGCCAGAGCTATAGGGAGAGGTTGAGTAGGCTGGGACTCTATTTCATGGAGCACAGGAGGATGAGGGATGATCTAACAGAGGTGAATAAAATCATGATTTGAATAGATATGGTTGAGTCTTTTGCCCAGAATAAGTGAATCGAGGAGCAGAGGACATAAGTTTAAGGTGAAGGGCAAAAGATTTAATAGGAATCTGAGGGGTATGTTTTTCACACAAAGGATGGTAGGTGTATGGAACAAGCTGCCAGAGGAGGTAGTTGAGGCAGGGACTATCGCAACATTTAAGAAACAGTTAGACAGGTACATGGATAGGACAGGTTCGGAGGGATATGGATCAAACGTGGGCAGGTGGGACTAGTGCAGATGGGACATGCAGGACCGAAGGGCCTGTTTCCACACTGTATCACTCTATGGCTCTATCTATCTTTCCCTCTCAAACACATTCTCCTGCCTTCTCCCCATTACCTCTGACACCCGTATCAATCAACAATCTATCAATCTCCTCCTGAAAAATGTCCACTGAATTGACCTCCACAGCTGTCTGTGGCAATGAATTCCACAGTTCACCACCCTCTGACTTAAGACATTCCTGCTCATCTCCTTCCTAAAGTAATGTCTTTTAATTCCGAGGCTGTGGCCACTGGTCCTAGACTCTCCCACTAGTGGAAACATCCTCTCCACATCCACTCCATCCAGATTTTTACCAGGCTGGGACAGACTGCAACAGCTTCACACCATGTCCCAAAGCTTGTGTCCTGTCCTGCATCACCCAAGGCAGCAGAGACATTATAGGAGAGGGCAAGCACCGTAACAAAGTAGCTCACGATAGTTTGGGTAACATTCAGGAATGTCTATGCATGTCACATCATGAATATTACCGAAGAAGGGTCTTGACCCGAAATATAATCTATATCTTTTCTCCAGAGATGCTGCCTGACCCGCTGAGTTATTCCTGCACTCTGTGACATGTCATCTATCCATGTTCTCCAGAGATGCTGCCTGACCCGCTGAGTTACTCCAGCACTCTGTGAAACGTCACCTATTCATATTCACTGCAGATGCTGCCTGACCCACTGAGTTACTCCAGCACTTTGTGTCTATTTTCCCTTCACCCATCTGCCCAAGCCCGCTCTCCCCCCTCCTTTCCTATGTTCCTTTCCACCCATAAACCTCTCTCTGCCTTTACATTTCACTCCTCTTTCAAATCTGCTCTACTTATCTACATTCATTTTTCTTCTTAACTTTTTAGTCATAGAATGATGCAGTGTGGAAACAGGCCCTTCAGCCCAACTTTCCCACACCGACCGACATGTCCCATGTAAACTACTCCCACTCACACGCGTTTGGCCCATATCCATCTAAATCTGTCCTATCCATGTATGTGTCCAAATGTCTCTTAAACATTAGGATAATCCCAGCCTTAGTCCTCTGGCAGCTCGTTCCATACACCCAGCACCATTTGTGTGAAAAAGCTACCCCTCAGATTCCTGTTAATTTCTGAAATATTGGTCATAAATTTGGTGCAAAAATGCTCCAAAATAAGGCTCAGAATGCATCAGAGAGCATCTAAAACCCCAGAGCTTGGCACCTCTGGCATCGAGGGACTTCCCGCTTCACGCTCATGGTGTGCACAGCGCGCACACTATTTCACATTAATTTTTTTGTAATCCTGTCATGCCACCCCCCTTTTTGGAAAGCTTCGTACAGGCCTGCTTTGAACCTTTTTTCAGAAGACAACCTGCCCATTCCAGGTATTTTCCAGTAAGTGTTTTCAAAAATGCTTTCAACAGATTAACATCTTTCCTTAAATAAGGAGAACAGTTCTGTTCAAAGGACGGTGTAGGAAGGAACTGCAGATGCTGCATTTGGCCCATAACCCTCTAAACCTATCCTATCCATATGTACCTGTCCAAATGATTTTTAAATATTGTGATAGTACCTGCCGCAACTACCTCCTCTGGCAGGTTTGTTAATAACTCCTTTAAAATGTCTTGGGAAGTTCTGTGAGGTTGAAGACCTGTTATAGTAACATGCTATCATTGTTGATTATGCAGCCACATTTGTATTGATTAACTTTGTTGCAACAAAGGACATTTTGAAATCATCTTTATGTTGGCTATATAAAGTCATGTAAAATAAGACAGAAATGTTTTCTGCTGTTACTCCCACTTTTGTGATCAAATATCGAATTCAAAAGCACAACACTCTAACATGCCCAACTTTACAGAATTCCTGTTTTAAATACAAAATGTTCCACAGGTTTTCTACTGGAATGTGCACCTTAAAATATTAAACATTGCTTCCAGACAGCTGGAATGGTTTACAAGGCATCACATTTGTGTAACTTGGGTTTTGGTTTTATTAGATTGAGTTGCAGGATAAAATATTGTGGAGGTTGCGTGAAGAGTTACCTGGATACCGGTGATATGTTAACCTGGATTCATCAGAACAATATCTTTGGATAATCTATTGTTTTTCATACTGCTCAAGTAAGCATTCTTGCATCATCTGTGTTGTAAATGAACAGTGGAAATTCAAAGCATGTTTCATGAAATCTATTACACACATGAAACGTGCTTTTTACAGCAACAGTAAAACACCCTAGGTATCAAATGCAGCGTTAATTGGTGAAGGCGATACAATAAATACAAAAAGCATTTGAATTTATGCTGATCTGTCTAAAACACGTTGGTACAGTGAATGGATCATTTTCTATTTCAGGTGGATGGCATTAACACCCAGCACTGCAAGGTCATGCATTTGGCATTGGACTGCCGGAAAAATGTTGCTCCAACTTCTGCTCAAGGAAAAAATAGTATATGCCAGACCTAGTCAGCAGGTCAGGCAGCATCTGTGGAACAAGAAAAAGTGACAGCAGTTGGCACTATGACAGGGCGGCATGGTGACTTACAGTGCCAGGGTTCCTGGTTCAGTCCTGACTGTATGGAGTTGGTGCATTCTCCCTACGACCGCATGGGTTCTCTCCGGGTGCTCTGGTTTCCTCCCACATTCCAACGACATGCAGATTTGCTGGTTAATTGGCTTCTGTAAATTGCCTCTAGTGTGTTGGATGCAAAACTGCGATAACATAGAAATTGTGTACGGCTGGTCGTTGGCTGCGGTGGGCACAGTGGGACAAAGTGTCAGTGTCCTCAACAGGGAATTACTAGGTAAGGGAGCAGAAATAAATTGAGTTGATATAGAAGGAATTCATGAACCTGAGCAATAACACACTAAAACAACGGGAATATTAAGGTAGCCTTGTTTGTATATATTGGAAAAGAGATAGAAATGTAAAAAAGTTGCCCCTCAGGTTTCTATTACATTTTTCTTTTTGCACCTTCTCATTGACATCCTTCTTATAGAAGGGTGAGCAGAAATAAACATAGAATTCCAAATGTGGCCTTACCAGCACCTTGTACACACCATAAACATTCTTATGGGTGGGGGCATCACTATTAACTCAACTCAATTGTATCAGTCATAGTGGCTACAAAACTGCTAGTGACTCATAAGGCTTCAACAGCGTAGGGCATATTTCACCACACTGCAGCTTAGATTGCCTGATTAGTATGCCATCCACCACTCAAAATATTTATTTCCTCCATTACCCTGTGCACAGAAGCTGCAGTGTGTTCTACCTAGCGTATGGACTCCAGGTAGGGAAGTCCATATGCACTGGGTATTGCAACAACACACTAAGCTAGTAACCTTTACGATAAAGAATGCCAATGGCTTCAGGCACATGGGAACTCCATGGCTGCAAGTTTGTTTCCAGGACACACAACATCTTGAACTGAAAATATTTTGCTGTTCCATTATCACTGCTGTGCCCAACTTCTAGAACTCGTTCTCTAACAACATTGAACACAGGGACTGCAGCGATTCAAGATGGCATGTCATCATCACCTTCTGAAGACCAATTAAGATGGCCAAAATCCAATGAGGCCCAAATTCTGAAAATTGAATATACAGAAAAAAAATTAAAAGCTGACCAATTTGCCCTCATCTTTGTATTTGTTTCCTGAAGTTTGGAGACTCAATTCAACTGGTACTATCATTGCTTTCCCCAGCTGGGAATTTTGGGGCTGATAATGGAATATCCCATTGACAAGAGTCTGACCTAGGTGGGTGGAGAAAAGGAAAGTTGGTTTTCTGGCCTTTTCAATACAGACCAACCAAACCATTTTCTGGTGCACATGTCTCAATCCCACAATTTGCTGTATTTTAGCACATTAGCAATTACGCTCAGAGGAGTGTGGTTCACTTGCAAAAAGGAAAGTTAGCAGTGGTAAAATCGGAAATATTTACTGAGATTGGGATTAATGAGAGCCTAGTCATTAAACAGGAATGAGCGCAGAGAACATCTACGAGGGTGTTGTCAGGATCTGAGGGTCTCAGCCATAGGGAGAGATTAGGCAAGCTAGGGGTTTATTCCTTGGAGTGCAGGAGGCTAAAGAGTGATTTTATGGATGTGTGTAAAATCATGAGGAGAATTGATAGGGTGAATGCACAGAATCTTTTACCCAGGCTAGGGGAATCAAGAACCAGAGGACATAGGTTTGAACTGAGAGGGGAAATATTTAACAGGAACCTGAGGGACAACTTTTTCACTCAGAGGGTGGTGGATACAGGGAATGAGCTGTCAGAGGAGGTAGTTCAGGCAGGTACAATAACATCATGTAAAATACACTTGGACAGGTATATGGATAGGAAAGGTTCAGAGGAATATGGACCAAATGTGGGCAAATGGGACAGGCTTCGATGGAGCATCTTGGCTGGCATGGACAAGTTGGGCTGACGTGCCCGCTTCCCTGCTATATAACTGTATGACTCTATATGCATTATCGGGGTAGTAATGGAATGTATACGTAAACAGGAGTTTTCTATAAGATAGAACACAAAATGTTATAAAATGTTTTATCCATGCTTCAGAATGTTGAGGACAAATTCTTAAAGCATTTTTGAAAGAAGACTCTTACTGTTTTGAAACACAGTTACCTGCCTACTCATTAAATGCAACAGATTCTAGTTTTAGACTGCCTAACAACTAATTTATCAGTGATTTCCAAAAAACTGGAACGATTTAATAGGAATCTGAGGGGTAACTTTTTCACACAAAGAGTGGTGGGTGTATGGAATGAGCTGCCAGAGGAGGTAGTTGAGGCAGGGCTTATTGCAATTGTTAATAAACAGTTGGACAGGTACATGGATAGGACTGGTTTAGAGGGATTTGGGCTAAATGCAGGCAGATGGGACTAGTGTAGGTGGGACATATTGTTCGGTGTGGGCAAGTCTGGCCGAATGGCCTGTTTTCATGCTGTATGACTCTATCACTATAATTGGCCATACTCATAACCAAGTTGATTTGGTTTAAGAAATCATATTTTACAGGAATTCAATGGATATAGTATATATATGGATTTTTAATGTGCAAAATATGCAAAAGAGACTTTCAAAAATCGAGCAAGATAGTGATAGTGAGGAGGTAATTGCGTAGAGAGATTGCAGATAGAAAACAGGCAATAATAGGCCAATGGAAGATGTTAGATTGTCAGAATGTTGGTAATAATATCCTCCAGGGACCAGTCCGGAACTTGTTTTCCACTTAAAAATGATTTGAACATTGGCACAAGGGAAATCATATTGACGTTTGCCTAATTAAGGGCATGGCGAACTGTAAGGAAGATTGGAGATCCTAGACAGATTAGCAGCAGACACAATTAGATAGCAAATGTAATTCAAAACAGAGAAATGTGAATTCACGTAAGAAGGAAAGTGCAAGGTAGTGTACACAAAAAAATATATTTCTGAAGCATTGAAGGAGCAGAGTTAAAGATGACAGCCTTGTCAGGGAAAATTAAATAAAGGTTCAAGGTTCACAATCACCCAGTGCAAATCATACCGACAATGACAGGTCTATCATCAAAGACAATCAACATAGATGTATCAAAGTCTTCTTTGTGATTTGTGAAATGGACCATGGCAGAGGGAATATCGAAAACTCCTGATGAGACAGAAGGAGAGCAAAGAGTTTGGTGGACAGTCATGGGTTTGGCAAAAGTAAGGTGATATTCCTGTCTTTCCTATTTCATCCCTAATTAATTCTGCATTCTTCTATCATTTTGTCAATGAAAACAAAATGACCGACTAACTTTTCAAGTCTTTCTTCATAAATTGCACTGAGTCTAGAGCCTCAATGTTACCGGGGGCCTCTATTTAATCGCGAAAAAAAAACATTGAAAGCAAACAGTCAGCTGTAACAAAGGCAAATATTATGTGCGCAAAATACAAAGTGCTGGAGAAACTCAGCAGATCAGGCAGAATTTGTAGAGGGAATGGACAGGTAATGACTTTAGACACAACTAATATTCTTCAGATAGTCGTCGTAGTGGCTATCTCTCGAGGTTGAAGATGATGGTCTACGTTCCGTTGTTTTTATGGACTCTCAGGTGGCTTATGTCCAATCCTGGCTTTGAAAGTTCTTCGGCATTCAGGCCAGGTAGTTCCAGATGGTAGATCGGGCTTTGGTTATTCCTGCCTCTAATTCTGCGCATCTGTTGGCTTTAAAGGTCGCTGTTCCTTCTTGGATGATGGTTCGCCAGAGTTTCCTGTCCTTGGCATTGGTTTAATATTGCTACCGAACAACTTTCCTGCTTCTGTCCAAAGTTGAGCGATTGAATCAAGTATTGACCGCTTCCGTGCCGGTTCTTGACTAGGGGCTTCCAGCCATCACGTGGCCTGCTCCCATCATCCTTCCCGATCGCCGAAAATCCTGAGAAGTTTTGTGCTGCTCACAGAATGAGGCATGTTGATGTTGCACTCCAAGAAACACACGGTCCTTCACAAATCAATCAACTAATTCCAAAGGCAAGGGAACCAAGAAGATTGGAGCTGATGGATCTGTTGCAGCCTTCACAGCCGTTGAGTTCAAGATAACTTTGTCCGCCTGGTCCACCATTGATGCTTTGTAGGTTGGATCATTCTTAGTCTGGACCCTCATCCTCGACCTTATCAGGTTTATTAAAAGAGGATTTGAGAACAAAACTATAAGCACTTTTGCAATTAAAAAGGGCTTTTGCGATGCTACAGCTAGAATAATGTGTATAGGTCTGGTTATTCTACTGAAGGAAGGATGTAATGATGACATGGGGAAAACAATTTAAAGGGTCATTAGATTTATTCTTGAGATTGTGGGAAGTAGTCATTGAATTGTTCTAAAAGGAGTGATTTGGAGACTGGGTCCGTGCGCTCAAGTAACAGGAAAAATTAGGGTTGATCTCATTGAAAAATTAAAAATTCTTGCAGAGATTGACAGAGATACATTTCCCTTGGGTGTGACGTTGAGAATCAGGAGTTAGATATCTCAAACCAACAAGTCACCTATTTAAATGTGAAATGAGAGAAAGGAAAACTCAGAGTGTGGTGAATCTTTGGAATTCTCTGCCCAAGAGAAATGTGGAGGCTCAATCTCTGAGTATATTCAAAAGAGAGATGAAAACAGGTATCTATGTTAAGAGAATCGTTGGTGCACGAAAGTAGTGTGGAGATAGGAGATCAGCCATAATCTTATTGAATAGAGGAGCGAGCACAAGGGGCAAATAACGTATGCCTACTTCTATTTCATATTTTCTTATGAATACCCCTATGAAATTGTAGTATTCCAGGTTTAGCCAGACTGGTGGGGGTATGTGAAGCTATGATGCAGTACCTGTTATGGTGGACATGATCAGTGCAGAGGGTATTATGTCTGAAGTGTTGTCATTTGACTTCACATCAAATGACCTACTGAACCTCTGATCTATGTCAGTTCAGAACTGTTTAGCAATAAAATGGTGCCACAGGGATGATCGTTTTACAAGTGGTTGATGTAAAGACTGGAGAATAGTTCACTTGTTTTATGTTCTGTAGTTGGCTCAGGTAAGAGGGCTGCACAGTGGCACAGTGGGTAGAGTTGTTGGCTTACAGTACCAGAGATCCGGGTTCAATCCTGACTACGGGTGATGTTTGTATGGAGTTTGTATGGCCTTCCTGGGACCGCATGGGTTTTCTCCAGGTGCTCCAGTTTCCTCCCACATTCCAAAGATGTGCAAGTTCTGTAAATTGTCCCAAATGTGTAAGATAGAACTAGTATATGGGTGATGCTGGTTGGCACAGACTCGGTGGGACGAATGACTCTGTTTCTCTAAACTAAAGTAAATAGATTTATCCCAACCCTTCCTTACCTTGATGAAAACAAGAATAAAATACAAAAATAGTTACAATTCGAAATTTAAAGAAAGCACATTAGGTAGAATTACATAAAATTGTGTCACTGGGTAATCCTCAATAGTTCTTTCTATATAAGTGAGCTGATCAGAAGGTCTTGTGTTCAATTGGTAGAACGTGCTGAGTTAGCTGACTATGGCCTCTGCCAGTATGATTGCATCAGTTGGCTTCACTGCCCTTGGCTATGAAGGGCAAGTGTGACTCCTGCTGGAAAGTGTGAATATCAGTTAGGCCTTGCTGTGATCTCCCTCCCTGTGGTGTAAGGTGTCAATACTCACGCACATAAAATGAACTGATATATTACTGTAAATTATTCTATTCTCCATATTAAATGGACAGGGAGAAACTGAAGAAAATGTAAAAGAGAATAGAATAACGGAAGATTAGCAGTGTTACTTTTACGAAAGATTGAAAGGGCTAACTGTTAAAATATCAAGTATGCTTGAGAAGGCAGATGTGGAGATGTTGTTATTTTAAAGAGCGGCAGAACTTGGGACCTTCCGTAGAGTAGCAGTGCCAGAGGATTGAAGGACTGCTAATGTGTCTATCTAAAAGCATCTTAAACACACATCTTCTTTAAATTTTCCCACTCTCACCTCAAAGCTATCCCTGTAGTCTTTCACATTTCCACCCATCGGAAAAATTCTAACTATGCCATTGATGGCTTTCATAATTTTACAATCTTCTATCATGTCACTACTTAGCCTCTGACACTCCACAGAAAACAATCCAAGTTTGTCCAACCCCTCCCTAAAGTTAATACCTTCTAACCCAGGCAACATTCTGTTAAATCTCTCCATATCCTTTCTGCAATGGGGTAAGAGAAAAGCACACAATGCTCCAAATGCAGCCTAAACAAAGCTGCAACATGATTTCCTGACTCTTATACTCAATATCCCGACCGATGTAGACAAGCCCACCATAAGCCTTCTATACCACTCTATCCACATGTGTTGCTACTTTCACAGAGCTATGGACTTGGACCCTAAATTCTCTACTTGAGTTCTTTCCTGCTTTCTTTATATTCCTCAAAGGTCCTGGCCTTTGAGGAATACTTCATCTTCCCAAATCTCTCATATCCTCCTTTCTCTTTTTGTCCAAATTTACAACTTCGCTCGTCACCCAAGGCTCCATTATCTTACCCTCCTTGTCCCTCCTCTACACTAGAACATGCCAGCTCTAACTCTGTTCAGCTGATCTTTAAACAACTCCCACATAAATATGCAGTGAATTGAGGGGCATGAGTTCATTGAAAGATACAGCATGGTAAAAGGCCCTTCGAGGCACCATGCAGATCATCGATCACCCCTTCAAAGTAGTTATTATATGATCCTATTTTCTCATCCAATCCTTACATACTAGGGGCAACTTACAAAGGCCAATTAAGCTACAGACCTGCACATCTTTGGATGTGGGAGGAAACCCATGCAGACAGCACCCGAGGTTAGGTTCGAACTTAGGTCTCTGGCATTATGAGACAGTAGCTCCCCCAGATGCACCACCATGAGTAATTACGAGGAATAAATAGAAATATAAAACCATATGGAATTTCTTATAAATACATTTATATGTTAAGTTTTTTTAATTAAACACTTGCTATAATTGTTAATTGATAGACCATATAGATTATTTGCAGACAGAATAAATTAGTTTGATTTGACATCAAGCTTGGCAAAGACATCATTAGCTGATGGTCTCTTCCTGCACTGTATTTCTCTATGTTCTAATATGGTACAAATGCTTAGAAACTGAGTCCAAAATTGACTGAGGCACGAAATACAAGTTACATCTGTGAATGACTGACAAGTGTTTTTGTGATCGGAGGATTGTTACTCATGGGATTCCACAAAGCTCAATATTCAGTGACATTAAAAATTGGCTACAGGAGATAAGTTGAAGAGGTTTGAAGACAATACAAAAAACTGGCCATCTGTCAGGGAGGACAATTACTTTCTATGTAGGGAGGATATAAATAGTCTGGTCGGCTGGTTATAATCGAGGCAAATAGAATTTAATCCAGATAAGTGTGAGGTATTGCATTTGCAAAGGTGCAACAATCAATACGAGTTAAAACAAACCAAGCAACGGGGGTCATTTTTAAAGGATTGTGGTTGAAGTAGACAGGAGCAGTCCTAGATTTGCATTGAACCTTGGTTAGACTACACCGAGAATACTGCACATGTTATGGATTCAGAACAATAAAAAGGAAACAGAGGCATGGGAAGATGCAAAAATGATTAACAAGAATGAAACCAGAACTGTGGATATATCTACCAGGAAATTGCTGAACAGGCTGGAACTGCATTTAGAAAAGCGAAATTAGAAATGGGCTAAATGCTGATAGAGGTCTTCAAAATCCTGAAAGGGTTTGATATGACAAACAGAAAATGGCCTGAAATTTGCTCAGAGATTCTTACTGGCATGCACTACTCAGATACCCAATTGCCTCCAAGGCAAGACAACACAGAAATCTGGCCTTGCATCTGTCAGGGAGGATGATTACTTTCCATGTAGGGTGGAGATAAATGGTTCTGGTCAGCTGGTCATAAAAGAGGGAAATGGAATTTTATCGAGATAGATGTGAGGTGTTGCAATTGGGAAGGTGCAACATACAATAAGTGGGAGGACACAGAGATGCGTGGAGGTATAGTGGTGTCCAGGAGTATACATCAGGTGATCACTGAGAACATCTACAGATCAGAAGGAAAATTAGAAACTCACAAAGAAAAATCTGTTCACACCACAGTCTTTGAGGTGAAAGTGTTGGAAATGTGAGGGTTGATTTATTTGAAAAAGGATTAACTCACGATTACTTCAAACATTGCAGTCTTCGTAATGGGCACCTAATCCACCACCACCTGCATAGTGTGGCTGCAGAGTGTGGCACAGACAACATGCTTAGCAGTTACTCCAAACAGTGTTCTCCAAATCCTTGACACCTGAGTGTCAAAGGCGAGGGTAGCAGGCATGTGGAACACCACTAGCTGAAAAAGTTTCTCCAAGTCAAACCCCTTTTTGACATGGGAATAAACTGCACTCTCCTGATCATCGCTGTGTCTCGGTCCAGTCAATCATTACGTGGCAACACTGAGAGAGCATAATCACCGGATTCACTGCAGCCATTGGGTCTTTCAGCCCATTTTGGCCATGCTGACCATGTTGGCACAACGGCTATTCCCATTAGTCTGCCTTTGGCCCATACCCCTCTAAATCCTTCCTATCCATGTATATGTCCAAATGCCAGTTAGAGGAATACGGACAATGTTTCAGGTCAGGACTTCAGTCAATGTTTCTTCAGACAATGTTTCTTCACAATTATCCCCTGCGCATTTCCCTCCACACATTGAAGTCCTCCAGCTGGTGCTAACTTTTTGCTCAAGATTCCACCATCTGCAGTCTCTTCTGTCTCTAAAATTAAATGTTTGTGAGTCCAAATGTGTTTACTTGCAGCTCAAGTAATCCTCTAATCACTGCTCAAATTGAAAATATTCCATAATCAAATTGCTAATTAAATTAGGTCAGTTATTACTTTGTAGTTTAGTAGTTATCAAATCTGTTTAAATTCTTGAAAACATTTTAAGTTGTGAAACTACGTTTATTTTTGCACTTTTAACGTGGATGTCTCCGAGTCTCCGAGGCAAACAATTGGGCTCCAGCCACCTGACAACCAAAATTCATTTTGTGAACACAAACTTGTTAAAAAAAAGGCAAGGCAAACAATTGGGCTGCAGCCACCTGACAACCAAAATTCATTTTGTGAACACAAACTTGTTAAAAAGGCGAGGCAAACAATTGGGCTGCAGCCACCTGACAACCAAAATTCATTTTGTGAACACAAACTTGTTATAAAGGCAAGGCAAACAATTAGGCTGCAGCCACCTGACAACCAAAATTCATTTTGTGAACACAAACTTGTTAAAAAAAGGCAAGGCAAATAATTGGGCTGCAGCCACCTGACAACCAAAATTCATTTTGTGAACAAAAACTTGTTAAAAAGGCGAGGCAAACAATTGGGTTGCAGCCACCTGACAACCAAAATTAATTTTGTGAACACAAACGTTTTAAAAAGGCGAGGCAAACAATTGGGCAGCAGCCACTATACAGCCGCATCGAGGGGACTCACCGTGGAGTAGAAGTACATTCAGTGTTATTCTCAGCTTAGAGAGCCATGACCCTCTCGCTTCCTGGGTCTGGCAGAGACTGAGTGAGGGACTACACTTCCAGGTTTTATAGTCCCTCCCCCCTGCCGCCAGCGGGGGCAGCAGAGAGAATGGCAAATTTAAAAAAAAACATTAATAATACTCTGATTTTTCATCGATAGGAAAAATCCTCCGGTCCCGGAAGGCGGAGGGGGGCTCTGAGTGAGGTGGCCAAAAATGACGGCTGTAGGTGGCGGCGTTCCCTCGAAAATCGCAGCACAGTGGGCCAAAAGCGGTCAAGATCAGACTTTTAGTAATATAGATATGAATATAAATAAGGTAGAGAAGCAAAGAGAACACTTTGCATTTATAAATCACTGACAGTAGAGATATGGGTTAACAAGGTTATATAAAAGCAAACCAAGCAGCAGGGGTCATTTTCAAAGGATTGTGGTTGAAATAGACAGAAGCATTCTTAGATTTGTATTGAACCTTGGTTAGACCACACCAAGAATATAGCATACGTTATGGATTACAGAGTATAAAAAGGAAACAGAGGCATTGGAAGATGTAAAAATGATTCACAAGAATGAAACCAGAACTGTGGATATATTTACCAGGAAATTGCTGATCAAGCTGGAACTGCATCTAGAAAAGCAAAATTAGAAATTAGTTAAGTGCTGATAGAGGTCTTCAAAATCCTGAAAGGGTTTGATCTGACAAACTGAGAAAACGGCCTGAATTTTGCACAGTGGTTCTTCTTCTTCTTCATCTTGCGTATGGCGTGCACAGCCTAAAGTTGTAGGACAACTTGTTCTATTTGATTGTGCATGCCAGGTTGATTACATTCATCGAAACAGGGCAGACCACGTGAAGGTTGCAATCTCCCACCCAATCCAGATACCCAATTGCCTCCAAGGCACATCTAGGAAGAAAAGTGTTACGTGTAAGCCTTCTGAAGTTGATCAACAAGATAATGTGGTGGCAGGTCCTTGCACAATATAATTGTCTTATGTGGGCAGATCGGATTAAATCCTACTTAAGAAAGATCTGAGAAATGTTTTGATAAACAGCATGGTCATAAGTCATGCCCAGTTTTTGTCAGCTATCAGAGCTGTTGAGATTTCCTAATGCCTCTGAATGATCCTACCATAAAGAATCTTCAAAACTTTAAAGCTATTAAAATTATGAATAATGTAAAATTGTCACCTCATGACCATTAAAATATAGAAATGATTTGAAAACAGTACAGCAAACTCTGAAAATTGAGCAAGTATAATATCCGTTTCTCTTACTTTCCTTCCTCCCAGCCAAAACCTCTGCATTGAGGTGCTTGGGTTTAAGCTTTCAATGCCAGGATTAACCTGGCACAGATTCCATAAACAGGTATCGCAGTTAAAATAACAGAAAATTCCAATCATTTTGTGCACCTCCGTTTCGTGCATATAGACTCTCAGGGCAAAGGGCAGTGTCAGATTTACCAGCATTGCCTGTCGCCATGTGTGGGAAATACATGTTTGATGCCCATGGGCCAAAGTCCAAAACTCACTAGCTTCAATGAGTATTAGTGCTAAGAGTTCACTGTGAGCCAGCTGCAAAAGCCAGCAGGTTCTGAGCCTGTGTTTCTATATTTAGGATAAGTTAAATCCAGCGTTCATAAAAATAAGATGGTCACTAATAAAGCCAAAAGCGAATTCTGGAAGAAACTTCTTTGGTCATAGACTCGGTTGAATGTGGAAGTGCCACAACATGATGCAGCATAGGCCAAAAATTCAGATGCATATAAATAAAGGCCTGACAAGTATAATGAGAGAGGTAAGTGGATAGGGTGGGAGGAGGCTAGTATGGAGTATGAACTCTGGACATGGCCAATGGGGTTAAATAACCTCTTGCTGTTATAGACTCAATGTGAATTAAAAATTGCTAATGTCAATGTTATCAATTACCAATTTCCAATCGATGCATGTGCTCCAGAAATCAGGATCCATTCAAGAGTGGATAACCTTTATTTTGTTATATTATTTTAATGTCAAGAATGGTGTCTATGGAGCTTCCAGGTCTTGAGTAGCAAGGGGATTACACAAATGTGGCACAGAATAACTTAGCTTTCGTTTTGTGACTTTGCATTCCTGATATGGAGCTTTGATTTCTGATTTGCAAGGCTTCTGCCGGAACAGCAAGGATGGGACATTATTCCCTAAAGGTAATATAGATTAAAAGCAAGGATAAAGCTGCTGTAATGCTGGCCACATGTCACTCCAATAATTATTGCTGTACACAATCAGAAGAGGATGAGTAATTATATTTGTTATTCTCAGGGCAGAGTACTAACAGGAAGAGGGTTAAATAAGATAGGAAAAATGTTTTATAAACTGTTTGATAAATATGTCATATACAGCAAGAGGCACAAGAATATAATGTTCTATCACAGTAGTTTCACAATTTGACGTGGTTACACTTTTGGCCACAATTTACATTATCACTTTACCTTTATAAACTAATCAGAAGATGGACAGACAACAACTTCTATGAAGATATTGTCCATTTGGAATGCAGCATGGATATGTGCTTATCAATGGGAAAATGTACAGTAACCACAAAGGAATCAGGATGTTCAGCATTAATGCTACAAATACAGATTTACCTTCTGCACTGTTTATCTTAGGATTGTAAAGCTGTCCTTTTTACACTGTAACACAATTAAATGAAACTTCCATCACATATTTTTTGCTGTTTTTTTTGTCATGAATAAAAACTGTATTGCTCTTGTTTGTCGACGTCAATGTCAATGGAAAACCTTGATAGGTCAGTCGGTGCAAATTTACATTGTTCGACTTGTGGGGCAAGTGAGTCTTTCAGCCATTGAACCCACCACTGTCTGAACTACATGCAAACTCTACCGTATGTGTTAATGCTGCTGCTGCTGCTGCTGAAGTTTCACTCAAAGCCACGTCTTCCATTGGCACACACTGCCTCAGGTGAAGTTTGTTACCAGGGGTATGTCAGCTGCAAATGTATGGTACGGCATGCCAAGGTGGGTGGCCATGCCGTTTTTGCACAAAGCATATTTTTTCCAATATAAATGCAGTTTGAAAATGATATTGCTAAACTATCACTTTAATTTATGTTAAATTTCCCTTAAATAATTTGGCAGTTACTTTCACTTTGATAATGCAATTTCCTTTTACATACTTGCCAGTATTAAATGTGCTCAGGAATACTCAACATTACGATTGAATTTTGAGAAAAGCTGAAACAATTGTGATGTTAAAAAGTACATGGTCCAAGTATGCAAACATGGATTCAACCAATCTAGATAAGACCACATCTACAGTCTATTTGGTTCATCTGCTACCTCTGGTCACTGCACAGTGCAGCAATTAAGGAGTGGTTGCTTCATTAAATGTAATAGGTCTGAATGAATCAGTGTATGACAAAGCCAGGTGTAATGCAGAAGAAAGCATGGGACTAATCCATGCTGTTAGGCGCTTCCCCCTCCTGGTGAATGCTATGTACTTACCTTTCTCTGTTTCTCTCCCGAGTACAGGCCTCGTGGCTGTGAGTCTGGAATCAAGGGGTTAAAGGCTCCTGTACCCGATTGGCCAAGCTGCGTCAGGTGACGGGTGACTCATCTGAAGCATAAATACCAGAGCTTCCCAGGATTCTCTCTCTTCTTCGTAGACCCTGACTGATGAGCAGACTGCTGGTGTGAGCCGAGGAAAGCCTGGCCACATGGCATAGAACTTTGTGTACTTTCACCATTCCTTGTTAACAGATATTGAATTGGGACGGATAAGGGCTGACCTTAGAGTTTTCGTGTATTTTGTTTCAGGGTTATATCTCTTTAGGCAGGTTTTAGAGTCTCCGGTTCGACGGCCCATTACGTGGCTGGCTGGAGCATTGTTAAATTGTTTGTCAGTTCATCCATATCCCTGACTGGGTTGTTTAAAATCAGGTTTGGGTTTTGTGTTCCAATGAATAATTAAAACTGTTTTTGAACTTGAACCTGGTTTAGACTTGTGTTACGCGGCTCTGAAGTACTTGCATTCGGGAGTCGTAACAAAATGGGGGCTCGTCCTAAGTTTTGAGGACCCTAGACGTTTTTAGGGGGGTTTTTTTGGTAGGCTTCTGGACTGAGGAAGTCTGTGTGTTGTGAGGGAATTTTTTCTTCCCTGTTTGTGGTAGCATTAGTGCCCAAGTTTTAGCTGGTGGTTTGGTGCTACATTAGAAATGGAATTTAAGGTGAAAGAATTTGTTGAGGATCCTAGTCGGGAGTTGTTTGATAGATGTACGAAGGAGCATTTGATTTTGCTGGCTGAGAACTATGCCGTGACTATTGACAAGCATTCAAAGAAACACTCCATTAAATCGGAGTTGTGGGCTGCGTTGGTGGAGGGTGGGGTTTTGCCTGGTGGTGCAGACAGTCCCCCACCTTCTGTTCAGCCAGTTCAGAACATGGAGGCCGTCATTAAACTGAAGGAGATGGAGCTTGAGTCACAGAGAATTGCCTCTTTGTTAAAAGAGAAAGAGCTCATGCATGTTCTTGAAATGAAACGGCTTGAGCTTGAGGAGGAAACCAAAAGGGCTGAATTTCAGCTGCGGGAAAAAGAAATAGATCATTCCCGGTTTTCTTCTAGGGAACGGGAGTTTGATATGAGCAAGAACATCCGCCTGGGACCCCCGTTTCGTGAGATGGATGTGGACAAGTATTTCACAGTGTTTGAACGGGTGGCTTTGTCCTTGAAGTGGCCTAGGGACGTGTGGACCTTGCTATTACAGTGTGTCCTTGTGGGTAAAGCACGGGAGGTGTACTCGTCTTTATCTGTTGAAAGCAGTCTGGACTATGAGTGTGTGAAGTCTACAGTATTAAGGGCTTATGAATTAGTTCCAGAGGCGTACCGCCAGAAATTCCGGTGCTTTAGGAAGTTTGATAGTAGAATAGAATAGAATAGCCTTTTATTGTCATCCAGACCGAAGTCTGAACGAAATTTAAGCAGTCATACATACAATACAATACAATAAAAAACAACAATAAACACATATTAACATCCACCACAGTGAGTCCACCCAACATCTCCTCACTGTGATGGAGGCAAAAGTCTTAGGGCTGCAGTCTCTTCCCTCCTCTTCTCCTTCTGCGCTGAGGCGATACCCCCCGGGCGATGTTAAAACCTGTCCTGCGGCTCAAACACCCGGGGTGGTCGAAGCTGCCGCTCACCAGACCTGCTGACGCAGCCGCTGGCCCGCGGCCGAACCCCGGTCTCAGGCCACCGCCGCCAGAACTGCCGTCCCAGCCCCC
Source organism: Amblyraja radiata (assembly GCF_010909765.2). Taxonomy (NCBI): domain Eukaryota; kingdom Metazoa; phylum Chordata; class Chondrichthyes; order Rajiformes; family Rajidae; genus Amblyraja; species Amblyraja radiata. Next base: position 14,464,946 of record NC_045987.1, on the reverse strand, counting down.
GGAGCATCGTTCCAGCCCCGAGCCGGATCGCCCTCACGTGAGTACTGCCACCGTCTCAGCCTCGCGCCAGGCCGCCGCTCCTCCCTCGCGCCAGGCCGCCCCGACTGGACTCGAGACGCACGGTATGCAAAGGCACTACCATGTCATCCATCCCGAATCCTACCATTGGGACACTTGACCCAACCGATGATTCCCCAGAAAACGGCAGTACACCATCCAATATAAAGCACTGAGTAGCACCAGTATCACGCAAGATGGATACTGGAACTCTATCACCCCCACCCCCAGTCAGACTTATGTGGAGTTTGCTAGGGAGAAGGAGGCACTTTTTGACAGGTGGTGCGCTTCTCAAGGAGTGAAGGATTTTGAGCTACTGCGGGCCTTGATGATTATGGAAGACTTTAAGAACTGTCTCCCTGAGAGGGTTACTACTTACCTTAATGAGCAGAAGGTGAATGAGGTGTCTAAGGCTGCGGTGTTGGCAGATGAGTATGTATTGACTCATAAATCTGATTTTGTTGGGCGATCCTATAGTTTTGGTGCAAGGCCGGTTGATCGTGGTGGTGTCGCCGGTGGCAGTGTCAAAGCTGTTTCTGTGCCTGCAAGTGACAGCACGTTGATACAGGGGGAGGTCCGAGCTGATAAGGTTGACGGAAATGTGAGGACTAATGAAGGTCCTGTGTGCTACTATTGTAGAGGGAGAGGGCACATGTTAAAGTCGTGTCCCGTTCTGAAGCAGAAAAATGCAGAGCCTGTGGCTTTGGTGGGTACACAGAAGGCACCTGTCGTACCTGAGGTGCCTGAGTCTGATGAGTGTAGGAATTATTCTGCGTTCATCATGAATGGTTTTGTTTCTCTAGAGGATGGGGGTGATAGAGTTCCAGTATCCATCTTGCGCGATACTGGTGCTACTCAGTCCTTTATATTGGATGGTGTACTGCCGTTTTCTGGGGAATCATCGGTTGGGTCAAGTGTCCCAGTGGTAGGATTCGGGATGGATGACATGGTAGTGCCTTTGCATACCGTGCGTCTCGAGTCCGAGTTGGTTTCAGGCCGGGTAACTGTTGGGTTACGGCCGTGTTTTCCCGTTGGGGGAGTTTCTGTGATTTTGGGGAATGACTTGGCAGGAGGTAGAGTTTTAATCACTCCTGAGGTGACGGCTGTTCCGATGGTGCAGAGTCCTGATAGATTGGCTATGCAGCATCCAAGGGTCTTCGCAGCTTGTGCTGTCACGAGGGCTATGGCTAAGTGCCAGGCGAAGTTTGAGGATGTGGTGGACCTGAGTGAGAGCATTTTTGGGGATCAGGATGATAGATCCTGTGTTGTGAATGGTGTTTCTACATCTCAAGATGGGGTAGTGTCTGGAAATGTGCCGGTGTCACTGTCACGTGACCGGCTGGTTGAGGAGCAAAAGAGTGATCCAGGTTTATCTGATCTGTTCGACTGCGCAGTGCCTGAGGGGGATATGGATTCCACAGCAAAGGGGTATTTTCTAAGGGATGGCTTACTGATGCGAAAGTGGTCTCCCTTGGATATATCTGGGCATGATGATTGGAGCGTGGTTGATCAGATTGTGATGCCTCGTCGGTATAGGGACGAGATACTCTGTTTGGCTCATGATGGTCCTCTGGGTGGACATTTGGGGGTCAATAAGACGTATGACCGCATCTTACGGAATTTTTTTTGGCCAGGGTTGAAAAAGGACGTGAAACAGCACTGCAGGTGTTGTCACATTTGCCAGGTGGCAGGAAAGCCGAACCAATCGATTGTTCCTGCGCCTTTATATCCAATCCCTGTGGTCGGTGAGCCGTTTGAGCGGATTCTAGTTGATTGTGTGGGCCCTCTACCTCGGACAAGGGTGGGCAACAAGTTTTTATTAACAATTATGTGTGCGACTACCCGCTTTCCGGAGGTGGTCCCTTTGCGTAGAATTACTGCCCCTGCAATTGTTAAGTCTCTCACTAAGTTTTTTTCGTTGTTCGGTTTGCCCAAGGTTGTGCAGAGTGACCAAGGTACCAACTTCATGTCGAAGGTTTTTGGTCAGGTAATGAAGTTGTTAGATATTAAGCATTGTTACTCCAGTGCGTATCATCCTGAGAGCCAGGGAGCTCTCGAGAGGTTTCACCAGACTTTGAAATCTATGTTGAGGACTTACTGCCTGGAGTTTGAAAAAGACTGGGATGAGGGGGTTCATCTAGTTATGTTTGCGGTGCGTGAGGTCGTGCAGGAGTCTTTAGGGTTCAGTCCTGCTGACCTGGTGTTCGCGCATACTGTACGTGGTCCGTTGAGGGTCCTGAAGGAGAAATGGTTGCAGGAGGATACAAAACGTAGTATTTTAGACCACGTCTGTACTTTTCGCTCTAGACTGAGGAGGGCATGCGAACTGGCAATGGGTAATCTTGCCTCTGCTCAGTCTAGGATGAAGGACTGGTTCGACAGGAAGGCTTCTAGTAGGAATTTTTCTCCAGGTGACAAGGTCCTGGTGTTGTTGCCTATTCCTGGTTCCAGTCTGCAGGCTCGGTATAGCGGTCCCTATCAGGTGGTTAAGAAGGTTGGTGAGAGGGATTACGTTATTGGTACCCCTGATCGGAGGCGTAAGACTCAGCTCTGTCATGTCAACATGATGAAACAGTACCATGAGCAGGAGCCTGTGGAGGTTGATGGGTCGGAGCTATGTCCTTCGGTTTCGTCTAAGCCTGTTTTGGCTGCAGTGGTGCTGCCCCCTGACACGGGTGGTGATGTGGGGGAGGCACGGTTGTCTGTGGCAGTGACGCAGGGAAAGCTGAGTAACTCTGAGGCTTTGGAGACGCTTCCCTTGCGGTTGTCTCATTTGACTGGAAGTCAGCGGGGTGACCTGCTTGCTTTGGTGAAGTCAAATGGGTCACTGTTCTCGGATGTGCCTTCTCAGACGTCTGTGCTGCAGCATGACATTGACGTGGCCGGTGCTACGCCAATTAAACAGCATCCGTATCGGGTCAACCCTGACAAGCGTCATCGTCTAAGAAGTCAGGTTGACTATATGCGGCGGCATGGCATTGCTGAACCTAGTTGTAGCCCGTGGAGTTCTCCGTGTCTACTGGCGACGAAGGCTAATGGGGAGGACAGGTTTTGCACGGACTTTCGGAAATTAAATAGTGTAACTAAGCCGGATTGCTATCCTCTTCCACAGATGGAGGATTGCGTGGATCGTGTGGGAAGTGCATCTTTTGTGTCTAAGTTGGACTTGTTAAAAGGCTATTGGCAAGTCCCTTTGACTAGGCGGGCGAGGGATATCTCTGCGTTCGTTACGCCTGATGACTTTCTTCAGTACACGGTAATGGCATTTGGGATGCGCAATGCGCCGGCAACCTTCCAACGGTTGGTGAACATTAAATTGTCTGGTTTGTCCTTCTGTGAGGCATACCTTGATGATTTGGTTGTGTGCTCCAGGTCGTGGTTCGAACACATCGGTCATCTGAAGGAGGTATTTCATCGTCTAGCGGAGGCAAACCTAACGATCAATCTGGGGAAGTGTGAGTTTGGCCAGGGCACGGTAACGTATCTGGGTAAGGTAGTGGGCCGGGGTCAGGTTCGCACTCTCAAGGAAAAGGTGGGGCATATTGTCGCATTTCCTGCTCCAACCTCTAGGACTGAACTCCGTAGGTATCTGGCTATGGTTGGGTACTATAGAGGATTCTGTCCAAACTTCTCTGCGGTGGCTGCTCCTTTGACGGATTTGCTGAGTCCGAAGGTAGCTTTTGTGTGGTCCGCAGAGTGTCAACAAGCCTTTGATCATACCAAAAGTCTTCTGGTGCGCGCACCTGTGCTTGTGGCACCTGATTTTGAGCGTCCATTTAAGCTGGCAGTAGATGCTAGTGATCGTGGGGTTGGTGGAGTTCTTCTACAGGATGATTCAGATGGGGTGGAGCATCCAGTTTTGTACTTCTCTAAGAAGTTTAATCGTCATCAGAAGTGGTACTCCACCATTGAGAAAGAAACCCTTGCTGTTGTAATGTCTCTGACTCATTTCGAGGTTTATGTTGGCTCCTCGAATGTCCCTGTCATCGTACTCACGGATCATAATCCTTTGGTTTTTTTGCAGAATGTGCGGAATAAGAACCGGCGGTTAATGAGCTGGAGTTTGCAGCTGCAAGATTACAACTTGGAGATCAGGCATATCCGTGGCAAGGATAATGTATTGGCTGATGCATTGTCGCGCCAGTGATGTCTGTGCTACTGAATAGTTGCTGAAATTTGGTGGTGTTTTTTAGTTCATTTTCAGAAACTTATTCAGTATCTTTGGGTGGGGGTGTTAGGCGCTTCCCCCTCCTGGTGAATGCTATGTACTTACCTTTCTCTGTTTCTCTCCCGAGTACAGGCCTCGTGGCTGTGAGTCTGGAATCAAGGGGTTAAAGGCTCCTGTACCCGATTGGCCAAGCTGCGTCAGGTGACGGGTGACTCATCTGAAGCATAAATACCAGAGCTTCCCAGGATTCTCTCTCTTCTTCGTAGACCCTGACTGATGAGCAGACTGCTGGTGTGAGCCGAGGAAAGCCTGGCCACATGGCATAGAACTTTGTGTACTTTCACCATTCCTTGTTAACAGATATTGAATTGGGACGGATAAGGGCTGACCTTAGAGTTTTCGTGTATTTTGTTTCAGGGTTATATCTCTTTAGGCAGGTTTTAGAGTCTCCGGTTCGACGGCCCATTACGTGGCTGGCTGGAGCATTGTTAAATTGTTTGTCAGTTCATCCATATCCCTGACTGGGTTGTTTAAAATCAGGTTTGGGTTTTGTGTTCCAATGAATAATTAAAACTGTTTTTGAACTTGAACCTGGTTTTTGACTTGTGTTACGCGGCTCTGAAGTACTTGCATTCGGGAGTCGTAACACATGCCCTCAATGAAAATCGATAATTTGATGTTTTAGTTATGGTTTGCTGACAGGGTAGTAATAGGGACACCACAATTTAATAGGGACACCTCAGGCAAACAAGGTTCGACAGTGGGACATGAATAAAGTAGGCCAAGAGGTCTGAAGAGATGATTGGAGGGGGACAGTGTTAAAGAGATGAAATGGTTGGGGGAATGCTGAAGAGAGTGGGAGTTGGCAAGAAATCTAAGGTGCCAAGAGGACATCGGATGTAAGAGCTGGAAATGGGATGCTCGCTTGGTATTAGTGTACATATGGACCTTAGCTTAGCAGCCACTGACACCTTGAATTTGCCAGTGCAGCAGTAGGTTTGTGCATTTAACAAAGTACCAATGCAATATTCCACCTCTCCACCAAATCCAATATTGGTGGCCAGTGGGGGGGGCATTCTGGAGCGCTAGTATAGGTGTTGTGGGCCGAAGGGACTGGTTTCCAGAGGGCTAGTATGGACATTGTGGGCCGAATGGATTCTTTGACACAGTTCAGTCAGTCACGGCTGGTGGGCTCACAGTTCAGTCAGTCACGGCTGATGGGCTCGCAGTTCACCCACTCACGGCTGATGGGCTCGCAGTTCACCCACTCACGGCTGATGGGCTCGCAGTTCAGCCACTCACGGCTGGTGGTCTCGCAGTTTAGTCACTCACGGCTGGTGGGCTCGCAGTTTAGTCACTCATGCCTGGTGGGCTCACACACACACACACCCTCCACACACACCCTCCATCACACACACACACACACACCATCCATCACACACATACACCCTCCATCTCTCACACACACACACACACACCCTCCATCTCACACACACCCTCCATCGCACACACACCCTCCATCACAGGCACACTCACACCCACACCCACACACTCCATCTCTCTCACACACACCCTCCATCTCTCTCACACACACCCTCCATCACACACACACCCCCCCACACACACACACACACACACACACACACACACACACACACACACACACACACACACACACACACACACACCCCCCCCCCCCCCCCATCTCTCTCACAAACACCCTCCATCACACACACACACACCTGGGACATATTAGTGGACAGTAAAATGTTCTTGAATCTACTCACGCTCGACTTTTGGAATGAGCGCGACCTCTGGACTGAGCGGGACTTCCGGAATGAGTGCGACCTCAGGGCTCAGCCACGGCTGGTGGACTCACAGTTCAGTCAGCGCGGCATAAACTTCACAGTTCAGTCAGCACAGCGTAGACTCACAGTTAACTCAGCACAGCGTAGACTCACAGTACAGTCAGCACGGCGTAGACTCACAGTTCAGTCAGCACGGAAGGCCTGTAGACTCACAGTTCTGGACTCAACTCTCACTCACGGCTTACGGGGTGGCTACTCACGACCTCTGGGGCTTTATTCTCCTGGCCCCCGGAAGGGGTGTTATCTTCGTGGTGACCGACAGGAGAGAAGACCAATCTGCTGATATCGTGATTTTTTTAAACCTTCATAACTTTTCTATTATTTCACCAATCTGAACAAAACTTGGGGCTCTTGGAGTGGAGGAGAACGGTAAGTAAGTTGGCAGAAAAAATCATAGCGATATAGGATAGCGTTTTTGCGAAAATACGTATTTATAACGTAGACCGGAAGTGGTCAAGATGAGAGTTTTAGTAACAGTATAGATATAGATTTCCTTGTGTCATTTAACCAATGGTTTCATCCAGTGGCAGCAGTTGCCTTGCGCCACATAACAAATTAATCAACCCAATGTTATTTGCAAGTCTCATAGGCAAAGCAGAACTTTAGACAAATGTCCTCAGTTGAGTATCATACTACTTGATACCACTGCTCATGGCCCCTGTCAAGCACTCAGGGAAAATATCCTGATGCACACTCAGTCTGTATGAAGTACATAGTGTAATTAGATCTTTGATATAATTCAACAATGCTGCACATAACATCAATATACTTCACAAGAGAATTTCTTACAATTGTAGATATAAAAATCACTAATTTCAGTCCCTTTCCTACTTAACTTGGAAATGCAGCTAAAATTTATAAAAGAATAAAGACAAAACTACTACAATACAATACAATACAATTTATTTGTCATTTGAACCCCATTGAGGTTCAAACGAAATGTTGTTTCTGCAGTCATACACACAAGAAAGAACCAAGACACAACACAATTTACACAAACATCCATCACAGCGCATCTCCTCCTCACTGTGATGGAAGGCAAAAACTTATCTCTCCCCTGCACTCCCCATTCCCCTCCCGATGTCAGAGTCAAAGCCCCCGGTGGGCGATGGTAATTGTCTCGCGGCCATTTACGCCGCGCCGGGTGATGCAAGGCCGCGCTCCGGGTCTTGTTGTTGGAGCCCCGGCGTGCGCTAGCAAAGTCCCGCAGCCATTCCAAGTCGCGCCGGGCGATGATGCAAGCCCCCGCTCTAGGTACTTTTCAACCCCGCAACTCGGGCAGGTGAAGTCGCCGTTGCGGAAACCCCGAAAAGCGGTCTCCCAGCAGGGACCCGCGGGCTCCCGGTGTTACTGTCCACCAGACCTGCGGTACGCCTCCGAATCTCCGGGGTCAGGTCGCAGCCGAGCGCCACCACAGCTTCACCCGCTCCGAACTCGGCCAGCTCCATGATGGTGAGTAGGTCCGCAGGCTCCGCGACTGGAGCCTCAGGTCGTTCCTGCTCTAGGCCGCTCCACGGTGCTCGGCCCCAACGACAACGGAGACCCGACAGAGAAAAGGTCGGGTTCTCCGTGCAGGGGATAGATTTTTAAAGTTTCCCCCACCCCCTGCCCCCCACACACATACACATAAAAAAAAATAATAATAAAAACTACATTCAAACGAGACAAAAAATAATAAAAATACAGACGGACTGCAGAGGCCGCTGCGACGTGAGTCGCGCCGCCCACCTCACGGAAGTAATTTAAATCAATGATTGTACTTCAAATGATAATTTGATGCTCTTTTACCATTCAACATGATCCAATCTGGTTCTCATACTGATGATGTTAATCCTGTACAACAGAATATTTCAAATATGTATGATGATTGCTCAGACTTCAGCCTAGATCTCCAAGGTGCAATAGTATTAAAACATTGATAGCTAACATACACAAAGATAAAGAATGGAAGAGGAGTCACTCAGCCACTCACATGATTCTCCTAAATTGTTGTGATTACATTTGCACCTACTTCATTATTGCATTCAGAAAAAATTATCTCTAGAAAAGTAAAGAATAGGGAAATGTGCAGGACGTACATATCGGACCCAACGTTTTGATTCAATTGGGAAGAAGAGGCTCAGAGGAGATTTAGTTCTGGGTGAGAACATGGTCTGAGAACAAGGGATGTCTGAAGAAGGGTCAAAGATTTATAGGGCCTGAAAAAAGTTCCCGACCTGAAGCATCTTCCGTCCAGTCCCTCCATGGATGCTGCCTGACATACTAAGTTCCTCCAGTTCAAAACTGTGTATCTAGAGCATGAATGATAATCTGCTCTCTCCTGAACACTGGGAGTATTTACCCAGGACTGCTTCTACCAATCATTCAGATTTTCATGGCCTATATCTTTTAAGGCATCATAGGACATAGGAGTCCAATATTTTACTTTTCATAAGAAACAATTTTTGATGGTTGCCAAGTCCGTTCAGAGTACAATAGATCATCGTCAGTAACGGACAAGCCCTTTAACTGACAGAATTCTATATTTAGATTTGAAAAATGGCTTTAGATGCCGTTAACCTAGATTTCCGATATGATAGAAAATATATCTATGCGTTTAAAAATTAATTCATACTAATCTAGCAGTCTGAAAATACAAAATCAAAGCAGATGCAATGGATTCTAAAATAATTCAAGAATAAGTAGAGGAAAGGTTGATCATAGGTTTGTCACAGCTGACAGAAATCTGTTTTACTGAGAGCCTTTGCATGACCAAAACTGGCACTCAGTCGATCTCTTTCCAAATAAAGCACCGATCAATAGACAGAGAGGTAAAATGACAAATGTTCCTGCTGTGTGGACTAGTTCTGGGAAAACAAAAACTGTTTCTTTTGTTAGACCTCGTTCCAGTCAGTTAATGGTGCTGCAATTTGAAGAAACAATGGTGTTACCTTTGGATCAACTGCTAGCATTCTAACCCATGAGTCTGAAAGTTTTCAGTTCAAGTCCTTCTCCAGTGAATTAAGCACAAGAAGTTAAGCTGTTGTTCGGTTGAGAGAGGTGTGGCCTTTTAACTGAGATGTTATATTGAGATTCAGTTTATAATTGTTATATGGATTCCATTTATAATTGTTATACAGAACAGGTATTCCTATGTTCCTGTGGAAACTGTGGCTGTATTTGAGAATTCATACGGTTGTTCATACTGTTGGGTTGCAAGGCTGTATAGTTTTCCGAGCCATCGGATGAGATCATAGTTTAGTTTAGTTTAGAGATGCAGTGCGGAAACAGGCCCTTCGGTCCACTGAATCTGCACCGACCAGCGATCCCCGCACATTAACACAATCCTACACACATTGGGGACAATTTACCAAGGGGACTTATACAAAGTATACAAACCCAAGCCAATTAATCTACAAACCTGAGTGTCTTTGGAGTGTAGGAGGAAATCAAAAATCTCAGAGAAAACCCATGCGTTCTCGGGGAGAACATTCAAACACCGTATAGACAGCACCCATAGTCGGGATTAACCCCGGGTCTCTAGCGCTGCAAGCACAGGCAAACTGGAAAAACAACACCTCATATTTCACTTGAGTAACTTACAACCCAACAGTATGAACAACGGTATGAATTCTCGAATTTTGGTAACTACATAACTCTGCCCCTCTCCCTTCTTCTCTCACATAACACCCCCACTTTCCCCTCCTCCCCCCTCCACTGTGCCCCACCTGGACTCGCACCTATTTTCCACTCCCCCTCCCCTTCCTCCTACATTCCTTCCCCTTGCTTGACAATTCACAACTCTTCAATTCCTTTGTCTCACATCCTCTGTCTTTTCATCTCCGGCCTTTGTCCAACCATCTGCCGATCAAAAAACCCTCCTCACCTGTATCAACCTATTACCTGCCAAGCTTTGTCCTGCCCCTCATCACTTCCAGGTCACTCACAATCAGTCTTAAGAAGGGATCTGACCTGAAACGTCACCTATCCATTTTCACCAGAGATGCTGCCTTATCCGCTGAGTTACTCCAGCACTTTTGTTTATAATCCAGCATCTGCAGTTCCTTGTTTCTACTTGCTTTCTTCACTCAGGCAGCTGATGTCACACCACCTTATTATTACGCTGAAGCTTTGTTTTCATTACGAAACACATCAATAGTCCTGGAGATACACATAAATGCTGGAGAAACTCAGCGGGTGCAGCAGCATCTATGGAGCGAAGGAAATAGGCAACGTTTGGGTTTCGGCCCAAAGCGTTGCCTATTTCCTTCGCTCCATAGATGCTGCTGCACCCGCTGAGTTTCTCCAGCATTTTTGTGTACCTTCGATTTTCCAGCATCTACAGTTCCTTCTTAAACACAATAGCCCTGGAGAAGTGTGCTAGTTTATTTTGAAGGATGAGAACAGACTTGTGCAAGACCATCTTAAACACTCTTTAGCCCTCCTAGGAATTCACTCAATCCCTTTAAAAGCATAGGAAAGCTCCCGCTAAGTTTGAAAATTGCCATTGGAACCAGACAGCCAGTGTAAATAGAATGTTCCTTGCCTTGTTCCTATACAGCATTAATACATTGATTTTATGCTGTCAGAATGTTCTAAAAGGCTTTATAATCAATGCAATTCTCCTGAAGTCTAGCAAATGTTGCAATGTTAGGAAGGCTACATGTGGTGACAACCTTATAGGTAGAGTGAAGCTAATTGGATAATTCCTCAGCTCTGAGCAGCTGCCTAAGGATAATACTATTCCACACAAACTGCATTTTTCTAGAGAAATTACCTTTCTTTCATTAGGAGAGGTTGCTACAAATTGTATTTCTTCTGCTCTTTAAAACAACTTTGTTTTCTGGGAAAACTAAATTGGTTTGCTGCGGATCCAACTCAAGGCTGAATGGTGTCATCAACTCACTGTGGGGGAAATCACAGCAGCCAATTTACACACATAAAGTACCCAAAACAACAATTCCATAATAATTAGATCACCTGCTCTTGCTGATGTAGGCTGAGGGATTAGTATTGACCAAGCCAGAGAAATTCTGCTATTCTATTTGAACAGTGGCACAAGATTTTTTACATCCACTTGAGAGGAGAAGTGAAGACTTGGTGTAAAAGCTCTTTTGGAAATCGACACCTTTGGCAGCGCACCAGTTCTTTAGCACTACAGAGAATGTATGCACTCAAGACTGGAATGAAGCATATACCTGAAGCCTTTTGTCTCAAAGATGAGAGCTCTACAGTGGACCACAGCCAAAACTCAAATGCAGCATTCTGTCCCCGATTCATGGCTTGCATACACCTGCATAGGCAGCAGAAACATAATAAGCAGAGACAACAGCATTTTCACAGCTTGCCTCTGCCACTCAGCAATATACCCGTGGGGCAAAGGTTACAAATTAGCCTGACTTTAAGCTCCACTGATTGGTTTTAAGTGAATGGAGAAGATTAATGTTTGCTTCATCAATAGTTTTGAGCTACAAAATATCAATAAAAATAGAATTTGAAAAAAATCAATAGTTTTTCATGTAGGACAAACATAGGACAGACAGTTCCCATAATACTGAGCTAATAAATCTCACCTATTTTAAGTGTGACGGCTTGGTTTCTGACAATGACTGTATTACTTTGAATAGTTTTTAAAAAACTCCTCTGGCTTACTTGCCCCTCATGAAATGTTTTTGGTTGCAGTGGTCCTATCTGTCCTTGGTTGGGATACAAGTTGTAAGTTAGAATCTCAGCACATATAGCTAAGTCACTTTCATTATTTAAAGACACCCAATACAAGATTTGTTGGACAAACCCACAAAGAAAATCTGGCTTCGAGTTTACAGGGAGTTATGCGTCTTGGCTGATGAAAAATTCCATCCCAGTGTGGCTTGGTTGAACAGTCTGAAAAAGGGACCTGTCCTGAAACGTCATTTGTCCATTCCCTTCGCAGATGTTGCCTGACCCGCTGAGTTCGTCCAGCAGTTTGTGTTCTACTCAAGATTGCAGCATCCGCAGTCTGTTGAATGCTTGCATGCTGCATGACTCTATCCCAAGATTCCAACATCTGCAGCCTCTTGTGTCTCTGTTTCCTTCACACAGCTGAGGGAGTCTGGGTGGTGTGTAACGTTTAGTGCCTGTGCCTTTGAGTTTTGAATGGCTATGAAGCTAGGACATTCAAGAAGAAATATTAAGCAGCAGTCTCTTGAAGGTGGAATCTGTTTTTGTTAACCTTTTCATGGGAATCTTAATACATAAAAGGAAAATCATTCGGAAAGATGCTTCAAGGCAATACTGAGGGATTGCTTTACCATCAAAGATATCATGGTTTAGATTAATTTTTAAATTAGAGATTATGTAAATAAGTGGTTAGTGGTCAATCCAGGTCGAAGGACATGCTTCATGCTGTATGTCTCTATCCCAAGCTATTATCTTAAAGAGTTCACCCTGTGTTCTGATGTTTATCTATCATCCAAGGTTATTTGACAATTTGATTCTCTATGTGAAACACTTAGAGACCTAGCCAAATATGCATTAGGTAAGATAGAAAGAGTTTTGCCCAAAGGAGATAGATTTTAAGGAATGCTCTAAAAGAGTAGTCAGAGCTACACTGTCAAAGCTCTGGAGCTTGGAAGAAATAAAATCATGGATATTTGAGAAGCCAGAATTAAAGGATAATAGGCCTGGAAGAGCATGGGTAGAAATAGGAAAGATAATGAGGGCCATGAAAACAAGCACAATTATTTTAAAATTGAGAAAATGCTTATTTAGATGCTAACATTGGGCCTTGCATTAAATTGCTTTCCTCAACTAAAAACTTAATACACATATACATTTTAATTCTTGTTCTCATTAATTTTTATATATTTTAAATTTTCACTACTAAACAGATTTAGCATCCTCATTTATAAAATAAATTTCATATTCTACATCACACTCTAGGTGTTGAAATCCAAATGGACCATGTTGCAAGTGAAAAATGTGAACACATATAAGATTGAGTTGTCTGCGCTTCAAAGGCAATATTGCCATGATTAGAGGCACTTCTTGCCATGATTTATACGTCACACATCAGATGTATCATGTGGATTGGATATTATTACATAAAACAATTTCTTACATTTTCTGAAAATAAAAAAAACTGCAGATACTGAAAATCTGAAATAAAAATAATGCCTGAAAACCACAGCAGGTCAGAAACATCAGTGAAAAGAGAAATTGTTAATGTTTCAGGGCTGGGACCCTTTGATAGAATTGGGAATGAGAGAAACAAGCTGGTCCAGGTATCATGTGTGCAAGTACTCAAGCATATTTACTTGTCATTCTGGAACTTTGTTGAGTTCTTGCAATTAAGGCGTGCTTCTTGAATAATAGAAATTATTGATCAGTATGATCAATCAATAAGTAGATACTCAGGTTCTGTAATACTATTTGTCTGAATGAGCACATTCAGTTCTGGGCTCACAAAGTTATTTTAAAGATTTCTTTGCAAATTGGATCAAAGGTTGGTCTGTTGGATTGATGGAACATTTTGCCAACGTTAAAATCCATACACTACGTTAAGCGTGTGCATTATTTCTCAAACTATAGTAATTATGCCCTCAAACACACTGAGTGGATAATTTTAAACTAACTCATTGGGTGGTGTTAGCCGGCTCCCTGCCAAGACTGACCCAGACTGGTCAATACCAAGTGTATCAACTACAGGATGCAATGTAGTGATTCGCCAAATGATATTTCCACAGTGCAATCTCCTTTGCCAATTTCTCTTCTCCATGATCTCTACCATTGAAATAAGCAAGAAGAGTGTTAGCATAGGACCAACAACTATCTCATACACATCAGCCTTGACCTGGACAAATATAATTGCACCTTTGGTGTTGCCGAGGGTTTTGTCCATGTCTTGAAATGTCTAATCTAATTTTATTGTACAAGTATTGTCATTCAAAATAAAATGTCTACCCACCTGCTTTTCTGGGATGGTAAGGGATAGAAAAGGGCTAAAGCTTCCTTACCAGAACTTACAGTAATTGGAGAATAAATACAAGTAATTGCTGAGGTCACGATAGATTATTTTTGTCAGGAGGATATCTGAACTGAAGCATTGACTCTGTTACACTTTCCATAGATGCTGCCTGACCTGCCGGATGTTTAAAGCATTTACTAATTTTGGTTTAAATTTCCAGTATCTGCTGTCTTTTTAAATATTCATCTTGTAATCTTTAATCTATTTGGCTTGTAAATGATTAATTAATGAAGACCAGGAACAAATTAATCAGACTGTTTTGAGACATTTTCATTTTTATATGATATATTGGTTATAATATTCTGAAAGTTTAAATCAAACTAATGACAAATAAGTGCAGTCAGTAATAATCCGTTAACGGGTAAATGGACTGCAGTGCAAATATATATGAGAAATGATAGGGCATCAACATGAGTGCCTGACCTAAATTCTTGTCATTTTGATTTTATTCTGGCATCATAATTTCACTAATCTGTTATCCTTGCCATGTGTGATCAACTTAGAAGTAAAGAGAACAAAAAGATTTGTACTTAAATAAAGTAAACAATGGTCTGTGTAGAACAAACAGATCCTAGTTGTTTCTATCATACAGCTGTTCCATTCTTTTAAATAAACACATTAAAACCACATGAATATTTGCAGTTTTTAAGGCTAGGCTGGGACAGTAGTAATGGTAGACTATGTTCAGAGGAATGATCACAAATTAGTTTGGTTTCAGTAGGTGGGCTAATGCATGGGAGGGTGTGATTAATTCTAAACCTCACTCCCAACTTGTTCCAAAGATAGAGGACAGTTGTAACAAAGCTAGATTATAACAGTAATGTATTCTGACTATATGCATATTTTGTAGCTCCAGATAAAAAGTTGAAAATATTAGCAGAGTAGTTGCAAAATATCTTCCTCAACTTTATTATGAAGTTATGATTAAACAATTATGAACATTGAAACACAGTGGTGATGCACACGTTACTTATTTGCAATTACCAAAAATGACATGATATAAATAAAATTCTGATAATCTGCCATCCAATTCTTTGGAAAACTGGATGGTTTGCCATCTGGATCACCAGGTGATGTTTGCCTGCTCCAATTCCACTCGCTGGGACCTCATTTCCCAGTGTGTCTCTTCTTACATACAGAGTGTGCAGTTCCCATGTGTCCGTGCTCCCTTTGCTCTCATTGGGCTCACTGGCATCATACTGTGTAAAATCAAAATATAATTAATTTAAGGTTTGTTGATTTATTAATAGAAATAACACCCAATGTTCCAGAAAATCTACTCGTCCGTTTATCGCTCACGTTGACTGGAGCAGGTTATTAGAGGGAAAAGGAACATCGGCCAAGTGGGATGTTTTTAAATGTGTACTGAGGCAAGCTCAGGATGTGTACGTCCCCGTTAGAGTGAAGGGCCAAGCAGGCAAACGTAAGGAAGCTTGGCTGACGAGGGAAATTGAGACGTTATTCAAAAACAAGAAGTATGCATGGGACAGGTATAGGCAGCTGGGATAAAGTGCATCCATGGAGGAGTTTTGGGAACTAAGGAGTAAACTAAAATAGGAAATCAGAAAGGCAAAAAGGGGCCAGGAGATAGATCTGGTGGGTAGCATTAAGGACAATCCCAAAAGATGTTATAAATACATAAGGGGGAACAGGCACGGATATCGCTCTCAAAACATGGGGGGGGACACAATTTCTTGGTGGCCGCAACATCGGGAGCCTCGATCGCCTCGACGCAGCAATTTGACCGCGGGGCGGTGGAAGATCCTGGCTGCGCCGTGCCGGACGATGAAAAGCCCCGCGAACGGGCTGATTCAAACTCCGCTCTATGATCTTTGCTCCGCCAGGACGTCTCCCTCCTCCAATCACCGCGTTCTATCCTCAGTCCCACCCCCCCTATGTCCGCCTCTGACCGACACCTCCCTCCTCCAATGATCGCGCTGAATCAGCATGGTTCCCCCCCCCCCCCCACTGCCTGCTGACCGACGCCTCTCTCGTACAATCGGCGCCCTCGATCATTTTTGAGATTTTTAATAGATTTTTTTTACCGAGTTTTAAAATAAGGATTACAAATCATTGGGGTGGGGGGGGGGGTCATCCCCCGCCTCTCAAAACATGGGAGAGACGCGTCCCCCCTGTCCATTACGCCCCTGATTAAAGGGTAACTAGAAAGAGAGTGGGACCTCTCAGGAATCAAGCAGTCACCTATGTGTGAAGCCACAGGAGAGGGGCAAGGTCCTAAATTACTATTTCTCCTCTGTATTTACCGAGGAGAAAGACAGTAGGACTGAGAAAATTGGAGCGAAGTGTCTTGAGAGCAGTCAGGGTTACATAGCAACATAGAAACATAGAAGAAGTACTGAAGGTACTGTCATGTTTGAAGGTAGACAAATCTCCAGGGCCTGATCTGATATATCTGAGGACATTGTGGGAAATGAGAGAGGAAATTGTGGGAGCCCTGGTTGAAATTTACGAGTCGTCCTTAAATACAGGAAAGGTGCCGGAAGACTGGAGGGTGGCAAACGTTGTCCCTTTCTTCAAGAACGGCTGCAGGGAAAATGCTGCGAACTATAGGCCGGTGAGCTTAACATCTGTAGTTGGTAAGTTACTGGAGAGTATTCTGAGGGATAGGATAAACAGGTATTTGGATGGGCAAAGGCTGATTAGGGACAGTCAGCATGGTTTTGTACGTGGGAAGTCGTGTCTCACAAATCTGATTGAATTTTTTTGAAGAAGTGACCAACAAGGTTGATGAGGGCAGAGCTGTGGATGTTGTGTACATGGACTTCAGTAAGGCGTTCGACAAGGTTCTGCATGGTGGGCTGCTCTGGAAGGTTAGATCGTTTGGGATCCAAGGAGAGATGAATGGATAGCAGAATGGATAGCAAATTGGCTCCATGGAAGGAAGCAGAGGGTAATGGTGGAAGGTTGTTTCTCAGGCTGGATGCCTGTGACTAGTGGTGTGCCACAGGGTTCGGTGCTGGGCCCGTTACTGTTTGTCATGTATATCAATGATTTGGATAAGAACATACAGGGCAAGATTAGCGAGTTTGCTGATGATACAAAAGTTAGTGGTTTTGCAGATAGTGAAGATGATTGTGAACGATTGCAGCAGGATCTGGATTGATTGGCCAGGTGGGTGGAGGAATATTTGATGGAATTTAATACAGTGAAGTGTGAGGTGCGGCATTTTGGGACGTCGAACAAGGGCAGGACCTACACTGTAAATGGGAGGCCTCTGGGTAGTGTTGTAGAGCGTAGGGATCTAGGTGTACAGGTGCATGGTTCCTTGAAGGCCGAGTCGCAGATAGATAAGGTAGTCAAAAAGGCTTTTGGCACTTTGGCCTTCATCAGTCAGAGTATTGAGTATAGAAGTTGGGAGGTCATGTTGCAGTTGTATAAGACGTTGGTAAGACCGCATTTAGAATATTGTGTTCAGTTCTGGGCACTATATTATAGGAAAGATATTGTCAAGCTTGAAAGGGTTCAGAAAAGTTTTACGAGGATGTTGCCAGGACTAGAGGGTGAGGTTTAAGTAGGCTGGGTCAAGAGCAGAACTCGCTATCAAAACATGGAGGGAACGGGGGACACAATTTTTTGCGGCCACGCGCGAGGCTTCGCAGGCTCAATCCAGCGCTAAAAACTGAGATTTTAAAATCGGGATCACAAAAACTTGGGGGGGATGTCCCCCACCTCTCAAAACATGGAGGGGACGTGTCTCCTCTGGCCCCCCCCAGGTTTTCTGCCCCTGGGCTGGGTCTCTATTCCATGAAGCACGGGAGGATGAGGGGAGATCTTATAGAGGTATACAAAATTATGAGAGGAATAGATCGGGTAGATGCACAGTTTTGCCCAGAGTAGGGGAATCGAGGACCAGAGGACATAGGTTCAAGGTGAAGGGGAAAAGATTTAATAGGAATCTGAGGGGTAGCTTTTTCACACAAAGAGCGGTAGGTGTATGGAACAAGCGGCTAGAGGAGGTATTTGAGACTGGGATTATCCCATCATTTAAGAAATAGTTAGGCAGGTACATGGAAAAGATAGGTTTGGAGGGATATGGATCAAGCGCAGGCAATTGGGACAAATGTAGCTGGGACATTGTTGGTCGGTGTGGGCGAGATGTGCCAAAGGGCCTGTTTCCACACTGTATCACTATATGACTCTGACCAAAATCCTGGCACACTAGATTATCAGTTTGATTGTAACAACAGAAAAACCTGTTATTGTGAATGGGGGTTAAACATATTGGCTAATAACTAGTAACTATTTCTTTGGGATAATAAAATGCGATCTTTTGATTAGACTTCAGATAACAAATGGAGACTGAGCTGATTGGTTCATTTCAATAGTACTACAGCAGATAGTATGTGCTATGTACAGGAAAAAACTGCAGATGCTGGTTTAAATGGAAGGTAGACACAAAATGCTGGAGTAATTCAGCAGGATAGGCAGCCTCTCTGGAGAGAAGGAATGTGTGCCATTTCGGGTTGAGACCTTTCTCCCATTCCTTCTCTCCAGAGATGCTGCCTGTTCCGCTGAGTTACTCCAGCATTTTGTGTCTACCTATGTGCTATATACATATGTACTATGGTGCTATTGTAAGAGATTTAGGACTGTGGTACTATGTTAAAAGATTTGGGAGATTTTTTCTCCCCACAGGGAACTTGGAGTCAGGAACGCACTGCCGGAGGGGGTCATGTGGCAGGAACTCTCACATTTAAAAAGTATTTAGATGGGCACCAATCACCAAGGCATGGAAGACTAGGGAGCAAATGCTTCTGAAATGTTTGCCTCTATAACACACCCAGAAATGTGATCTGAGGTCTCGCCCCATGGTTTTGCTCAGTTACAGACAAACTACAATTGCATTCCAAATTCAGACTCCCATCTTGATAATATCGCCATGAAAGCCAATGAACATTACATCAGAGAGGGCTCTTAATCACAACTAATCATGTCTGGAGGATGCTCATCCACATGAAAGGAATATTTGGAGAGTGTCTCCATAGATGCTGTCTGACCTACTCACAGTTTTCAACATTTTCTTTTTTGTTTTTGTATATATGCCGGTGTTTATTCTCACCTCCAATGTACATCAAGAATAATGTAGATTAGCATTTGCCACTTGTTTCTGTGACACTTTCAGTAAATCATGTCCAGACTGCTGTCTCTCCAGAATGCGCGCATGTAGTGCGCGCATGGAACCCTGGTAGTTGTAGTTCGCGCAACCACGAAGTCCAATTACTGCTCTCGACAAGGCTCCGTCATCAGCCTGCGCAGGAGCCGTCTCTAGGCAGCGGGGGGGGGAAATGGCGGACTCTTTGAGTGTTGGGATCAATCTTGATGCTTTTGCTCACGCGATTAACGCCATCCAACAACTTCGCTCCAGTGTTACCCGCGTTTTTGATACGCTCAA
This sequence comes from Amblyraja radiata, assembly GCF_010909765.2. Taxonomy (NCBI): domain Eukaryota; kingdom Metazoa; phylum Chordata; class Chondrichthyes; order Rajiformes; family Rajidae; genus Amblyraja; species Amblyraja radiata. The sequence continues at coordinate 14,445,456 of NC_045987.1, read as the reverse complement.
GGATGGGATGAAGAACAAAGAGACTTTGGAAGGCAGGGAGAAAGCATTCATCAGTGACTTTCAGGACAACCTGCATGCTGTCAACAGGGATCTGAAGTAAGTTGGAGGCTGAAGAGTGGAAGCGAGGGCTTTTCTATGGCTTTCATTACCAGTAGAAGAATTTTGATCTAAGGAGTTTTAATAACTGTAATATTTATGTAGAGTATTTAAGGTAGTAAGTCATTCAAGTCATTTTACAGTGAACAAATGTAAAGCTAAGACATGGGGATATTTGAGGATGGTTATTCAGTGCTGGATAGTTTCCTGAAAAGGTGTTGGATGCAGAAAACATTCTGTGTTTAAAATGTATATGGATGTGCATATTAACGGTTATAACCTACAAGCTGACATAGATTATAAATTGCCAAACATCATCTACTTTTTATGTCTGAAATAAATTGATCCTTACTTGAGCATTGAAAGTGGTGCCTTTTGGTTTTTGTGTCACTTGCTGTAGAATGTAAACACGTCTAGATTATTCTCAATTACAATTATCTTGTCATTTGTTTCTTTACATGTTCTGTTTACCACTTTAATCATCTTTTATATCATTCCTTTTTGACATTTAATTATTTAAACTATCTTGAACACACAAACTTAATTGCACATACTATGTGGTTCTATGATTTAATTTGTCCTGCCTTCTCACCTGTCATAGATCTTTGTCTTTGTTTCTCCTCCCTTCCCATATTTTCTCTTTGCTGCACAGATGCTGTTTGGCCTGCTGACTATTTCCAGCATTTTTTGGGCTGTTATTTTCTATTTCTAGCATCCACAGTATTTTGCTTTGTAAGTATGCACCAGCTGTCACAATATATGATTGCACATCAGTGTGGCACAGACAGCTGATTGATAAAGTATTCGGGCCAGCGTCTGAATTTGCACTGAGGTAAAGCCTTTTCTTGTTGTGGTTCTTTGCACTACAAATAATTTAATCAAATAGTTTGAATTGATTATAGTAGCAGGCATAATATGGTTTTGGTGGCCGTTCACACTTCATGCAAAAATTTACTGGGGATTTTCTCCATTTCTGAGTAGAAACCACACACTTAATTCACATTAATATGCCATAGACTGATTCTATCTTCTACCCGTTGACCTGCAAAAAAATGTTGATTAGTATCACATTTTATGCCCGAGGAGAGAGGCTTGAGCAAGTTTGTTGCTGCTTGGTCTAGGAATATTCGGTATTGTTCTGCATGCTGGAAAGCTGTCATTGGGAGTTATTTTATTAAATCAGATCTCCTGGGCAAAATGTCCTCTGTGTCCCCTGTGTACTCGCAACAAAACAAATCTTGATTTTTTAAAAAGAATTCTGTGCTTAAAGGATATTCCTCACCTGGTTAGAATGTGACATTTTCTTCTATGGATATATGTATTAGAATATAAGATATCCTTTGCACTGATCACTGTGGTTCCTTTTGATTTTCAGTGAGTTGGAACGTTTGAGTAACTTGGTGGGACGACCATCGGAGAGTCATCCACTCCATAACAGTGGCTTGTTGAGTCTTGATCCAGTGCAGGATAAAACTCCCCTCTACAGCCAACTTTTGCAGGCCTACAAATGGTCTAACAAGGTAGGTAACTGATTATTATGAACACAATGTGGTTTTTTTTTTTGTCAATGTGGTTACAGAACTGCAAGTTTTTTGATATCAAATATTTACATTTTGAATATCCCCAAAAAACTATTGCATCATTTCACACATTATGGAAAGAGACCAAATTCATTGTTTAGAACACAACATAGTCAAGCTTTTTCTTTGAAAGGCCATATTGGTTTATAGGCAATATAATCCCCATAAATGATAGGAGCCTAGAAATTGCTAATGTCCCTGTCTACAGGTCTTTTAAATATTACAATTATACCCGCCTCTACCACTTTTTCTGGCAATTTTTTCATTTTACATACCATCCTCTTGGTGAAACATTTGCCCTTCAGTTCTTTTTTAAATCTTTCCCCTCTCATCTTAAACCCACAATCTCTAGTTTTAAATCCCATTATCCTGGGTAAAAGACTGCGGCTTATCAATATTCCTCATGATTTTATAAACTATATAAGGTCACCTTTCAGTCTCCTATGCTTTTTTTTTTAACCCTTTTGAGAATAATGACTTCCTTCCGATATTAATACGCAGAATACTTGCTTTTATTAGCCATATAATATCAGAGGGGCAGGCTATACATGCAGGTATTAGTTCTGGTTGCCATGATACAGGAAGAATGTGATTGCACTGAAAGGGTGCAGAGGAGATTCACCAGGATGTTTCCTGGGTTAGAGTATTTCATCAATGAGGAGAGACTGGGTAGACGGGGTTTGTTTTCCTCGGAGCAGAGAAGTCTCTGTGGGAGTGGGTGGCGACATCTGATTAAGGTCTATACAATTAGAAGTGGCATAGGTAGGGTAGACAATGGGAAAAGTGGAGGAATGCATTTAAAAAGTACTTTAATAAGCACGTGAAACAATTTAGCATCAAGGCAACAGGCTGAGCGCCAGAAAATAGGATTATTCTTGATGGGTACTCAATGGCTGGCATAGTTACACTGCCGGAGACCTGAGTTCAATCCTGACTGCGGGTGCTGTCTATACAGAGTTTGTATGTTCTCCCTGTGACTGTGTGGGTTTCTCCCTCTGACTGTGTGCTCTGGTTTCCTCTCACAAACGTGCATGTTTGTAATTAACTGGCTTCTGTAAATTGTCCCTGGTGTGTAGGATGTAAAACTGGAATAATATAGAACGAGTGCATGGGTGATCGTTGGATGGCGTGGATTTGGTGGGCTAAAGGGGGAGTTTCCATGCTGGTCCAAACTAAACTAAACTAAATAGACTGATTTAATCACTAATGATACCGACACATTACAATCTGACTTGGTTTTAATGATCACAAATCTTCTGTGGATTATTAGTCTACCAAACTGAAATTTAAAATTCAAAGTGTAATTGCAAATTTGGAAATAATTGGAATGTGAAAGTAAAGAGATCCATGGGGGTTTAATAGTTGTGTAAGGTGAAGCACTAGATATAATAGCATTTTTGTTCAGTCTCTCACTGATTTTAGGTTGGTTACAGAATGAGGATGCTTTTCTATAGAATATGTAGACGTCTCTCCCTCTGAAAGTTAACACATACCCATCCCGGCCTAAAATATAGCACGATTATGGGGGAAGTGATTTCAAATAGAGAATGGGAGAAGTGCCTATCGTAATCCATTTGCTACTGAAATATTGACAGTAAAGTCTACTAAATTGACTTTTCACCATTGTCAAAAACTCTCCTTAGAACCCAGTCAATTTCAGCTGAAATTCCCACGCAATTATTTTTGTTCAAATCAATAGTACTTACTATCCTAAGTAGCTGTTGCATTATGCATATGAGCTTAAACTTTACCTCTGATTTGTCTTAAATCCAATTTATTTTTGATCCATTGAAATTTAACATTTATTGAAATTCACTGAAAACATAAGTTTATAAAGTATTTCCAACAGTTTGCTGTGTATGTGAAATAAACATGATGGCATTTTTGTAGGATAAAGCTAGTGAATCTTAACATTTGTTTTTAAAGGTTTGTGTGTATAGTATAACACAGAAAAAAACCAGAGTGTCATGTATTTTGTTATTTCCTAATTTGCTGTGACCGATTCATTCAAATTCTTATCATTGCAATCCATTCTGGGATTCTAGGGATGGTTTGAAGATTATAGGGATGGTTTGAAGATTATGTGAGATAACTGACCATATTTCAGTATATAGAAAACATAAAATTAGAAACATTAATTATTTTCTTACCTCCGAATGTTTGATTTCAGACATTTTAACAATATTTGTAAGCATATGTTCTGGTGGGTGGTGTTGCTACTTCTAAAGGCTTCTGAAAATACTACAAATACATTGATTTGGCAAAGTGGATGACTGTCAGATGAATATATCCCAATTTTATTTTTTAAACTTTATAACAATATCGGCTGTTATACCTGGAGTTCCTCGGGTATTTTGCTGGCAATCATGATGTTAGCATTTATTTCCATGCAACCGGGTTTTATAACACTGCTTATAAATGGAATAAAATCTAATTTAAGTATGTAATTGCACAATGGATGATATCATTAGGGGATTAAAATTGTGTAGTTTAGCTAAAGTCAAGCTGAAAATAAATATGTATACACACACTGGAAATATGGATACAAAATGTATATTTAATATCGTTTTCTTTAAGTAGTTATATACCCTTGCATAAAATGTAATTTACTTGATTGCAATATTGAAGTACAGGTGCACAACCTTTTATCCGAAGATCCAAATAACGAAAACCTCCGAATAGCGGACATTTTTTCGGTCCTTGAAAAAAGGTCCTTGAAAACGTTCACCGAGGGCGGCCCGCAGAGGTGACAGCGGAACCTCCAGGTCGGTCCTCGAAGAAAGGGGAACTAAATCCCCATTCATAAAAGAGAAGGTGAGGGTATATTGCGCGGGAGGGTTAATAATTGACAACATGCTGCTGCCTGCCCGCTGAGTTAAAAAGTTCCCACGGTAGTGAGTCTTGCGTGGGAACTTTTTAACTCAGCGGGCAGGCAGCAGCAGCAGATTGTCGCTGCCTTCAGTTTCACCCCACCTACACCCCTCTGCTTCCCGGCCATGTGTGTGACCCCTTCCCTCCCCTCTCCAGCTCCCCGCCCATTGCACGGGAGCGGGGGCTATGCACTGTCTTCATGTCGGCGATGCTAGCAGGGCGATGCTAGCAGGTCAGGGCCAGTCACCGGAGACGTCAGGACCAACGGGACACCGACCCCCAGGCCCACTGCAAGCACGGAGATCCCAGAGACCCACAGCCAGCAGCAGCCCAGCCCCGTTCCAACTCCAGAGGAAAACTGTAAACTGGCCGGAGACATCAGGACCACCAGAAGCCGCTCCCCGATGGGCCGCTACGGCGACAAGTGGCAGTTCGCCCACAGCCCCCTCATCGGGACACCGACCCCCAGGCCCATTGCAAGCACGGAGATCCCAGATCAGCAACTCCAGCCCAGCCCCGCTCCAACTCCAGAGGAACACGCTCCCCGTATGGGCAGAAGCTGATGGTGTGCAAGGTACGTCTTGGTCTTGGGGTCGCGGAGCTCGGGCTGTGGGCGAACTGCCACTTGTCGCCGTAGCGGCCCATCGGGGAGCGGATTCCTCTGGAGTTGGAGGGGGAGGGGGGTATTGTGCTGTTTGATCGCCCCCTACTATCCCAGGGACAGGGAGACAGGACGTTCACCGAGGGCGGCCCGCAGAGGTGACAGCGGAACCTCCGGTCGGTCCTCGAAGAAAGGGGAACTAAATCCCCATTCATAAAAGAGAAGGTGAGGATACATTGCGCGGGAGAGTAGGAATCCCAAGACAAAGTTGAGTGAGCGTTCACCGAGGGTGGCCCGCAGAGGTGACAGCGGAACCTCCGGTCGGTCCTGGAAGAAAGGGGAACTAAATCCCCTTCATAACAGAGAAGTGGAAGGTATATTGCCCGGGAGGGTATATCGCCTACCTGGAAGAAACCGGACATTTTTTCCAGGATGTCGTCTGCTCACCAAAGCTCACGTTTGGCGCCAAACGCACGTCGCCTCTGCTGCACACGGATATAAGAGTGTGAAAATGTCGCCTTAGGCCGCCTAAGGGCATGTAGCCCCGCTAGGGTGACATGAGTGCGTGAGGTGATTCAATGCTGCGGTCACATTTACAAATTCAGGAATTCATTCAACACACTGCATTTCATACAGACATTTATTCTGCAAGAAAAAACTACATTGAAGACTCAAACTCGCGACCGAGGAACTGCCGGGATCAAGGCGCAAACTCGCGACCTTGCGGATATGAGCCGAGCACTCTACCACTGAGCCAGCCATTAAAATCTACACTAAAAAATTTCCATTCCGAAGACCGACAAATTCCGAATTACGAAAAGTGTCTGGTCCCAAGGCTTTCGGATAAAAGGTTGTGCACCTGTACTTGAAAATACACTATATTTCTTTCTTTAGAATCCAGTGTATAATTATATCAATTATTTTTATCTCCAACTCTGGGGCAATTAATAAGTAAATGACCATGGGAAAAACTCGACATTAAAGCTAACTATTTTTAATGTTTGTCCTTGCATCTTACTTATGTTTATAGCAAAACTAACTGCAGTTGCTTGAATTGAAAAGGAAAATCAAATGGGTTAATTAATATCTGAAAGACGAAAACATTTTTTCCACTAGCATTGCCAGTCATTATTGTAGCCTCAATTACATGTAGTAGTCATTTTTGAACTGATAATCTTGTGGGATTCAAATTCTCAATTAGTATGATTGGATCTCTTCAATTTAGTTCAGGATTAGATGATGGCGCACCAAGAGGTGAAAGACTTTAAAAAAATTAAGAGGTGAATGTACAGCCTCAACAGTCAGTCACACTTGTGCTGGTTGTCTGAGAAACTTTGAAAGTTCTTTATTCATTTCTTGATCTGTGTCATTTTTTGGGTGCTAAAATTGCACTTTAAAGCAACCATTGATCAGTCAAATAGTGTTGAATGACATATAAAATTATTAAGGGATTGGACACGCTAGATGCAGGAAACATGTTCCTGATGTTAGGGGAGTCCAGAACCAGGGGCCACAATTTAAGAATAAAGGATAGGCCATTTAGAACTGAGATGAGGAAAAACTTTTTCACCCAGAGAGTTGTGAATTTGTGGAATTCTCTGCCTCAGAAAGCAGTGGAGGCCGATTCACTGGATGCATTCAAAAGAGAGTTAGATAGAGCTCTTAGGGTTAGTGGAATCAAGGGATATGGGGAGAAGGCAGGAACAGGGTACTGATTGTAGATGATCAGCCAAGATCACATTGAATGGCGGTGCTGGCTCAAAGGGCCGAATGGCCGACACCTGCACCTGTTGTCTATGCATCTATGTATCTATGGGTAAACAACTTGCACCATGAAGTGATATAACAATTTGTCCCAAGTTTTTCATCAAAATCATTCCTGTTGAATCTTTGTGTTTAAATTTGCCATTTCCGAATTTAAGTAAACTTGAAACAGACTTGCAGATGGACCACTTTGCAAAGGCACTTGCAAATTAGTTTAAGTATAATTATTAACATATTCCCAAGTATATAATGCTTTCAATTCATCTGCTGTACTACCTTGTGGAATTACTGGTAGTATTTAATGAAAATCTCCAGCCAGCACTAAAATAACACATCCCATTAATTTATTATTGTGTCCAAGATCTTGCGACATTTTATCTAATGGTTCAGTGGCTGCTTTGTGTATCATTTTACAATCATTGCACACAACAAGTTTGTGATCTTTTAGAATTTGTTCCTTATTTGCCAAATATAAAGGGAGGTTTAAAAACTGAATGTGCAGTTTTTTTTCCATTAAAAATATTGAAGCTATGCCTAATGATACCACGATCAGGGCAATCATGTTTTGCCTTTGACGTTTAGCTAAAAGTAAATGAATAAGGAAAGTTTTCCTTTTCCACCAGAAGCATAAAAAAATATTCCTTCGTCATTGTAAGCAGCCTCAGTAATAGTATCCAAGACATTTCTTTGGTATTTTATCAAATGTGGTTCTCTCTCTCTCTTATTCATTTAACAAGTTTAAATCATTCCACAGGAGCAGTGCATACATTTTTCAGTTTCTCATTGGGGAACTGGTAGACCACAATGAGAACTTGGGTCAGGTCCACCCAAATATTTAGTGCCTCAAAAAATCTGGGGGGGAAAAGTAATACATTTTCAAGTTGTAGGTCAACTTGTTCTATTTGATCTATTTGTTTGTGTACGTCGGGTTGATTGCATTAGTCGAAACAGTGTGGACCACGTGAAGGTTGCAATCTCCCCCCCAGTGATCTGATGGTGGATATTGATATAAATAAACCCAATTTCAAAACAACCAACTCAAAAGAAATCAAGATATGATTCAGCAGATGTTTACTGAATGAAACGGTTTTTGGTTATATAGATTTAATTTTAGGTCCAAATTGTTGACTTCCAGGTTGCTTGTGGTCGTCCATTGATAGAGTATGGTTCACAATGTAGAAAAGTGGATAAAGAAGTTGCATTCCATTGCCTGCAAAAGATAGATGTGCTATCCTAGTAAAAGTCTTGTTTGTTTCCATATCAATAAAATAAAGAATTAATTTCATTTTTAACATAATTGACTTTAATATAATAGCTGAGCAGGATACAACATTGCATCTAAAACGCATTAGAGGTTTGTAGGCTGGCTTTTTCACGGGTGTGGGTGGGAACATTTTAACAGTCAGGATTGTTGACACCTATATGTAGTGCTGTGATTATCATTCACATTGGTAATTGTCTGTCACAGGAAAGTTGGAAACAAAGCCTGTCACTGTTATTGTCTGGCAGTTGGAGTAGATGTACAGTTCCATTGCAGAGGCAGTGGATGGCAGTGTAGAAAATCTAAGAAATGTGCGTCGGATTGTTGTACAGCAGCTTCTGACCATCTGCCGTAGAAAATGAATAATGCCGTGTCATATCAGCATGTATCAGATTTTTAATGTTGTATCTAAAAATTGTTTTTTATTCTCACATCAAAAAAATCTGGAAAAAACAGGAGGTTTTAAACGTAGCTTCTTTGAGCCCATCCCTTCTCCACGTGTTCATTGCTATTATTTCATTACTGGAACCAGTTCATTGTATTTCTCTGAAACAGCCATTGATACACAGTGACACAAAAGTGTAAACTGTAGTCCTATTGATTTAAGTTCTTCATATGGTCTTGACATTCTAGCTAATCTATTTCATTGTTTATAAACTGAAAATTATTCATCCTATTAATAATCTTACAATGCACTTCCATTGTGACACATACCTGAAGTGTAATCAGAGCTTTAGAAGCATTACTTCAAACTAGGTTTGTGACGAAGGAGAGAGCATGAATAATTACAAACCCAGAATGGACATTTTATAGTTCAGTTTGTTGAAAGCATTATATTTCAGTATTGATAACAGACCCTTGGTGTGCCCATTACTTATTTAAATTCATACAGTACCTATATAAATGTGTTTATTCATGGAATTTTAGTTTTATTAGGATTATGTTTATTCATGAAATTTCAGTTTTATCAGGATTATTTAATCAGAGCAGCATTTCGTGGATATCAGATTCAAAAGAAGCTAAAATTAATTTCAATGTCTTGAAATCTTGCATTTACTGTTTGATTTTTTACTATAGAGGAATTGTACACATGAATTAAAATGATTGTTTAGCCAAATGATATCTGAACCAAGTGCAGGGAGGTGAAATATGTAGAGAACCATATATTTTTGCGTGAAATTCTTCTCATTATGTATTTGTAGTTCTCCAATTCACTGAGATGTACAATTTAAGCTTATTGTTTGTAGTAGAATTTTTGTTTTTAATTTAATAAAGGTCCTGTAGTTATATTACCCCGAAAAACCTAATGGCCTATTACACATATCAGCCCAGAGATGCAAATCAGTCAGCAATTTTATTTTCAGAGATGAGAGGATTGTTTCAGCCGAGTACATTCCAAACCTCACTTGCATATTACATTTGTGAAGGACCCTCACTTACCTATTTCTGGGGTATGAGAAATTAGATATGTGGTGGGGTGATAAAGGCTGAGTTGTGTAGAATGTTTAGGTGAGTATCCCTTTTATTCTCAAACCTACTATAATTGTTATCTCCATTTATGTGACATCATTATCTTTTGCTGGTCCAGTCATTAGTAATGTGCTTTTGCTGGTGTCACTTGAATCCTTGAAACATTATTTTAATGACTTATTGAGCAGTCTTAGTCCAGAAAATAATTGACTCTGCATTACTGTATACAAGTTACAAGTAATAAGAGCGAGTTCATGAGTAATGGTACCATTTAAAAGATTGCCACAACCAACCACAGAATACATTGGTGATGCAGGGAATTGCTCCCAGCCCCCCCAAACCCTCCCTCCTCCGTCAATCAGTGATGGTGTCTTATGGCTATTTCATATAAGAGCAGGTTATTCTGTATCTTGTTGAATCAGCTTCAGGTACAATTGGCAAACAGCAACAACATTGTCGTGGTTAAGTTACTGAATTGACTGCTAAAGTCTGAACCATAGATCTGGAGATGCAGGCTGAAGTCTTGACATGGCAAATGGGGAATTTAAATTCAAGTAATTTAACACATCTGGAAATTTACAACAACAAAAAATTAGTGCCAGTAATAATTGTCATGAATCCATTTGATCATTGTTAAAAACACAATTTGCTTACAACTGTTCTTTAGTAACGGGAATCTGCTATCCTTTTTTGCTCTGGGTTGTATGTGATTCCAGACTTAACTATGTAGGTTGATTCTTAACAGCTTCCACAGCTCACATGCCATGAGGGATGGGCAATAAATGTTGGCATGACTATTTGCATTTTGTGAATAAATATTTGAAATATTTGCTAAAAATTTCAAATATTTAAAACACATGTTTATTCTACACATCTCTCCCTACTTTCTCTACTACCTATAATTAACTTGTTTTGTCTCTTTCTCAGTGCTGACAAGGAGTTCTGAACTTGAAATGTTCGCTGTTTCTCTTTCAGTCAGTTGCTGCTTGACCTAAAGAAGGCGCATGGCACATTTGCCTTCATTGGTTGGGGCTTTGAGTATAAGAGTCTGGAAGTCATGTTGCAGGTTTATTACAATTTGGTTAAGCCACAATTGTAATATTGCGTGTTCTGATTGCCCTATTACATGAAGGATGTAGAGGATTTGGTGAGGATGCAGAAGAGGTTTACCAGAATTTTAAGCAAGAAACACAAAGTGCTGGAGTAACTCAGCGGGTCAGGTACCATCTCTGGAGAACATGGTGGTTGATATTACGGGCCGGGACCCTTCTTCATTCTGGAGTAATCAACTGCAAATATTGTCATAGTTGTGGAGTATATGCCCTAACTTGCTCAAATTCTGTTAAAAGTTGTAAGTGGTAGTGACTTCTTATATTATGAATTTTCCAGGCAAATATTATTCAAATAGTTTATCTACAGAGTAAAGGTTAAAGGCAGTCGCATTATCTAGTAGGTAGAAGTAAAGTATTCCACAGATATTGGGTGACACAGTGATGCAGCTGGTAAAGCTGCAGCCTTGCAGCGCCAGAGACCTGGGTTCAATCCTGACCTAGGATGGTGTGTGTGGAATAAGCACTTCTCCCTGTGACTGTGTGCATTTCCACCGGGTGCTCCGGTTTCCTCCTTCTTGTGGGTTTGTAGGATAATTGGCCACTGTAAATTGCCCATTTGTGTGTAAGAAGTGGGCGTAAAAGCGTGATAACATAAAACTAATGTGAATGATTGATCGATGGTTGCCGTTGACTCGGTGGGCTGAAGGGCCAGTTTCCATGCTGTATTTTTCAATCAATCTTAACTACCGTAATCATTTTTTTCACACTTTATACATTGGGATTGGAAACACAGTTTAAAAAGTTGCTATGGCCCCCAAAGTAATGAGCAAGGATAAGCTAAATGAGGGTACCATAAAGTAGTGTGAAAGCAAGTTGGTGTGTGGTATGTATGCATACCTGCACTGTAATATACTTCCTCCAATGTTATTACTTCTATTTTCAAGCACTTTATATTACGCTGCATTTAGTTTTCTCTGTTGCTGAATGAGCAATAAATCAACCAACATTACCATTTAGTGCACAGTATTACATGTTAACGAGTTACAGTGCAAAACCACTTTGGCCGATGAGCAGTACAAACATTTTTCAATCAACAGCAGAATATATGGGTGGGGGGGGGGGGGGGGGAAGCAATGGACCAAATATTCGTTTCATCATGCACATATATTTGATAATTTGGAATAATATTCACCTTGGGATTGTTTTGGCTTTTCAGTGGAGACTTATTATCATTATACCTTAGCATGAGCACAGCTTCAGCTGGGTTAACAGTCAACCATTTTCTCAAGCTGAAAGCTGTTAATATTAACTTTCTAATTTTTATTAAATTGCTCTTCCTAATAACCTTGTTTCCAGGTCAGATGCTTTCTTCTTTTCGTTGGTATTAATTTGTGTTGATGTTTGAAAGCACTTTGCCCAGCAAAGTCTTTAATTTTTAATTTCAGCCCAGCATGGCTTGCCTTATATATATTTGATGAGCTGAGATAAGGGCATTTCCCCCTCTCTGATTGTTCACATGTTAGTGAACACATGAGTAAATGCACAAACCTTGCTCAGAAATTATTCATGTGTGGTCTAAAGCTTCCTGTTCTTGAGCAGTGAAATCGAGTTTATTGAGTCAGCCCAGAAGGACACATTCCAAGGACACATTTAATTTGGCTGCGCTTCTTCCTGTTGAAAAGCACTAAGATTTTTAAAGGAGAAATTGGATATAGTGCAGGGAATTTATGTTCAAAATATACAAGCTAAATATGGGAATGACCATCATTGGCTGGACCATGGGAAGTTGAAGTGGCGGGGGAGTATGTTGGTAGAGGGAGGTTGGCATGCTGTGGCTTGAGTAGTATGTTGTTACGTCAGTGTCGACAACAAAATAACTTTTATTTGGTGTGCGTTTGTTACATCGGCAGTAAGTGTTAGTTGAAATTTATTTTTAAATTGCAGATGCTGAAAATCTGAAATAAAGTTAGGTCAGGTAGCATTTTCATCAGATCTCGGACCCTTTATCAGAAATGGAAAATGAGAAAACATGTTATTTTTAAGATGCCGAGAGGGTGGATATAACAAAGGGAATATATGATGGTGCTGAGGTGATCCTGTTGTTTAAGTGATTGTTTGGTTAATGGACTATTGAAGGAAGTTAGAAAAAGAAAACATTAAGAAATTTAGTTTGCAGATGCTGATATACCTGAAGCCAAGAAGAATGCCCCTACAAATTAGGAGAGGGGAAACTAATATTGCAGATGGATAATGTTATAGCAGAACTGGCCAGTTTTAATGGAAACAGAAAGTATATTATTTGAAATTGCAACGAGTCCAGAAGGAAGATGAGGTGCTGCTCCTCAAGCTTGCACCTTGAGTTGGACTGAATCAAGGATGTATCCTACAAAATAAGTCAACTACCCACAGTTGATTTGGACAAAGTGAATGGAATTTAAGAAGTTGTTCAATGTGAGAACAAATTCAGTCAGGTGAATGAAGGAGCTGAATTGTTTGCCCTCTGCTCAAAACAAAAGAAGAGGACCCTTCAACCATACCTGCCTTTGATGAAGGTGAGCCGGTTGGGAGCAGGGGACTGAACCAGATTGAAAGTATGGAGCCAATTTGGAAGCAATAAGTTTGATGGGGCAAGAGCATGTTGTGGATATGGGTTTGCTTATAAGCACTTATACTGGTTTAACTGGGGTGGAAGATTGCAACCTTCACGTGGTCTGCCCTGTTTCGACGAATGCAATCAAATAAGATCAAATAGAACAAGTTGTCCTACAACTTTAGGCTGTGCACACCATACGCAAGAAGAAGAAGAAGAAGAATGGTTTAACTGTTGTTTGTCCGATGCTAGTATAGCAGTAATAATGGAGAGCTTGAACTTAGCGGGGGTAGACACAAAATGCTGGAGTAACTCAGCGGGACAGGCAGCAAATCTGGAGAGAAGAAATGGCTGACGTTTCGGGTCGAGAACCTTCTTCATACTGAACTTAGCGGGTCTGTTTTAAAAACTTGCCACAACCACTATATCAGACTTTACTTTTATTTATAATCTTCTAGTAATTTTTTTTTTAGGCATATGTAATGTGGGTTAGTCTCACTTGGACTGAATTAGTTCAATAGTGTATTTCTTGTCATGTGTACAGAGATACAGTGCAATGCTTGTTTAACATGCAATCCGTAAATCATGCTGTACATTAGTACAATTGACCCCCTTCTGGAGTATCATGCAGAGAGTCAAAGGTTCAAAGGTTCAAAAAGGTTCAAAGGTTATTTATTGGTCACATACACCTAGGTGTAGTGAAATGCTTCTTGCCAATGCAGCACATAAAGAAAGAATACAGACATAACATTAATAAGAGATTTAAATATAAAGAACATCCCCCCACAATGGCTCCCACCATGAGGGAAGGCACAAAGTCCAGTCCCCATCCCCAGTTCACCCATAGTCGGGCCTATTGAGGCCTCCACAGTTGCCTCTACGGAGGCCCGATGTTCCTGGCCGTTCTCGCCAGGTGATGGTGCTCCGGCGTCGGGAGACTCCTCACAGCGGCTTGGGACACCTGGAACAGCCGCTTCCGTACTGGAGGCCGCGGCTTCCAAAGCCAACAAGGCCGCGCCGGTAGGAGCTCCACAACTGGCGATCTCGTCGCGAGATCCCAGGCTCCCGGTGTACAGTTCGGCGCCGCCGCCCGCGGCTGGTCGCACCACATTCCCGCAGCTCCGCGATGTTGTTCCCGGCGGTCTTCAGCTCACCGGAGCTCCAGCAAGCATCGCCCGCTCCACGATAGCGCTCCAGCGCTGTGCCGCTGCCGAAGCCGTGGTTCTGGGCGGTCCCCGACAGGAAACGCTGCTCCAGGCCCGCTGGTAGGCCGCGAGGACGGGTCGAAACTGCAGCCCAGAGAAAAGCTGCCTCTCCGACCAGGTAGGGACCCTGAAAGGTAGTTTCCCCCTTCCCCCCCCCCACATAAAAAAGTCTAGAACTCCAGAAACAAAAACACTTTAACTAACTAAAAATAAAAAAAAAGATGAAAAGACAGACAGCTGCTGGCTGGGCGGCCGCGCACAGGTGTTACGGCGCCATCTTGCAACTTCAAAGTCTCTGAAACATCTGATGTAGGCCTGAGGGGACTTGCAGTTCTCACCTTAAGGCCTGGTATCTCAGAGGCACTGGATTAGTCTGGTCCAGAGTGATGCTGTTGGCTCCTTTCACTGCCATTCTGTGCAATTGACTCACCTCGCTCCGTAGGACCTTGTCCGTCGCCTCCAACAGTTGCCCTTCTCATTCTGTGTATCGAGGTCGACATGTCTTGCTTACTGAGTCGATTGTGGAACTCTAGGCACCGGGAGGTGAGTTCACAGACCAGTCACAGCCACCCACTTTCCCCTTCAACTTCCACTGCTGCTTTCGTGGAGATGCACAGCTTTGACCTGTCACGTGTAACCGGGGATCTCATAACATTGATTTAAAAAATCCCACTTTGAAGGGGACATAAGAAGTGTGGAAATGTGTGTAAGTTCTCTGGGTCGTGCAATTGAAATCCTTTAAGCTACTAAGTGATGGTAGATTTAGATCCTGAGACACCAGTAGAACATAACAGTTACATTTATAAAAAATAATTGTAAAAGAGGTTATCTATTCCCAGTGGTATGTTGGCACCTTGGTGAATCAGTTGAACTAAAGGCCAAGAACATTTTAAAAGATATACCTGATATAAGGGGTTTGGCTATCTGAAGTTGGAAAACCACAGATCATTCAATCCAAATTAGTCTGAAGAAGGGTCTCGACCCGAAACATAACCTAATCCATTTCTCCAGAGATGCTGTCCGACCTGCTAAGTTACTCCAGCTTTTTGTGTCAATCTTCATACAATTCTTACACAGATATACAGTATAAATCAGCATCTGCATTTCCTTATTATTATAGAAATTAGATAATGTGTATAGATTCGCTTTTCTTGGCTATTTGTTTAATAATGGAATGTATTCAACTTTTTAAACTATCTTGTAGATGGTGCAATATATTAATCAGATTATATTGAGAGATTGCAAAAATAAAGTTGAGTTGTTGTGCAGTAGGGTACGGTTCTATACAATTTATGTGAATGGTGCCAATGTCACTGTTGCAGTTGAATCTCCTTATACTCTTTACTGCCATCATTTTATATTACAACCTTGTGTTTATCTAGTCAAGTGAGTTCCAATTTCTAGCCACTCTCCAGGAGAAGAGATTTCTCCTGAATTTCATTTTGAATTTATTGGTTAGTGATTCCCATAATGAATCAACCATTTTAGAATTTTAAAGGTCTTATCCAGGTCATCCCACGTTTTTTTCCAGAGAAAGTAGTCAATGCATCTTCAGTCGTTTCTGACAAATGTAACTCTGTGTTCTTACATTTGTAAATATGCATTATTTCCAGTGCTGCTGCATACTTTACATAATAAAATACTGCTTACTGCACTCTGAAGTGTGGGTTTATAAGGTTAACATAAGGCCTTTTAAAAAAATTGGTCCTCTCCAGAAATGAATCCCATTCCAATATTCCCTTGCTTTTCTTTATTTTGAAACAGAATGCAATGACCCGTCTGTCTCGCTCGGTTCTTCGGCTGGCTGGCTGGCTCGGCTGGCTCTTCCCCCCCCCCCCCCCCCCCCCTCCCCGGCTCTCATTCCCTCCCCCCCCCTCCCGGGCTCTCTTTTCCCCCCCTCTTTCCACTTCCAAACAAAAATGTGGTTGGATTATTCAGCGTATGATCAACCTGTGTCAATAAATCCTGGACCTTCATATCATATATGCTTAACCATGCACACTACAAGCATGTTTTCTGTGAAGGACCGAACATTATCATGACATGGCCATAGCATCGGTCGTTATTGCTATTGGTACAGAAACACTCTCGCTTCCCACATAATTTATCCACAACAAAATATACAGGTTGCAAGGAATTTTCTAAAGGCATTTTATGATGATAGCTGACAAAACTGACTATACCCATCTGACATTACACTTACTAACAAGAGTTGGCCAAAGGACATAAATGCAGCAAATGTTTGGTAATATATTTAAAGGTGTCAAGACGCCACATTACCAGACATTCAGATTAGATGTATGTGGCAATGAAGATACCCAGTTTGTAAGCACCATTTAAAAAAAAAATTGTTGATAAACGCTTTTTCCATCAGTCCCACTTCAGAATTAACGTTAAAATTTCAACTGAAATATCCCGACCAAATTTGTGATGTATATGACTGACTGTAGAAGTAAAACCTGGATAAATCCAACGTATAGTTGTGAATGTTGCTCATTAAATAACTACAGTACTGATACTCCATATTAACAGCATTGATTTGCCATTAAAATGAATTCTGTAATAACGTGTCAGTGACAATCGAACACTGCGGTTTTAATGTTTCACGTGTTCAAAATTTAATTAATCCATCTTTATGGATTAAAACAAATAATAACATTGGGAATTAAAACATATTTGATTGCATTCCGTTATCAAACATAGTCAATGTTAGCTCTGAAGACATTTCCAGCACAATAGGGTCGATGGGGGGGGGGGGGGGGGGGGGGTGTATGAATCGGTGTGGATTGGATGGATTGAGGCAGGGGAATTAGTGAGTGTTGGTTGGAGTAGGTAAAATTATGAGGGGAGAGCGCGGGGGATGTCAGTGGGGTTGAATGGGGGGATCTGTGCAGGATGGATGGGGGGAGCAGTGCAGGATGAAGGGGTGGAGCAGTGCAGGATGGATGGGAAGGGGGTCAGTACAGGATGAATTGGGGGACCAGTGTAGGATTGATGGGGAGTGGCAGGAGAATCAATGCGAGGTGGCTAGGGAGATCAGTGCAGGATAAATAGATGGGGGGGGGGTGGGGTGGGGGAGTGGGGAGCACAGGGGATGTCAGTGAGGACTGAATAGAGACAGGAATGGGGATCAGTGCGGGATGAAGAGGAGGGATCTCAGGATAAGGGGAGTGGGGGGGGGGGGGGGCGTATGAGAGAGAGAGAGAGAGAGAGAGAGAGAGAGAGAGAGAGAGAGAGAGAGAGAGAGAGGAAGGGGCAGAGGAGGTGGGAAGGAAAGCCAGCGCTCCTCGTACAACACATGTCAGGCACAGAAATCGCAACCAAAATATGGAGGGGACCGCGTATCTTGGCGGCCGCGCGCGCATGCGCACACTCACACACACGCGCGAGGCTTCTGTGAACGGTAATTTCAGCTCAATCCAGCGCTAAATGCAGCTCAGCTGCCTGTCTCGCCTACAGCCCTGTCTCAATCCAGACATGGCTGCTGGTTAACCTGGCGGGACAGGCAGAGCTGAGCAGGGTTTTGCGCTGACTGTGGGCCTGGGTGCGCTGCGCCCGTCTGACTCCCGACGCCCCTGGCCATCCCTGGGCGTGTGGAGGCTCTCGGGTGGGTGGGGGGGATGGTCCAGCGATTGCAGCGCCGGAGACCGGGATCGATCCTGGCTGCGGTGCAGGTCTGCCGAGAGTGTTTTGGTTCGTCTCCCTCCTCCAATCACCCCCCTCCCCACTACCCCTACTCTACTTCTGCCTCTGACCGACACCTCCCTCCTCCAAGGGTCTGTTTTGAAAGAGCCGTTGGCGGAGTGGCAGCAGCTGCCGCTAACAGGCCGGGTGGGGCGGGGCGCGGAAGGAGGAGATGGAGCCGTCGCCGCTGCTGCCCGTCTTTAGCTCCGACCCTCCATCACGCCACACTTAGCATCTTTCCCACAACCGTCGCCGACACAAAACGTCACGTTCCTTTTCTCCAGAGATGCTGCCGGACGCGCGGAGTAACTCCAGTTTTTGTGTGTCTATCTTCGGTATAAACCAAGTTGCCAAGCCGGGCAAAATGATTCGCCGTTTAGGTTGCCCGGCGGCAGTTTGAGTGGTCATTGGCACCCGGGCAACCGTGAATTTCGAGCCCTGCAGAGTGACGTGAGAAGGGGGAAGCAGCGGTGGCCAAGCGGACAAAGTGGATTCATGCTTATCACCATATCCATGCCAAACATTTTGCCTATTTAATCATATTCTATTTGCCTGAAACTGGATCATATCCTTCCATGCCGTGCCGATTTAAGTGTCAATCCTAATGCCTCTTAATTGTAGTAATCGTATGTGATTTCACCATATCATCTGGCAACTGGTTCTAGACGTACACCACTCTATGTGCAAAAAAACCGCACTCCTCAGGTCCAGTTAAAATGCCTACCTCTCACCTTAACCTCTTCCCTCTAGTTTTCGATACCCAAAACAAGTCAAATCTCTCCCCAGAACTCCAACTCTCTAAGACCTCCAATCAGGTGAATTTTCCGGTGAATTCCTCTGCACTCTCTCCAGTTTATTTCAGATTTTCAACACATGCAGCTTTTGATATTTTGTTTTCAACGTGTTGTAGCATATCCTCATGATGTTGGAGTACCGGGTGTTCATCTCACTGAGGTTTCATCGGCTCCCTTAGTAAGAGACTTCCGTTTAGCCGCTTTTCCCTCTTGAGTAACACAACTGACATGGAGCAAAGGTGCCGTATTTAGCCATTAAAATTTATTGTGGGCTGCAATTTTAAATCGATGGCCTCGGGGACCAAATAACAAGCTACAAAATACTCGAGGCATGGTCGGCTGTGTAGTATTGATCAGGCCAAAATATTAGATTAGCAGCAGTAAAATACCATTAAATGCCTAGCAAAATAGCAGTGGAATGCTATTACGGTGGGTTTTGATTGCACTGATGCAATTGTTTTGTCAATTTAGTTAGGATTGATGTTGAGTGCTGGTAAAAGATAATTGTGTTTCATACTTTGTATGTGAATGGGCAGAGGGATAAAGGACAAAGACTGGTGTATTTTCGCAATGCCATTGAGAATTCTACCTCCCGAGTTTGAATGGATGAACGGATATGTAGGCATCATTCTGAGGTTGATGTTGGAACACTGCACTGCTTTTATGATTTGTGAACCATGCAGTGTCCTCCTTTTCAACTCTGACCCCTGTTGACTTCTTTATAAAGTCATTTAGCAAAATAGGGAAATATTCTCTTCATCTTTACATTTTTGCAATGATACATAGTTACACTTCAACTATTGCTGGCAGATACTTTCTCATTTGTGCAGACAATTGGGCATTTACAGAACAATTGTTTAGAATTGGGGCAGGTCAGATAAGATTCACTATATCATATTTCTACCAATTATGCTTCTGTACCTTGCTGTTGTCCAGGCTTTATTCTACTCAGTGATCTCTATAATAACTGGCAGACCTCACTCAGTTAGAATTTGTTATTACCTTGACCTGCAACACTAGTATCCCTCAGAATGGTGTGCTCAGCCCCATGCTCTAGTCTGTGTATAGCCATGATTGTGGAGCCAAGTACAGCATTAATTTGATCTTTAAGTTCACTGATCAAAGCCATACTGTAGGCCGGATCAATAACAATAAGACGGAATGCAGGAAAGAGACTGGGAACCTTGTGTCGTAGTCTCAGAACAACAAGCTGGCTCTTAACTTCAGCAAGAAGAAAGAGTTAGTTGTTGACCTAAGGAAGGGGGGGGACCAGGGGTGAATGCAGCCCTGTCCTCATCAACAAGTTGATATAGAGATGATTGACAGGCATTCATATCACCAGCAACCTAATCTGATTAGTTCATGCTGTGATCAAGAATATATATAAACATATTTACTTTCCTAGGCGTCTGAGAAGATTCAGCATGTCCACAACTGTTTTCTTGAACTTCCACAGATGCATTATAGAAAGTATTCTTAGAGAATGCATTTCCACCTGGCACGACAACTGCTCTGCTCTTGACCGCTTGAATCGGAAGAAAGTGGTGAACACAGCCCAGTCCATTACAGGTTTGCCACTTCCAACTAGTCCATCTTCACTGTGCATATCAGGAAGGCTAGATGTATCATCAAGCAGCCTCTCCACCTGGCCACTCCCTTTTCTTTAGAAGATACAAGAGCTTAAAAGCCTGGATGTCCAGACATAAGAACAGCTTCTTCTCCACTGCAATCAAACTCCTGAATCAATCACCTCTTTCTTACCCCCTTCCTCTTACTATTAACTCTACTGCCTTTGGTTATTCCAATTGGGTACTTTTTTTTTTGCACCTCTTCAGATTGCACTACTTTTTTACTTTTTTACTCCTTGATTGTCCTGGTATTTTAACAGAAAATCAACCAAGTTCCTCATCATGGTAACATTCAATTGACATCGGTTTGAAAATGTAATAATTTACAATATTATTTTGAAGTAAAAATTGGATTAATTCTTATTTGAACTATGATGCAGTGTGATCATCTTGGCTTGTTAGCTATTAAAATATACTAACATTGCAGTATAAAAAGTGTAGGAGTACACTTAAGAAGGCAATCAGGAGGGTAAAAATGGGACAGAATGAATCTGGCAGACAAGGGAAAGGAAAGGTCTAAGTGATTCCACAAATATAATAAGAGTAAAAGGGAATCAAATACAATAAGAGTAAGAGGATGATTGGGGAAAGAGCAGGTCCCCTCAAAGATCAGCACAGCTCTCTTTGTTTGGAGCCACAGAGATGTTGGAGATATTAAATTAATATTTCTTTTGTTTTTACTGAGATTATGGAAGATAAGAAGATATGAATTCTGATGTCTAGTGATGTAAAAAAAAAGTGATTATTAATGTTTGTGTGATATTTCTCACTGTGATTAATGAAAATTCATAGCACTTAGTAGTTATTAAAATAACAATTGTCACTATTTAGTTAACATGCAGTTTTGATTTTCTTCTCAATTTCAATTTCTAAATTTTGTATCTTTCCTTCTTCCTATACCACAAGTCTTCTGCCCTTCGCCTTCAGCAAATATATGGGGTGAGAAAGATTGATGATCATAAATGCCTGTTACCATCTTAACATGATTGTTGATCAACTATATATGAATATATGGATATATAAAATTATGAGAGGTGGATTGCCATAATCCTTTTTCACCAAGGTAAGGGAGTCTAAAACTAGTGGGCAAGACTTTAAGGTTAGAGGGGAAGCATTGAAAAGAGATCTGACTTTTCACAGAGGATGGTG
The DNA here is from genome assembly GCF_010909765.2 of Amblyraja radiata. Taxonomy (NCBI): domain Eukaryota; kingdom Metazoa; phylum Chordata; class Chondrichthyes; order Rajiformes; family Rajidae; genus Amblyraja; species Amblyraja radiata. The sequence continues at coordinate 14,423,711 of NC_045987.1, read as the reverse complement.
GGTAAATGCAAGGGGCTGCCAGAGAAAGGTGCAGAGACAAGTACAATTACAACTTTTAAAGGCCATCTAGACAGTTACATGGATAGGAAAGGTTTAGACGGATATGGACCAAACAACATCAATGGTAAGGGTGTGAAAATGGTTGGGAGCTTCAAGTTCCATGGTGTTAATATTACCAACGATTCACCATGAACCAGCCACATTGATGTGACAGCCTAGAAGGCACACCAATGCCTCTATTTCCCGAAGAGACTGAGGAAATTCAGCATGTCTCCAATAACTCTTACAGACTTCTATAGCCTCACCATAGAAAGCATACTGTTAAGTTGCATTGCAGCTTGGATTGAGAAAAACTGCACAAGACTGTAAAAAAAATTGCAGAGAATTGTGGATGTACCCCAGTCCATCACACATACCAGGCTTCCCAACATTGACACCATCTACACTTCATCTTGCCTCGGAAAAGCAGCCAACATAATCAAGACTTGCCCCATCTCATCATTCCTTCTTCTCCCTGCTCCTGTCCGGCAGACGGCACAGAAGCTTGAAAACGTGCACCACCAGACTTGGGATCAGCTTCTTCCCCTCCTTTATTCAAGCTTCTGAACGGTCCTTCCATAAGATAAAGTACTGTTTGGTTCAAGTCTACCTGATTAAGGCCATTTTACACTTTCTAAGGAACTGGAGGGGGAACCAATATCCTTTCCCTCCCTAGTGCTACTCTGGAGGGTTTAAATTAGAATGATGGGCGGGGGGGGGGTGAACCAGAGTAGTAGGTCAGAAATTGGAAGGAGTGATGGGAAGATAGAGATTAGGACCAGGAAGTCTCAAATGAAGGACAGGCAGGGAGAGGTGAAGTGTGTTTGTTTCCATGCAAGGAGTATTGTGGAGAAAGCCAAGAGCCTGGATCAGTACTTTGGACAATGGTGTTGTAGCTATTGCGGAAATGTGGATGCGAGGGATACGACTGGCATTTCAATGTAATGGCATTTTGATATTTCAGATGTTTCAAAAGGGAGGCAAAAGAGGTGGAGGAGTTGCGCTACTAATCTTATTTGATAGAATTTTTTGAGGAGGTAACGATGGTGATCGATGAGGGTAGTGCGATGGGTGTTGTCTAGGGCATTTGTTAAGGTTCCCCATGGTTGGCTGTTCCAAAAGATTAAGATGCATGGGATTGACAGTGTCATGGTCATAGGGATTCAGAACTGGCTTACTGATAGAAGGAGAAAATATACATTTAATGGCATGACCCATAACAGCATTGATGTACAGAGTTATCTTTGGGTCCAAGTCCATGACGCCCTGAAGTGGCAACACAAGTAGTTAGTGTGGTCAAGAAGGCATATGGTATGCAGCTTTTGAAGACTTTGGTTGGGCCTCTTATACCTGCATGAAGGAGGCAATTAAACACACCAGAGCACTAGGGCACCTGAAATGTCCTCATTCCCTCCGTCTACGCCGCATCTGCTCCCAGGATGAGGTGTTCCACACCAGGGCATCTGAAATGTCCTCATTCTTCAAGGAACGGGGGTTCCCCTCCTCCACCATAGATGAGGCTCGCACCAGGGTCTCTTCCATACCCCGCAACACTGCTCTCTCTCTCCCCATCCCCCCACTCGCAACAAGGGCAGAGTCCCCCTAGTCCTCACCTTTCACCCCACCAGCCGTCACATACAACAAGTAATCCTCCGTCAGTTTCGCCACCTCCAACGTGACCCCACCACTCGCCACATCTTTCCATCTCCCCCCATATCTGCCTTCCGCAAAGACCGCTCCCTCCATAACTCCCTTGTCAATTCTTCCCTTCCCTCCCGTACCACTCCCTCCCCGGGCACTTTCTCTTGCAACCGCAAGAAATGCAACACTTGTCCCTTTACCTCCCCCCTCGACTCCATTCAAGGACACAAGCAGTCGTTCCAGGTGCGACAGAGGTTTACCTGCATCTCATCCAACCTCATCTATTGCATCCGCTGCTCTAGATGTCAGCAGATCTATATCGGTGAGACTAAGCGGAGGTTGGGCGATCGTTTCGCCGAACACCTCCGCTCGGTCCGCAATAACCAACCTGACCTCCCGGTGGCTCAACACTACAACTCCCGCTCCCACTCCGTATCCGACCTCTCTGTCCTGGGTCTCCTCCATGGCCAGAGCGAGCAACACCGGAAATTGGAGGAACAGCACCTCATATTCCACTTGGGGAGTTTGCATCCTGGGGGCTTGAACATTGAATTCTCCCAATTTTGTTAGTCCTTGCCTTCCTCAGCCCTCCTGCTGTCTCCTCCCATCCCCCAGCCTTTGAGCTCCTCCTCCTTTTTCCTTTCTTCTCCCCGCCCCCCCCACCTCCGATCAGTCTGAAGAAGGGTTTCGGCCCGAAACGTTGCCTTTTTCCTTCGCTCCATAGATGATGCTGCACCCGCTGAGTTTCTCCAGCTTTTTTGTGTACACCAGAGCAATTACAAGCACCTGTGAAGCCAAGTGTCCCAAACATTATGGTGCCCTGAAATGGGGGGACTAAGTATAAACCCTGCTGTAATTTCTACATGGTGAA